>NC_061884.1:2610000-3235000 GCF_905147765.1 Vanessa atalanta
GCACATCGAATTCTTCGAAATGGTACGAAATGAGGACGAGAGAGAACTCGCCAGGAGGTTCGACAAACAGCACGTCGATACCAAGAGCGCGGCCGCCATGTTCGAACTGTTGAGGAGGAAGCTCAGTCACACGGCTGCGTATCCACATCTACTCTCCATGCTGGAACATCTCTTATTACTACCATGTAAGTTTGAGCCTTCTGTTTAAAATGTCTGGTATATTCTGCAACCCTGTTTCACTAAGATTATCCACATAGGACAATTTCGTTTGGTACGGGCAGAAATTTTCGTAATATTTGTTTTTTTTTTTTTATAGAACAAATAAAACAATTTAGTACATGAAAACTTAGTGTTGCTGTCCAGAAGAACTCGCGATCTTTCGTTAAGATGTTTTACACTTTGGGCCTTATCAGCTCATGAGCATGATTTACTGAATTCTCGATATTCTGTAAATCCATAGTTCGAGTTTCTATTTTTATTTACCAAAAATTTTGCGATGCAAGTTTTCTTAATAAAAAAAATTAAGGTTTAAACTTAGAAGTTTGAAGAGACCAGATTTCAAATAAGTTAAAAAATAGTTAATTAATAGGTATATTACAAGAAAATTGTATTGACAAAACTAAATCTCACTTGAACTGCAAATCCCTCATACAGCATTATAGCTGTAGTCTAATAAGAGTGTCTGTTTTAACATTAAAGTGGAATACAACCCCCACTCGCAACACTGGCTGCTGCTGGACCGAGTGGTGCAGCAGGTAATCCTGCAGCAGCCCGCCGCCGGCAGCCGCGCCAACAGCGACCGCGACAGCGCCTCCGACACCGGCTCCGATCACGTCAAGGTGGGACTTCGTTTTCTTATTTAACTGGCTCCTTTATACTGGTGATCTCTGCTCAGAAACATTGGCTCTGCAAGAAATATACACCGTTCCTCAGTCGGACTATATGAAAAGTATCAGCGTATATCATGCGTATGTACGTCTTGATCTTGACTGCCTCATTGGTTGGAGTGGCTTGGTGAGTTGGCTACCAACAAAGTTATTGGGTTTTTCTGTCGAAAAATTTTCAGTAACAACCCGAAGTCTGGAAAGGTGTACACTTCCGTGCCTCAAAATATCACGTAAAGCTGTTGGTTCTGAGCTTGAACTCTTTCCGGTCGTGTTGGATTTGCCGTTCCATGGGATTGCGAGAGTGACGGAATAGGGATGTACCTGGTTTTGCGCACACCCTTGTGCACTATAATATGTCCTGCGTAGTTGGTTGGTATCCCATAAGATTAGCCGCCGTGACCGAAATCGGTCGGACGACATTATCATCATCATCATCATAATTTGTGGGTCTATAGTCAGTACTTAAGTTACTCACACTTAAAAGCTGAGCCCAGAAAAATGAAGTATGTTGTTTGGCGGTGATAGCTAATTTAAAAGTTGATATTATCTCTGTATGATGATGAGTCTATTGACTGTCTGTGTGTGTGTGTGTTTATGTCAGTTGTATCGTCATTGTTTTGTCGTGTGTAATTTTAAATATTACGAAATGAAAGTGCACTTTTATTTCTTTAGTGTCTTGGAAATGAAGTAATTCTTCAATTTTTATTTTTATTTGGTTAAAATTTAGAGTCAGCCAAATAGCAGCATGTATTCATTTTGAATAATTTAACAAACTTCAGGTTTATGATCCAGACGTCGCTCCCTTGGAAATAAATGTTGGGGAGATCGTTCACTTACTAGCTAAAGAAGAAGAATTGGTCGCCGCTAGGACTAAAGCTGAGAACTTGGAGAGGGAAAACGTTGACATGGCTACAGAACTAGCAAAGAAGGTATGAGTTACGAGACTTATAGGAAAATGGTACGTTTCGGGTGATTTAAGATGATACAGTATTACTTTTGAATTTTGAAGAAATATGAATAATCTAGATTCGAATGAATTTTATAATAATTTATTTTTACTCCTTTAAATCGAATATCGTCATATTCACTTGAATCGCCCTAAACGTGAGTTGAGTAAGTTTGGGAAGCGGTGACTAAATATCACATAATTGGATCGCCATTAGAGATAATCTCAATAACTAAATAATTTCATCCCATTGGCTTTCATTAAAAGCCCGGGAAAGTGGTTTATTGAAACGAGTTTACCAAAAATCTTTTACTTAATTTAAATAATCTTTTTTTTACATTTAAAACTTTTTATTTTTTCATTTCATTGATAGAGGCTAAGTTAAAAGTTTAACACTTTATATAATCCAATTAAATGAAACATTATTATTTATTATACTGTGAGCGAACATAATCACATCAATAAAGTCCTTAACGACCAAGAATCGTATTTATTATTAAAAATGGCTATTTAATATTTATCTTGAAATTGTATTCAAAATTACTTTTATAATGATCATGATATTTGATATTTAATCTAAATGGTATCGCTCTCAGTACTTCATAAAAATAAACTAACGCTCACAAACCACCGCATGTGCTAACAACTAACAGGAGAAGCAAGTGGACCAGCAAACGCAAGAAAAGGAGGAGCTGGAAGGAGTGGTCTCGAGGCTGAAGGAGAGGCTCGAGAGGGAGACGGCTGCTCACATGGAGTGCACGGAACGGGCCAGGTCATCGGCCTGCAGAGCCCACCAGCTCGAACAACAGGTGAACTAGATAGGGGATTGGGAAATGTATCCATTAGATTTATCCAACTCGTTTGCGAAGTAGTCACTGCTGTTAATTTTTTTACTTATATCCAACTCGTTTCGAATAGTTGCATATAATACACAAGACTTTGTCGTTGTCTAGTGATGTTTGTATCGTGCTCATCGAAAAAGTTTTTTTTAAGTGATAACTTCTAATGGGACGATAAACCGTTTCGTTACGTAACGCTTTACGGCGCCAGTCTGTTTGGTTTCCCTTTCTCTATACGCATACGGCAGCGGTAGGCAGGCTCTCTCTCTCATTCTAACCCACAGCTTTCGAGACGTACACGTAATTTTTATTTAATTTCTTTATCACAACTGTTTTAACAGTTTCAAAAGTGTAATCATTTACAATATTTTATTTGAATATTGATATTTAGTGCCGTATTTAAGTTGCTTTTGCTTATGACTTGCTTGGAAATTAGTATATTGTTTCTGTAGAAACATTGTAGTTGCTATAGCAACTAGTTTGATATGAGATAATATTTCGATGTTTCGAGGTTGGATTTAAAAATACATTTCCAAGACGTACATTTTCATAATTTAGGATTTGTTCTTCAAAAATTAATCTATATTAAAAATACAGAATATGATATGAGTTTAAAACTTTATATTATACTCCGTTAATTTACGTGTTTTTATTTCACTTAGTTGAATCAAGAGCGAGCTGAGCGAGCGAGATTCGAGAAACTGGTCAGCGAAGGTAGCATACCTGATGACGCGAAGGTAGGTCACAATTGCCTTTACGAATACCCCTACGTTTCTTCTTAGCAATTTTTACGAACTTATTCCTATGAATTATTATACATTCAGGTAGCTTATAAATATTATTTATTAACGTCTGCTTTTACTATAGGAATAAATTTAATATTATTTCATCCCTTATTGAAAGTTTGTTCAATAAGTTTTTATATTTTCTTTTTGATTTATTATAATTATTTTGTACTTATTTGATCTTTCAGGTCAGCAATCTGAAGAGCGCAGTTATCGAAACCTGCAGTGTGCCACCACCTCCACCTCCACCATCGCTCTGCCCCCCTCCACCCGCCGCACCGATGCCTCCCCCGGCCCCTCTTGCACCCCCGGCCCCTCTCGCTCCAGTACCCCCGAGACCTAAGAAGAACGTTCCCACCCCCGGTAACCCGCTCAAGAGCTTCAACTGGAGCAAGTTGCCGGATACGAAACTCCACGGTACGATCTGGCAAGAGCTCGACGATGCGAAGTTGTACAACGCGATGGATCTGCACGCGATCGATAAGATGTTCTGCGCCTACCAGAAGAATGGCGTTCAGGTAAATTTGTTTGCTATATAATTGTAATCCTGACAGGAGAAGAGTCTAGATGTCATGTTTTAATATTATTTAAAAAAAATATATAAAATGTCTTATGTTGGACATTAATCTAAGAATTGAGGAGCCCATTAGGATTTTTCGGTTCGTAGTGGTTTCTTTATAAAATTGCGTTTTCCGATCTTTATTTTCTTTGTCGTATCGTATTTATTACTGAATATAATATTCAGTTATATTTTATACATATATACAGTTAACAGACATGATGATATTCGAAATGTAAGTCTAGTCGTTCACGTTAGTAACAGATTTTCGATATTACCATCATACACACAGTCATAGTTGATCTATGACACTTTTCGGTTGTCACCTGTTCTTCTACGTCATACTGGTGTGGCGGCTAGTCTAATCCTCCCGTCTATATCCTGTTAAAATAAATAATTTATTACTAAATTTCAGAACGAAGGATCCGTAGAAGATTTACGACAGCTAGGTTCCAAGCCGCGCACCAAAATCTTATCTGTGATCGACGGTCGTCGTGCCCAAAACTGCACGATCCTGCTTTCGAAGTTAAAGATGTCTGATGAGGAGATTTGTCGGTGAGTTTTAGTTAGCTTTTATTACTTATGTTTTCGTTTATTTTTGTTACATTTTTAAAATTGAATAAATTTACGTCTGAATTCAAGGTCGATTGATACATTTTTATAACGCGTACTGTTTTTTGTAACTCATGTCGAAAGTAGATGACAATACCTTATCAGAATCGTAATGATTTTTAATCAAAATCTAATTGGAGTTGTATCCTATTTAAAAGGATATACCATAAATTGTTATACATAATGCATATTTTTTGTATGGTAGAGCAATTCTGCGCATGGACAGCGGAGAACAGCTTCCACTTGATATGGTGGAACAGCTGCTGAAGTTCACACCGAGTGCTGAAGAAGCTGCTCTGCTGGAGGAACACCAGGATGAGCTAGACAGTATGGCGCGAGCGGACCGATTCCTCTATGAAATTTCCAAGTGAGTGGCAAAAAACTACTAACGAAATAAATCCATTAGATGGTGAGAACATTTACTTTGGTATGTTTTTAAATTTAATAGATCTCCGAATAGTTTGCCTCTGCCCATATACATTGGCACTGCATGTATAGCGTACTGACGTGGTATAGATATATATAGAAGTATCTAAGTACAACGTCAACGTCTCACCAACCACGGGGTTTCACGTGTTTTATCCTCTATATCGATGGTTTCAACGGTTCAATCACTATTTAAATCGGAATACAGAAATTTGGAGTAGTGATGTTCAATCGAAGAGTAAATCGAGATCGGGTGCTGCCGGCTTGCACCAAAAGTGTACTCTCCTCTGCTCCCAACTCTATGGCATTCGTCGCAGGATCCCCCACTACTCGCAGCGGGTGCGCACGCTGCTGTTCAAGAAGAAGTTCTCGGGCGCCGTGGCGGAGGCCAGCAGCCGCGCGTCCGTCGTGCTGCGCGCCGCGCGCGACATGACGCGCTCGCGCCGTCTGCGCGCGCTGCTCGAGATCGTGCTGGCGCTCGGCAACTACATGAACCGGTGAGTGGCCTTACAATATATCATAAAAGTGGGTTGCACAGAACTGATTGTCGGATATTATCGGTCCTCGGAGCCGGATACCATTTTGTGGCCTAACTATAGTAGCTTAGAGATTGACTTTTTTGTAACATATTATATGATATTCTATTGCTGATGTTTTTTATTTAGTGGCGCTCGAGGAAACGCGTCGGGCTTCCGATTGTCATCTCTAGGAAAGCTAGCAGACACCAAGTCTAGCGTTTCGCGAAACACAACGCTGTTACACTATCTCGTTGAGCTGTTGGAGACGCAGGTATGTCTGAGAAAGTTGAAGCTTATGCTAATTGTTAACATTACAATTATCATACTATATGTACGATACGTATCATAGCATATCGCCAGAGCAGTAAATCGGCATTTTTTTTTATTTGTAAGTTTAATATTAATTAAAGGTCAGCCTTTGCCCCCTTTTTTAAGAAGGAATAATATTACTATAAAAATAGGCAATTGTCTCGTGTTTTCTCATTCCAAGTTAAATGAAATTCTTTCCCATGTTGAATATAGAAACCTTCCGACACTCAATAGAGCAACAACTACACCAATTCATCAACATTGATGATATTATGATATTGAACTTATAAATATATTTTAGTTTTAGTTCCAATATTGTATTTTCAAAAATTACAGTTCAAAGAAGTTCTTCTACTCGAAGAAGATCTACCCCACGTAAGAGCAGCTGCTAAAGTCTGCATCGACCAACTAGAGAAGGACGTCGGCGCCTTACGCAATGGTCTACGCGAAGTGTCGAGGGAATTGGACTATCACGCGTCTTTACCAGCTCCAGCACAACCGAATGACGCTTTTGTACCAGTCATGAGGGAGTTCCACGCCCATGCTGTCTGCTCCTTCACCCAGTTAGAAGATTTGTTCCAGGTTGGTTAAGATAAAATACATGTTGAACTTTTTTGTCATAAGATTGTAATAAATCAGTATCTTCCAACATAAAAGTTGTAATAAAATTAACCCAATGTTGGAATATAACATTATTATACGAAATTACATTGTGTGTATTGACGAAGTGAAGATTATTTAAGTATTATTTAATGGAATGGAGAATTCAGTTATGTCAATTTTTTAGAATATTTTTATCCGAATGGCAGTTCCATTAAAATAAAGATCTGTTTGACATACGATCATTTTAAAGTATAATTTAATTAATATATAATATTGTTATGAATATAGGATATGAAGAGTCGTCTGGAAGCTTGCGCTCATGCCTTCGGTGAGGAACCCAGTGCGTCTCCAGAGCAGTTGTTCGGTGCTTTGGATGCATTCCTCACTCAGTTGGCAGAGGCCAGGGCCGAGTGTGACGCAGCCAGGAGACGGAGGGATGAGGAGGAGAGGAGAACCAGGCACGAACAGGAGGTAATAAGAGACTTGCTATTCAAAAACTTGCTTAAAAAATAGTCTTTTGTAGTCTGTCTCATTAACAACACTCCATACGAAATAATAAAAGTGTCATGATATTTCATTTAAAATTTAATCTACGGACAGATTTATTTTTTGTTAATTATTATTAATAATAGTTGAAACAATTTCAGGGGATTATATCATTCGATGTTTCTTTTTTGAATGATACTCTATTGAACTAAATGTGTTTCTTATTCTAAGAGTTTTTAAAATTCCACAGCTCAAGAAACGTACAATGGAAAGAAAACAGGGCTCCAGCCTCCTCAGTTCAGTTGGTAGGTCACTCGGTAAATCCAACGGCACCACCGATTGCAACGGGCACTCCGGTGACAATTCCAGAGACGGCACCTTGACCAATGGACAGAAAGGGGAATTCGATGATCTCATATCAGCTCTGAGGACCGGTGACGTATTCGGCGATGACGTAGCCAAGATCAAGAGATCAAGAAAGGCCGCTAAGGCAGGGTACAAGGGCAGAGACTCCCCACCACGAGGAGTCTGCAGAGAAGATTCCAGGGAACGACAGAAGAACTGAGCTTATCCAGATATGATGTAATGGAATTCCGAGTGATCTGTTCCCTGGAATGTCGGGAACATTAAATATAAGCGTTTTAAGTGATATTTCCAGTGTTGGATGTAGATTAGATTAAAATAATCGAGTCACAAATAAACGTGTTTACTTAGAGAAATAGTAGGTTGATTGTGCCAATATTTGGTTTGTTCGTGCAGGACGTCCCAACCAGTGTGACACGTCTTAAGGGCGTAAATATATACAGACAGGTCGTATTGCGTCGGACTTTTTAACGAAAACTATTTGGAATCATAAATCTTCAAAGACGAACGACAAGTTATGTTACAACCTATAGCGTGACAGTGTGATATTTTTTTGTCACATTAAATTTAAAATCATAAAATTACCTTTAAAGTCCGGGAAGTCGTGCCGCAAAGGTTGGGATTTCATGCTTTATCCTTTATTGTGGTTCCCACTTTGTGATCTGTGACGAATTGTAAAAAGATCCATAGACAATATGGATGATATTCTTTATGGTATACGGATCTTTTTTATCTATGATCAATTATATTTATAATTTTATTTAAGTTCAATAATTGAACGAAGATTGTTGCTTAGACAAAGTGCTTGTATATCAGCATATAATTCTCCATTTATGAAGTTATTAAACAAAAAAAATAGCTAATAAAGAAATTCAATATTATGAATGTTAGTGACGTAACCAAAAAAAAATAAATATAATTATATAATCAGCTGTTTTGATTAAAACAAATGTTTCTATGGAACTTATTTCGATGAGTAAAAAGAATATCTGAGAAACTTTAGAAGACTTATTTAATTATAACGGGGTGAAAAAGAAATGTTTTCGATAGGAAAATAAATAAATTTATTCGAGTGAAGTAAGACTGCATGATATTCCTTAATTTTGATTTATTTATTTCAGATTTCGTACCACACTTCGGTAATCAAAACTTATTTACATTTTATAATTTGTTTCATTTAAAAATATGTCAGATTATGAGTTATGATTCTATCTAAAAATCTATGGTTTTGGTGTTCCAGAGGATATACCATAGACATTATGTTAGCAAGTTTTACGACTTATGAAACTTTACGGTGTGGACCTGAATTAAATTAAACGTTTTTATATTTGTGTAAAACTCAATACTGAATTTGATTTTGAATTTATCTAAATATTTATGGCAAATGAAACAACGGAATAATATTATTATTTCTGTCTGTCTCAACATATACAATGTTGGAATAAGGTGGAGTTATTAATAATTAGGGTACTAATATTTTTTACGTTCCATTTTGGCTAAATTATTTCCATTATACCGCCAACCCATATTGATGCACGAAACTCCTTGTAGGAGCATACGCACAAGACATTCGGTAAAAAGTCTATTGAAAGATATTCGGTAAAATAATGAACTGAGGGTTCAAATGGAGGGGTAAGCACCATTGTCATATCACATGGCACGTTTTCTAAGCAGGGAGAAAATTTACTTAAGTATATGTCAACGGAAACTCCTACAAGTGATTTCTTAAACGTATATTTTTATTCTGTGTTGTGCCTCGTTGTGGGTCGGCGGTTCTCGTACAACACATTGCTGATTAACACGCTAATAGTTTAGAACGTGCACATATTATTTATAAAAATGAAGTATAAAATAATTAAAAGGACGTAAGTTAAACTCTTGGTTGTTCGTCGTACGCAATGTGGTGACGAGGTAGGTTTTGAATGTGACATTTTGGAATTGTAAAAACTCGCAGTCGGACGAACCGTAGAATAGGAATTGATAATCTATGCCTAAATGTACGGCGTAAATTTTGAACATTTATAATGTATAGTATAAACTTATGCCATATTTGGAATTTTCGAGAAATTTACATTTTGTAATTTTACATGTTTCTTATATTTCGATCTGATTTCGTGATTAATATATATGTATGTGTGTAGTTTATTTTAATACAAATAATTGAGAAATGTTTTAATTTATGTGACGATTTATGATAGTTGAATAATTATGTAAATATTAATTTTACTTCGATACAATCTGTTACCGTAATGAGATGGATTTTTTTTTTAAAATAATTTATTCAATTACATACCTATAGAAGTTTGTCATATTATGTAAATTTTATTGTTTTGTTCAGTATTGCTTAAGCCTATAGTATATTATATAATACCTTGAATAGAAAATATTTAAATAAAACCTTGAAATTATTATCTGTCTCATTAATACCTTTTCTAAAAAGGGCCTGAAATATTTAAAAAAAAATTTAAGTGTTCAGTCTTATTTTCTGGTTGTGGATCACTGATATTTGACTTTACTTTACTTACTTTATAATATATAATAAACCCGATCACCTGGTCTCTTGACTGATATCAAATCAACAGCGTATAATTGATATATGAATCTAATACAAGTGGTTGTAGTGTGTGTAAATACAGCAAACGTATAAAATATAAACATCACATAGAAGTGCGTGTGTTTGTATGTGTGGGTTCGTATATGTATATATACACCTTTTTATAAACCTTTTTATAATCATATCAGATAAACCTTTTTATAATCATATCAGATTATTTAGAAACGTTTTAAATTTGACACCTCCGCGACTATTTTAAGAGTTTATAAATCGCAATCACCTCCGCCTGACCTTTAACTACGTCTAAGCTGTTGTTGGAATCCTTTATTTTTAATGATTGCTTAAAATTTTTCATTTTATAGAACTTTATTTTAGGTTTTGTATAGCGTAAGTAAAATTCTTTATTATTTAAGTTTGAAGATTTCTTGTAGGTGACTTATTTTTTATGCAACTGGTTGTCGTCCCAGCACCTAGCTTTCATTAAAAATAAAATAAATAAATATTGGACAACATCACATTCATTACTCTGATGCCAATGTAAGTAGCTAAAGCACTTGTGTTATGGAAATCAGAAGTAACGTAAAGGTACCACAGACACCCAGACCCAAGACAACATAGAAAACTAATGAACTTTTTTTTCTACTTCGACTCGGCCGGGAATTGATCCCGTGACCTCGGAGTGGCGTATCCATGAAAACCGGTGTACACACTACTCGACATTAGCATTTTAGGGGTTGGTCGTCAGGCGTAAAACATCTTATTACTTCCTTATATATATTCCTTATATATAGCTTATGCTTGCTTTGAACCAAATTACATTAAAGTAGGTTCAGTTGTTTGGCCTTGAAAAAGCAACAGACAGACAGGCAGAGTTACTTTCGCATTTATAATATTAGTATAGATTGAACAGATTATTGTATAGTGTTATGTCATGTCTAATAGAATGCCGTTTATATTACAAAAATATGCGTTTGATCACAATCAACATTTAGAAATTAAATTATAAACATTTGAAAAATATTACGACGTTTTTCCAGGCCATCACTATTATAGTTCATAGTAACACATCCTTACCAGCTGAGTACCATATCATACTAGCAGACTCAGCCTCGTGTTGTATTAGCTACGTTATACTTACGTTGAATTATATTGTATGATGTTATGCATTCGCGAAACGCACTGAACATAATGGTAAAAATTATATGTCAATATATTTTGGTTTCAGAAAACATATATTTTTATATATAGAAGAAAATATAAACTTCCGTTATTTGACTATCGAACTTCGGAAAACTTATCGTTGTTATTTTGAATATTATCTTCTCGAACGATATGTTGGAATAAAACAAAAACTTTCCTCACAATCAATAGTTTATTTATTCCGTGTTTCACAATCAATACTGATACAAAATTAATTCTGTGCTCGATCCTTCCATTCGGACAATTAAAGTAGGCTCATGATATTTTTAACTTTGCCTATTCATAGTTTCAAAAATAATCTTAATACATCAATAAAAATAATATAATAATAGATGATAGAAAAGCGCGGAGCCAATACTTGTTGACTTGACGACTTATTATATTATAGATATGTATATAATTGTATTTAACTAACATAAATTTGTATTTTAAATGCAGAAAAAGAGTAACTACTGAGTTTCTTGCCGGTTATTCTCGGTGGTACCACCATTCAGTTTATATTGTTTGAAAAATGACGATTCAAAAGTGCTTGTACCTAAAGGCAACTTGAATAAAGCATAATTCGTTTTTTTTTGTTAAAATTTAAAGTTTAAAAATAACACAATAGTCTTTTTCTGCGAGACAAAGGTCGTATTGATCAGCTGTGTTACGCCAAAGTAGAATATCGTAGATCATTATCATGTAGAAGTAATTAAATTCAACTGGTTAGTCGTATCCATACAGTCAACAGTAATTTTGTTTCAACGAATATAACAGCGAATGCCGAAGAGCTGATGTACTCACTGACCGATTAATATGAATGCTTTACAGCTTAGTTTTATAAAGTATTTTAATTTAAGGTAGTCTTTATGTGGCTACCTAGAACTACTTCAAAAACGTATCATAAAAAAATATAATATTGCTGGTATATGACCTTGAAACATTCAAAGTTACCAAAAAATAAACATTTTATCATAAACTATTTTAGCGCGACGTGTTTGCGGTATTCTATTTAAAGCTCTAAAGTGTAATTCTAATGAATTTACGTTTTAGAAAGCTTAAATTAATATAAAAATATTTTTATATAATGGATTTTGTGAATATTTTTTTACATTTACAAAATAACTGAATACTGAATCCAACCTCAGGCTTTTTCCCCTATATAATTTAATTTGTATTTAATGTTTACTTTTCAATCTCCAAAACGTATTCTTGAGGTTTCTTTTTTAATAACTTTTAAAGTAACCGTGGAACCTTATTACAGAAACGAATGCCGTGCCCCAGGAAGGATGATATTAACTTTGCCAAGTCGGAAACTGGGTCTTATTAGTTTACCTTTCCTCTTCTATACATTGATTGTCATTTTTCTTTAAAAAATATCTAAATTATTGTGAATACACAAAGTAGATAATCATTTATTTAAATTAAGTCCTTAAATATATACAAATATGAATTAAAAATACATAGTTACTTTTAATTATGGCAAGAATACTAGCAGCATTTCCCCATAGAATCGCAATTCCGATCCTCTGAGCAAAAAACGAACCAGCCCTCATGTTACTACTGGAGGCAATAAGGCGAGGTGTTATACTTTTAATTAAGCTTTTTGCTCTACTACTCCATAGTATAAATATACATAATATTGTTGTAAACATACTATGAAGCAACTGTAAGTTGGTAATCGCACTTTATTAAAAACATTTCAAAGGGAGTCAGCTCTTTTTTGCAGGATGAAAACAAGTTCTGTAGCGTTACTCTAAAGCAAATGCCGTAAGAATTTATATTATGAAAGTAACCCAAGTACTAATCTACTAATCGAGCAGTATCAGTCGTTAGTTGTCTAACTTTTCTAACTATCTGCCAGGGACGATAAATGTGAATTTCACTGAAGTTTTGAATCTAAAGTAATTCCTAGTAAGTATATCCAGGAATCCCTTTAGATCATCATCACTTACATTTAGATCACTACTGTTGTAAGTTAACTTGAAAATTTGCTTTCTTACATTAGGCGAGGCAAAAATAATTCATTTTGTCTTTTTGGCATTCAGAAATATATATTTTTTTTGTAAATAAACTTTGTATCAGTGATAGTGAATTGTTTACATGGTCATAATGAGCTTGTTTTCTGTATAAACTTACATAAAGTATTGATCAGCAAACAATATAAGAAAAACAAAGGAAAACCCTTTATATAACAAAAATAAAAAAAGACCCAAAATTGACTACCACTTCGGATTCTCACACACACATCATATATATTATGGACTTCTTTCAGGTTTTCGTTGTTAAAAATAATTTTATTACGTTATTTATTAGTAATTGTTAATTCAATATACATACATTTCCCAAAACAGCCTAACAATAAAAAAACCTAACAGAGACCTATCGATTGTTAAATATTCACAGCTATAGCGTGTTCACTTCTACTTGCGCACAAACGATAAATTAAGTAAGTTTGGAAATTGTAAATATATAAAATGATCTTGAGAAATGGCAACATCTAAACCATATAGGATCTAGAATAATCTAATTTAAAAAATATATATAATTATATAAAGTAAATATATATATATGTATATGTTTGGTTGGTTGAATCACATAATATGATAATTATTTTATATAAAATAAATACGCCATTACGATTTCGATATTGAGATTAAGGAACGGTTGTTTTTATTACTTATAACAATACTATGTGTATGTTAATTTAAATTATTCAATGTTTTCATTTCAATTTAACTTAACAGTGGCATATGTTATCAATGTAAAGTAACATAATTAACATTTATTTTCATTAACCATTCGCCCCGGCCTAATAACAGTACGTTTGTTTTTTCAGGAAATTTTGATCCACAAATAATTATTAAAATTAAAGAATAATAAGTCAATTTTGAAATTCAAATCATGATCATTGTAATTTTTACCATCCCTGCCGGACAGACGACGTCTCTATACTCAAATATATATTAAAATAAGAAAGTAGTAATTATATCGATAAATTCTTCGTCACTAAATTCAACCACTGCTGCGTGATTTGGAATCAAAGTCTATGGATAAAAAAAATACCGATTTATTTATTTTTTAATTAAAAGAATAATATTTTATTGTAAAATAAGTCTATATTCGAATGGTTTTAGTATCGCGGCGGATCTTTCAGAGAAAAATAAATAATAAGAATTAATGAAACACAATTTAAACCACCATCGGTTTGTATCTATGAAATAAAATAAAAACAAATAATGTTGAAAATACGTTCCTATTTATATGAAAACATTTTCTTTAAATATAAAAACATTGGTCTGTTATTATCAAGTTGGTTGCGACGTCATAGAAATTTTAAACTTGATTTTATTATATTTTCTAGAGTTATTTCATGAATATAAAAATGCTTAAGGCTCTCATTCCGAAGAAATTCCTGTGTCGATATCCTCTCAGCACAGGTGCTATTGTCGGGAGTATTACACTTATGGTCAGTATTCAGATGTACTTTCAACAACTCTCTGGTTTGAATTTGGAGACTCTTCTTGTCATGGCGTGACATTCGGACAACTAGTCGGAATAGTTTCGTTTTTAAATCAAATTCATATAACAGAAGAACGGGTACTCGCAAAATCGTCGATTAATCATTTTGTTTGCTTATTATAGACAGACAGACAGACATACAAAAATTAAAAAAAATGTTATTTCGGTACATGTACCGTGTATACATGTGCATTTAGTAAAAAGCGGTTATTTTAATATTACAAACAGACACTCAAATTTTGTTTTACGTATAGAAGATTAGACCTCTATTAATAAGATGAATGTTAAGATAACCAGTAACAAGATATTAAATATTTTTTCATACAAATCGTAGTGTCTATTTAAGCTGGTGACTTCTTATTATTAAGCGGAAATAACAAATGGCACTCGAACGCGTAACAGTAGCAACTGATTACTAAGAAATTTTATATAATATGTGTGCGTTTTACTGAGCAGAGTAGTGTTATAAGAACAAATGTATTTCAGTGCTCAACGTGAAAATTTCCGAGTATTTCTTACTTTATTCCGTATTATAAAAGCTTGTGTGTGTCAGAGTCTTAAACATTTAGTAGTAAAATACAAAAAAAAAAGAGTTTCCCGTCCCGAATTCGTATGGATGAAATAATATTTTTTCCTGGAACCCTATACGAATACAAAAAAAACAAACTTTTTATCAAAGGCCGTCTAGTCGTTTTAAGAGTTCAGTGACATGAATAAATAATAAAAGCTATATCAATACGCAAACCTATTCAACATATCGGGGTAATGTAATAATAAATTATTATCATTTTTCAGTGTGTCACAGTTATATGCATTGTAGCACTAATCGTCCAGGTCTTGTTGATGAAAAACTGCGCGAACTGTAGTGCCTACGTGTGGCGGAACGCTTACAGTTTCAGCATCACCGGCGTCATTTACTGCTTCATTATGTTCGCAATGCACGGTTGGCTGATGTGGGGAATTAAAAAGGTCTCAATATATTTCAATATATTTATATAGCAAGGTTACTCCACATAGACATTGCTTTCATTTTATTTGAATTTTTAAGCGTGGAATTTGACCGAAATTTAAGAAATAAAAATGGTATCTAACGTCATTGTCTTCGTCTAAGCTTAGTGAAAATCGTGTTAATGCTAATAACATAATAATTTTGCTAATTGATTCGAAAGTCAGAAAGATGAAGGAGTTATTTTATGATTATAATTGGTAACTTCTGTCTCTAAAGGTAATCGTAAAAAGTAAAAATAATTATTTTGTAATTTCAACGCGCCGTCCCTAGTGTCTGAATGATATTTTTTCTGTAAAAAAATGAGAAACCCTTCACCTGAAAGACAAATATACAAAAGTTTGGGAGTTGGTAACTTTGATGATAAACTGTGGAGACCTAGAAAAGAGTCCGTACATAGATTTAATAAATCGTTCAAGGAAAACTTGGTCACTGGCAACGAGTCAAGGTGACGGCTATATGCAAGACTATGTATCTAGGATATCTATACATATCGAGGAGTAACAAAAAACTTAGATTAATATATTTCATACATACTATTAAAAGAAAATCCATGCAGCTCTGTTATATTAGGCACTAGAAACAATTCTTGATTATTTTTAATTTATTGCTTCATTGTATAAAACAAAGTCGTCTGAACGCTTAGATATTTTAAACTACGCAACGGACTTTAATGCGGTTTTCATCAATAATCAATTAGAGTGATTCAAGAGGAAAATTTAAGAATTTCAACTTTCCTAGCCGGAAAACAACAATATTTTTTTTTATGTTTCTTCTTCAATATTATTGTTGCATATAGATCCTTATAGTACTCGTGTGAATCCTGGACGTGAAGCAAGTTTTTAATTCAATATTTATCTCGTTATATACAATCTACTGTGATTCAAACACCATTTTTTCAGTAGGTAACCAATTTTTTTAGTAATACACGACTATTTTAAATCTCGACTCTTGTCTGTCTTAACAATTAAAGGTGTATCATGTAACCTAGTATTATATATTTATATTTTGTTGGTAACGATTTTCAGAAAAAGTCTTCAGTCCTGTTGTCCTGGGTGGTAATTACGTCTATGTGGCTGTCACAAACATTCTTCCTGCTAATCACTTTGATATGCATGCACAGTTCCGAAATCAATTTTGTAGCTTGGATTCTCTGTCTCGTTCTTGGACTGATCGCTATAGGTAAGTAAAAATCTTCTGATTTACTCGTTATTTAGTCGATATTTACTTAAATATTTTACTATAACATCACACATGTTACACAGGCATAATCTCATTGAAATTAGACAAATGCAGGTTCCCTCACAGGAATTAGTGATAATTACAAATTAAGCACACGAAAATGCAGTACAGCTTGCCTGGGTTTGAACCTGCAGTCACCTACCTCGGCTCCAGTTTATAACTACTTAATTTGTTTTCTCACGGGTTACCTACCTGTAGGCAGTACCTACAGGCCAACGATTTAGTATAATCGTAAGAATAAATATCTTATACACGCAATATAAATGTCCAAATGTTTCAAGAAACCCTAATAAGTCAGGATTAGTCCTGAAGAAAAATATCGCCGGCACCCTTACGGAACTCTACTTTTTCAGGTGTGCTAACTTACTTCGTCCTCATCGTTTTTGGACTTTGGCAAGAAGTGAAACATTTACGAGAAAAAAGTGTTACTATAACAATGTCTACAGATAACTAATTCTATATGAGATGATTGTAACACATTTCAATCAATAAATATTCCCGTAAATATAGGAGACTGTACATTTTCCCTGAACTGAATTGAAATAATTTCTATAACTACGGGACGGCTAAGCATGCACTTTGCAAACTCAAACTCAAACTCAAATTCTTCAAATGAAATCGGCTTAACGAGCAAATCAGCTAAAGTGCATTTGGCAATTATTGTCACCTGCTGTTACATAACTACGGCTTTATTCTTACGGTACATACGTATTAACGCCACCGCAGCAAAAAAAAACTCCGAATGCTGCATATATACAAGTAAGTTAGGTTTTTTTTTTTAAGTAAAACCTAAACTAATCTAACTGATTTTGCAGATATATTCTTTACTGCGGTGGCGTTAATACTTAAGTACTAACTTTACCTATAGCACACAAACTGTCACCCTAATTTTACCCCCTCGAGAATGATCTATGACCTTTTGGGGACTTAAACCATCTCCATAACAGATTTCATATGAATCGGTTCAGCGGTTTAAGCGTGAGGTAACAGACAGAGTGACTTTCGTAATTATAATATATAGTACAGATTACTTATAAAGTTATGATAATTTTAAAGCCTACACAGACTAGATTTTTTTTTTCATTCTAATCATTATTTCTAAGAAGTCACTCGGCTATTGGCAGGAGCGACGTTATCATCTTTGTTACTTAATATAGGATTTATTTCACTCATCACGAGGGCGCGGGGAGGAATGTTATAATTAATTACGGAAATAAAAGTTGGTATCGTTAAATTATAATGTTATAATATTTTACACGCGTTCGTACAATAATTTTCAATTGTTAAATCGAATAATTAACTGGGATTACAATTATAGACGTCGGCGATCCGTTCGCGTGACATACACCGCCATTCCGGCCGTTATTCGTTGCCTTATCAATGTCAACCATCCAGCGGCGCTGTCCGTCAAACGTTCCACCAGAGCAAGCTTGACTTACCCTCGTCCAATAATCGAACCCTTACAATTTTATTCGGGATAAATCAATTAGATGGCACCGCATTTGCCGCGCGCCGTCATATGTTACTTGATACCATCTATCATACCACAAGCCACTCTTGCCTAATGTAAATATCTTTATTTACGAAGTTTTTATAATTATTCAACTCTATTAGTTTATGTATCGTATCTAGTAATAATATAAAACAATGTTGTAGATAATATATCATTTTGACAGTTTCAAAGACAGCTCATCCTCTTACTCGGAATGTTTTAATAAATTTCACTTGAGTGTATAACGTGAATTCTACAAATTTTCGTAAAAATAATACAAAATTCGAATAAACTAAAAGGAAATTTATTTAAAAAAAAATCTAATCACCTGATCTTCAACTCACAGTAAAATAGGTTATTTTAAGGACATGTTTTTATAAATTATATTTGTAGCAAAGAACAAGCGCAAGCGTTATTAGCATTATAATAGTGCTCAATATATTGGTATAAATCAAGATTTGCTTTAATATTAACGTTAGTATGATGCTACTATCTATTAATGTTTAGGTATATATCTATCTTTCCTTCTAATTATCTCACGCGTCGTCCCGATTCTCACAACGAGTATAGTAGCAATGGTCTTATATAAATCAAAACTAGTCGTACCGATAATTTAATTTTTGAAATATTAGCAAAACGAGTATACCTTTCAAATGAAAGAAAAGCTGTTATATGTGTTCGCTACTTTTAGTTCGTGGTAGGACTTTGTGCAAGCCCGTCTGGGTACCATCAACTCATTAGATATTCTTCTGCCAATTGTGTTCCCGTTTGAAGCGTGAGTGTGCCCATGTAACTACAGGCACAACGGATATAATCACATAAATTCTTAGTTACTAAGGTTGGTAGCGCATTGGCGATGTAAGGAATTGTTAATATTTCTTAGTGTCGAGTGTAAGAGCCGAGATGCCCCAGTGGTTAGAACGCGTGCATCTTAACCGATGATTACGGATTCAAACCCAGGAAAGCCCGACTGAATTTTCATGTGCTTAATTTGTGTTTATAATTCATCTCGTGCTCGGCGGTGAAGAAAAGCATCGTGAGGAAACCTGCATGTGTCTAATTTCAACGAAATTCTACCACATGTGTATCGACCAACCCGCATTGGAGCAGCGTGGTGGAATATGTTATAAACCTTCTCCTCAAAGGGAGAGGAGGTCTTAGCCCAGCAGTGATAAATTTACAGGCTGTTAATGTAATTTAAAACAGTGTCAATGTTTACAGACATTGGTACAACACACAAACAATAGGTGACAAATTAGGATTTTAGTTTGTAGCATACGTATAAATTTGCCAAATATAAAACTCTCCTCATCTAAGCTTTAGTCGGATAATTCGGACTCATAACTTCTTCGTTATGTTTTTCAATTAATAATCCATTCAATCACAATCCATCAAGACTTATATATTAATTCTGAAAGAAAAATGAACGATTAAATTAATGGCATATTATTTTAAAAAGTTACAGAAGTTACACGTGTTTTACTCGAAAATTTAATTTAATTTAATAGCGATGTCAAAAGTCGCTGGTTCGATTCCGACCCTTTGAACTATTATCGTCCCTAATCCTTGCGCAAGCTTTATTCTTAACTGGAGGAGCAAATACGAATATTAGAAAATCCTAAAATTTTAAAGTGTGAGATTACACCTTTGTCATTATTAAAAATAAATTAATAAATAACCGATAAAATTCAGCGACTTTTTTTATAAAAATGAATATACGTCAAATCGAAATGATTATCAAATTTGTACATAGTTGATATAAATTTGTACCTTCTTAACCAAACATGACAATTACACGTTGTTTGGTTATCTAAACAGTATCATCCCTTGTGTCATAATTATAGGTATTAGATGTTTGTAAAGAGAAACACGGAGATTATATTAAGGTTATTTAATTAAAAATAAACATTCACGATTCTTTATCAACGTGATTAGTTACAAAACTGTTTAAATTCGAGGCAAGTAACTGCTTCCGATGGCTGTTCACAACCAATATGAAGTAGATGGTCACTGAAAGAAAATATATTTAAAATAATTAGATTATGAGGATTTACAGTATCAATCACTGATCACAAATTCTATCGCCAAACAGCAATTCTTAGTGTTGTTGTGTTTCGATTTGAATTGATGAGACACATTGTAACTTCACGCGGAGGAAATATCTTAGGTTCCAAGATTGGTGGCGTATTCAAAATCAAAATATTATATATTCAAGTAGGCTCATAAAAACACTTATGATTCGTCATGTTACATCGTTGAATTAAATTAAAAGCTACCACCGGTTCGGAAATTAGATTCTACCGAGAAGAATCGGCTAGAAACTCAGTAGTTACTTTTTTCCACCATTTAAATTACGGAGTATTTACAGTTTACAACAATATTTTTTTTATATATCCTGCATAGAAGACAATAAAGACGCTTATTTAACTTTAAAATAATTTTGGTGATATGAGGTATTGCATACATTTCTTTCTGCGCCAATTTTTATGGGCAGAGGCGACCACTTGTCAGCCAGTCAATAAAAAAAAATACGTGAACAATATATCCTTCAATAATTTAATATTAGAATATTATTGATACAAATATCAAAAAGACAATTATAGAAATAAAACTAGTTTTTTTAACGGATTTAATCGCGTATATTAATTATTTTATTTTAACATCCTGACGTTTCGAGCACTTTGCAGCACGAACACTGCAAGTTTTATTCTGTAGTTTTATTTCAATGTGTAATAATCGCGAAAATCTAAGACAACATTAAGACAATTATAATTACGTTCAGAAGTAAAATAAATAATATACCTTACTGTAAGACATGGGTTTTCTTAAAACTGTTTTCAAATAATTAATGTTAATACATTTACATATTTTACATTTTAATTATTTTTATAAAAAATTAACTATGTCTTAGGGAAGCGTTTTATTTTATCTCTTTAAGCCAAGACTGCACGAATCAAGTTTGTACGAGTAGCTCGTTTTTCGTACTACTAAGCTAGATCTAAGTATGAAAAGTTGAGGCTTAGCTGCTCCCTGAAGATATCATTTTAAGTACTGTCACGTTAAACGAAACGGTAGACATCGTTTGGAAGTAGGATATTTGTATGATGGAAAAAGCGTAGTTGACTATATTACAAGATATAGTTGACTACACTAACGCCTACTAATCTTATCAATGCAAAAGTACTCTATATTTTATCTTTTCAAGTTTAATCCGCTTATACCGATTTATATGAAATTTGGTATAGAGTTTGAGACACTCCACTAATGCCTACTAATATTAATGCAAAAGTAAGTCTATATTTTCAAGTTTAATCCGCTGAACCGATTTATATGAGGTATAGAGTTTGAGACGCTGGGATAGCGATAAAATGAAGTCCATGTGGATATAATCGCGGGAAAAACCTTGTATTATATATATTTACAAAATTAAAGAAATATATAAATAAAGAAAAAAGACTATTTAGTTAAATATGTTTCGTTAGATTTTACCATTCATTATAATATTTTAAGAAATACTCGGAATAATGTAACTAAATTAAATTATGATTTCTGATGGTAGTTTTGTAAAATGCTATTTAAAAATGCTTGTAAAAGCCTACTTGAATAAAGTATATTTTGATTTTTGTTTATCGCGGTAATTAAAACCACACAACGCATCATAACTCTTAGTTACCCTGCTCGGGGGAGCATTGACCGTCTTAAGGATGTTTACAATTCTTCATTCAATTATATATTGACAGCTCTCATAAAACTCTCAAAAAGTTAAGATCCAATAATCAGGTGATCACTTCCCAATATTTTATTTTTGCTAACATTTTATTGAAATGTCACTTACATATATACCAAAGCATGCCAAGTATTACTATGAAGACCCTGTTCCTCTGTTTGCGGGATGTGAACACTATGGCTAGAAGCATCATCATCATCAACATCACAACTACGAAGATCACCGCGTACCAGATCCAAATAGCACAGAGAACAGCGTCATCCTGGAAAAATGTTCACTAATTGAATTCAATAAAGAAATTATTTATTTATTTGATTTCGTTCGGAAAACTGAATACAATTGCTTAGGTGGTACATATACGACATTAAATAACAATAAAATAATTAATTTTCCTACTAGACCCAAAAAATTAAAAGTAAATTTAACGCAAAACACTTCAAAACAGTTTTAAATATTAATTACCGAATGGTGATTTTCATTCTTATTGTTACTAAAATACAAAATAGAAACTTATCTGAGATCAGTACACGAGCATATATTAATAATTCGTGTTGCAAATGGATATCAAGAATCGTATTTTCTAAGAATCTTCAATTGAAAAAAATCTCATCTTAAATTTTATTTAGAGGGGAATATTAGTATTATAAAAAAGTATATGTAACAGTACGCTGTTCTACAAATAAATCGTTTTATAAAAGATTATTAATTGATAAAGTTCATCTCGTATAAGAATAATTATTAAAAAATTTAAAAATAATTTGTAAACATTCTGATTGTTACAGTTTAATTTATATGTTTGATGTGTAACATCTTCCCGCTCGTTTTCTTGCAATCTATGTAAGTGATTTCGTAAAAAGGGACGGAAGTGTGAAACAGTAAGCCGTAATTCCATAAAATAACCGACATGGCCCAGTGAGAGCGCGTGCATCTTAACCGATGATTGCGGGTTCGAGCCCAGACATCACTGAAATATATCACGTAATTCATTTCCTGCGTCTAATTTTAATAAAATTTTATCACATGTATCACCTACACGCATTGGAGCAGCGTGGTGGAATAAATTCTAAACCATCTCCTGCTCCTCCAGGGAGAGGAGGCCTTAGCTCAGCAGCGATATTTACAGGCCGTTACTTGTGGAATTTAAATCAATGTTCAAGAAGGAATAAATAATTAATTATTCTATTAAAGTTAATTCATAAGGAATATATGATACCGGAAATTGGATGAAGATCGGGTATTGTTACCAAATGGAACAAGAATTAAATTTGTGGAAACATGTATTACTAAATAATTTCAATGCTAATAAACATTAATTACTAGCTCCCATATTTCATATCTTTTGTTCTATTTGCTCTTGAATAACTTGGACCTTGAAGTGGCAGTGCAAAAAGCTTCATTAAAAATGTAACATCTCGCCTTGCATCTACTGGTGACAGGAGGGCTGGTTCGTTCTTTACCCAGAAGAATGGAATTGCGATTCAACGAGGAAATTTTAGCTAGCATTCTTGCCACCATTCCGCGCAGCCATGATTTAAACAGTAAATAATGTTAATAATTCTTATGTTAATAAAGTTTATTTATAGCTAGAATTTACAATCACTTAATTTACATAATATTAAATGGAAAATGAAAACGGTGTCGCTAGTGAACTAGGGTCGCTTTTAAATACCTTTTTATCGAAAAAAGGCGTTATATAATATACAGGCTACAGCGGAGTTGTTCGATAAAGAAAATCGTGAGATGATCCAAGCAATAACAAAATGTGTAATTTTAGCATAATTTTTAAATAACTTAATATATACAGTTAGCTAAATAATGTGTTTACCTTGTTAGAGGTATAGAAAATTACATAGAGTTACTAACATCTGCCTCCCACCCCTCACACGAAAGCGAAGTCTCGGTTGCAAAGTATACAATACCATAATTAAAAAAAAATATTCTGTGTAGTACTAAAAATACAAACCACGCAATCGTGCCTAATAGTACACTGGATCACTCATACTATTGATGTTTGGTGGTAAAATATTGATAAGTGGGTGGTACCGATCCAAACTTCACAAAGCCCTTTCACGAGAGAATATTTTAGGTAGCCGGACAATCTCTTACATTCAACAATATTTTAATTAAAATACACAGTGAATGAACAACGCGTAAATAAGTTTTTAGTAATAACAAGCTCGGTTACTTCTAAAACAATAACTAAATGGACTTTAAATCTTGAATAACAAAGGAACGAGTTGTTATTCTGGTAATGTTAACGTATACTTTAAAATAACAAAACAACTCAAGTAATAATCCAAAAATATTATAGAATATACTTAACAATAAAAGATAAAAGGTAAATATGTGCTCAATAGATACTATCATTAAAATTAAAAGGCTTAGAGCGGCATAAAAGTCTTGTGATGAGTTCGAAGCTAGTATCGCGAGGCTGACCTTGACCTGTTGTTATAACCCAAGTAATGTTGAACTTGTATTAAGAGTAGGTAGCTCTTGATACAAGCTTAGCACTTAATTGGAGTGGAAAATAGGAAGCTTAGTAGTTTCTTGAAGAAAGGTAGTGTTAATGTTATTTTAAAACAAGGTTTTAAACTAATGTTGAATCGTTTTTTTTTAAGTACGCTGTACATTTCGGTCTCGTTTAAGCTACCGAAGTTTTCATATTATACCAAGTAACTTGATTAATTAAATAAAACATATATTCATTCATTCCACCAACCCACATTGGAGCAGCGTGGTTAAATATGCTGCAAACCTTCTCAAAAGGAGAGGAGGCCTTAGCCCAGCACTGGGAAATTTACAGGCTGCTAATGTAATACATTCATTGTACAAAAACAAAAGAAATATAATTATTTAAGATCAAATAACAAATAAAGTTACCTTTGCAATTCCACAAAATAATAGTATGCTAGCCGCGAAGAATAATGCCACTAGAATCCAGATAGTAACGAGTAGATAGCTCAGAGGGATAAAGAAGGAACAACCGTAGGCCATTGGGTGCACCTGAAATAAAAAAATGTAATCAGAGTAACTTTTTACTATAAATTAAAAGAATCCTTATTTTATATTTTTACATCTATGATTTATGATCTTTATTTTTTTTTTTATGTCATTGGTTGACGGACGAGCATATGGGCCACCTGATGGTAAGTGGTCACCATAGCCCATAGACAAAGGCGCTGTAAGAAATATTAACCATTCCTTACATCACCTATGCGCCACCAACCTTGGGAAATAAGATATTATGTCCCTTGTGCCTGTGATTACACTGGCCCACTCACCCTTCTAACCGAAACACAACAATACAGTGTACTGTTATTTGGCGGTAGAGTATCTGATGAGTGGGTGGTACCTACCCAGACGGGCTTGCACATAGCCCTACCACCAAGGATTATACCTGGATTATTATATTATACCTAGCAGTCGAGGCATTAATTTAGGATCAGGTAGCTCGTACATTCCGAATGCGATCCCTGTATGAATTTAAAAACTCCTAAAAATAATATTTAGGTAGATTAATACAACTATGAAGAATCATATGGTCGGTTAAAATTTGCCATTTATATTAGTTTCAGACGTATTTCCAACAAAGGTAAATTTGAATTAATTTTCCTTTTGGGAAATGAAAGGTAGGCTTCATTTCCGTTCCATTATTTACTTAATACAATTTTAAAATGACTGACTGACATACAACGCACTACCAGGAGGGGAGGTCAAAGGGGATAAAATTTTGCAAAGTGTTTTCTTAAAAGGATTTCCAAAATTAATCTCCTAGAGGGTTTGAATGGGAGATGAAAGTTTGTATCGAAAGTCTGATGTTAAAAATATGAAAATTAATATTTAGGTTTACATTCATGAATTAAAATCTGATGTGAAAAAAATTATCATCCAAGGTTGAAAGTCTGTTATTATGTTATTTTTTACAAATTCATAATGATTCCGATAGAATATCCTATCAGGTACACGACTAGTAAATACTAAAAAAAATATTCTATATATTTCTATATTCTGATGTTATATTAATATTATATTCATGAGCAGTGAAGGTGAGCATTGATGTGCATTGTAAAGAGAACCCCCTTAAACCTCCACTTGAGTCGCAAGACATGGGAACTGCTCTAAGTTTCCCTTTCCACGATAGACCCATCACCGCACTGTTACCCATGGAATGCTGAGAAGTTAACGAAGTTATAATCTGTATTTTTAAAATAAGTCTATAGCTTTCTGTGATAGTAATTGATTAGTGGAGAAAGGAATTTGACGCTTAAACGACATATTAGGGTCAAATTTAAGCAACTACTTTTTTTAATACGTAAAATATTATTTGCTTTTGATAGGCTATGAAGCAAAAAGTCTTTAATTCGTTGAGGATTATTGGTCGCAGTGACGAAGTGGTCTCTCAAAACTGTTGATTAAACTTAGAATTATATATGCTTAGGAAATTGTAGAACTAGAAGAGTCAAAGAGGCCGTCAATTCAAGTATACTTCGTCTAGTGGCTAGCTTATAATAAGGTTGCAGGTCTTGTTTGGATTCGAGATATGATATACAACAAACATATTTATAAACTTTCATAGATAATGATAGAAATTTTTAATTTTTAAAAGACGTTTTTATATACTAATGCACTTTATACTATATCTGTTGACGCGTCAGTACGAATTGAATTAGAGACCAATATTATTGGTGGAAAGTCTTAGGAACTTGAAGTGTGCCCGAATAACTACTACTATTAGGCTGCACGGCCAAAGTTGGCCACCAATGACAAACAGCTGGTGTATTTTCGCCCAAAATGCTGTTCGGTCCAGATTCGGCCATAAAATGTAACTATCTATCAAAGTAAGGTTAAAAGTATCTGCTATTGACGAAACACAATAAACGATGACTTATATATCCATGAAGACACAGATCAAAGTGGTTTGATTTCAAGATTCACTTACCACCCCTAAAGCAGCTATTATCATTGAGCCAGTCTTAAGATCCACTCCGAAAAATGAAGAGACATCGGGAAGATCATCAAGTGCTGTCATTATATTTATTTATTTGGTATTTATTAATTGTATTTCATTTAATTTTGATGTCAAAGTGAATTGACATTTTCGAATGAAGTGTATATTTGTGATACTATTGCTCATCATATTCTGCCACATGTCACGCAAAAGGTACAAATGAGGTTTTTCATGATGTATATTAATATAATTGCTCAGATTTTTGCAACTGTTGTCTGTGTTTGTCTTGGGGAAATAATCTTGGCTGCGGTACAAACTTGAATTGTTTTATTTTTAATGATTGAGCGAAACATTTATGGTAATAAATAATGTTTCGACGTATTAGTGTATAACCTAAAATTAGTTAGACAGAAAAAAAATTGTATATTTTGACAATTATTTAAAAATCTTTGCTACTGTAATTTAATTTAAAAAAATAAAGATAATATCTAGAGGGTAGTCCCATATAAATTAAAAGAAAATTTTCAGTTTCACAAATTTAAGATAATTGTACCCCGAGGACGAGGACGAGAATGTGGGAAAACTTTATTTTACAACCAGTCCTCTGCCCAAAGGTTGCCTGGAAGAGATCATTGCTTTAGGGATAAGGTCGCCTGGTGTACATCATGCAACTTTTGTTAATCCATATGTCAAATTTAGTTTTAAGTAGCCATATGGTGATAGGTCGTTGTTAACATTAAAAGTTATTTACACATAAATTAACTCAGGCGGGAGGTTACCTTTGAAATGGGTGTTAAACGGCAATCTGTCTTTTATCCTATTCCAATCGAAGACGGATTAAAGGTAAACACACCACAAATTCGCACAATAATAATTTTCTAATAGCCCAACTATATTATGCACTACAAATCGCTCTTGATCAATATACATTTATTTATAATACAGGACTATTTCACTTAAATACTAATATCTACTCCAATATGCTTCCAAAGTTCCGATGACATCTTGTCGGCATTCGGGACGCCATTTTATCACAAATCCATTATTAAACTTGGCGATTCAATGTCAATATTGTTTATTGTTTTGTCTTGTGACTGGAACAGGCTATAGATACGATTATCGAGTAGTTAAAGTAAACATGAAAACAATATTTTGAAGCATGTTTTAAATTTTATAAATAAAATCAATTTGATTTAAATTCGACCTCCTATTTCTAAATTTCGTTCTAAAACAAATATCGTACTAGAAATATCTTGAGGTTACCCCGTTAAATTGTAAGTGATTTAAATTAAATTAAATTTCGAAATCTGTCTGTATGTTGACTCATAATAATATCGTTCCTTGATTATTCTCTCTCTTCAGACTTGAATTAATTAATCTCAATGTAAGCTAGCGCCATTTTTAATGAATACAATGAAATGATGTTCGTATTATCTTGTTTTAATTATTCTAATCAGTAAGCATTGTTTCATAACACGGGGTTCGTTAAATTGTGAATAGAACAATGTTTGCATTTGATCGAAAACATCCTGACTAATTAATATAATGCAATATGGGTAATTTCACTGCCTCTAAATTTTTGGGAAAAAAATATCTTGAAATAATAAAACCATATACATTTATTCAAGCCTTTTGTTTGTATATTAAAAAAAAAATGTATACAATTCCAATTTAAAAAAATATTTTTATGATAAGAAGTCATTCGATCATTTTTAACCACGGCGGCAATCCACATCAGACATTAGCTAAATTCTCAAGATATAATAAATGTGTAAACGAATATGTAATGAATAGGACGAACGGTTGATACTGAGAATTTATTTGCTAAATACTGAAAATAAAATTGCTGGCTCGACCACAATGCATACACATCTAGTTTAATACAATTTCAATCTTATAAGTAATCGATTAAAATGATAAAATCGCTGTTACTTTGGTAATAATATGACTTTAGTTTCACATAAAAATAACAAAAAAAAACCTAAAAGCCGAATTCTAACAAGCTTATTTTAACAAATGCTGAAATGGATGCACTGTAATCGGCTTATCCTCGTGCGCTTTCACGTTTTCAGTTATTAACTACCAATAGAGACGCGCGAATATGTCCACGTGATTAAAGTGACGCGTTCAAACAAACCTATAGAAAAAGTCTCACAACTCAAAACAATGGCAGTTGTTTTTTTTTCAATTTTTTTTTTACCTATGGGCATTAAAGATCCAGAATTCAATATTCGAATGGCTTATTGATGACTGATGTTGCAATGAAGACAGCTTTGAAACTAAATCAATACAGTGAAAATAAAATAAAAAAAAACAATTAAACGAATATCCATAAAACTTATATCAGAAGATGTACCTCCTTTTGGAGAAGGTTTATGTGCTTCGCAGTCTTACCAGTTTTAAATTTAGACTAACTTAAGACGTTATAAGCATGAATTTAATGATGTATAAATTAATAGTTATTAAAAATATTTTTTGGACCCACTTATAAATGGAAGAAAGGAGACTTCCAGTACAGGAATTTAACCCCCTCGACATTATTAGTTAGGGGGGGGGGGGGTCTAACTAATAATGTCGTGACCAAGGTGTAAATTAAAAAAAAAAACTTCTGTAGTGTCTGAATAGTATTTTTGTTTGTTGGGACAGTGTTCAATAGTATCCAAATATTTTATTTATCAATAGATATAGCTAAACCTAGTACTTACAACGATTTCTTGCTCACTAAGGCATTTTTTATCACTTAGCGACGAAAAGCTAGCAAAAAATCTGAAAATTCCAAATACAGTCAGAATCTGTTTAATCCAGGCTAATCCAATTAACCTTGCAGGGTTGCCACGTTGACAAACCGGATTGTTTTGAAGGAATTATCGAGAGATTTATTGAAAGCTTTTTCCAATACCTTCATTAAAAACTTTTTCATTTTCAACGCTTAAAAAGTATATATGCAGCGGTATTTACATTTAGATTTATGTAACTTTTTTATGTTTATCATTTCGCATTGGGAATTTTTCAGGAGTGAGTTCCAAAAACCCTCGCCTAAGGAAACCGAGGTCTTTGCCCAAAAATGGGACATTGTCAAGACGTTACTTTATTACTAAAAAAAGAAACACGTTTCTCGAGCGAAACTTTGCTAGTAATAAACAATCTTGCGGCTTATGTTTTATTTAGTTTAAGATGCTCAGAAACTAACTCTTAATTGAAAACCGGAGTTTGACTTTTAAATAAGACCTTCCACTGAAGAAGACTAAACTTGTATATTGAATATGAATTAGTTAATAATTAGTAACTAAAAACAATTTAAATGACGTCTACATTGTTTCAATGGTTTAGTTGATGTGGAGATAAACAATTGACTACGTTTTTGTTTTCGTCAATTACCAAATTTTATGTTTATATTGCGCCAGTTATTTCTGATCGCCGTCCCATCGGACTGGTAGGTGAAGTAATAGAGAGTGTCAGTGCGCATATGTAGGGCACACACATGTACACCACAGTTATAAGTCGTTTACCAGTTGATGAAATGTGTTGTATAGAGAATCATTAAAAAAACATAAATGCAGAAAACATTTTTTGGATATCCTTTTTGGGTGGGAATGTGACAGGAAGATCATTGGTCGAATAGGCAGCATGGTAAATTTTTAAGCCTGCAAGTATTTTCTTGGTATTGTTGTTTTGGTATTTATCTGATTCGGAAAGCTAAGGCATCTTTGCATCATTCCAAGCAAAGAAAACCTGCAAAGGCAGTTTACCCGAGACAGTGGCACTCTAACAAATATCCACTATTACCTTGTAACAACGGCAATCATTTTAATTATTTTTTTAAAGAATTGAAGCAATGTTCCATTTAAGGAATTACTGATATTCCTATTTACCCCTCTAATTAGTTTATTCTAGGAATGGCGAAAATAATAAGTCAGGATCGAACCTGTGAATATTTACATCGCTAGGCAGCCCGTAAACCATTTATTTATATTACCACTGCTGATGCCTATTAGAGTAGGCGGTACACGCACGAAGCCATTTAATCAGAAATTTGTTTATATTCACTGCGGTCCATTTGCGTGACTTCGTGAAATGACAAACAAAAGGTTATTGTTCGTATATTTACGGATCTTTTTAAACTATTTGTAGGAATTCTCTTCAAAAGTTATTGTGAAATTAAGTTGAAAGCAGACGTTGAAAATATTCGAAACCTTAGCAAGTATTGTGCAATGGTTTTCAAGAATACAATCAAGTCACGTTCCTTGTTTCTATTATTTACTTCATTTACCAACTCATTTTTTAAATTCGTTGCACAATACGACATTCAAGTAACAATTATGTTTGTAATATACTAGTCATCAGTATTTAAACGATATCATCCTTTAAAATCATCCTGTATAAAAAACAAAAGTATCAGAAAGCGTCACTTTATCTTTTACATATTCAATTCGTTTCATTCCTTTTGGAAGGGGATTTCCCGCAGATAGCCTAGTCGTATGGACTAGTCCATATATGTATGTATATTAGTATATTTGTCTAACTTCAAATTAGAAGATATTATACGTCTAAACACGAGACTATTTTTCTTGTTTTACATAACCTAAGATAAAGATCATTGATCTATAGCCTACCTTAAATGATTGTAAAAGGCGATAAATAGCTTCACGCTCTCTTATACCATCATGCCACTTAAGCCGCCTTATTCTCCTTTATATGTGTGGCTGGTGAATTAATATTAAAGGACAATATTTGCTACATGATCCTCATTCGAATTATATAAAAAAATTGGTACTTAATTTTTGAACAAATTTCCAAATATTTCAATTTAAATAAATGAAGTGTGGACAGATTGCCAGCGGCGCGTGCGGCGTGGTGTGGTACTGTGCCTTGGTAAAGGGGTGGGAGGTCTATCCCCCGGTAATAATTCCATCATGCGAATTTGCTCCGTTCTTGAGATATTGGCAAAAAACTAATCTTATAATTCTAACCTTAAAATCTTATCAACAATTTAGAAATATCTTAAAAAACACTCTAAGGGTAGGGTCGACAAGACCACATTGTCGGAGTCAAAATAGTCAGTTTTGAGATTATTCTCAATAAAAAGTCAAATCCCTATTCTATGAACGGAATTGAATTGGCTGTGTGACATTCAGGCCGCTAATTGAACAGCGCCGTATAGTAAAGTGGCTAGGCGTTTCATTGGGTGGCTAAATAAGCTACTTGCCTGCGACATATTGTATACTTCGTTACTAAATATTATTATTTTATTAACGAAACTATTCTTTTATATATTTCACTCTATATGATGTTTATTGGTTTTCGTTATTATTAGTTTTTTATAAGCATCGATTTGCATAAGTGCCGGGTCGTGTGATGGATGCACATTTTCCATTCAAGTGAACCGATGGCATTCTTCCGATCGTGCTACGGACATGTGCTCCCGAGTTGGTATTGGTTTTTTAGGCGTCAGAGTGAACTTGTGGAAGACTGCTTTAGATCTCGATATTTCGAACCTCGTTCAGTTCCGCGATCAATTGGAAGGTAAAGCCATATTGGCACCTAACAAGCTTGTTGTGGTCAAGGCAAGACGTTACTTCACGTCGGCCCATCGTCATAAATTATACAAGCCACAAATTCGGCATAGAATATTGCTCACCAGTACCAGTTTCTTCCATTTGACCATATTCAACGCAGAGCGACTCGAATTAAGGACGATAAATCCCTTTCCGACCTGCTGGATCCTTTGGCATCGCATAGAGATTTTGTATCTCTCTACAACCAATTAATTGTTTGAATTAACCCCAGCTGCTGAAGTTTCCTTCACCTTAGAACATCGCAACAAAATTTGAATTTCGACGGTATGTCGAAGGTGAAATACCGGCAAGCAAGTCCTCCGGTTTTGCAGATGTCCATGAGCGGTGGTAGATTAAACTTTACATCAGGCGAGCCTCCCGCTCTTTAGCCACCTATAGCATTAAAAAACCGACAAGATTTAAATAATGCACTTAGACATTACCAAAATTTGAACCTGATAATTTATGTATTAACCTAAATATTGTACAAAATAGGTATTACCGTAAAATGAACCGTTGCTACCATGTATGATATGCCTTTGGGCATAGTTCGCATGCCAAGAGGTTGTCAGAATAAGGTCGTTCTTTTCGCGATAAAACCGCTCTTGCACATTGTGTGTACATTTGTGCATACCTATGTCTATTTTTATATATATTTAATTATATTAAATTTTAGTACCCTAAAATAAATGACAAAATATATTTTAAAATGACGCAAAATTTAGTATTTTTTATTTATAAATTATTTTACAAGTGAAACATAAACGCCTTCTAGTAATAACATTGTAATTCATTTATTTAAGTTATTCGTGATAATTCAAAGTTAAATTCAAAATAACTTTATTATATATAGAAGCGTTACAATTGCTTATTGGTGAACAAAAATTTCCTACCGGTTCTAAATAGATGACTGGTAACTTATAATAATACTTTAAACTAAAATCAGTAATAAAAATCTCTTAAGACAAAATGGAGCAACATAATCAAACTTACTTAACAATAAAACGTAAGTTGTCATGAACATAACTTGAAGATCAAAATGATATTTTATTGTTTCAACGAATATCCGCGTTAACCATTTCCAAGCAACATTCTTAGAGATTGTATTGTAAAGACTAAAATGTAAGGATCGTACTTATTAAGAGAAGATTCTGCAACGGGCAGACTTGTTTAATTGAAAATGTCTGGAATTATGATTATGAGCCTAGAAGATCGAAATATTTATGGATAAAACAATACACCCTCTCAAAGACAAATACTTAATATAAGTATTTCATTTTAATCAATCCAAAGGGATACTTAAATGTATTTGTTACCATTCGTAATCTCGTGTAGCTGATATTTTGGTGACAGGAGAGAGAGAGATTTCTCTAATTCAAATGTTAAATTTACAGGTATTATTATTTAAAACAAAAGCTATAACTTGTTTGAATCGTCGATCCTAATATTAAGAACCGACAAAAGACAAATGTTCATCAAAGTAGTTTGAAACAGTGACGTTAATAATTCCAACAATGACAATGTCTGTACACAGATGATCTGTTTCCCTCAGGAAAATCATTATCAGTTTTAATTTTTATCATTAATAAAAATAAACGATTAATAAAAAACCATCAAAAGACTTATATATATATATGTATAATATATAAAATAGTGACCATTAAACCGTCATGTCAGACTTCCTCGGAAACGAGAAGGTAAGCTTGAGAACAAAATCAAATATAAAGGAGTGAAATTTCTAGAATTTTATTCTTTGTACTATACCGCTGTGATTTTTTTTGATATAATAAAAGCGCTACTGGTGAGATGCGCATTACAACAGAAACAGGAATGAAATAGAAGCACAGATGTTCATTTATTGACAATGGAAGATTAAAAATTTTTCAACTGTTAAAAGTTAGATCAGTTTTATTGTATCGGTAAAAATTATAGACGCTAGCATTAAAAATTAAGCATCAACACATTTTTCACAGATAAACTATGAATTAATCTCATATCTCATCTTCCTGCCCTTATCCCAATTTTATTTGGAACAGCGCACCATGTCTTCTTCTTCCATATTTCTCTGCCTCACGTCATCTAACAAGTAACATTATTTCACACCATCCATTCATCGTTTCTTTGGTCGTCCCCTTCCTCTATATCAGACCGGACCGGGATTTAAAAAAAAAATCACTATTCTAAGTAGTTTTGTTTTTGTTTTGCTGACCTTACTTTTTTGTAAGAGAGTTGTCATACCTATAATTAATTATATTAACGAAATACCTGTAATACCTTTTAATTAATTATATTAACGAAAAGTTACGTGTTATTTTCTTTTTGCCAGTAATTATATCTTTATATGCAACCTCTTATATTTAAAGTAATAGTTCTTACGGCAGAGTAAAAGTCATTATCTACTTAATTATTTTCACATAAGAGTCGTTTGACGTGTATGTATTGTAAGAAACGAATGTACAAAAGCGACGTTCCTTTGTGAATACCCCTTATTTAAAGGGCGTCATTATCATCTTTCGTCTACTTTCACGTCAGATTCTTAAAGCTTAACCCTTTCCCGGGAACTCTTTTGGATTAAGAGGATTTTTTTTATATAGACTAAAAGCCACTCGAATGAGGGTAGTGCGTGTACATTATTTATTTATTTATTTAATTACATCATAAAACGAAATCACTCAAAATGGGCAAATTGTGTCTGTATTCCCTCCTATCCAACAACAATACATTAATAAAAGGTTTTTAGTATAAGTTATATAATAAAAGATAATAATAATAATATTAAATAATTACAAAATTAAAATCAAATAAAAAAAATCCTTTATTCAAAGTCGCTTTTGAATCTTTATGTTACAGTGTTGAATTAAATGTAAAGCCACCGATTTGAATAATAGATTCTGTCAAGAAAAACCGGTAAGAAACTCACTAGTTACTCTTTTAAGCCAGAACAGTATAGTAATATCCTGTTAACGTCCCACTGCTGGAAAGAGGCTCCCGCTTCCTTTTCAGAAGATGGTTTGGTGGATAGACTTGGCAGATTCTAATCCGATACGTGCAGGTTTCCTTACGATAATTTCCTTCGGCTCTTGCTTAGCTAATGACTGGTATTTCGTGATGTGGTCAGACAAAATTTAACCAAACAGTCACTCTATAAGAAAAAATGGTTCAATACCAAAATTATATAAAAACTTTTTACACGACATAGGCGCGAATTAAAAAAATAAATTTTCAATATAATTATAATGATATCCTTCTAATATTGACATTGAGAATATAATTTGTCCTACATCAACCATACTCAAATGTGACTAGCTGCATTATATTATAGTACACACATGTTGGCGTAAGCACGGGTCCACATAATTTTCCTAGATTCTCTTAATCCGAATGGATACTTCTCTGACTTGACTAGAGAGAGATCAGGCACAGGATCACCAGCTCCTCGTGCTTTCCAATTGCCAAATTTAAAACTCCGGTCTTTTGAGAATAATCTTAATTAGGAAATTTAGAATATTAAATACTTAATAGAAACAAAAACAAATGATAAAGCAGGAGAATATATGTAACCTTAAAATGAATCCCAATAAATAACATTTCGAGTCCACAAATTCTCAATTTATAAAGAAAGGTTTAATTTCAAGCTGATGCTGTTGCAACAGGTCTCTTGGTATAAATATATGAGGGTCGCAACCCTTAACGGTTAGTGCCGCTCCGGGTGCGGGTTGGAATGGTTGTTCCTTGTCGCGTCTCGGAACATTTCTCGTATTCGTACGACCGTGATTTTAAATGTGAAGTTTTAAATATATTTGCAAAATAGCTGTTCTGTACTGAAGTAATTCAGTTATAGTTTTTGGTGAGTACGACAATTTTGTTGTTGTTAAGAATAAAATAATAAGGAAATATTTAATAATATATTTTTAAAGTTGAGCTGAACAGAGATGTATACAACTTATTCAAGACTCAACTCATAACTCAACGTTATTTTGGACGATAAGTAAAAATATGAAATGATCTAGAATATTCTAAAATAATGGATATCAATGCCAAATATATTTATATATTGAATAACGAACTTTTTTTTACAACTAAACGATGTATTTGATTTTTTATACAACTGATTCAATTCAGTTCAAAGTTATTTTGTCCTTAAAGTAAAAGTATGAAATGGTCTAAATTATTCCAAGACAATATATATATCGAAAAAATGAATATATTGATATCAAATTTAATGTTAGATATTAAAAGAAAATGAACTAAGTATTATGTAAGAGGGGAAAAAAACAAGCATACTTACGCTTATAAACATTTTTGAGAACTCATACGCTATTATTTATTGATAACTTTTCATAAATAGCTGACGATTATCGGCTAGCCTTTTTAGTATCCGTATAATTTACCAACGGATTAATAGCTTCAGTCTGAAAGTTTTCAAATTACACGGAATAAGTTGTAAAGATACACACCGCATACGAGTTTAAAAAGTTTAAAAAGTATTAGATCGGAGTGCGGAACGGAGCTCGAGAAGTAAATTAGTAATTCCACTTCGAACGTATCATGTCAAATATATTTTTAATTTTTTTTTCTCAATTTTTTCATAATTCAATATTAAATTCCTATTAAGAAATTAATTTGGAAGTCCGATTCATGATATTCGCAACTTTGACAGAGTTCCATTTCAGGTTTGTCTTCACGAGAACTTGATTCTTTGTTCGTCTTACGTACGTGTGTGTATATATCTTTTTTTGTTTTGATAAACCTAATAATTGGTTTATTGAATTCGATTTATTTCAATGAGAAAAATACCAAAGTATATAAAAACAATATACCTATATACTATTATTATAAAGTGATTAAACTTAATCTACTGTGTAAATAGATCGACCATTTTGCACCTTGGACAATTTTCATAAATTAATAACTTAACTTTAAATTTTTAATTTGTTTAATGTAAAAACTTTGATGTAATTTTTTATTAAAAGCTTTAAATTTATTTTAAACTAGCTAACCAGGGGCTTCGTTTAAATATTCATATTGAATGGAAAAATCTTGTTTCACATCAATATTTTTTGGGCATTTACGTAAGCAGAACAACTCCTCAGAGTTTTAATCGGATGGTTTAGGAATTAATACAGGACAAATATACAAACATCAATTATTATTACCTTATAAGTTTAAGTTACTCTAATTTTATTAAATATATTAATCATACTTGCATCAATTTTCTAGTCAACATAGGTATGTTCATTTGTAAAATATAAAACGTATGTACGATTTTTTTATATGTTTTGTCTCGGTCATTTCAACAACACATTCTATTACAAAGAAAGGGACAAAATATATCAATGATTAGTAATAGATATTTAATAGAGAAGTTTACCGCAAATCAGGATCATCGGATCTTGTTTCGTTTTGATATTTACACAACATACAAATTACATCATGATAAGATTATTGTTTTTGATATATTATACTCGTATTATTGAGCCGCGATGACCAAGAAAACGTGAATCTTGCCTACCTATGGTTCTGAGTTCGAATCTGGGCAAGTACTACTAAATTTTCATGTCCTTTAAGTTTATAACTCATCTCGTGCTCAAGGAAATCATCGTTAGGAAATTTCCAAGTGACAAATGAGAATGGCTTGTGTTTTGGAGCACAAACCCGTATTAGAGCAGCATGATATCTTTTTAAAATGATAGGAGAATTTTCTTAATAAAGTTGGAATCACTACGGTAATGTCACATATTATTAAATTTTTTATTATTTATCTGCATAGAAACAGTGACAATGTGAGCACGATAGGTAAAGATAAACTTCTAGGTAATATCTACATTCCAATTTGGTTGATATTCTATTAATAAAAAGTATTAAATTAATTTTTGTTAACTAAGGACCTCGAGGAACCTTTGTTTTGTTATAAAAATATATAAATACAAAAATTCACCGCACTGCATGTATATAGAAAATTACCACAAACACTTAACCTGACCGAGCTACAAATAGATACAAAGTATTAATAACAAATGTATTTATAATATATTCTTATGTAAACTTATATATATATATCATTGATCAGATGACTTGCAAATGGGCCTGATGGTAAGAGTCCACCGCCAACAGTAGACATTGGTATCTATTTTACCATTTTACCAAAAAAAATTAACCATTCTTTACATAGCCTAACCGCCACCATGGCGACTAAGATGTTAGTCCCCTACGCTTGTACTTACGCTGGCTCACTCATCCTTTTAGCCGGATCACAACACCACTAAGTATTGCTGAATTGGCGGCTGCCTATATTTCACTCACGATGCGATAGACAATGGCGCTGGAAGAAATATTAACCATTCTTTAAATCACCCATACGCCACCAACCTTGGGTACTAAGATTATGTCCCTTGTGCATGTACACTGGCTCTCACCCTTTAAATCGGAACGCAATAATACTGCGTACTGCTGTTTGGCGGTAGAATATCTGATGATTGGCTGGTGGCACCGAGTAAGTAATACTACTTAGTACGTGTATATAGCATTAACTTATGTTGACAGAATATTGTAAAGCCAATAGTGAACATTTTCGCCTGTATGACGTTCTGGTGTAAAGACATTTGTAGCTAGAAATATAGAATCAATTGTTGTGGCTACGTTTATTTATTTTTTATTTTATTTATTTATTAGTATTAATATTAATATTGGACAACATCACATACATTACTCTGATCCCAATGTAAGTAGCTAAAGCACTTGTGTTATGGAAATCAGAAGTAACGACGGTACCACAAACACTCAGACCCAAGACAATATAGAAAACTAATGAATTTTTTCTACATCGACTCGGCCGGGAATCGAACCGGTGTACACCGGGAAAACCGGTGTACACACTACTCGACCACGGAGGTCGTCAAATTTATTCTTTATTCTTAATGTTATACGTTGAATGCTATTTTATGATAATGTTAAGCAAAAAAGTTTTTCGGATATAGATAAGATATACGGATACGAATTTCATGGCAAAAGTAATCAGCGGTTTTTAAAAACATATTTTTTTTTTATAGATAGAGAAAATTTGAATTTCGTTGCTACACGTTACTAGTTTTCAGTCGCGGCTTTGCTCAAGTGTGAGGTGAAGAGCAGGTGTTATGTGATCTTGGTGTTCTGTACTCCTAAAAAAAAAAAAACCATGATGATCAATTTAGCAGTTAAGACGTGAATGCGTTACAAACAGGCTTTTCCATTAAAAATATTTATTAGGTTGATCTTGAGGGTTCTACTAGTATATCAAATTTTGATTGATCAATGAGAGAAAATTTAAAAAGCTTCTTTTTAATGAAGTATAATTAGTTCTTCGATTGAAAAAAACCATTCGTTTTAAACACGGCTATTTAGATATCGTTTTACTCGATGGTCAATTGACCTCCAATTACCAGATAACAATTTACACTGGCCTTGGTAATAGTACCGCGGAGTATAGACTCCTTAATAGCCTTTGCGTAATCGTAAAAAAATTTTTGATAATTTTTTCAAAACATTTTTGTGTTTGAGTAAGGCTCACCAGTTATTGGAACACTGATGTTAAGTGATCTGACTGATCACCTATGCACTGTACTAATTAAGTAAAGCAATAACTTGTATACATCCCATTGATCTAAGGCCTCCTCTCATTTCGAAGAAGGTATTTATTCAGCCACGCTGCTCCAAAACGGGTTGACGGGAAAACATTTGGCAGATGATAAGCTCGAGGTTATTAAATTCTCATATCAATATTCAGTCGTGATTATTCCGGTTTGAACCCGCAATCATAAATTACGATTATATTATTCAAAATTCATTATTAAATTTTTAAGATTCATAATCGCCCATACATAAAAATATATAACCAGTCCTTATAATTTGAATGCGTTTCCAACCGAGATATATGCTGCTACGTCCATTCTGCATATAAATAGACTACATACATATACACACACAGCTATTGTTGTCTGGTGGTCGAATGACTAGTGGGTGGTATTTAATCAAACGTGTAACACACCATTAAATTATATTACGAACAACCAAAATAGATACATAGCGACGAACCGCAAATGTTTTAGAATTCACATACAAATATATTTTTTTATTCATATATAATAAAAAATAATGTTGATTATCACGTGTGTAACGTAAACGACTATTAGGGTCACAGTTTTAGTGTAATTATTATAAAGTTATCCTCTTGTAAATCTTATAAATGGAGCCAAGATGATTCAGTGGTTAGAACGCGTGCATCTTAACCGATGATTGCGGGTTCAAACCCAGGCAAACATCACTTAATTTTCATGTGCAAAATTTTTGTTTATAATTCATCTCGTAGGTACTCGGCGGTGAAGGAAAACATCGTGAAGAAACCTGCACGTGTCTTATTTCTACGAAATTCTGCAACATGTGTATCCATCAACCTGCCCTAAACCTTCTCCTCAAAGGGAGAAGAGGCCTTAGCCCAACAATAGGAAATATAAGGCAGTTTATATTATGTAGCATTTTGTTAGATAAGGTTTCGACCGATTTCAATCTGAACGATTTCTATCACGGCTATTAATCTCAAAGGAGACCAGCTAAATATGTGGAACATATTAGTGCACCTATGTTTACGCAAACAACTATTCCATTACATTAATAATCTGATGGTACGGCAAAGACGCGACCGAAAAGAGTTTAGTTCGAACGTTCAAGACGCAAATGTCAACACCTCCAAACTTCCAGACTACGACGGACTGAGATTTTTTTGATAGAACCCCAACTAACTATCCATACAATTATGTAGAGCAATCGGTTCCTGAATTGATTCCGTTTATTTAACAATCCATTTAAAATATTTTCTTAATACTTTAATAGGGATGCCGGTCTTCTGTGCATGGCTTTGAAGTTGGTTAAAATGCATGGATGCAAGTAATGGCATATACGATACCATTAATCTATACTAATCTTATAGCTAACTAACTATGTCTTTTTGTCTGTCTGTGGCTCTCTCACGGCCAAGCCACTGAACCCAAATTTGATGATATTTGTTATGAAGCTACTTTCCATGTAGAACGCCTCACGAGCAACCTTAAAACATGAGCAGAGCCGCAGGCGACAACTAGTAATCAATAAACATACCTATGTATAATTATATATATGTATAACACACTTTTATTCAAGCAGTTAATTTAACAATTTCCTTACTATACAGTAAGGAAATTGTGGCGACCGAATTATACCAGCGAAAAAAATAATTGAAATTAATTAAAAATAAATGTAAACAAATATAACCTTTATCCTCAATTTTTAATATCGGTTTGGTATCGTATTTTGTCTAGCACTAATTGATACCGTAAAGTCATAATAAATATAAAATAAAATATTTATTATTATTAAATATCAACAGAGTTATATCATTGCTTAAATTGAAGGTCGTAGATGCTTACAACGTAACTAATAATAATTATTTATTGTTAAATTTTAACAATGTACAATTATATTTTAATGTTATTGAAATAATGATTAAAATTTTAATATGGAATTCGTATAACTATGAGATGTGATCATGTGGAATATATTGAAAAGTAACAGCGTGTGAATATCCCACTGCTGGGCTAAGGTCTCTTAGAGATGAATCACGCTGCTCCAATGTTGGTTGGTGGATAAACATATGGCAGGTTCCTCACGATGTCTGCCTTCGCCGTTGAACACGAGATGAATTGCAAATTATAAACACAAATTGTATACTAGGAAATTCAGCGCAGCTTGGGTTTGAAACCGCAGTCACTGTTTAAGATGCACGCGTTCAAACCACTCGGCCATCTCGGCTCGGAATATATTGCCTGATTATTCAAATTAAAGTTAATTCGAATAGTTTCTTAATAGTAGTTTAAAAATTATATTTATAATATGTATGTATTACTATCTCAGGTTCGTAATGTCTTATGACATAAATAGAAATAAAGTTTCTTTCTCATTAATTGTCTATACTAATATAATAAATGCGATGGTAACTTCGTTCGTCTGTCTGTCTGTCTGTGGGCAAACCACTGAACCGAATTTGATGAAATTTGGTATGATGTAAGTTTGAACTCCAAGGATGAATATAGGCTTTACTTTTTATGACAACTAACGACTAACTCAATATCAAATGAGATAAATACGTATATTTATGATTTTATTCTAAATATATTATTATTTCTCTGTAATGTATTTATATATTATGTGTATGCCTTGTACACCCCTACCTCTTTCTATATCTGTTTCATTCCTCAACCTTAAGGTTGCCTGGAAGAGATCGCTGTTTTAGCGATAAGGCCGCCTCTCATGCATCTTTCTTAAACGTGACTAAACTGTGTGTTTAATAAAGAGTATTTTGATTTGATTTGACAAACTCCTACAAGCGAAGTCGCCGGCGACAACTAGTTTCATATACATACATATTAATTACATTAAATTATTATCAAACATTATATTTTTAACATATATAATATTATTATAATTGACGACCTCCGTGGTCGAGTAGTGTGTACACCGGTTTTCATGGGTACGCCACTCCGAGGACCCGAGTTCGATTCCCGACCGAGTCTATGTTGTCTTGGGTCTAGGTGAATGTGGTACCGCCGTTACTTCTGATTTTCCACAACACAAGTGCTTTAGCTACATACATTGGGATCAGAGTAATGTATGTGATGTTGTCTAATATTTATATATTTTTATAATATGTTGTAGTATTTTATATTACTAATGTTAAATGAATACATTGTGTAATATACTAGCAGGTTGAGAACAATTAAGCACTGCGGTAATTACCAGAGACAGTCTACATTTCAGAGTAACGCCACAACAGCTTTGTTAAAATATATTATTTATTTAATGATTCTACTAACTTTTAATATGAGCGACTAATATGGTGACATTATTTTTTTTTTAAATATTTTTATATAAATGCGAATTTATAAGGCTATTTATTATATATTCAATAATATGAGTTCTTCCAAGAACCAGTTACAACCGGAAATTTATTAATTGAGAAAGCTTAGCTGTTTTCTTTGAACAAATTTGATATATTAACTTAAATAAATTAACCAAAATTAGTCCTTTTTTTTTTTTGAAATTTTCTCTATTACAGTAAAACACTCTGAACTTTCACAACATACTCTACATTTTCAAGCAAGCAGATATAATTATATAAAAAGAACACCATCTTGTCCAAATTTAAAGCGTGTCTCACCAAACTTATAAACTAATAAAAAAAAAGATTAATAAACTTAAATTATACTTTAGCATTTACGTTTCTAATTTTTATTGTATTTTTTAATGTTATGTATTATTTTTCACTTTTTAAATGCGAATTTATAAGCATAACTAATATAGTCAAACCAATCGTTAGAAAGCATCGTGACACTTCATTATTTATTCCGTGTAACTTTTACATGGGTTTAATTTTCGATATCGATATTTTCGATATACGAAAATACTGTGCTTGCTGTGGTCTCCTATGATTGAAGGAGCACATTGTAAACCCTACATTGATTAATTTTAAGAATATGTATTAGTGTTTATCTTTTGGTAGTCATAGATTACATAAATGAAAGAAATAAAAACAGCCTTGAACCGTTGAACGTGAACAGAATGGGATGGGTATAAACGAAACTCGGTAAAGTTACTTATGTTCTGAGTCAACATGTAATATTTTTCGTCCCGAAATAATCGGAATGTATTCAAGAGATCCCCGACAACAAGTGAAGAAAATGTATCTCCATAATAAAAGTCCATACAAACGATGCCGAAGTCTCATTTCGGTTACTTGCTACAGGTGACCTAACAGTCGCATTTTTGTGGAAAAAAAAAAAATATTGAAATAATATCTTTTTCCGTCTCGCGTTTTAAAATTTGAAACGATAATAATTGTTTTAATATTGACAAATAACCAGTGTGTATTCGTTTTTTATAATTCAGAAGAAAAAAGTTGCATTTTTGACTTATTTTGAAAACATCTAAAAAACGTGATAACTCAAAAATGGTTCACTTTTGCATCATGCTTATGGGGGTTAAAAATATTGCAAATAATCACCCCTTTTACCTCCTAACGGGAATACGTCGAAATACCAACAACCCTGTATATATGACTCAATGAAGGAGTACAGAGTAAACCTGTGTTTGCACACACACTCGTGAACTATAATATGGCGGCGTAGATAGCTGATCTCCCTTGAAATTGGCAAGAGGCATTTTCAAACATTTCTAAAGAAGTTTCACTTCAATGTTAAGGTATTATTTGTATTTATAAAATCCTTGTTTTCATATCCACGTTATATACCTACAAGTCTTCTTAAGGTTAATTCCCTAAAACAATATATTCTTTAATAAATTCTATTATCTATACCTGAAATAACTTATACCACAAATTTAGAGGCCACAGATTTGGATACTAAAATTATGAATTAGAATTTAACTGGAACACCTCAGGAAGTTTGATTAAAAAGTCTCGTTCTTAACTATAAAACGTACCGAATAAAAAACCGTGAAAAAGTTCTTTATACGAAGACAAAATAGAACTTATAATTGGATATCCAAAAGATTTACCAATAATATATTTCTATGACAATAGTAATATGATACGACTATCGGAAATCACGTAAAACTTTGAAATTATATCTCAATCCTTAATTCGTATTCCAATAATTTGAATTAAGTTTTATTTTTAGATTTATTTCGATTAAATTCTGTCGATATTTTTAGTTGAATTTATGCTTACCAACTACGACAAGCCGTGGGCCAGTGTGAAAAGGAAACTTTAATTGGATCTTACCCAAATTCGCTGGCTCAAATTCAGTCTCTACGATCGAGTGCTCAATATATTTTTCTTTTCGTAAAATAATATTCCAATCTTCTTTAAAAACAAGATAATTGTGATAAATACTTTAATTGTCAGTAATTCCTTCGAATAACGACGTAAGTATACTTTAAATTAAATAACATGCTAGTAATGCCTTTAGTCTAAAAGCGCCATGGCGATGAACCATATTTCATACTACATAGTACGAAATCATTAATTCCGATTCGGGTGGTAATTGCGGGGGGGGGGGGGGGATTTATTGGTACGAATCTAGTTGGGTAGGTTGTCTTATATTTTACCACCAACCAGCAATATTTGTTGATAGAATTTTTGTGATCCGGATCGAAGGGTAAGGGAAGTGAGCCAGTATAACAACAGGTACAAGGGACGAAACATCTTAGCTCGTCCACCGAACAATGAAATATAAAAAAAATGTGATATTTGTACTATCGTACTATGAGAAAAATTCGAACATACAAATGCGAAAAATAATAAAAAAAAAAACAAAATTATATTATGTTTATTCGTGTTTACAAAATAGGTAACTCACACTACAAAAATATATCAAAACAAGTTACACATGTGGTAGAATTTCATCTTCATGTTTCCGCGTATTAAGCCCATGAAAACAGAGTGGTCCTTAATTAAAAAATAAAAAACAAACAGATGAAAAGTGCTCAAACAGCGATTTCCAAACAATATTACGTACTGTAAAAACATCCCGTAAATGTTTACATATTCTGGATAAGGGCCTCCTTTCCGTTCGAAATAAATATTCATATAAAAATGTAGGTTTCGTTATATATATGAATTATTAAAGCATTTAAATAAGTAAGTACTTTAGGTAATAATAAAAAATATTGACGCAATAGTTCGACTCAATGGTGCTAGTGAAGTCAAAGACGGGCCCATCGTTTTTTTCCTTGAAGTCTTATATCCAAAAGTCAATAAATTAAAACAACAATAATACTCGTGTTATGATAAAATGTCATCTATTACTTTCTAGAACTTATTAATTGTATTAAAGATAAACCAAACCTTTAATGGAATAACAGAAGAAGTATAAGTTTACCAATATTATAATATCAATGAATCCGTTTAAGAACGACTTATTTTTTTCTTCCTTTTTACTCTTTATGATATAAGTAGGCGGACGAGTAAATTGGCCACAAACTCCCAAGGACAATGGCGTAACCATTCATCACAACGCCAATGCGCCACCAATATTGAAAACTAATATGTTAAGGAATTTGTGCTTGTTGTCATACTTGTCACTCACCCTTCAAACCGGAGAACACCAAGTACTGCAGTTTAATGGCAAAGTATTTACAGCATATTTAAAATTCTTTATTGGCAGCGTCCTGGGTACGTGTCACAGGACAATCTTATGGATGGCGTTTTTTTTCTATATTGTTTATCATGTCTGTATAGTTTCATTTAATTTAGTTTTTTTATTAATAATAATTGCCACTTTATTGTATATTCCTTAAGTTATTTCCTATCGATCTCGCGGGTTGTCCGAGTATCTAGGATTGTGAAAAAGATCCTTATGTTCTCGCTGAAAAATCATCGAATTAGATATGTGGCAATTACCGGCATCGAATATCCATTAAAAAATCAGCAGTACCTTACGCATGCTACTATGACGTTCCGACGGTTGGCTTGCCTAGATGGCCCTACACCAATAGGGGGTTTAGTACAAGGTACAAGTGACTAGCCCCAGTGGCACTTATAATGGGGGGAGAAGGGTCGCATAGCGCTGAAGCATCCTTCCCGGACTTCAAATCCTACTACAATAAATTATTTTCATTCTGTTTCCTCTGTAAATCGTTATAAAATTCTTATATACGGAGATGCATTTCCGGTCGTAACTAATGGCTATCCCATTGGATTGCTCATAAGAGCACGAATAGAGTATTTTTTTAGTATATCGTACACTTTAATAATTAATTTTATCTCATATTAATATTAGCTAGTTTTTATTTTTTGTTATTTTAAATAAGAATTGTATTTATTGTAGGGTGGTAGAGGCTATAGAGCTGAGTCCTAGGGAAATAACTTCGGAATGGACATTTTACATGACTCAGTTTTTGCGGCGTTTGGGCTACCGGGTAAGTGGTCATTGCAGCCCATACACATTGGCGCCGCAAGATATTTTAACCAGTCCTTACATCTCCAATACTTCACCAATCTTGGAAACCGAGATATTATGTGGTGTGTGCCCGTATTAATTATTAGAAATAGTTATAAGAACATCATTCATCAATTATTCGCAATTAAGATTTTATGTTAGAGCTGAGATGCGGGTTCAAACCCAGACAAGCACCACAAGATGTGCTTTATTTGTGTTTATAATTCAATTCGAGCTAGGCGGTGAAGGAAAACATCGTGATGAAACCTGCATGTGTCTAATTTCAACGAAATTCTGTCATATTTGAATCCACCAAGCCGCATTGGAGCAGCGTGGTGGACTATGCTCCTAACCTTACATTGAAATTTACAGGCTGTTTCTATTATATATTATTATATAGCCTCAATGAAGTTTTTTAATATGTTTAATAACGTCTTTATTTTATATTTATTTCGTCTTAAAATATAATTTGTCTATTATAAACCTTTTAACAGTAATTTAAAATTTATGAACCAATTTCCACGAGGTATTTTTAATATAATCCAGTATTTTGCCCTAAACAGCTTCGATCGTCTTAGCGGAGTTAGAAACTTGGTGTTAAGTGAAGCTTCAATTACCGCCGTCATACGTTATATACGACTAGATACCGAACTGCCAAAGATCAATTCCTGTGCTATGTTATCGTTGGAAATTGTTTCTCAGCTTTTCTTAAATATTTGAAAAAGTTCATCTTTTCAACTTATAAGTGTCTTATTTTAAAAAGATAAATAAGTAAATGTTTTAGTTAAGTAAATTAACACCTTGTTTATATTTCAATGCCTAAAGCCTACGATATCGAGCCGAGAAGGCCGAGAGCGCCCACTACGCTATTCCATTGTGGGTTTGCGGATACACATTCATGTAGATCTCGTAAAGATATTTTCCTACACCGAGCCACGAATGAATTAAAAATTAATCGCTGTATTGAGTTGTAGCTACAGGCGCAAGGGACATAACATCTTACCATTAGTTTCCAAAGTTGGTGGTGCGTTGGTGATGGAAAAAATGATTACAGCGTCTTTGTTTGTGGGCGATCGTTACCACTTAACATCAGGTGGCCCATTTTTGCTCGTCCGCCAAACGAGATATCATAATATACATTTCTTACACCCAATTTCGTAAGGTACTCTTAAACATAAAAACAAATACCATGAAATTCATCCTTGTCACGCCACGGTCTAAAATAAAGTTTATAATTAAAACGGATAAACAGCGAAGCCTCCTTATATTTTAGTATTATGAAAGTACTAAAGCCTGATTTGAAATGCACTGCAAATTCTGGTATTATTTTTATGATTAGTTTAGTACCTTATTTAGTTAAGCATTGCAAACAATACGTCTCCATTATTCTTATATGTATATACAGCTGTAAATCTAGAACAATCTAGAAACTTTATCGAAGTTTAAATATAAATCCGTTGTTTTTGCGTAAATTCAGAAGACAGACCTCTTTATAACATGAGTTTGATTTAAATCCTCAAATAAATTTATTAACAAACAAAGCTATTACATTTGTTCTTTGAAAGTCTCTTGTGTAATTGATGTTGTTATCGAGTTGCTCAAGGCTATCATTTCTTAATTTAAGGTTTCATTCTGTTATAATCCGCCAAAACCATATTAATTATGAAGTTAACGTAAATGAGGTCGTACACTCAAATAGGCTCCTCTGAGTTTTCTAATTAGAATTAATATTAGAGTCTCATTAGTTATTTAAGTGCATAAAAACTTCTTTCTTACACCTTTTCCTTTGTTTTTTCTTTTTTTTAAATGAAGTTCATATAATTTTCATTCTCAGTAAATTTTTTGACATTCAAAAAGGTCTACTTTTTTGCTTTTATTGCTATTTAATATTTATTTTCTTGTCTTTTTTAAACTAAATTAACCTTAGATAATATTGTTAAAATTACGAAATTGTATTACAAAAACCTGGTCTATATACCAACCCAGGCTCATTGCATTATTAAAATATAATTGATATATATACTTGGTTGTAAGGCTTTGCGGGAGCCCCCACTCACCATATATTCTATCACCATACAGCGATACTCAGTATTGTTGTGTTCCGGTTTATAGGGTGATTGAATCAGGTATATAATATTTTTATCAAATTAAAGAAATCAATAATGTATGTATGGAAAAATATTAATGATTTTATGAGAAATTGTGATACTCAAAGCATTGGTATAAGGAACAAACACAAAGTTGTTACTCCTGTTACTCGACTGAATAGAGTCAGTAACTCTTTTGTAGCGTCTCTTTATAGAGAACCAGTCTCGGTAAATTACACTAATATACGATATGTACGATAAATTCATATTTATTACAAATGGAGTGTAAATATATCGCTCGATAAGTTATACACTATGTACCCTTGACGTGAACGATAAAAAACTGTTTTGTGACTGAAATTCGTGCGAAAAACTAGATAAATTTCCACCACACGCAATGATATTTAATATAATGGCCTAACATAAATCACTAAGTGATATATCTGTCGTATTAAATTTTGACACGACCATAATTATTATTTTACTTTATTAACTTCGACTATTTTGTTTATAGACATTTTATTATATAACTATAACATTTTTGGTAACTTTAAAATGACGTAAAATAAAGAAAAGTAAACCAAATGAAAAGTGCTCTTGACCCCATTTAAGTAAAGTTTATTTTTAAATAAAGTTTTTTTTTGGTTCAGGTATGTCGTATTATATATGTGTAGTAATGTACTAATATAATTATTTAATCGATACACATAAAAACATTGTTTTTAACATAAATAATTAATTTATTAGCGAACCCTTTTCATTCTGACAACGTTGTCTAGTGCAGAGTCGTTGAAATAATTCATTTAGTTAGCATTTATTAGTGAGGACGGCAATTAAATCACCTGCTTCTGACGTGTATTCAGATTTTATAACTAAAAAGAACAAATTCAATATTGGTTCAATTGTTTTGTTTGCAAAGGTCTACATTTTATATTCTACAAAACGAAATGTATTCATATATAGAAGAGATAAAAAAAACTCATATCAATATGGCGCATATAAAAATGAAATTCAGTTACAGTGTTTATTCGTTAAAAATATAAATATTAGTTCGAGGTTAAAGTGTTTTCTATGTGTAACGATTGAGTTAAGCGTTAAAAAAGTTATGCTTTTTGAAATACTTTTTCTCAACACTTCATTTTTATATATGACTTTTATCCTAACTGATTTCAGTCGCTACACAGGAAAACATATTATTGCACAAGTGTGTGCGGAACACACACAGAAACACACAGGCGCACTGTCTCTACTTTTTTTCATAATCGACTGGACCGAAAAGAGTTCAGGCGTAGGAACAACTTTTGCGCGCTTTACCCTTTTATGTATGACGAACGCACGAAATATGTTGTAAGAATAAAACAATACAAATTATAATAAAACTCAATATTATAAGTTATTTTGTTAATAATATATCATAACCTTTATTCGATCATGCGATTGCGTGTTTGGCTTATTTAAGTTGTTCAACGATTCTCCTTGACGTGATTTCGATTATTGATAACCTCATAACAAAATATTAAAAATAAGTTTATCTATAACATTCATCTAAAACTATTTATTTATACTATAATTGAGTTAACATACGTGTTGATTGAGTGTGGGGAGACGAGACCTTCGCACTTGGAAAGAGCTCCGTTAAACAACGCGTCAAATTATTATTCCCGATCCTCGCAGATTCATTTCGAACAATGGCATCGCAGTCGGTTCAGTTTTAAGTAACCCACATAATATCTGGTATCCCCAAAGGTTTCCACTGCAAAAAAAAAGGTCCGTTAATGATTGCCATTATTATATCCGACCAACAGCTAATGTGTTTTTCCTGTTGTAATTCCATTCGGTAATAAAATTTGACATAATAAATGTACGCCCTCATAAATGTTGTTTATCGGATGTTTAGTTAAACAATAAAACTTGCCTTTCTGTTATGAAGAAAAAACAACATTGCTTAACTAATTACCAATTAAAACACACTTATAGACGATGCTTTTAAAGTTTTTCCCTATATATAACCTATTAATAATATACAGACAAATGGTACACCAAATGGTGAGTGGTTACCATCCGTAGACATTTTCACTAAATGAGATATTAGCCAGTCCTTAAAACGCCAATGTGCCCCCAACTAGCTAAGATAATATGATGTTCCATGTACCTGTATTTAGATACCTCACTCATCTTTTAAACCGATAATAATAAGTATTGCAGTTTCACGGTAGAATGAGTGATGAGTGGGTAGTACTTACCCAGGACAGATTTAAAAGGGACTCTACTTTCAATGACTATAAACATTACAGGAGATAATGAGCACAAGTGTGGGCAAAAGCAGATGCACTGTCTGTCATAATCCAATGAGGTGCAAATCCGTCATGTTCGGAGGATTCCGAGTGTGTTCTGCTCTTGCTACTCAATAACTTACAACGATTAATAAATATTGACAACTTACAAAGTCCGGAATTCAAACGTCATTATGTTTTTTCATTGAGATATCCTCAATGTTGTTTGCCAGATCGATATATGTTTTATACTGTACTAGCCATTTTTTTTATCAAGCTGAAAAAACACTTTATACGTTTCCCCCGCGTAAAAGTGGGGGGAGGGGTATGTGGGACTTGACTTGACTTGGTATGTTGGACCGGTGCCTAGGACGCTGAGTGCTCCCCGGTACACCGGAATACCCACTAACAAACAGCGGTACTATCTTCTTCTCTTCGGTGGACACCAGGGGATCGCTTACGCATGCTACCGTGACGCCCTGACGAAGCTAGACCAACAAGATAGTCAAATAAATCATTACAAATAATACAGTAAGATTTTAAATTAACATGGTTATTTTTATTACTAAAAGTATTTGAAACGAGGTATTTACAAAGTTTTTTTATTTTTATTTGGTGGAGCTCGATAAATATCCCGTTTCAAATACTTATAGTAATAATATAGTAAGATTTAATAAATAAATAATCTAATCAAATCAAAGTACATTATAATGTATGTTAATTATATAAATAATACACGAACAAGATTTACTCCCGCTACCTACTCCTTTAATATTACAAGTCGTCGAGATTCGTCTAGACGATGACAGGAATATTATGAGCTAAGAGTTTTCATCAGGTCATTAACCGTTGTTTTATTATAAGCTAGTCAGCCCATATGTCTGTTTTTAGGTCTGGCTATCGCTATGTATAATTTCATTAGTATCAGTTCAATGGTTCATTTGTGATCGGAAAAAAACAGACAGAAATACATTTACATATATAATATTAATTTTTTTATAGTATAGGTAGGCGGACAGGCTAATGAGCCACCTGATAAATGGTAACCAGAGATTGGCGTTGTAAGAAATATAACCATTCCTTACATCGCCAATGTGCCACCAACCTTGGGAGCTAAGATGTTATGTCCCCTGTGCCTGTAGTAATACACTCATACTATTCTTCAAACCGGTAAAAAATACTATGTATAGCTATATAGCGATAGAATCTAATTGTATTACTAAATAAATACAGTTGTAGTTTTTTTTACCGTACTAATATTTAGTTTAATATGTAAAGTGTTGAAAAAGTATTTATTTACTAAATACAACATTTATTCGGTAAATATTTTGCTCAGCTTAAACTAATTAGATAAAAAAACGTTGACAATAAAACTCATCGCTAAGTAATCCGTAATTCTTAAAAATCTTTACTTGAGGCTATTTTGCGGTTTATTATCTTTCAGATACTTTGTTCCAATAAAAACAAGATGCTTAAGGTCTGGTCGACATTATTTTCTTCGAGGTATTTATTTTTGTCGTCAATCAAATATAATAATCGCAAGTTTTTTGTTAAACTGGCAATGTTTGTCAGTTAGAAGTCAAATTTGGAAAGCCGATTTTAAACCCCTTACTCTTGTCCTACTGAGTTGAAATTTCATGGTAAGTGTGATCTGGATTTCCTCCCATGATTAGAAATAACTCAGTCAGTCGACAGCTTAGACTTAGTACAATATTAGTTAAAAATTGTTTTTAAAAATGGTTTTAATTTGTAACTTCCTCTTGATTTCTTCTAAATGGAAGTGATACCGTGAAAAGGGACGGAAGTGTGTAACAGAAGCCGCGCAATTGTCTGCTATTTGATTTGTACAATGAGCGCGGGCGGTGCTAGAGTTGGCCTTTAGTTGGTACCAACCCATTTTTCAAGAGGATATATGTTAATATTACTTATATTATGTTTATATCTAGATATGTCACACGTTACATATCAAATATATCACAAAAGGTTAGTTGTCTAATATAGTTATAGATTCGATAAGATATTTTGCTCTATTATTTTTTTGTTTTCTTATCCTATTTTTATTCATATTATTGTGCAAAAGGGTATGAATAAATAATTATAATTTTTCCCAAGTGTACTTCTACTGTCATATTTATAAGTTCATACTACGCTAGCTCTGCTCAGTGGTTTTATCCGCGTTATTTTCGTATTGTAAATAAAAATAAGATATTTTTTTTATTTGTTATAATACATTTACTTGAAACGCCATATTTTCACGTGTGGTGTTAGTTTGTGGCTTAAAACTCAGGGAAGGACTATTGAATTGTAGCACGTTAGAAAAATGTAACTCTTAATAGAATTGGTCTATTTTGCGAGATTGTTTTCTATGTAAGTATACATTATATTATATTTATTTATATATTATATTTAATTGTACACAAAACAACTATTATGTTGCCATATAATTGTATACAAAGACGAACTTATTCCAAAAAAGGGTTTTATTCAGTTAAGCTGAGATTATTAGGAGGAAAAAATAGTAGTAAGTTACAGAAATAGTAAATAAATTGATACAATTATAAATACTTATGATAAATATAGCTCAGATCAACATGATAATCGGTTGTATCATTTTGTAGACAGTTTCAAGCAATTGATTTAAAAATACCAAATGTTGGAGAAATCCGGATTTTCTTTCAGTTCCACTCGATCCTTTGACTCTGCGTAGACACGTGGAATCGTCCTTTTATCGCATTTTAACGGAAAATGTTCTGAGGAATTGTTTAGATTTATTCAAGCCGTTGAATTTCATCACCGAACATCAGGTCAGAATTCCAAATTCCATCCATAGTACATCGATGTCCGGAAATCCACACTTTTAAAGACTTTCTACTTTGTACAACCACTCTGTGTGGCTGTTCCTTGTCACGTCTAGCTGAAGCCTGGAGTCGAGTAATTGGTAGCGTTAACATTCCTTTGCCCAATATTACATATAACCATCAATCCATTAGAATTATTTGAAATCGTGTCCGATTTGCAGACTCTACAAATTAGGAATGGGTTCTAATAGAGAGTGCCGTTTTCACACGCACATCTGTGCAGTTTAATATCTCCTGCGTAGATAGATGGTTTCTCTTAGATAGGCCACGGCGAAAACCGGACAGAAGGACATAATTTTAATATAGCTAGACTTTTAAATTAGCTATTGTCGAATGTTTTTATTTATATTTTAAGCATATTTGTGTATTAAAATTGATTAAACTGGAAGTTGGTACAGTGGAAGAAGGGTTGATAAACCACTTATCATTTCCACTTTAGTCGTGTAGATGTAAGAATCGAATGATAACTATTAGTATAGTATAGTAAGACAATATTTTGTTTTATTCCCACAGACAGAGTTATTAAGATTTTACTATAATTACATTAATGTATTTAATTAAACAAAACATAATATTTTATCAGATCTTACTGCATCTTATTTTAAAATTGTAGAGCATACGACGTTTTTAAAATAGGAACAGTCAATATGATTTGAATCCTCAAAGATTTAAATATGTGCTAAATTTCGTATTTAACTTTATGTAACTATACAAAAAAAAAAACAAATTGAAACGTTCGAATTATAAATATTTATCGAAAAGAAAAGTAACACTAATGAAGTGTAAATATTTTTAAGTGTCACATTCATCGGAAACACCAATTAATGGCACAGATAATAGTCTACGTTAATTTGTTGAATAATTATATGGCTGGCCGATGATACATTTGTTAATTGAGTAATTAAACGCAGCAATTACGCAAAACAATTATAATTAATGTTATAAAATCAAAGGAAAACAATATGTTTTAAATTAAATTATAGGTGTATCAGTGCTTGCACTCAAAAAATTGAGCTTTATATAAAATTTTCATCTATCAATCACAGGATTCCGAGACGGCACTTTTTATTATTAACGAGATGTGTACAAGTCCATCTTTAATTCATACATATTTAATATATAGGTGGACGGGCAAATGGGCGCTGTATGAAGTATTAACTTTTTTTTTTAATTTATTTTTTATTTACGTCGCCAATGACTACCAACAAGAGTAGGTTGTGTTGTATGAACTTTATTATGGTCATACAACCGGTCTTTTTTATTAGCTCTATAAGTGCCTATTCTAAACTATTCAAACGAGTATGTCATACAGCCGAGTCATTGTACATAGGAAAAAAAATTGTGCCGCAACAGATAAAATTTAATTTTTTTTTTAGCACTAGCAGCCTGTAAATTTTCCCACTGCTGGGCTAAAGGCCTCCTCTCCCTTTGAGGAGAAGGTTTGGAGCATATTCCACCACGCTGCTCCAATGCGGGTTAGCGGAATACACATGTGGCAGAAATTCGTTGAAATTAGACACATGTTTCCTCACGATGTTTTCCTTCACCGCCGAGCACGAGATGAATAATACACACAAATTAAGCACATGAAAATTCAGTGGTGCCTGCCTGGGTTTGAACCCGAAATCATCGGTTAAGATGCACGCGTTCTAACAAATGTGCAATCTCGGCTCTTTTAAAAAAGAATTAAATGACTTACAAATTTATTAAAGAGAAGAGTCAAAAATAGCATGTCTCATTTGTCGACATTCTAGAATATTCGTCAACAGTTTCACAAGCTTTATTGAGCGAGACATAAATTGAATCAAATTTATTGAAAACAAGAACACGAAATTCACGCGCGCAATGTAAATACACTACAGCCGGTGAAACTGCTAAGCGTGTTACTTATGTGATAATATTATATACCTTTTCCAAAACGCACCGTATCTTCGTTATAAGTTTTGTGGATATTTATCGTTATCTAAACGTTACGTTACCTATCCTGCCCCCCATCCCCACTCGGGTGCCGCAGTTGCTAGGTTGAAACTAGATATATTATAAAATAATGAAATTACCTGTCAATTAATAACAATATTGTATATAATTTATGTTTTGAATATAAAAAATATAAGACTTTTTGCAATTATTTATATATTTTTTTATTTGATAGGTAATTATATATCTCTTAATATCTTTTAATTTTACTTTATATATAGTGATTATAAAATAATGAATGTTATTTAAAATAATTAATATTATAATTAGTAATCGTTATTCTTATTTACAATGTTTCTACTCTTGGGTGTGGATATAGTTAGTATTAGGGAAGGTTCAGAAGGGAAAACATAAAAATAAATGTAGCCGTTGTGGGACGTCGGCAGATGTAAGGCATCGAAATTGATGGTTATTGAAAGAATATATTATAAAAGTTAACCAGTAAATAAACTTGCGAGTCAAATAAACACATAGAGTTTCGTTAAAAAATAAACGATATATTCTATTTATTCCCATAATAACATACACCAAAAAAGTGCATAGTATTTTTTTTTATAATATAGGTAAGTCGACGAGCAAATGGGCCTGATGGTAAGTGGTCACCACCGCCTTTAGGCATTGGTGCGATAAATAGCCACTCTTTACATCCCCAATGCGCTACCAACCTTGGTATCCAAGACAAGCAACCTTTGTTAAGTTTGTTGCGTTGAGTTGGCCGTTGGTTCCAATCCATTTTTCGAAAGGATATAATATAAATTATTATATAATGCTACACATCAAAATTAATGTATACTTTATTTAAGCAGGCATTTATAAGCACATTTGAATCCTCATTTAACAAATATTATTAAGTGAAGCTACCAGTTCGGAATGTAGTTTCTAGAACCGGCTAGAAAATCAGTAGTAACTCTTGTTCAACATTTAAAAATACAGTCATGTTAGTTAGATACAATTATATACGTATGTAATATATCCTACCTGGAAGTCAAAAAGTATTGTATAACTCCACGTTTTTTTATCATTTGTAAAATATTGTATTGAATAATACTTATGCCTTCTTTACCGATGTATTTTTTACAAATATTTTGAATTTATGAAACGGCACAGTTAAACATGTCTGCGGAATTTTATTATAGAAACCGATACCTTGCCCCAAGAAGGATTTATTGACTTTGCGGAATCGGAAACTTGACGTTATAAGCTTATCCTTACTTCTTGTGCACAATGATTATTATCACTGATTTTGTCAAAGTGATCAATGTTACTGTGAATATACGTAATATTGTTGAAAATATATTGTGATGCAACAGTAAGTATTCCTACTTTGTTAAAAACATCCCGAAGAGAGTCTAGCTCATCTTGCATCAATATGAGAAAACAGTAAACTTCGTTTTAACGTCACTTACCTGTTCTCTCAAGACAAGTTCAACTAGACTTAATAGTCTTGTTGAACTAAAGGCTAGGTGGCCTTTTATAGTAAGAGATACGCGATAAGACTGTCTTGACTCAATTTTCGTGTTTTTCTCATCATATTACTAACATAATATTGTACAATGAAGTATACAAATATAAATACTTTTTTAACACAGCAATACTAAGTAGGGCTGTTTGGCGGTAGAATATCTAATGAAATCAGATCTCGCGACACGCATACATAAGGGAGTAGGGAGTGGTGGCGGGGGAGGGGTCATAACGGCATTAAAGATCGTCGTGCCGTTTGCACTCACGGCATCCTAGTAAGTCTTACCCCCAAGGCAAGATAACTTGGACAATTGATGTTTTACAGCAAACATGTTACTATGTTTTAGGTTATATTGTTTATGAATACCATAGATAGATAAAAAAACTTAATCCTCAAACTTAAATTGTGATGCTCCTAAGCAATAAAAATATGCAGACACCAAACATACCGTCAACGTATCTCTGGAGATACAAAATTTAAGAGCAAAAATAAATGTTTATATTTGGAGTTTCTGTCAGTTGTTGCGGGTAAATATCTTATTATTGGGCAAAGAACCCTATTTCTTGTAACTTGTACTTCATTCTACCGCGCTTGATTTGTGTGAGTTGCTGTATCTACAAATGGTAAGATTTAATCCGATAAATGCAGAAACATTTATTTGGATTGCCAACCAAGTATAAACAAAATATACTCGATTATGACTTTAATAGCGCTAACAAGCAATCATTTAATGTTTAAGTTAACAGAGAGTTTAACAATATGTAACTTGCTTTAACAAAAATATGAAACGACAAATGTTTGCAAACATGCTAAGTAAAGAGCTAAGTATTTTTAAATATCTACTTTCCCAGAAGTTTCCAAAGTAATATATAGAGTGCTTCGTTATATCTTGATATATATGTCTATTTATACCTTTATTATTTTCGAGAAATTCTGCGAAGACGTTATTAGCGCAATTTTTCCGTGAACTTGTTCATAATCTCTACTGAACGCTTTTGTATACTCGTATGCGACGAAAAATATTACAGACTATTTTTAGAAATATTTTTTATTATAGTTACTTATTTTACATCTTGCAATTATTGCCAGTAGGTAACTCCTTAACCTACAGCAAGAATTGTACTATAATAAAACTTTATTCATACGATAATCAGCTTTTAGCAGTCTTTCCAGCTAACGGCTCGATATATGCAGGATTTTAAAATTCTTTCTTAATTATAAATAATAAGAATGATTTATTTCGATGTTTTCCTTATTTTACTGTAGCATTTTCTCTTTTAATTATTACTCATAAGGGTTTTGTGATTTAACGATAAAAGGGTTCTCTTATACAACCGCTTCCGCGTCAATTTAAAGATTATATCAACTGAATCAAAAGTCATGAACATAAGCTATTGGGATCAAGTTTATAGAAATAAATCATTATAATTAAAAAACATATATATATATAGCAATGAAAGTATGTGCATATACTATACAATTGTCATACATACAGAATTGAGTAGAAAGGGAGCAATCACGGCTTTTTCCTATCGTGCCTGATTTGCTATCACAGCGAATTTGTGAGGGCACTTATATTTGGGCACACACCACACTTGTTCCCTATAATAATATATAATGCACAGCTGCCTAGTCTAGAGGATATCAATGTCGTAGATTGAAAACAGAAGAAAAGCCAATACCATTTAAAATATCACAGAAATCTATATATATCTTATATAATAATGTTTAACCATAATAAATTATTATTATAATCAAACAAATTAACTACATAGTAAATAATTTTATGCCCACAGTAAAAAAAACTAATTTGTAACAACCAGAGTACCCTCAAGTTACAAACGAACGTGATCCGGTTCATAATAAAATGACTTAAACGTAGCCGCTGTAGCGTAGTGTGAAATTTCGTTGAAGATGCCAAAAAGGAGAAGCTGTGAGATAAATTTATGTATTTTAATAAGACGACAAACTTTAGGAGTTTATAAGTCATCAGTATTAAGCCGTTCACTTAGCTAAGCCGTTAATAATGCTAGTAAGTGGAAATCTTGTATAAAGATTGCCATTTATTTTGGAACAGATCGGGAAGATTGAACATTTGGCGGAAGAGCAAATTGGCCATTTGATAGTAAGTGGTTACCGCCACCCATAGACAAGATTGCTGTGAAAAATATTTACTATTCCTTATATGAACAATGCACCATAAAACTTGGGAACTTAGATATTATGTGCCTTGTGCCTGTAGTTAAAATGGCTCACTCTCCCTTCAAACTGGAATACAACAATATTGAGAAGTGGTGTTTTACGGTAGAATATCTAGTGAGTAGTTGGTACCTACCTAGACGGGACTTCACGCGAAGTGAAGACTAATGTAATATGGCAATATGGTATTTTTTGGAATTTGAAACGTCATATAATTTTCACCAACATTGATGCCAGTATAAGAAAGAAGTACTATCAAGATGAAAAAAGTTGTCGTAAGTTTTAATTGTATTTAAATTATTATAAGTTCTTTTCGGCATCTTCGTTTCCGAGAAAAAAAAATATTTTAGGGTAATATAATACAGTGTTTGAAAATATTTGATAATAGTGTTGTTTTTATTTAAATCATATTATTTAAAGATAATGGAAAGTTTTGGGAGCATCTTGCGTGACAAGAAGATTAAACCAAGATTAATGTATTCCTGACCGATTCTAGCAACTGTTGCCATTTTCAAGTGAGACTGCGTTCAAGTGTATTTGCAATCATAACTGGGCTCTCTTTTCATTTACTTCCATAATTTGGCAAATTTTACACGATCCAAAATAGTTCAGTCCACGATCAACGGCTTTAAACTCTATTCCAACCATAAGAAGAACAAATGCCAAATAAACAACATTTTGACGGCAAATTGAAGCGATATAATTTGTCGAGAGCTTGATTAATCTATGACGCCAACGAAATTGTTATCGGAATTTCGGAAGTAAAATTAAAGTGGAAATAAGTAGTTAAGTGTAATAGTGTTGTATTATAAATAAAGGTATATTAATCACAATCTCTTAGTAGAACACAATTTAGCTGAATTTTTAGTAACTCGCATGAAATACGTAAATCTAAGGTTTGTTTATCTTTTTTCCCTCTTTCCATTGGAATATGCTATACTTGCTTGCTGAGACGCTGAGGTGAAACCGCTGCCAAATCCTTAACTCTGGGTTAAAAGTGATGAAAGGGTTCAATTATAGGAAAAAATCTTTTTTTTTTATTGCGCGACCTAGGTATTGACTTAGATACCGAACCTCCTATGGATGAGCTACTAATAGATCAACGAGACAGTCAATTAACTTAAGCCGTAATTTCAAGGTAATGTTGGTAGGGGAATTATTGGGCAAAGTGGCAGACGGTATCGATATTGGAATTGAGAGTTATTTGAAAATAATTGCTTGAAATTTGAATCCAACCTTGGCATGAAAAAATATTATTTGCTTACGTTACACCTACGGATTAAGTTCAATAAGTCAGTATGTAAGGTTTATATTTCACAAAATACAATACGATTTTTTGCGATATTTCCAACTTCCAAATCGAATATATTGTATTCAACAAAAAATTGCCATAATGAATTTCTTAATCGTCAATATTTAAATTCTACCACCGTTTCGGAAAGCAACCTGCCGCGATAATAAATGATAAGAAAAGGACCCTACCTTTATACTTTTTTTCTTAATTCAAATAGTCTAGGAGATGCACAATTTCCTGATAAATATTATCTGAATTTATATTTTTATAATTGCTTTTACCCTTGACTATTGCGTGTGGAATTTGAATCGTATTTTGTAAATAATTTTATGGGTTTTAATTGTTTAGCGCGGACCATTACATATTTTTCTAAAATAAAAGTAACCAATGTTCCTCCTCATGCTATCTTCCAGTGAATGTGCCGAAAAAAATAGTTTTTTTTTTTAATGTAAATCAAAGATAGGCGGAAGATCAATTAGGCCACCACCACCAGGGTGTAGAGTGGTACTACTTGGTGGACGGGCTTGCACAAAGCCTGTCCACCAAGTAGTAGTTAGTCCTGCCTATAGAAGTAGACGTGCTGCAGTACCTTGTTACAAAAAAGTAGATAGAAGATTTTCTAAGAAGTTGATTTAATAATCTTTTTGAAAAATATCTATACGAGTAAGTACCTACGTCGGTCTTTATTGTGCTATGATATTGTGTTTGTCTTTTAAACAATGGAAACAGATATTGTATATGTGAAATGAGGTCAAAGTCCCAAATCCGTAACCGACTTAAAAATGGATGTTATCAATTCGGTTGAATTCTTTTGTTTATGTTAGTATCCTCTGAATTCCAACATTTATGGAATATTGTTTTCGTATGGGATAATTAACGGTCGAACCCATTTACATTTGAAGAATAACACCACCTGTAACGGCGAAAAAGGACGGGTTGTATTATTCTTAATTAATTTTCTCAGATTTTTGAAGTACATTTATTTTTTGTTAAAATTTACATTATTAAATTTAAGATTTGTCTCATAATTATATCAACGATACAGTATTATTGACATAAATACTTACTTTACTTTCTTTCCGTAAGAACAAAATACAATTGAATACCATGAATGGTACTAGAGGTGTTTTGACAAAATTTACACGTAACGTAAATCAAATTTGTGTCGGTGTTGCTAGTTCATGTGTACACGTATTCAGCACGAGTTGTACGAATCTAGTTTAGTTTAAACGTACGACGAAACGACGGACGAGCTGATGATAAACTTGTAACACTAGCTACCACGCTTACCACTTTACAGGTGCTTAAGTTACTTGAATAATTCAGAGAGTGGCAGTAATTTCGTCGTTAAGTTAAAAGTCAATATATCCGTATTAAGGAATTTATTCGGTTCTATAATAAATTCCGAAGATTATTTACCATTTATCTTATAATAATAGAAATACTCCGGCTTACAAATAATTCAATAAGTATTTACTTACCTACATCTGTAATCTATTCATTTAATCCATTTCAATGAGCACACACATGATATTTTTACTTGGTGGCTTTGTGCAAGTCCGTCTGTGTAGGTACCCACTCATCAGATATTCTACCACTAATCAGCTATATTGTATTATTGTATTGCGATTTGAAGTATGAATGAGTCAGTGTAACAACATGTACAAGACATATCATCACCAATGTCAATGGGCGGTGGCGACCACTTACCATCAGGAGGTCCATTTGCCCGTTCGCCTACCTATTACATAAGAAACCTCATCTACGTCTCATTATTTCGTATTCTTCTTCCTAAAACCCTGTTAGGAAAGCATTCGCCGATAAACAGATTAACTCGTGCGTATAATGATTTATCTCGAATCTATTAGGACTTGGACATCTTGCATATCAATCACAATAGCATAAAAAGGATTATTTTTATTCTCATTGAAAGTTTGACGTGATTGCTTCTCGATTCGAATTATTTGTACATTGTAAATCGATTTAGATACCTTACATAAATAATGATCATTATTTTTTATAAATGAACTTTATTATTAACTTTATAATTTTATTGTAATCGCAGAAAAAAGTATAAATTGTTGTCAATTGAACTATAAATTTAAGAAATATTTATATTTTTCTCATTATGCATGTCGTAATTGTCTGTAATTAAATTACAATTCATTTTTATAGTACGATTTTAAGCTTAATTTATAAGATTCGAGACTTTTGTTTGTAGCGCTAATACTTGTTGACTACCAGACAGGACATATTATGTGCATATTTAATTTTATTGGACGAAATGTTGAAATAGATTTACTACTAAGTTTGTTTTGCCGGTTCTTCTCGGTTGAATATACATTCCGAACCGGTGTAGCTTCACTTAATTTAGTTTGTAAAATGAGGATTTAAAAGTGCTTGTAAAAGGCTACTTGAATAAAGTATATTTTGATTTTGCTTAACAGTGGAAAATTCATATGGTTTAATTTCATAAAAAAATAATAGTTTATTTTTTATGATATAGGTAGTACGAGCAAATGGGCCACCTGCTGGTAAGTGGTCACCACCACTCATAGATGATGCAAGACCAACCTTTAATGGTTTGTCTGTATTTTAACTGACTCACTCACCCTTCAAACCAAATCAATACTGAGTACTTCTGTTTGGTGGTAGAAAATCTGATGACTGCAGGGTACCTACCCAGACGGGCTTGCACTAAGCTACCACCAAGTGAAGTTTAAGTTGAATAACACGTTACTTTTCGTAGTAAAGTTTTGCCGTTTATCCATCTATCTAAGTATTAAGACTCAACTTGACCCTCATTAATTAAAGGCCTTAAGTACTTAAGTTATTCACAACAGTTAAGACATTTAGCAGTATCAAGGAAAGTTCGTCGACTTTCCGTTATATATCTAAGTATTACGAATCAACTTTATGAAGGTCTGTAATACATATAATATATTTGTATTTATTATTTAATATTCTTGAAGCTTTTAACAGAGATTAAGCTTTTAACTTCGAAATAGGAAAGCTTTCTTGGTTACCCCTGTTCTTTTGTATGTCGGCTTAAGGGCGTTTCATTCTGAAACTACGATGGTACTCTATATTTAAAGAGTACCTAAAATATGAAATATTAATAAACTCTACTTATTGAACGCGATGGCTCAGTGGTTAGAAAAATCTTAACCTATGATTCTTAGTTCAAACCCGGCAGTAACTTCTGGATTTTCATTCTTAATTTGTGTTTATAATTTATCTCGTGCTCGGAGAGAAGGAAACCTGCAATTGGCGAATGCAAATCTGCCACGTGTATTCGTCAACCCTTAATAGAACAGAGTGGTAGAGTAATTTGCACACATTCTCCTCAAAAAAGAGGGAAGACCTTAGCCCAGCAGTGGGATATTTACAGAGTTATTATTTTAATTTTTACTCATATATATAATTATCAGTATAAAAATGATACGTGTTGATTTATATTTATTTTTATTAGCGGTTAAATTTTTCAAAATTACTCTTTAGACTAAAGTAAATATAATCAGCCAATTACATAATTAAAGTCGTAATATTTCACCTCAAAATTATTATTTAAAGGTTAGTCTTAATATTCGCTGTGAAACCCGGGACGTTATGAATAAGTCAAAGTCTTAATAACGCATGCCTTTTTTATATCGGAACAGTAGATTTTATTAAAAATGAATCTTTATTGATCGGTCTTCGGCGTTAAATGTTTAAGTGAAATATTTTCGACGTATATATCGACTGTCACTTGTTGTATGCTTTATTTGTTTATTTTTTTCAATTAGGATGGCTAAGTCTTGAGACTTTAACACTGATAGCCAAATATAGTGCTGAAAATTTATTTCATAGAACTCAAAAAATTTCGCTGTTTAGCTTAAATCCATAGATAGTGTCATAAGGAAAAACGACGTTAATGTTGTGGTTGTGTTAATGGCCCAGCGGTTAGAACGCGTGCATCTTAACCGATGATTGCGGGTTCAAACTCGGGCAAGCACTACTGAATTTGCATGTGCTTAATTTGTGTTTATAATTCAATTCGTGCTCGGCGGTGAAGGAAAACATAGTGAGGAAACCCGCATGTGTCTAATTTCAATGAAATTCTGCCACATGTGTATTACACCAACATACGTTGGAGCAACGTGGTGGAATATGCTCCAAACCTTCTCCTCAAAGGGAGAGGAGGCCTTAGCCCAGCAGTGGGATTTACAGGCTGTTAATGTAAAGTAAATTGTTATTTCATATTTAGCAAACGAGCAAAAGTTTGACAGAATCAGTAGTGCAAGGATTTATTAGGTCACCGGTTTCTTATTACACTGAGAGTAATGTATGAGACAGCTTGTAGGTACTTAAGTGTATCCGTGTCGACACTATTAACCGTTTTCACTGACATTGAAAACTGACGCTGAGTAACCGTTGTGTTAAAAAGAAAACGCGGTACATTTCGGTTACGTCTCTTGTTAGTTATTTTTATTTATAAAGCAGAAAGTGCATTATTTTAGCGCTGCTTAGCCTTCTTTCCACAAAAAGAGAAGGCTTGGAGCTTACACAACTTCGCTCCCCAGAGTAGGTTTTTTCAAAATATATTTGAATATGGAATTCATTCGTTAAAGGTCGGCAACGTACTTGCGAGTCCCCAGGTGATGCAGATCTTCATGTCCGGTAGACGGATGGTGGTCGTCACTTTCCTCAGAATGTTCACACCCTACTCGATAAAAAAAAAACGTTCTCGAACTTGACGACGCAGAATAAATATTATAATGTCAACGAAACTCAATGTTGACAAAATTAAACATTATACGATATGAATGTATTAAATTCTGAAGTGACTGTTCGGTTTCATGCATTTCATCATCGGATGAAATTGGTTTTATTGATTGAAAGAATCGTTGTGATTTGTTTATATTAAACTAATTTTCGCCTATAGCTTTGCCTATTGTTAACTGAAAACCTGAAAACTGGTATGCAAAATATCATAATGATCGGTTTACTTAAAACTTAAAGTGTAATAAAATAATCAAACCCACTTTAGCATTTACAAGGACTAGTTTTTGCTCACGGCATCGCCTGCTTGAGGGGGGGGGGGGATAGGTGAGGTGTCGCAGGTTTTAGGTGTAATAGCCTATGTTCTTCCTTGCTGTTCCAAATTTCATCGAATTCGGCTATTTAGTGATTTATTTTCGCATATATAATATTAGTATAACAGTAATATTATTTTTGGATTAGATATCAAGATCAAATTAAACATTGGCATCGTTCAATCGATAACGTTTCAGTGACGTCGCAATACAATATTTTTCTTTGTTTTTAAAGTATACCGAGAGTTTTTTTATTATGTTTTTTTTTTTTTTTTTAAATCAGGCGTATAAGTTGTGCAACAGGTGCAATGTAAGCGCCAGTTTAAAATATAGATTCCACAGAGCAGAATCCTCAACGTAGACTCCAATCAATTAATTGTGTCCACGCCTATTAATTGCTGAATGGTACACCTATTTGGGACACGTCATATATGTTTTTGGAAAATATTGTATTTGTTTTTGTTTGTTTCTTTTAACCCTTTTTTGTATCAATTCATTTTTTATTGTTAATTTTTTTTTTATGTTCTTTTGTGTAAATGTTTTGTACGGTCCCAAATAAAAGTGTTCTTTCTTTCTTTCTTTCTTTTCTTTTCAATTAAATAACATAAGTTTGTAAATATAAAATATAATTAAATATACATATTAATCCGTCTGAAAATCAAGAAACTATTCCTATAACTAATCCTGCTTTTTTATTATCTACGTAATCTTGTAATATATTATTTACTAATTAGTTTTTTAACATAAGATTTTAATTTATTATTTAGCAAACTTTAAAATGATTAACGGGTTCAACGACCCTGCTATCCCACATAGATGTCACCTTTGAGACATAGTAAAATAAATGCTAATAAATAATTCAAGATTTTCTACGCAATCATCTATATTTATACTACTATATAAATCTGTAGAGTCTGTCTGTACACTCAATTTTTATGTCGAATTTCCTCAAGGTTTCATGACACATTGACAACGGCTTTACCATTTTTGAAATTTTTGTCTGTCTGTTATTAATTTTACTATTTTCACTATTATTTATTATTTTATTATCGTCTTAAAAAAGAGTGGGTTCCATTTATAATAATAATAATAATTATTATTAAAAATAACTAATTTTAATTAAATTTTAAAACGCCCAGCGAAGCAGGCGGTTAACAGCTAGTTTGATATAAATTCCACTGTTTCTAATATAAATAAATATTAAATTCTTCTGTCTGAAAGATAATCACATTTATTGTATTTTATTAGAATTTACGAATGAATGGGCATAGTGAGAATGTTGGTAGAATATTCCAGTTGAATTTTTGTCACGGTTGTCTGAGAGAAATATGAACACGACTTGTTACTAGTGAGACAATAAAAGCGTAGAAATATGTTAGAAAAACATTTTTACTCTAACGGTTGAACGTAGCTGTTTTAACTTGAAACAGAAGACAAATATTGGGCACTATTGCCTTATTTCAGTATTTTTCGCGTCGCTTCGTCTGAAATGATTGATAATGATGATGATGATTGTTTTTGATATGATTCGGAGTCAATGTTCCAATGCATGCTACTCCAATTATATATATACTTAGATATTTATATATTTAAATCTATATATATATAAAAGCGAAATAACACCCAGTGATTAATCAAGAAATCTCTGAAACTAATACACCTACAAACTTGAATTTTGGCAATTAGGTTTTTTATATGGCTTAGACATCCGTTAAGAATATACACGGATTTTACGAAACTCCCTAAGGGAGTAAAACGGGGTTTGGAAGTTTGTATGAAAGTCCTATGTTTTAGAAGTAAGAGACTTGAAAATTAAAATGTATGCTCTATAAATGATATGGAGTTGAACTAATAATGTATCTTTAGGAATCAACCTTTTGGGGTTAAAACAGGGGATGGTAGTTTGTATGAAAGTCAATTTTATTCAAGTTAAAGTAGATATGATAAAAGCATTTGAAATCGTATTTAAGTATAAGAATTATTGAAAATAACTACTGCCTTATAAGGAGAGATGTTTTATTATAACAATAAAAAGTATTTTAGCGTGGACCATGAAAATTTGAATCTGTTGAACCGATTATCCAGCAATAACATTTTATTTTAGACTCTTACAGTTACAAACTGAAATAACTGCGGACAAAACCGCGGGCACAGCTAGTATGCTTATAATTGAACTTGCGTGGTAAAAGATAAGATTGTTGAGAAACCTGCATGATCCACATGAAAATCTGCCACATGTGCCCATTAACCCCCACTAGGCCAGCAGATTATGTTCCGAGCCTCTTCAAAGGAAATTATGCCTTAATAGCTTAGCGGTGAGTCATTAAGAGACTGTTACAATATTTTTTATTACGTTTAAAATTATAATGAAATATCATACATATTAGAACTTAAAGCAGAATGGCTTGTCTACATCATGATGAGATGAGTTTTAAGTGTTAATTTTTCCACAATCGCCCAAATAAAGGTGTGTTATGTTTTCAGGGGTCATGTATGTGATTCTTTATTCCAGCATAATTTTTATATGTCTGAACAGATTTCATTGTGTAGGGTACCGTTGGTATCGTTAGATCTTTGCATTCGCTAAATAAATGATTCAAATATAAAGGGCCGTTGTGTGGGTTGATTTTTTATGGTAAAAATACTGTTATTGTTGTAAATGTCAAGCTAATTTGTACATAAAATCGGTAGGCGTATTTGTAAATGGGCCCCCTGATGGTGAGTCATCGCCACCCCCCATATAGATTGGCGTCCTGAAAAGATTAAATGTTTCTTACATCACACATGCGTCACCATCTTTGGGAAGTACTTGTCTGTGGTTACATTGACTCTGAGTGAGACCTTTAAACTGCAACAAAACAAAACTAAGTATTGTTGCTTAGCGATAGAGTGTATAATGATTGGGTGGTACCACACAGCTAACGATCATGTGAAATTTTACATTTCAACCAAGCACAGGTACTTTTACATGACTGTATGTCATTTGAGTTGAACAATTGAGCTTTACCTGCGAGCACTTGTTTGACTTAAGATATAGAATTTTCCGGATTTCCCCTGAGAACTTTTTCATTTGTACATATTATATATAAAAGAGCATGTACTGTCAATATACGTCGACTGTACCAAGATAAATTAAAAGAATAAAGCACAACAGATTATTAAAAGGCATCATTTTTTATACTCACCGTCAGTATTATGTTTAATTGTCCACCTACCTATTTTTCATTAAAAAATATTTTCAGCATACACAACAAATAAGTATTTTTACCATAAAAATCAAAACACACCACTGCTCTTCTATGAATTATGTTTTTTAGCTAATGAAATTCCGGATGTATAGATGTAAGGATACTAACGGTAACCTACACAATTGAATCTGTTCACATATAAAAGTTACGCTGGAATAAAGAATCACAAACATGAACATGAAAACTATGTTTCTTAGACAAAAACTTTTGTAACGATACGACCATCTTATTCGCATTAAAACATTTTCTGGTTAAAGATATTAAATTTATTTTCTCATATAATCGTATCATCGAATTACAAAGAAAACATCAATTTCACGTATTTCATTCCTCTTAATTCTTTGAGCGCAATGGGATTAAAATTATCGTTCACCCATTTCTTTGATTCCTTCACTTCTTATTCTTAAAGATAAACGTTCTCATGTTTTACTTCTCCCTCGTCTTGTTTTATTTTAACTTTATATAAAAACATACTTAATAAAATATCATTCGCAGAGTGATTCCGAATCTTTTTCCTTAATATCTTCATTGAATTTGAATATTAAATTATTTGCATAATACAATTTTATCGAGATGTCAAATTTATTATTAAGAGTGTACTATATACAAGCATATAAGCACATTCCAGTGTATATAATACATGATAAATTAAATTAAAGCTACCGGTTCGAAATGTAGATTCTAACGAGACCTGACAAGAATCTCAGTCGGTTCCTATTTTTATCAATAATATGTATATACATGTAATAATAATATGCAACTAAATTTTTTTAGTGAAGAAATTGGTGGTTGGCCCTAGTAGTGGGTTCTTATTTTACCCTTAATAAATCGGATCACAAAACAATCGAACATCTAGAAAAATATATTATTTGGTGTAGCTTAGTTATATCTTGAATGAGGAAAATATGTAACACGAAACCCAAATACGTGTTTTAATATATTTCGTTGATGTCAGAGTAAAAAGTCTGTCTCGAGAGATTATATGCAATTTTCTTCATCCCTGTGTTCAAGAGTAGCGAGGATAGATTTATATAAAATACGGCCGAGAAAATAGGGGAGAATATCAAAATTACTGTCTTTATATATTATAATGAGTGCATATTTTAAGTGAGTTTGATTTATATGGTAATAGCGAAACCCGGCAAACGTTGTCCTGCCTGTGTATATTATACATTGTACACTCAGTTTTTCTTAAAAAATCATCATCGGTCATAGACATTGACTCTGTAAGAAATACTAACAATTATTTACATCGCCAATGCATCACCAACCTTGGGAACTACGATGTTAAGTTACTTGGGCTTGGAGCTACATTGGCTCACTTACGCCGCAAACAAGAGCACAACAATACTAATTAATAAGTAATACATGATGAGTGTGATGTGTATAATACATTATACACAATACACTCATCACGAGTATATAGCGAATGGTTTTATATTGATTGAATTGATTGAAACGTTACTTATATTGGCAACTTTCATGGTCGGTCAAACATCATCAAACTTCATTAATCTCAAACTGATATTTTAGTATCCATTTCACTAGGGTTTTTATACGGTATGATTTTGTTTACCCTTTTTGTGTTTTGGTTCAAATTAGTAATAGTTGAAATTGTCTCTTCTTTTGACTGTTCTTGTTGACCCATTTTTCTGATATTTGGTACACACATTTTGTTCTGATGACAATACAATGAGATAAAATCAGTAACATTCAAGATAGCCGCCATAAAAAGGCGGATTCCATTTTTTTCAACAACCTCAACCTCAACAATATGGATATCAAAGAAAAGGGCTTGCCTAGTATTTTAAAAATTAAAAATATGGTCGTTGGCCATTTGATATTTACTTAGGTTACGCTGCTGGTCAATGGCCTCCTCTTCTGTTTTAGATGTTTGTTTTGAAACTTAATTCACCAATACAATGCGCTTTTCTTGATAAATTATAAACACAACTGAAGCACATTCTTTCTTTAGTGCTAGTCCCGTGTTTAAACTCAGAATCATCGGCTATAATTCACGTCTTAAAATTATTGGGTCATTACGGCTCATAATGAACAATATAATATAAGTTCCTCAGAACACAAAGATATGTATTCGTTTTATTATTAAGAGTAATATTCACAAGGTTTTATATATTATATAAGACAGAAACATTGTTTGTCAGTTACGGTAATCATTTATTGTTTACCAACGAAGGAAAGTGTTCTGACTTAGAAAACAAAGGTCTTAGACAAAGTTATATACGGATCGACACATTCTCGAAAAGTTCAAAGCAAAATTAACTGTACGAGATGATATTGGTATTATATAAGAAACGATTGTGAAAGGACACGTTCAACTCGGAAAATGACGGGTAAATCACGCCGTGAACTCACACTGTGATTCACGCAGGAGCTGGTACGTTTTATGACGTAAACATTCACTTACCGAATGGAAAATAACGTAAGAATTGTTTACTTTCAGCGAACTATTTCATAATATCATATTTCATATTCTGAGTTCAAATCCGGGCAATTTCCACTGAATTTTCATGAGGTTTATTTGTGATTATATTTCATCCCCTGCTCGTTGATGAAAGAAAATATCTTGGGGAAACCTCCACGTGGCTGATGAGAATCTGCCATATAAAGATTACAGTACACACATGTGTGCGGAAACACAAGGAACTTTTCGTAGCACTAAGCTTCTTGAGAATGACTGAAACCTAGATGTCCTAAAATAAAAGAGCAGCACAAATTTTAAGGCATTTTCTGCCTCGTACTTTTCTGTGGTACAAGTTTTTGCCGGTGGTTTTTTCGAACCGATACGACTAAGGAATTTTCAAGAAAAGAGCCTTATTCACGCACTCAGGTGTTTCACTTACTTCCCATCAGGTGAGCCTCCTGTTCGTTTATCATTTATACCAAAAAAAAAGAAAACCCCAATATCTTTATATCAGCCTGATCTGCCGTTTAACTACCCAGGACCTTAAGCTCTGCGAACTTATCTAGCTACAGCTACAGCTGTAGCTAGATAAGTTTCCGTTCCGATCCGTTTTTATAATAAAATTCCGCAGACAATTTTAACTTTGCCGTTTCATAGATTCAAGTCATTTGTAAAAAATACATTGGTGGTAAAAAGGCATATTATTCTATACAAGATTATATAGATGATAAAAAAGCGTGGAGTTAATGCTTGTTGACTTCCAGGCAGGAGACATAACATACATATATAATTGTATTTAACTAACATGACAGTATTTTTAGATGTTGAAAAAGAGTAACTACTGACTTTCTTACCGGTTCTTCTCGGTAGAATCTACATTCCGAACCGGTGGTAACTTTACTTTAAATAGTTTGTTAAATGACTTCTCAAAAGTGCTTGTAAAAGCCTACTTGAATAAAGTATATTTTGATTTGATTTCATTTGATACACCATCTAGATATCAGTCAAATATATAATATTATTTTAGTGAATATACGTCAATGGAATATTTCAATAACCTGACGCACAAGGAAATAGAAAATAATGCGATTTTTCCGTAAGAGTGGGAAACCAATATTTTATTTTTCTATATTAAATTTATAAGTATACATTTAATAAAATAAACATATTATTTAATTTGTTTTTTAATATGACATAAGATAACTTAAAAATAAATGAAATGTCGCGAGTAATAAATTTTAAATCTCTCCAAAGCTCACGGGGATTCGAAGTCGAACAATTGATTTTGATTGGTCGAGCGTGGCGCTTAACAATCACGACCTCTACTTCAAACTCAAGAAATATTGCGGGTCCTAGTATGTTGTATTTTTAAAGACTTTAGTGTTTTAATATTTAGTAATACTTTTAGGGATTTGTAAATTCAGTAATAAAACAGAATCATCATAATAGTCTCTTGTGTCTGTCCGTATGTGTCCTATTCCATCGGGGTCAACGTCCACTTATCTTTAATTTACAACCAATGTTTATTAATATTGAGCCGAGATGGCCCAGTGGTTAGGACTCGTGCATCTTAACAGATGATTGCGGTTTCAAGCCCTGTGAATATTTTATAATATTAGTATATAAGTACATATTAAAAATAAATTATTTGCGCATTTGGTGTACGAGTACGTAATAACAGGGACAATCGTTTTGCTAAGAGGACAATTACAGATTATTTATTTGCTTATTATGAGCAAATAATTAGTAAGCACTCTGTGAGTTTGTATTGCTCTCCTCGAACGTGAAGCAGCGTGGAATTTCTCAATCATCGACATAAAAAGAGAAACGCGAATCACTCAAATTTATTTGCTTTTAACGTCCGATGTTTTTAATCGTATCATTATGGCAATTGTCTGTGTTACGGTAGAGATACCACAGATTATAAATTTACTCACCTAATCGCTTAGCTTTTAGTACTTGTTACAAACGTTGATAATTGATTACATTAATTGTAATCTGTGTGTAAATCTATGACATAAAGTCATCTCTACACAAATCGATATAAAGGGGCATGAATACACGATAAACATTTAGAAACATTTCTATTTATTTAAGCGAAAATAACTTTATTTGCGTCACATCAAAAATAGAAATATATTTCGGTTATACATATATATATTGAAAACAAACCCAGCCAGAGTAATGTAACTAAACTAATATACTGATATAAGTCTAATTTATTAGCATTTTTTTTTAGCATTAGCAGCCCGTAAATGTCCCACTGCTGGGATAAAGGCCTCCTCTCCCTTTGAGGAGAAGGTTTGGAGCATATTCCACCACGCTGCTCCAATGCGGGTTGGCGGAATACACATGTGGCAGAATTTCGTTGAAATTAGACTAATTATCTCGTTGAACTTTTAAAACAAGTAGTATTATTTTAATATAAATATATATTTAACTAAACATATGTTATATTAAAATTATTAACTCCTCGGAATTATACCAGGGCATTTGCCCCGGTTGCCCTCCCCTTAATCCGGCCCTGTGTATACTGATAGCTTACCAATGAAATCGTTGTAATAGATCTAGTGATTAGGTGTATTGATGGCTTAATTTTATACTTTTCTGTGTAGCAATTACAATGGGCGTCTGTAAACACTTAAAATACCTATTTGATATTTTCGTATGCGCCAAGATGAAATAATTAAAAAAACGTTATCCAGCAATAAAGTATTTTCTATCAGTGAAATTATTATAAATTATAATAAGTTAAATGATGAATATTACTTCTAGAATATGCTATTCATTCGAGAATATCTAGCCCAATTATATCTATTTATAATTGGGCTAGATTACAATCGAAGATTTGTAGAAAATAATAAAATATGTTAGCGCCAGTATAGAGAAAACTAAACGAAAATAGGTGGAATTCGTGGTATCCGTATCTTGGTGGAATAGTTATATTGATAATAACACTTTATTTTCAGCGACTAAAGCGAGATGATATACTTTTATCCATCCTGTCTACACAATAAGCCGAGGATAATTGGGTAGCAAAGAGATCGCTAATTTCGGAATACTCGAGACAGTTTAATTATTTTAAGTCATTTTGGCAGCGTACGAACTAAAAGTTATTTTTATAAAAAATACTATAGAACTTAAAATTAGAGCGCTAAATATATTCAAGCGACCTTTATATTCCGTGTAACGAAATAATTGTAATCTGTTCCGTGAATTGTAGACATATTTCATTTAATATATTATGAATTTCGTTTTATGTTTATTTTTAATTTTCTTACATTGTAGCAGTATGAAACTGATTTATTGCTTCTTGCTAGCGTTTAGTTACTTGGTTCAAAATATGACTAACATTTTTTTTTAAATCTGTCATAACCTCAAGTAACAAATTAAAAAGTGCCAATAATTTCTTTAAACCTATAACTAATACATTTGAAGACAGTTTTAAAAAAATAAAAAAAAACCATGCATTTAAATACAATGAAGATTAAAATAAGCTTAAGGTAACTTGGATGATAATAATGATAATGATGATGACGGATGATGTCGTACCTATAAAATATATACTATCATGATTATTGAATACCAGACTTTTATTAAATTGTATTTTACAAACATCTGAATGAGGATTAATAATGAATTGGAGAAAATTATTTCGCAAATATTTGTAATAATATTACTAATCAGTTATATATTTTATTTATTACAAATTCGTAAAAAATAATAGAATTAACATAGTTATTTTGAGTGAACCTTGAAGATACACATAGATACTGTTGTAGAATGTTTAAAACCTAAGCATAATTTTGTAGAAGTCACATTGTTTTGTCGTATCTAAGTACCGTCCTCAAGTCTGGCTAAGCCTTTTACGTAAGTGTACGAAAAATGTTTTTTGGATAAAACACAGTCGTATTTCAGTCAATTTGTACAAAATCCTACCTCACAATTACAACTGATGAGCGAGTGACAAAATTAGAGAACTTCGGATGGCGGTAAAACATAAATTATTTGTTTAAATATTTTTTCATTAGGTAACGTACTTTGTCTACTTTTGATTACTCAGATTCGATAACTAAGATTTAGATTCCTAGCTTTGTCCCCAACGAAGATATAGGGGTTCGAAATTGTCAGGGGTTTCAAGACAAGGAGGTTACGGCTGAGCGAGACTTGGCCGTGTCCCTGGATAAATATTGTAATTGATATATCTGTTTATGATTAATAAACTTCAACATCTTTACACCGACTACTAGAAGAGTTGGCATATTATGTATAGCATATTTAGCCACGCCAACTACTAGATGGCGCTGCAGCTCATTACCTTCTAAAGCGACCCATCGACATACCTATTAATGTACAGCAGGACAACTATTGTCGAATTCTACTAGCACAATCTCGTATATGAAATTTATTGTTTTAGTATTAACGTGCTTTTTTTAATTATATATTCTTTTACTTATAAAAGACTTTCTAAATCTGTTTTCGAATTGCAGGCATTTTGACATTTATATTTTATTATATTGGACCCTCATAGTGGTTAAGCATTCGGCTTCTAAGCGTTAGTTGACACTTTTTGCTATTTTTAGGATATAAACATAAAAAAATATATATTTTGTCTGGTAAAATAACTAATACATTACGTGTTAAGAGATTAAAGTCAGTTTATGTCGCGAAACTCCAAGGGATTGCAAATACTTCGATCAATAAGGGAAACTCGATTCCAATTACGCACCGATTGAACGAGAGTGTCTATCAAAATGGCTATGAATCAGGTACTCTATGAGAATTTGCAATTTTGACTACTTGAGACTTACAACTCCTCTTGTAATCTCAAAAATAGAAGAGCATTTTTCCAAGATAGAAACATTATCTTACTGGTTGGCACATATATCCTCACCTCTCAGAAAGGAGAAGGCTTAACGCGTTTTGCAACATGCTTCTCCGAAGCGGCTTTGTCTATTACAAGTGTCGGAATATTGCTTGAAACAAATTTATAATGTTTCAAAGGTGCACAATGTATATTATTATAAACAAATTTAAAAGCATTTAAAAACTTAGAGTTGCTTCCCAAATGTTTGATAAAACTTTTAGAAGCTATTGAGATGACAAAGACGTAACGTCCAGGTAACATTTAAAAAATATTTAATTAACGAATTTAATATTTGTCCAAATTATTATTTGTCAAATTAATTATTAATGCGACCTATAGGCCAAACAGCACTATTTAATATTGTTGTGTTCCGGTTCCAATTGTTGGCTTCCAAGGTTGGTGGCGCATTGGCAAATTAAGGAACGGTTAATATTTCTTACAGTGCTAATGTACATGGCCGGTGGTGATGATATCGAATAGCTAATTTGCCTATATCAAATAAAAAAGTGAGAGTACTTGATTCGTGTGATCTATTCATTTGAGTCGTAAAAAACCAATAGGTGTCCGATTTCCCAAGCCCCAATACTAGTTGCTCGGGTCAGTTAACAAAATATAAGCAATTTTTTGGACATAAAAGTGTAACTACAGATACACGCTATCTTAGTTCCCAAGGTTGGCAGCGTTTAGGCGATGTAAGGATTAAAATTTCCTCCAGTATCAATGACTATGCATAATGGTGACTACTAGGTCTTAAAGAAAAAAACATCAAGATTTATGTCTAGATGGGGATTTTTCAAAATTCATCTTTAATAAAGGGGGTGATAGTTTGTATAGAAATTCGTCATATCGAATGTCAGATAAATAAGATTCCGTTATTCAAGCTTTTGTTCATTTAAAAAATAATTTATAATCGGCTATATATAAGCTTTGTCCTTTTTTAGGTTTTATTTTTATTTATTAAAAGTTATTTAATTTTTATAAAAATGTATAAATATGTTTTGGTGGTACGCGTTGTGTTATAGTTGGTGTATATATCAAATAGGTAACTTTAACGCGGTATTCAAGTGAGAAAGTGTCCTTGTCCACCCTTATTTCGCTCATGAGGGTGGACTTTTTAAATTTAAGCATCCTCAATGCCTAACCTATTTAAGAAAAATCGGTTCACAATCGAACAAGATATCGAGAGATATACAAAAAAAACTGAAATAATAATAATAACTTATTTATTTTTGGAAATTTAATATTAAATTTAGAAATACATTTAGATACAGTGTGTTGATAGGAATTTCAATTTGAAATTGATACCTATTTATGAATAATAAATTGAAATTAATCTCATTATGAAACACGTACACTTGATCGAACTCGAATTGCCCGAGGGAAATGGAAATTAAAAACAAAATGAGATATCATAAAAAAAGTTATACAATACTAGAGACTAGAATTCAATAAAACGAGGAATGATTTCTGATTTTGGTCAAGTCCACTTTAAAAATTATACGAAAACTCAAAGGTACCGCGAACTGATGCACAATTCGACTGCGTCTGTTTTCAGATTCACGTACGTAATTTACTATAAATAAAACTAATGATCTACTTTTTATATCATTAGAAAAAAGAAAATTATGTTTAAATTTACATTACATAAGCAGCCCGTAAATTTCCAACTTTCCACCACGCTTCTCCAATGTAACCCGTTAGTGGAATACACATGTTGAAATTAGACACATGCAGTTTTCCTCACGATGTTTTCCTTCACCGCCGAACACGAGATGAATTATAAACACAAATTAAGCACATGAAAATTCAGTGGTGCCTGCCTGGGCTTGAACCCGAAATCATCGGTTAAGATGCACGCGTTCTAACTACTGGGCCACCTCGGCTCTTAAAAGGTTTAAATTTAGAAAAGCGTAAAGAGATATCATATAATTATTTTTATTACATTCCTAGCGTTTTATTTTAGTCTAGATGATGTTTATACTGTAGATAGCATATATTATAGGTATTAGAAATCATAGCCAAATAATGTACACGCATAGAGTCATAACTTATGAATAATATTACAATCTGTACGTACTTATTCTATGGGCACAACTGAATTATGCCGAGCCTGTGTGTCACGCTAGTCTCATCCAATGACGTTATACAATTATTCGAATATAAAGTGACGTACTAATATGTATATAGTGAGATATTAATATAAGCAAAGTAGTCTGTTGTCGGTAGATAATGATAAGAATAAAGTTGTAATTATTTTTTTTCATCTACCAACTTATGTGTAATTTGTACGGTTTCACTACAGACAATCCGAACTTGTACAAAATTATAAAATTAGGTTTCATTTACGTAAAACGTGGGCGCAGTAAATAACCATTCCTTACATCACCAATGCACCACCAAACTTGGGAACTAAGATGCTAGGTCTCCATTGCCCGTAATTGCACTGACTTGTTAACCTTTCAAACCGGAATACAACAATTTACTAAGTATTGCTGTTTGGCAGCAGAATACCTGATTAGTGCGTACCGACCCAGACGGGCTTGCACAAAGACCTACCTAGTGGTATGATATCATCTGATACGTTCGGTCGCTCGTTCTAATACAATTTCATTGAAATTCTCAATAAATCTCTCTAGATTTTCATTAGTCTACTATATTAGTTATACTAATACTTTTGTTGCACGTTTAATTTCAATTTCATTAAAGTAATTTAAACTAATAAATAAATAACAGTCATACGCTGCTCATAGCAAAATGTGCTTTATTTTAATGATATTAGTTATAAAGTTAGCTTAAACATAAAAAAGTGTAGGTCTTACCGATTTCAAACGCGATCTTTAAGGAAAACTAGTCAACTATGCGGGGCACATTATAGTGCACTAGTATATTCGCAAACCGAAGTGCACTCTCGAAATCCAATGGAAAATACAACTCGACCGGAAAAATTCAGTCGCATACAGCGAACTTACGTACGTACGTCAGGCTGATACTGAAAATTTCTAGGCAGGAAATCTTTATTACCCCGACCCGGGAATTGAACTCAGGCCCTCCGATTTGCCTCTATATAAGAATAAAATACATTGAGAGATGTATCTCCTATCTATATATATACATATATACTATCGCGTACGATATATCTCGTTTAGGACCGTTTTTTGAGTATGTAAAAAGTGCTAATAAAATTACATTGATCTACGTGTGTACACTACCTTTGTGGTTCTAGAAACGTTCTCATACAATTAAATCTAAAAAACACCGTTTAGATCGTTAGTATGCAAGCTTTCAAATTAAAAGGAACTAAACGTTTTATTCCTTTATCGTCAGTTTTTTAATTAAAACTCGTTGAAATATATTCAGTTCTGTAAAAGGGATTTTTTTGTCAAACAATATTCTCCTTATCACTAATTTGTTACGTTTTTGTTTTTTTTTTCAGGAACATCAATGGATTACGGCGAGCGCTTTGAGGAATTAGTGAAGTGTATATTAACAGTGAAGTGAGTCGTTTAACATTGAAGTGAAGTGAAGTGTTGTATTTGATGTAATGGCGTCCTATGGAGATAACTTCAATGACACTGTGGTGCGAGCCTATGGGGAAGAGTTTCCACTCCTAATGCCGAGATGGGGATACGTTGTGTCAGCGTTCGTCCTTTTCCTTATTGGATTCTTTGGATTCTTTCTGAATTTAATGGTGATTCTTCTTATGTTCAAAGATCGACAGGTCAGTATATTATGAACGAATATATATGAATGTTCTAATTTAATTAGTATTAGTTATTTTTACATTGAAAATATTTATTAATTTATCTGCTCTTTTTCTTTGCTGTTAACTTTTATACTAATTTGCCTATAAAATATAGAATAAACAAGTAGGTATGTATTTAGTATAATAATATTTCTTACTAATAATTTAAATGTCTGTGACCTATTCACTTTTAGACCGCTGAACCGATTTATATGACATTTTTTATGGAGATAGATTGAGCCCTGGGAAATGACAAGAGCTGCTTTTTCAATTCACGCCTCGAGGGGGTAAAGTAGTCGTGACGGTTTCTGTGCTATGAGTAAAGTTTTATAACATCACATGTTAGTAAATTATATGAAAACCTGTTCAGGATTGAGTTGGGTTCAAATTCAGCATTGAATCAGGAATCCGTCGATTATTCTCATCGAAAGTTAGCAGTTACATGTTCTCGCATTCGAATAGTGAATATGTTGGTCGTGCATCTACTTTTGAATTGAATTTAGTATTTTAATAAAAAAGTCTAATTCTGTATAAACACATTTCGTATCCCACTCGTGAAATGTAGAAAAGATTTTTTTAGGGCATTATTAAATGCTGATTTTTATTCTGTTTAATGTAATCGATTTTTAAAGAAAATATTTTGTATTAAAATTTTAACGAGAATAGAATGGAAATTGTATTCGTTGACAACGCTAGAAGTTGTTCAGAAGGTTATGCACATGGAGACTTATTTATAACCATTTATCAGACTTTAAAGGCTATTATATTAAATACATACTATTGGAACAATTCCCCTTCTTCAAGAAGCAGCCCCAAAGGAAGTGGACGTGGCAAAGCCCCGACACTATGACCAAAAATGAGATCGATTTCATCATGACGGACAAAAGGCACATATTCAGAGACGTCTCAGTGATCAACAGGTTCAATACCGGTAGTGATCACCGACTTGTCCGAGGCTCTCTGAATATCAATTTTAAGGCCGAGCGCGTCTGTCTGATGAAGTCTACACTCCGACCATCCCTGCTCCAAACCATTGCGGGATCTGAAACGTTCCAGTCAAACCTGGAGAACCGATTCGCTGCCGTGAAAACCACAACAGACGTAAACCAGAACCTCAAAAATGTAGTGAGAATTCTCAGGGAAGAAGGCACGAGATTTTGTAGCATGCAGCGTAAGGGCAGAAAGTCCAAACTTTCGGAAGAGACTTTAGGGCTAATGAAGAAACGTCGTGAAAACCCACCTGCCACTTCGTCCGAGAAACTGCAACTAAACCAAGAGATCAGCAAGCGCGTACGACACGACCTCCGGTGCTCCAATACTCTTACGATTGAAAGAGCCATCGAGCAGAATCGGGGGTCTAAGGTGTTCGTACAATCTCTTGGAAGAAGCCACCTGACGAAGTTGACCACAGCAAGTGGAGAAGTCGTTTCTTCCAAGCCGGCAGTTCTTTCGGAAGTAGAGGACTTCTACGGCCGGTTATACGCATCGCATGCATCTCGACCTGATCCCGAAAATGAGGATGCTAGAGCTACATTAACACGCCATTTCACCGAAGACCTGCCAGAAGTCAGTATTGGCGAAATCGAGATTGCTCTTAAACAGCTTAAAAATGGAAAAGCCCCAGGAGAGGACGGCGTTACAACAGAGCTATTGAAAGCAGGAGGTAAACCCGTACTGAGGGAGCTCCAGAAGCTTTATAACTCTGTCCTCTTCGAAGGGAGAACTCCGGAGGCGTGGAGTAGGAGTGTGGTCGTCCTGTTCTTCAAAAAGGGAGACAAGACCCTGCTGAAGAACTATCGACCCATATCCCTAATGAGCCACATCTATAAGCTGTTTTCAAGAGTGATCACGAACCGTCTTGCGCGAAGATTCGACGAATTCCAACCCCCGGAACAGGCCGGATTTCGGAGCGGATACGGCACCATAGACCACATCCACACAGTGCGGCAGATTATACAGAAGTCCCATGAGTATAATCGGCCCCTGTGTCTCGCATTCGTGGACTATGAGAAGGCCTTTGACTCGGTTGAAATCTGGGCTGTTCTGGAGTCCCTGCAGCGTTGCCAAGTTGATTGGCGATACATCCAAGTGATGAGATGTCTCTACAAGGCCGCCACCATGTCCGTCCAAGTACAGAGTCGGCAAACGAATCCCATACCATTGCATCGAGGAGTGAGACAAGGGGACGTTATTTCCCCCAAATTGTTCACTAATGCAATGGAGGACATGTTCAAGACGCTGAACTGGAAAGGGCGTGGCATCAACATCAATGGCGAGTACATCTCTCACTTGAGATTCGCAGATGACATCGTCATCATGGCAGAAACGCTGCAGGACCTACAACAGATGCTGAATGAGCTGGCTGATTCTTCTATGCGCATCGGCCTACGGATGAACTTGGATAAAACCAAGGTCATGTTCAATGAACATGTTCTACCGGAACCGATTGCGATACACGGTACCGTCCTCGAAGTTGTTCAAAAATATGTCTACCTCGGGCAGACATTGCGATTAGGTAGAAGCAACTTTGAGGACGAGTTGAATAGAAGAATTCAGCTAGGTTGGGCAGCATTTGGGAAGTTACGACGAATCTTCACATCGTCGATCCCACAGTGCCTTAAGACGAAAGTCTTCAACCAGTGCGTCCTACCCGTCATGACATACGGAGCCGAAACGTGGACACTCACGACAAAGCTGGTCCACCGGGTTAAAGTCGCTCAGCGTGCTATGGAAAGGGCTATGCTCGGAGTATCTCTGAGGGATCGCATCAGAAATGAGGTGATCCGTCAGAGAACCAAGGTCATCGACATAGCCCACCGGATTAGTAAGCTGAAGTGGCAGTGGGCTGGCCATATTTGTCGTAGAACCGATAACCGTTGGGGAAAACGTGTTCTAGAGTGGAGACCGCGTCTCGGCAAACGTAGTGTAGGACGTCCTCAGGCTCGGTGGAGTGACGATTTGCGCAAGACGGCTGGCAGGAGCTGGATGCGAGTTGCCGAAGAAAGACCACAGTGGCGTGCATTTGGAGAGGCCTATGTCCAGCAGTGGACGAATGCGGGCTGATGTGAGGAACAATTCCAACCGAACGTACAGGACGTTCGTGTGTCACTGTGTCAAGTGCTTTTTATGAGAAACACCTATTCGCACCTTAGCGCTTAGTTTATCTCACCAGATAAACTCGTATCGCCAGCAATTCATAAATTAAACGAAAACTCAGTGTTAATTAAAATGATAATTAATTAAAATAAATTATAATAGTTTTTATTCGTAAGAAGAAATATATTGATATTTCTTGCCCCACAAGTGGACAAAGAAATACCATCACTCTTTTTAAACAGAATTAAGAGCGAGTTCCACCAATATCGAACCATCCATTGTTTTTTTTAATCCTAGTTACATAATCCTAGTAGGGTAACCCGCAGCCGTTAACTTGTACGATAATATTACTAAAAAAACTGTGCATTATTGCCAATGGTTTGAATCTATAACTATCTGTAAACTACGTTTTCGCTCCATTGGGATGTCTCGTTTCTTATATCAATAATCACGCGACGTCGGTGTATCTCAGCTTTTAAAATACATATTCACATTCTCATAAGTATATGAAGTATTTTAAGATTACTTCTTTCGTTCACTTTAAAAAGCAAAAGCTTTCAAAAGCATTTTCGTATTTCTTCATTCCTTTGTTTTAACTTTCAATCGTATAGCAAATAGAAGCCTAAGTTGTGTACATTTATGTTATAACTCTTTGTGGATATATTACTTGTATTTATGTGTGCCTAGTGCGAGTTTTCGATTTGTATGGAATTAAAACAACGCCATCTAGTGACAGAAATAGTAATTACAATTTGTGAGTTTGAGTTTTTTATTTCGAATCGAAAATCGACTAGGACTCCAAATTGACAACGATAATGCTCGTGATTGGCTGTTTTCAGTATTTAACGAGTGCGGCACGACGCGATGGTGTGGACGCGATTATACGAGTAATTATGTAAAACTCGTACTAGGCATACCGTTCAACTAGATGATATAAAGAATGTTTAATGGATGTAACGCTAAAATTGTGAGTTTATAAACTGACATATATTTATCTAAATTTTAAAACGTATATAATAAATGGACGGGGTATAATATTATCTAAATTTCAGCCTTCAATGTTTAAACGAAACTTAAGTTATTCAAGCTAAAAACTAAGATATTATATGATGTATTATTTTTGAAAACTGATCTATGAAGCGGAGTAAAATCTGATTGAAATTTCGTCGCTTTTGAAATGATGCTATGGTATTGGTCTATAGTCATGTAGGTTAAGAAAAAGCGAATAATTTAAAAAAGTTCGACGACTCTCCGAATAATTTTCATTTTATCGGATACAGCGCACGCATTTTGATATTTATTAAAGGTATACGAAATACATCATAAATTTTGTCATAACCGAACGAAAGCGAATGAAGTATCGTTTACGAAGAATAATTTTTAAACTCTCCGGTACCAAAATATTTTTTATGGATGGCTGATGTCCTGTCATCCGCTGTAGTAAGCCAGCGAAATGAAATAAATTGGAAACCCTTTCCTTATCAGTCTTTGATGCGAATATTTATAAGACACAATAGCTCAATGCGAGCGTTGTCAGTTTGATCGTAAGGGTCGAAGGGTTGCCTTTAGGTATTATTGGTCCCATTCCCGACACGAGTTTATCATTTAGTTTAAGAATGAAATAAAAACGTATGTAATTTTATGTGTCTCGTATAAAGTATAATAATCTTGTTCGTATATTAATTTCAAAGAATATTAAATCAGGTGTAATGGTAACTGTCTTGAATGTTAAACAGCGATTAACCCCCCCCCTGAAAACGCTAGACTTTTCTAAATAGGTATGTATGTACCTCGCTGGATTTCAATTGTTTTCAAGGTTTTAGAAATGTTATTACGTCACAATCGATCTCTCATGAGACGACACACACACGCATGCATTTTTAACAAAATAGCTTTTGTGGTATCATTAACATATCCTCCAACTGCGAAATGGAGAGGCTTCATGAATTCATGAACAAAACCAATTTCGCGTCCGCTACGATTACATTTAGATGGAAATTTTAAACAAAAAAGCTGAACCATAAAGTCTGAAGTACTTTTTTTATATTAATAATTGTTTTGTTAATTTTTTTTTGTGGTGTGATGAGTTCATTTTTATTTGGATGATATTTTATAAATGCTTTGTTTTTATATGAAATTATTAGTTAAGTTATTTTTTTTTATGATATAGGTAAGCGGACGAGCAAATGGGCCAACTGATAGTAAGTAGTCACCACCGCCCATAGACAATGGTACTGTAAGAAATATTAACCTTCCTTACATCACCACGCGCCATCAACCTTGGGAATTAAGATCTCTTGTGTCTATAGTTACACTGAATCACTCACCCTTCGAACCGGAACACAACAATACTGAGTACTGCTGTTTGGCGGTAGAATATCTGATGAGTGGGTGGTAGCTACCCAGCCGGGCTTACATAAAGCTCTTCCACCAAGTGTTGAATAAATAATAAATTTCTTTCTTTTTGTAAAAGTGGATACTATAACATGAAATATGTATATTAACAGACCGAGTTGCAGCGGAGCAATTAGTTCACGCTGACTGGCTCAAGCGTCGGTAAGCCCTGGACGTTTTCAGTAGAATTAATTGTTTTATATCATTTTCATAGTTTTGTCTGTTATGAGCAATTTAAATAATCGGTCTATCTACTACTACTACTACTAATATCATATATAGGTACTATCATACTATAGTTGAAATATCTGGAAACCGGCTGTCATGGTATGGGTATGTCATGCGGAGAATTGAGGACCATGTTGTGAGAAAGGTTTTGAAAATGGAAGTGGATGGATATAGAGGTAGGGGATTAAAGAAACGATGGATAGATTGTGTGAAAGATTATGTTGTTAGAAAGAATGTTAGGTGTAGAAGAATGGAAGAAGAAGACATGCTGCGCCGACCCCAAGTAAAATTTGGATCAGGGCAGGAGGATGATGACTAGTTCAAATACAAATGTATTCCAAAGTTCTTGGTTTTGCCTACACGGACGTACACTTGTCGGGTCCTGTGCCTCTATTACTAACGGATAAAATTTAAAGTTACCGATGCGAACAAGTTATCACGTTAAGCTGAATATAATATTTTTTCTAGGTTACTTTTAAGGAGATGATTGTGGAGTTTCTATCATAATGATACAATTAAGACTGGTGTAAAAATATGTGACAGATTTACATACGATACATGTGTTTTCAAATGAATTATAAACATAAATTCATGAATATTCAATGATGCTTGCCAGGGTTTGATCCCGCAATTTTGGTCACGTAAAACTACGAAAATCTCCGTTATATAATTAGCTCTGGAAACTGATGTTGGTGTTATATTTAAGCGTTGTATTTATAATTTAAATATATTATGTATTTTTATATGATCCCGCATACAATAAGTTAATCTCAAAACAAGTTATAATAATATTATAGTAAATATTTCGCGTGCAATTAGAATGAGATGTGATCTTTTAGAACTAAGAGAAGCGCAACGGTAGCGGCACCGGCGGCAAACTCGCGTCGATGCTCGCAAGACATAGTTACTTATTTGTGTGGATTTTTGCTCGTTACTGAATATTTTAATAAATAATAATAGATCATAGAGGTAATATTTTGATAAGGCATTAATAGGAAATAATTCTAGGAGTTAAACTTAAGAAGGGACAATCTGCTAATGCCTAGGATTCAGGACTTCATTGTTGATGTTTCTTCGCTCGGAAACTGTCAATTTGACAAAGTTCTATCCTATTATAATAGCGCGAGGATTATATTTTGTAATGAGCTTGGGTATCAAACAAAAATACTACACTGCACTTTGCATTCTTCAATTTTCAAACAATATTGAGTTAAATGTGCTTGTGGTAAGATTTTTTTTAAAATTATTTTATTAAGGTTGTATATCCGAGATATTGTAAACAAGTATAATTGGAGACTGTGTGCATAGTGCATATTTATCTTTATATATATAAAAACATGTTGCCTTAAATTGAACGCCATTTTTATCTATGATCGCAGATATCATACATAAATAAGGTTCCAAGCTTTGGGTTTGCAGAAAAAAGTATTTAATTGATCGTATAATTCCTAAGGATAAACGATTTTTGTACTGTACTGAAGTAATAGAAAACTCTGTAAAAATAATTAAAACTTCACGTCCAAGATGAAGCAAAAAAAAACTATAAACTTTTAATAAGCATATAGAAAGTGTAAAACTTAGTCCTGAGCTTTGCGCATAACTCTACCACCAAGATGTACATTTAAGACATTATGACGATTTCGTTTTCAGAAGGCGGTTGAAGGAAATCTTCAGACTAATAATAACGTGTCCTTTATTATTAAGTTTTTTGTATGTTGCTTAGTATATTTATCCTAGAATACGCATTTTCGTGATGCAAGACAATTTGACATTATTATGGAAGGAATATTTATTAAGCATTTTAGAGTTCATACATTATATGAAAAAAAAAAACTTTTAAGATAAATATTCTGCCATGCCGGCCTGCCTATCGTCCTGTCTAAGTCTATTTTCGCCGTTAAACGTGACGAGCAAAACTGAAATTGGATATTTGCACCGTTTTGCGGCGGCACCTGTTTGAACAAGTTTGCGGAATGTAACAATTTAAAAATCCAAAATAAATCTAAGTATTTTGAATTATTACTTACTCGGTGGTAGAGCTTTGTGCAGCCCCATCTGGGTAGATATCACCAAACAAAAATTCTGCCGCCTTACAGCATTATTTATACATTACTTTTATAGTTTTAATATTTTATTTCTTTGTTTTATCTCGAGATGGCCCAGTGGTTAGAACGCGTGCATCTTAACCGATGATTTCGGGTTCAAACCCAGGCAGGCATTACTGAATTTTCATGTGTATTCCACCTGCCACATTTGTATTCCACCAACCCGCATTGGAGCAGCGTGGTGGAATATACTCCAAACCTTCTCCTCAAAGGGAGAGGAGGCCTTTAGCCCAGCAGTGCTACAAGCTGCTAATGTATGTATGTATGTATGTATGTATGTATGTAATGGATGTGATAACTAATAATAGAGAAGAATTAAAAAAATACATGCTGTACCGACCCCAAATAGCTTGGGACACGGGTAGGGAAAAGAAAAGAAAGTATTCCCAAAGTGTTATAAAAATAATAAAATACTCATCCATTACATATTAATTTCATTAATTAATGAAAATATTGTACCCTGAATAGCATTTGTTACTTGAGAATATATTTATACCAATTTCCCTCTGCTATATCGCTATATAAACAGCACGTGGTGCTAATTGCAATAGAAATTACTGCTGTCGGTTCGTTGTCACGCATGGCTTAATGTAAAATGGAAATCCGCTATTGCAATCACTAGGTCCGATTAAACTTTATGTTCCTGATAAGTCCAACTATTATGATACCCTTTTCTATTAATTATATGTAACAAAGCTACGCGTTCAAGTTTATAAAAAAAAAAAAACATAACGCATATCAAATCAGGACAAACATTTGCCCAGCTGTGTGTAGTCTCAAGTTCCCATTTACAATATATCCCTATTATTGTTTACCTTATTTTTGACACTTTTAAAATTTTCGATTTGCGAAATTATTGAATCACCTTGAAATACTTTAGACTAAGGCAAAGACTACGAGAAGAAAGAATTAGCAGCTTATCCACTGTTGAGTGGCAGATATAATCGTAGATAGCAAAGTTATTACTTTTGACATTTGAATTTCTCACAATGTTGCCAACATTAAATTCAAGGAAATGAAAACGAATTAACAAAATTTATGAAGTTTGCTTTTTAACCCGAGATTTTTAGCGTATTTGTTTACGAAGATCATTTTTGCTAATAAGACATATAGATTGGTTATCCGTTGAATTAAGTCAAAAAATTTAAATATATTCTGGGACTGGCTGAAGGTTTAATTTATTATTAAAGTACTGTATATATTTTTTAATGCTTGTTCCAGTAAGTTAGCTGAATTTTATTACGTAACGTATCCGAGTTTTGGTAAGATGGTTCCTCACCGTCGCTAAATAAATTGTTTATATATTTATGTACAATATAGTTTGCGAGTACAAATTAATCCAATGAAAAATTCAGAGAGGTCGTGATTAGAACCCGCAACTTGGAGTTACCCCATCTCCGGACATCCCTCCTAATTAGTTTGGTTAGTACCTAATATTCTATTTAAATCAACGAAATTGGAAAGTACGCTTTGTTTGAAAATAAAATATAATGTGGAAATATTTTAGTTTAATTATAATAAAATATAATGTGGAAATATTTTAGTATCAGGATTGAAAAATAATAATCACGGAACTCCGTCCCACTACTCCTTTGAGCATATTTGTCTTTTTCTAGTAGTTTCAGAAACGTTCTCGCTAAGAAAAGGTACCAAAACTTTTTTTATTACTTTGAGTACACTTCATGATTTCAAAAACTATACTTAATCAAAAATAATTTTGATATATTAATTGTCAACGTATGTCCTGCATAGTATTAATGTATTCAACTAGTAGTTCAATCAACAAAAAAATGGTTTTTAATTCAAGATGGCGGATGACGAAAACCAAAATGCAGTCTGTCATTAACTGTCTTAAAAGAATTATAAGTAACTCAAATTGTTACTTATAATTCTTTCGATGTCAATGTTCCGTTTATAATCTAATTGGACTTTTTGAAGTTGGCTAAAATTATTGCGTATACAACTCAGTGAGAGAAGTAAGCAGATTTTGCAACAGAAATGTTTCAAATAAACTTGCACACAAATTCAACTCTGAATATAAATTTAATTGTTCTCAAACATTTCACTTCAAAATACTCAATACGATAAATTCTATAAAAGTTTGCTATGAAGTTTCGAGACACGTTTTAAAATTCTTGCAAGGTTATAACTACGTACATAATTACTTTGAGCTAACGTAACTTTGTACATGAAATTTTCAAACTTAAAAAAACATGTCTACGTGAAACGTCTAAAGTAATTATTGCTAAATACGTTAAGGCGTTATCTAGCCTGTTCGTGTGGAGCGTGTTTGACTGAACGTGTTTTTTTTAATTTTATTCGCCTGTAGTGTGAAAATTAGTGTGAGGCTAGAAAACAACGCTTTAGGCAATTTCCTTTATCACACGCTTGTAAGCCAACTAGCTATCACCGAGGATTTCGAGATATTTTATGATTATAATAATGTTAATGTTGACCAGGTTCAGAAATTTAAATATTCTTTATTTAGGTAGGTATCCGTATTGAAGAAAGAAAGAAAAGTTCAATCAATTATAAAAGGTAAATATTAAAAAAAATAACAGTATATTATACTACTTAATCTACAAAAGAAAATATTTAATAAAAGAGATTCGGTAAGCAATGATAGTAATCGTAACCTTAATAGGTGCACCATTCGCTTCCAGGTTGGGTTCCAGATACCCAACGCTGATTTTCAATGGTGGACCTTTTTGTAACTATGGAAAAACGACATTAATTTAAAAATTAAAATTTTTAATAATTTTCTCAAAATAGTATCTGGCTTAAATTAGAATTAAATGTATTGGAAATATGAATGATTAATAATTCATCTATCCACATCTAATAGAGAATTTAGTGTTGGTGTTATGCGAGTATTTACAAAAAGATTTTCAAATATCTGCAGGTACTTAGCCATCTGCGCAGGACATATTATCCATCAATGAGTGCGCAGATATAGATGCACTCTTTATTCCCTTGTAGGAGACGGAAAATCCGACACGACCGGAAATAATTTAGAAGCAACGGTTTTATGTTCATTCCGAGGCACATAAGTGTGTGCAGGAGTGTATGAATTTCTCGACGGAAAAATCGAAGACTTGTTTGAACAAGCCTCGCTTGATGTTAAATTTACACAACTAAAAAACATTAAGTAGGTATATAATAATATTATGCTCTTTGAGCTTTTGATCTCGAATTACAAGAAAAAACCTTATATTGTTAAAACATATATTTTAGCATTAGCAGCCTGTAAATTTCCCACTGCTGGGTTAAAGGCCTCCTCTCCCTTGAGGAGAAGATTTGGAGCATATTCCTCCACGCTGCTCCAATGCGGGTTGGTGGAATACAAATGTGGCAGGATTTCGTTGAAATTAGACAAGAAATTAGTAAATAGAAAAAGACGTAGAGCAAACCTGCATGGTTTCTTCACGATGTTTTCCTTCACCGCCGAGCACGAGATGAATTATAAACACAAATTAAGCACATGAAAATTGAGTGGTGCCTGCCTGGGTTTGAACCCGAAATCATCGGTTAAGATGCATGCGTTCTAACCACTGGGCCATCTCGGCTATATATAAATATATATATTATCATCATCATTATTATTAAAATTTGGTAACGAATGTCTTGAATTTGTATATAAATTACGAAGAAAGGTTATTTCCTACGCTATTTTACTGAGGTAAGTAAGGTAGGAGATAATTCTACCACTAAAACGTAAGCCTCGAAGAATGCTCGACCGTTTCGGCACCAGATGTCAAATCTTAACTATGGTACTGATCACACTACTCACTAAAATAATTAAACTTCCATACTCTTGAATAACTAATTTTATTGACCTGAATTTATATTATACCATGTCAATTATTTGTACACAACGTCAGCGCGATTTAAAAGACTAGTAATGCCATCTAGACTATTTTATGAAAATTAAAGTAACTAACATAAATGCAACTAAATATTTTAGACATAATTTGTAATGCTACTGCTATTTAGCAGCAATACCAACTCATTGGTCGAATTTTAAATATAGAACGTACCTATATTACTTTGTTTAAATGTCATATCTTAAGGCGTTTTATTAATACAATTCAAAGGACTTCTGTCTGTCGTATAAAGTTTCATACTAAAAACATTAAACAGATTTTATAAGAATTGGGATAAAAATTAACATACATTTACATCACTTACCATTTTGTGTTATTAGTATGCACAGTTCATAGCAAACAGTTTTGGGTGAATGCACAAAGCTGTGCCCGAGGCAAACTATTGTCGGTCCAATCTATCTTATAACTTCGAATTGTTACTATTGTTAGTAACTTGTTTGCTATACTCTAGGTTTTACTGGACCTTCTCTAACTATTTTCCTAAATAAATAATTCTGTCTTCTATACCACACAGGTATTCCACCACGATGCTTCCTTGTAGCAAACAAGACAGACAAATGCAACAAATGCAAGCTTCCTTTTTTCTTTCACCGCCGAGCAAGTCAAGAAATACAAACATAAAAGCATATTAAAATTAGTGGTATTTAAGCGGGTTTTAGGTCGAAACCGAACACTTGATCAAACCCTCTTCCCTACTTTACACGAGGGTAACTAGTTTTAGTATAATAAGAAGTATCTATCTATCGTATCTAAGTATAGTTATGTTACATATTATAAATATACAGGACTATAATATATTTAATATAAATCTATAGTAGTCCTAGAACAACAAGCTTCAGGCTACCAAAGTCTAATAAAGGTCACGTGTGTCTGTCTCAGTCAGGCATATTATAACGAAAATTCACGTGGCTCTATTTATAACCGGTCAATATTTTTTTATCAAATCAAATAGAAATGTCTTAACCTTATAATGCTTTGCTCTATCTGTAAAAGTAGATGAAAATAATCTCGCTGTTTAGTGATGCTTGAAACAAGCAAATTGTTGTTTTACGAAATCGAATCGAATACTTTAGAACTAGCTACGTTTTAACACAGATTTAAGCTGTCATTTTTTTTTATTTTTGAAGTGATAACTTCTTATGGGAGGGTTAATCGCTTCGTTACGTAACGCGTTACGGCGTCAGTCTAGACAGACTTCCCTTACGGATACGGCCACCCACAGCGCTAGCCGTATTTCGGACAGTTTAAGTGATGTTTTTAACTGACAGCTATCTCTTTTAGACTTGTAATATTAACGAATCTTTAACTGTAACGTCTCAAGATTTGAATAGAGACAAGCTCTATTCAAATCATTGGTGTCTGAATGAGGTTGTTATTGTTTCGAAAAGCGTTTTATATAAATATTTAATGAGCATTAAAGTCAATTGACGTCTGCTGTAAACGTAGGCTGTAAGAATGGCAAATGATATCTGTGCAAAAGGAATATTTTTATAAAAATAATATTATATTTTTATTTTTAAATAAATATATTTGGTTAAAAAAATATTTTAACTGGTTCACAATCTTACTAGTTACTTGGTAACTTGGTGCGAGCCCTACCAATATATCTAGATACCGCAAGAATACCTTTGTCACAAAATATGCCATTAGTGTCTATTTAGTTTAAATGTTTTTTTTTTTAATATTGCATATGTAGGTGGACAAGCGAATGGGCTTCCTTATGGTAAGTGATCACCAGCGCTCATAGATAATGGCACTGTAAAAAGTATTACCGATTATTTACCTCGCCAAAACACTACCAACCTTTGGAGCTAAGATGATATATCCTTTGTGCCTGTAGTTACACTGGCTCACTCACCCGAAACTGGACATAACAAAACTGAGTACTGTTTTCTGGCGATAGTTTATTTGATGAGAGGGTGGTTCCTACTCAGAAGAACTATTATTATAATATATGTCTAATATTATTAGAGTATATATAATTTCAAATAATATAATTTCATCAATAGCTCAAACGAGTGCAGTAGTTTATATTTGGAATGAAAATCTGTTTATATAGTTATATCCAAAGAAAAGCCAATGTTTTGCTGACTTATCTGTGCAACTCGTATTGGGGTTTGGGCAATCGCACACCTATGGGTTTTTTACGATTCAAGGAACTCATCAAATTTTCTACCGCCAAATAGTAATGCTAAGTATTATCATGTTCCGGTTCAAAGGGTCCGTGAGTTAGTGTAATTACTAGCTCAAGGGATGTATCATCTTAGTTCCCAAGACTAAGCCGCACTGATGATGTAAGAAATGGTTAATTTCTTATGGCATCACGGCCACTGTGATGTCCACTTCTCATCAGATGGATCAATTCTCGACAAGCGCAACTATTTTATTATGAAAAAAGGATCGGATAAGAATTAAGTAACAAAAGACCAAAAAAGGGTATAAAAAACATTACAAAACTGAAATACATGTTTATTCAAGAATAACGAATAACTAACACCGGAAAATAATGGAAGAAAAGTCAGACCCTTATCAACTTGTCGACCGTCAACAGCCAACTCCGAATTATGACGATTTAGTGAATCGTTTCTGGTGCGAAAAGGTTTCAGGATTGTCTCATGTAAGCAACGAATGTGCGAAGTAGAGAAAGTTTTTAAAATGTTTAAAAGCATTGATATAAAGACTTAGTAATATCTAGATTGTGAGAAGAACATATTAAGCAATCCTCTTTAGCTTTGATGTAAAATAAATTTTCTACATCCTTGACTAAGGTGAGGAGAATGTTTTGGGCTTATTCCACCCCGCCAATATTCTGGTGGATACGATGTGCCAGATTTGCAACCGACATATCCATGTTTCTTCACGATACTTTACTTTACCAGCAAAAAATGAGATTAATTCTAAGTACAAATTGAGCACATCAAAATACAGTGGTGGGCTGAACCCTTAAGATAGCTTATGGTTAAGATTCGTGTTCGAACCATTAGGTTAAATGCACCTTATAATATTAAGTGGTAACATTGAAAAAAAAAACAACTAAATTTTGATCACAATTTTATTTTATTTTAAATAATCTTTATTTACCAGATAGTTATGGTGTGTAGCTAAAGGTGCATTTAATAGTATAATAGGATTTACTCAAACATCATGGTTATATATTTGAACCCATAATTTTTTGATTATTTGATTATAAAAAAAAACAAAGTAGTTTACGTAGTGGGTACTTGGTGGTAGGGCTTTGTGCAAGGCCAGCTTGATAAAGGCACAATTACATAACATCTTAGTTATCTATGCTTGGTGGCGTATTGTCAACGTCTATGGGCGCAAGTGACCACTTACCATAAGGTGGTACATTTGCTCATCCGCCTACGCTTAAGTGAACCCTGAAAATGCTATTATTAAAAAAAACGGACTATAAATTATCATTGAAAATACCAAACAAAATTGGTATATTGAAATACTTGTCTGTGTGTCAATTTTTTATACAGTCGTGCTAGCTAAAAATCTGGGGATTATCTTAGGGTATTTTTCATCTGATGGTTGGATCTTTTTTTTTCAGTACGTTTAATTCCATGTTACTAATGTTTCCATGTAAAAGGTTCATCTAGATGGACTTCGTTAGAAGCTTATAAAAGCAGTTTATAGTTATTTAACTCGTTGGCGTAATACCTCTAAGCTCATTTTGTGCTATCAGGGGAATTTCTGAGAATGTTATGCTTAGAAGTATAGAATACTGAGTTACGAAAAGTTTTCCCATTAAAGTAAAATCAAAACACACTAAAAAGTAATTAAAGTTCATGAACTTGTAAGATATTTTACAAATATTTGTAAGCATATAACAAATACTCTACGTTTTAAAAAATACCAATCGTCATTATTACGGTACTTTTATGCCATAATTACGGTACTGTTGGCGCTGACGGGAAAACAATAAGGTGACTATGCGAGAAAGTCACTCATAGGGAAGAAGATAGAAACACAGGGGCGTGGTGTAGCTTTCCAACTGCGTCCACTTACATTATAGAAGTTTCGCACCACTTTCGACTGGTACTACTAAATTCAGCCGCACTCAAAATTTAAAAACAAAGTTTTATTAACAAGTTTGTGAACCCTTCACGCCCTTGCGTTAAGCACAAATTGAATTACACTGTTCTGTTCTGATAATATATATAAAAAAAATATTATAAGAACTATTCAGAGATGGTATTTTTTCTTCAAATATAAATTGATTTATATTTGAAGAAAAAATACAAGCCAGCTTTGAATTTACGTGACATCCGCTTGAAACAGTATAATAATTTATTTATTTAAGCGTCATATTGAACAAAAACAAGATGTGAACGATAATAACTGCGATAGTATAAAACTGTGGTGCAGTTATTAACGCTCGCCAACAAAGCGACATTGCTCTACAATACAATTACGAATTAACAGATTACAAAATAAAAAAAAAATGACCAAAACAAAAAATATATATAATATTATACATTCGAAAGTAACTCTGTCTTTCACGACGAAACCACTATAAATTTTATAAAATTTGTTAGGAAGCAAGCTTGAACCCCAAGAAACGATAGGTTATTTAAGCCTAATACCTGACAACAAACCCTTAGGACGCGAAAACAAAGGCGAAATGTTTTATATAGTATGTCAGTATTATATGTAGATTTATAGAAACTAGAGAAGGGTGTTTTTTGTAATTGTAAATGATAAATTCATACAAAGTTATATAATTGTATTCTCGCGTCTGAGATAGACCGCTGGTTACGGTCTGAAGGATCGCTTGGAGCAGAATTTGTGTAATTACTTCGAATTTACGTTACATAGTAAAATATACTGTATTATACATACTCATAACTTGACTTTGACAGTATTTCTAGAAAACTTTTGCGGGCGCGCCTTTATAAGTTCCCTTTACATTTCATCATGACCTCAAAATACAATTATTTCTTATTTTTAAGACAACATGTTTCCATTAAACAATAGGCATAAAAATTTGCTTTTATTTATAACACCAGCTTAATTATAACACTCATAGATAAATGATATTTATTACAACATAATTGATTGGCAGAATTTTCTATCGATTTGAGCAAAATAAATATATTAGATCTTTATGGCGGATATCGTAATTAGTTTTCGTACATTTCACATTTACATTATTTTAATAATTAGGTTTTTTTTTTATTAAATTAACTAGACAGACTGGCAAATATCATGCAAATTTATATTATAAAAACATTAACAATCCGTAATATCGCCATTGCGCCTCCAACCTATACTATATATTGTCCCTTGTGCTTGAAGTTACACTTAATCACTTGGCCATCAAACCGGAAACAAACCATAGTAAGCATTGTTGTTATGCAACCAAATCTTATATCAGTCTAATCAAACTGAACCAAACAACCAACTGAAATTTTGCACACTATTTTAGAACTGATAGCGATACATCACGTAAACATAATATGTTCAACGTACTTTATTAAACTACTTTAATTAATAATTTTATTTTTACTAAATCTTAATTACGTGTGTCATTTATTTTATTTACAATAATAGCTCTGTTCCCCCCTTACTGTGAAATCCCGAGTTTAGATCACAGTTCATATAATATTTTATTTGTTAAACATTGAATCACCTATTTTAAATAGAACTATACTATTTTTTAGATACATAACTAAAATATGTTTGTGTCATTATAATTCTAGAAACTACTAGAAACGAGTGGTGATACATTTTATATTTATCGAGAAAATCATCATCAATCATACGCTGTTAGCATATCTTGTGGTAATGATTATTTTTTTATTATTTATAAATGTTTTTATCCGTATAAAAAAATATTTTTAATTCCATAAAAATGTATGTAATGTTTATATATTTGCAAGCGATGACCGCATACGTTTCTAAATGTAAATGCATGTTTTAATATATTAATGCTTTATATAATTCATAAATAGAACAATGTTTTATAATACGGCGTGGAACATTTTTTAACGGTAAACCAACAACGTTCCTCAAAGTATAGATATATGTATATGTATATAAACTCTTATCGATGGAAACACAGTGTGTCATATAAGATTATATCATTATATTTTTAATAGTGTATTCACTGATTACGAATAAACAAAGCTGCTTTACACTAAGAAAATCAAGGTAATTGGATATTATTTTAAACAAATGAAAATCACCCGAACATTTCTAGAACATCGGCGGAAATCTTACTAATTGAACTTCAGTTTCAGATTTGAATTGTAACGTTTTCAAAGGATCATTATAATATTCGTATTCCAAAATGTCAAGTATTTAGTTTAAAGTTATTTCGCATTTGACTGATACACAAAGTATATCAATTTTGATTTCAAACAGATTGATGGACGCTTACAACGAAAAAAAAAACGCTTGAAAATGTTATTCTCTTCAAGCGATGAAACTTTAAAACTGTGATCACATTTATGATGTAAAATATAAATTACGAAATATCCAATTAATTATAGAAACAACAGAAAAAATTCCGAATTCATCTTGTTAAATTTGTTAAGAATATCGTAATACAAATTGTTTCGTAATTACTTCTTTCAAATAAAAGTCGTTTTACAAAATAGAACCTTTTATTGAGGTCTCTGTAACACGTTCAACTTTCGAAACCTTTCGGAAATGGGTCATTTGGTACGTAAAATTTTTATTCAATTATTGAAGATTTTTTTAGGTATATTTTTTTGGCGCGTCTTGAAAAAGACGATGGCGAATTTTTATGATGTTGTTGTTTGATAAGTACTCGCTAAACCACCAATTAAATGTCAAATCGCAAACAGTAAACGTCTATAGCTGACGTAACAGCTAATGTACTGTTACGTAACTAATATGTCTTGTGTACTGTCTCTGAAAATGTTAAGCTTACGTAGCCATAATATAAAAATAGCTAAGAAATATCCACTTATTTCTGTACAATAATAAGTGCAAAATTTTCGATGTTTGTATGTCTGATCATATTTGATGATCTTGTAACGATGTTGTAATATTTTACACAATAAATCAAAACTGTCAGTAGTTTAGTCTCGTATTATTGCTAATAATTTGTGTAAAAGCATTCACTAAAGCGTCATTTCTTTAGAATAGACTCGGACAACGAGTTTTCTTTGAAGAATTAGAACTACTCGCGCCAGTGGAAATAAACAAAATGACTTTTTAATATTCATTTAAACGTGCTTATAACAGTGTAAAATAATTGTTTGGAGTAAGTTATGAAATTAAAAAAATATATGTTGGAATAAAGCACTGTTCTGAATAACATTGGCTCACTCAAATCTGAACACAAAATTACTAAGTATTTATATTTACCAAAGAATATCTGATGAGTGGATGGTACTCAGACAGGCTTGCAAAAAGCCTTACCATTAAGTAGAATAATTTCTGTAGATTATGACGTAAGCAATCAATTCGTGATATTTATATAACATGTTGTAAGTCAATGCTATCAAAGCAATAAATTTGTAATAAGCAATCTTATTTATATGAGCTTAGATGGACCAGTTATCAGAAGGCATGCATACTAACCGATTATTGGGGGTTCAAATCCAAGAGAGTACCGCTGAATTTTCCATGTGCTTAATTTATATTTATAATACATCTCGTGCTCAGCGGTGAAGGAAACATCGTGAGGAAAGGCATGTGCCTAATTACATTGAAATTTCACACATCCACATGTATCAATTGCCACATACATCCACCAACCCTCACTTCGAGAAATGTGATCTTCAAACTTTCTCAAAGATGATGATGTAATTGTTCCACGACTGGGCTAATGCCTCCATTAGCAGTCGTGGAACAATTACAAACTGTTACTTTTTACTTTAAAGTGTGATTCTTGCGATTAACTTTCTATCGAATATTTTATATATATTTCATATCAAGTACATGAATTTACTTATTTATTAATGTGATATTTTATATATCGAATGCTCAATCAGGAACTCAAGGAATCAACGGTCATTTTTTTACCAAACAACCGTAGGAAGTGTTGGAAATAATGATTTACCTTTGTTCTTTGATATCGGGTTTGGATCAGATTATGGGACGACATTGTTTTGTCGCGTCTCACATTTGGGGAACATTTTGTAGGCAAAGGTTAATGATGTATTATTTACAATAATTGTACACAGTATGAAAAATCAGTTTATAAAAAGCCAATTCAACTATAAAACTTGCCTTGTTTATTTACTGTAACTTATTTAAAGTATCCTCTATTATAATATAATAGAGAGGACAAAATTTGTGTCTGAAGGGGTGCAACTTGTTTTAGATTTATATGAGTACTATCCCTATGCCTAATGGGATACCGTGTATCATCGCATACATTAAACAGAACCCAAAGGAAAAAAAGGGTGAGCCTTTTTTTAAGTATCAATGTTTTATGTAACTTTAAAAAAAAAACATATGAATTTTCAATATTGATCAACTTCCATTCAAACTTAGGTATATCTTTAATTTTACACTGTTAGGTGATGTTTTAAGAAAAATTGTATCATATTTGTTGTCACTTATTAAAATAAAGCTAAATATCAGTTTTCATAGTTATAAAATCAGAAATATCGAATTTCCATACAAACTTACATCCGATTATACATTTCGATAAAATCTCTTCTTAATGCTCACCTGTATTCAAAAATTTATACCATTAGATATACGTATACTTTCACTGATATAATACTAACTTTAATAAATTCTAAAATGGCTTTTCAACGTAGTTTTATCATACCTATTTATATTTTGTTTTCTTTTATTCTTATCTCTGGTCAGATCCTTATTATATACTCTCGTACTGTATTATCCCTTTCAAGCAATCCGTTCTTTTTTTGCCTTTGTTAAAGCCGTTCAAATACAAAAGAAAGGCTTAAGTCTCCTTACTGCCTAAGCCGTATAATGTATAATGTATCTAGTTATATTTCGGTCACTTGAACAACGCGTCAATCAAGTCTTATCACACTTTCTGTATGACTCATTTTATATAAAAAAATACATAATTACCAAAATAGATAGGCTGTTGTTTTTAAATATATTCGTTAAAAAAAATGTTTATTTTATTTTATTTAACTGGCAACATCAATACAGTAATGTTTATCCCATATAGTACCAACTTTTTGAGTTTCAAAAAGCAGTAAGGTTCGTTATCGTTTTTTTTTTATAAGGCAAATCTTTTCGATTGTTTGGTTCGTGGCTGTCAGTTATGCTAATATTTTTTTCTTATCTTCTTTCTTCTTCATTCTTTGCTCTTTTATAATTTATTTAATTTTCCAGTTTCCTTAATTAGTCGAGTTAACAAACATTTTTTTTGGGACTAAACGACTATTTCGTTTTTAGAAGGACAACAATATAATATTTTTAGAAGGACAATATATAATTATATCACGTAAAATGGTGCAGACACGAATAATATCATTAGATTCTAGATTTTTTTCTTGATTGATCGATTTATTTCGCACCAGTAGAGGTATTCCATAAGTAAAAACTCAAATATTACCTCAAAACAAAATAAATAGTATTCCCTTTTTTCCTTTGCGTTTTCGTTACCAAACGTTATGATAGTGTTATGACGTTTGTGTTTTCTGACCAATTAAAATCGAGTATATTTATTGTACGAGTGAATAGGCAATTTCAGAAAATGTGATTTTATCCTGGATCTCCTTAACATATCTCCTCTTTGCCATCTTATATGAGAGCAGTCAAATGAAAACCTATTTTTCAAAAAAAATATATTCTTGTAAGTTAATTTACACAATCAATCAATTCAAACCTCCATCCCCAGAACAGACATTTGTATACGTCATACAGCGTTCTCAAAACAACAAAAGTTATGAAGGAGAACACTTTTTCACTCATCAAACTCACCAGACATTTCACCGACCGATTTGAATTCGTAATTTGGATAACGTTTTACAAGAAAAACAAATCAAATTAGAAAAAGCGATGAAGAACACCTTCACTGATTTAATCAGTTCTAATTCCCAGGCATAAAAGAATTCTAATAATAGGGCCTTGCTCGTCGGCACTAGGGTCTATACTTTGATGATTTAATTAGAATATGTAGAAATATATGCATATTATTTTATATAAGATGTACCAGATGACCTAATTCTTTTTTTTTTTCTTTACAGTTATGGACACCGCTGAATATCATACTTTTCAACCTCGTATGCTCGGATTTTTCGGTATCTGTGCTCGGTAATCCACTAACACTCATCTCTGCGCTATTCCATCGGTGGGTTTTTGGACACACCATGTGCGTGTTGTACGGCTTCTTCATGGCCTTACTTGGTAAGTTAAAGATTTTTCAGCCTACTTGAAATGATTAATACTTGTCTATTTCTGTTCAACTATCAAGTTGTTTGATTGTAACATACAAGTGCTTGCCGATAATATATTCTTGCTGGGAAAGGGAATTCTCGAGAGGGAATAAATTAGAGCTTGTTTAACCACATTCGTGCAGTGAGTATATCATAATTTCACCTGATACGTGCAGACATTGCTCAGCATGCAAGTCATAACTATACCCCAATATATATCTAGAATATTTTGTTTAACACGTTGCTGACGTTCATATGCAATAAAACCAGCTTGTGTAACTATGATGTCGTTCATGAGTCATTGAATTTAGATTATAATGCTACAGCAACATTACCGATCATATAATTATGTATATCATTTCACTTTTAAAACATCAGCACTCTGCATAATACAATTTATTCCTACGTTTCGAGAAATACAATTATCAATCTCAATAGAGAATTGAATTATTGGTAGTCCGGTTCGATTGTATTCGATGTATAGTAGCTTCGTTCAAACAGTTCATTGATCAATTTAATTCAAAATTTGTTTTTATCGATAATTAAATAATTAGCTACGTAAAATTTTAAATTAACATGGTTATTTTTATTACTAAAAGTATTTAAAGCGGGATATTTATCATTTTTTAAATTTTTATTTGGTAGAGCTCGATATTATCTCGTGAACAAGACATTCGTATATAATGTCGAAATATCGAGCTCCAACAAGTAAAAATAATGAATATAATAAATATCCCGTTTTAAATACTTATAGTAATTAGGTACGTATCTTTATGATTAAACCCACAGTTATTTGTAATTTATACACAATATTTTCTACGTAATAAAATAATGACTTTTTTAAGGACCTCGTGTAAGTTTGTAGGAATCAAAATACTGGATAACATCTATCTGTATTTTATAATATGTAATTGAAATTATACTTTAAAAAAAAAATGTTGTATTATTAGTATTAGTAACAGTAATTTTTAAATTTAGAATAGATCTGTAAAATTTAAAATAGACCGGTTCAGTGGAGTTAATTTGAAATTCACTTAGAAAGTTTTGACGCGCATACTATTACAAATATGAATTAAAAATGATTACTGTATAAATAATATAAATAATACTGGACCGCATGTAATGATGGCAAGATTGATAGCAGCATTTCCCCGTTGAATCGCAATTCCAATCCTCTGGGCAAAAAACGGACCAACCCTCACCAGTGGAGGCAATAAGGCGAGGTGTTATACTTTTAATGAAGCTTTTTGCCTTGCTACTCCAAGGTCCAAGTGTTTCTACAGTAAATGGGACAAAAACATAACTTGGAATGATACACGAATATTTGGATCGTTTGTTCAAAGTTTATTTTTTTATTGTTCATATTTATGTTCTACGGAATTATCGGTGTCGAAACATTTTTAATGATTGAACAAATGAAGTTTCAAATTATAAAGAACATTCGAGATTGCTGCAGGTAGTAGACAGTTTATTCTCAGTATCATCTAAAACTTGAATCTACAAATTTGAAACAACATTTCTTATTATTGGGCTACTTTTTATTTTCCGAGTATATTCTATTAACTCCTCGCTTTAACCACATTTTCAAAAAAAATATTAGAACTTCTATTTAAATTAGATTGTTATTTTACAGCCGTGGAACTAACTGCCATCTTACTCATTTTTACACGCCCGTCTATCTAGATACTACCCATTTATCAGATCTTCTACTACTAAACTACTATACTTAGTATTGTTGTGTTCCGGTTTTAAGGGTGAGCGAGGCAGGAACTCCAGGCAAGAGGGACATAACGTCTTAGTTGTCAAGGTTGGTGGTTGATTGGCAATTTATTTCTTATAGCAACCAGTGACAGAAGTCGGACGTCTATCTGTATTGTAAAATATATAAGCTTAAAAATTTCTACATATTATTAGTTTGTAAATAATAATAATGACTATAAATATTATTAAGTCAAAACAACTTGTTGGGAGCATTTAACTTTATTTAATGAATATTAGGCATATTATGATAACGAATTCAAAATACAAATTTAATTTGTAAACAATAAATAATGATTAGAATAGAATAAAACAATAAGTTCACTGAGTTTATTTTGATATTTTCCTTCTAACTGAGGTCTTTCAATTCGATCTGTCAGCAAAATTTTGACAGTCAATAAAAACATAAAAAAAATAATGTTTTGTTCATATTCCAAGAGCTTCGTCGTCGTAAATTTCCTCTTACAATTAAGTAAGTTTGTAGATAATTTTGTTGGCATTTGCGAAAAGATTTCTGGATTATTATTACATTTACATAGATATAATCATCTAAATATTATTAATCTTTTTGGATAATTTTTTTTCGGAAATTCTTGTTTAACCCTCCTTTGCTTAAGAACTATAATTTTCGATATACTTTGACAAAGTTCCGTCCCATACTCATTATTTTCTTCTATAGCAGAAGTTTATAACAACAAAAATAAATAGATCACCACATCTTCGTCTCGAGTTGGAGGAATAGACTTTGATCGTAAAAAGTGGGCCCCAATTCTAGCAAATCGATAGTTTATCGCAATCGAATCGAAACAGAGTCGTTTTCTTATTCTACAAACGAAACGATCCAGTTGCGGTTCGGTCAAAGTTGGTTCGCAATATAACCGGGATCCTATTACAACCAATACAAGTTAGTAGGATTGTCCCTATGTATCGCCTTATTCATCCATTACCGCTGATTGACACAAATTTCAATATTTCATCGAGTTTAAAAAAGCAATTATGATTCGTGTAATTTGTTTTCCTGTTTTGCATATTTGTTTTGTTTTGTTTAAATTTATTTGTTTGTAAATTATATAGATGTTTTATAAAAAGGTTTTCTAACTCATTAGAATAAAGGTAAAAGTTTTTATTATACAAAGGGGATCAATCGATTTTTAATTAATCTAAACGGATTTAAAATCACACTGTGGAATTACAAACTGTATGATGGATTTGTTAATCCATACTTATATTTTTATTCAGCATTAGCATTATAAATAAATAAATATTGGACAACATCACATACATTACTCTGATCCCAAGGTAAGTAGCTAAAGCACTTGTGTTATGGAAATCAGAAGTAACGACGGTACCACAAACACCCAGACGAAGAGAAACTAATGAGCTTTTTTTCATTATTAGTTGTGTGCGTGGCGTGCCCATGAAAACCGGTGTACACACTACTCGACAACGGAGATCTTTATAAATTCACTATTTTGTAATGAACACAAAAGAATATAAGGCTTGTCCTATGAGAATAGTATAACGAGAATAACGTAAATGTAGCCCAGTAGTGGGATACTGGGCTAAGAAATTTTCGTTTTGAGGATAAGTTTACGAGATTATTCCATGCTGTTTCAATACGGATTGCTGGCATGGGATGTGGCAGACGTTCCATCCAACTGATGAAGGATTTGTCACGAGATAAATTATAATATCAAATTAGGGATATGAAAAATCAATCATGCTTTCCCGGGTTTCAACCCACAACTTTGGTTAAGGTGATCTAACCACAGGACCATTTTGGCAGCTAAAATTTAATAATGATTATAAATAGTCGGTACATGATTTAACTTCTCACAAAACAGGCAATTCGTTACGCTTATTGAAGCGAAAATTTCTTTCAATTGTTTAATTTCTAAAGCTGTATTAACTTAGGTTTGTACTTCAGCAACAAAGCTGACTCGCGTAGACGTTTATTATTGAAAAATTGTCTAGCATTACATTAAAATTATATTATTACATTAATAGAAACCTTCTCACGGTTTTGAGATTACACTTCGCTGCTCCAATGTTAGTTGGTGTCTGGTACATACTCGTTGACTTCCAAGTAGGCAGGATATATTACGTACATATATAATTGTATTTAACTAACATGAATTTGTATTAAATCTTGAAAAAAAGTAACTACCGATTACTTGAGTCTTGCCGGTTCTTCTCGGTAGAATCTGCATTTCGAACCGGTGGTAGCTTCACTTACGAGTAATATAGTTCGTTAAATGGCGATTCAAAAGTGCTTGTAAAAGCCTACTTGAATAAAGTATATTTTGACTTTGAGTATTTCAATTGACACATGCAGGTTACCTCACGCGATGAGTTATAAAGTAAAATTCGCGATCATCGATTATTATTCAAACGTTTTAATCAATAAATACCCAATAATATTTTGTCTGGAATGATGATTTCGTCCCGCCCAGTTTTGGACACGGCGACTTATATCAAGCGAGACTAGCCCACTATGCACATATTATATAATACGGTGCATTGGTGTGTGCATAAACACAGACGCACTCTATTTCCGTACTCTCAAAATCCGATGAGACGGCAAATCCGATACAACCGGAAAGAGTTCAGGTGAAGTACAAACAGCTTTACATGCTTTGCGAGGTAAGGGAGTTTTCAAGTTCCAGATGCTAATGAGAATTCTTCAACTGAAAAAGCCAATTTTTTTTTTTTCGGCCCGACCTGTGGTTTGTACCCACGACCTCGGAATATGCGGCTTTATATTCTACTACTAGATCAAGCCAGTCAATAAGTCTGTCTGGTTCAAGGTCATAATAAAATGGTTTGTGTCTGTTTAACTGTTTTAAATTTGAGTTTAATGTTTCGATAAAGGGTTTGTAATATGTAAGGTTGAAAAGGGTATTGAAATTCCAAACAATTATTAAGAGCTCTATATCCAGTGTATATATGAGACCCCAACCCCGTCTGGAAACGTATTACTACTAAAATGTAAGGTACAAATAAGATTTTTTTTGCGGACATATTTTAATACTATCTTCAATACACAGAATGAAATTTTAATTCGAATCAATTTTTGGAAACATGAAAAATATTAACTGATACGACTTGGAAATCTAAACCTAAACCTTTAAAGGCTGGCAACACACCTGCAAGTCCTCCGGAGTTGCAGATGTCCATGGGCGGTGGTAATCACTTTCCATCAGGTGAGCCTTCTGCTCATTTTGCCCCCTATAAAAAAATAATAATAACGAAAAATACCTAGACAAACTCTTCAACAATTTTTCTATGGTAAGATTAGCTCGTATAATCTCTGGAGACACTAGTTGGCTTCGAGTGGATAATCCCTTGGCATAGTTTCTGTAGGTGAAATAGGGCAAAAGTGAATTTAATGTAATTCGTTGGGAGGCCAATTCTCAAATTTGATAACCCAGACGGTGGTTAATGCATTTTAAACTTTTCATAAAATAATAACAAATTATATACTGTTAAAGACAGCAGTTCGCTAAAGAATATGAGATTAAATCTATACTTCTATACTAATATTATAAATGTGAAAGTAACTCGGTCTGTCTGACTGTCTGTCGCTGTTTCACGACCAAACCAATGAACCCTATTTGACGAAATTTGTTATGAAGCAAACTTGAAGTCCAAGGAAGGACTTCTTTTTTGCCTAGCACATGAACAACAACCAACCCCTAAACCGAGAGCAAAGCCGCGGGTGACAACTAGTATATGTACATACATATATACAGTCATTCGCTTGCCTCCTTATCCGATTTTTAGACAGCACTTTGGCATTTGGTCTTATGTGAATGCTAGCTCTACCTGAAAATGTTTTTATATGTGGATTTGTTTCCCAAGCATCATACAAGTGATAGAATTGCTGTTTATATATATATATTCCTTAAAAAAATCCTAAGCTCGGATTACGACACCCGGGTTTCCGATCGGGTATCTCTACATGGGGTACTCCTGGTAATGACGTTTTGATATGTTTTCATTTTTGAAAGAAGAATGAAAAAACATAATGAGATCGGTTCATCGGTCATAAATATTAAGTATTTTTTATATCGTTATAACGCCTGTATTTGTTATTAACAGAGCTTGGCACAGCAATTATCAAACGAATTCTCTGTTGTACATTGTATTCCGCTGAGAATTTCATACTGACATTATTTGCAGAAACAAACCAGACCAATATAGACTGAGCTATAAATAAATACAAAGCGAAACGTATTAATAAGTACATCGTTTTAGTAATCTATATCGTATTACTAATCTAAGAGCTGGATTTTTTGCTTTTAATACACCCTGTATTTAATAAAAGCAAAAAACTGATTAGTCACGTAATCTCAGTAACTTTAACACTTACATATTTAGAATTTGGCAGGTAGGTTCCTTATAGGGTGTAGACAGGTGATGGTAGTTTGTATGAAAATGCAATATTATTAAAGTATTTAATTATAAGAATTATTGAAAGCAACTACTTACATAAGGAGGGATGTTTTATAACAACAACAAAAATTATTTTAGTGTGGGCCGTGCGGACCGAGTCGTAGGTACATAATAATATTATGAAAAAAGATTTATTTTTTTTTGTAACGGTTAAACCTAAATATGTTCTATCGATTGTAAAAATAACATTTTATTTTATTTCAGTAACAATAAGAGTTACAGTTTCAGTTAGTGACTGCGGATAAATCCGCGGGCACAGCAAGTTTCCTATAACATAAGGAGAACTTCGGATATTGAAAGCTAATTATCTTGTATCCAATTAAGCCACACTTCACCAACTTCCAACATATTATCCCTCTACTGTATATACTTGTAATATATTCAAACATGTAGACACACATATGCAAACGAACTCTGACAGGCAGACGCACACACACACACAGATTGGTAATTGTAAGGACTCTCGTTGAGGTTATCGCACACCAACCAGTTTTGCACGCTATTTTTTCTTACAAAATTATAGATATGTTTTATTAATAAATTAAATTCTAGAGCGAACATTATTTAAAAAAGCCTTGCTCTTTATTACCGAGACCCAGATCTCCTCTCCGGCAGATACCACGTTTTCTACCCAGGGTACAAATTGTAAAAATCCTTTGTACCACGAGCTGGGGTGTGCGTTAACGTCAATGATATCAGCTCTCGTTGCCTCGGCAGCCTTGAAGGGCGGGACCTATCTATTATCTGGTTGCGTGTAGACTGCGAGCTCATCCGCGAATCTACGCATGTCTGTGTATGTCCCATAGGGTAATACCGAAACCAAACAACTGATTGAGCAGCTCCAACGTCCAAAGAAAAAAACAAGTGTAAATCTTAAAACCACTATCTTAAAAATTAATGATGAAATGAAACAATGTTTCAAATTAATAACCAAAAATAAGTCCAAATACGGTGAATATTCCAGGAAGACGACGGCAAAAGCCAGTTGCATGATTAGTATAATATGAGCCTTCATCGTGTTGCTGAGAGAAAATATATTAATATTAACACGATGTACCTGCGTAATTTCCCTTTGAGAGTCTCTGTGAGTGTAGTCTAGTAATAATTAGATGATTTTAACGTCTAAAGAAGCGGTTTCCGTAGGAAATTAAACTTACATCATGGATAAAATGTGAGGAAATGTATTTTTTTATTATTATCTTGTATGTATTTTTTCACGGAGTAGTTTAAAACCATTAACGTATATATCACGAAGGTGCGTTCATTCATCGCGCGTATCATCTTGAGTGGTTTTATGCCAGCCCGTCTGGTTAGGTACCAACCACTCATCAAATATTTTACCGCCAAACATCAATATTTACGTATGATTGTGTTTCGGTTTGAGGGGTGAGTGAGCCAGTATAACAGGCACCAATAAGGCCAATAATAAACGTGGAGGGGTTCGCCTTTGTAAATGAAAAGATCTTTAAAAGATCAACATTGGTGCGAGAAAGAAATCGATCTGTACAAAAAACTTCTAGAAAGAGATAGCTTAAAATATCAGTACAGCCGATTTGTAACAAATTTTATGCCAAAATAATAATCTATACCATTATAAGATTCATTAAATTGTACTAATGGTTTCGAATTAGGTGTAAAACCTACTTACAACATCCATCTTCTTGTTTTACATTAGAAACGTCCGCTTCAATATTAATACTCCGGTGTTTATTTGGCGGATATACCTGCATAGTGTGTCAGAATTTCAACCAGTAAATCATAATTATAGAACATGAAAAGTCTATAAATATTTAATAGAATATATTTACGTATTCCGTATTCAAACTTGGGGACTTTTTAACTCGGCTCTCTGATATAATTTAATTACATACTTCCAGCGGAGGATTCGCTTCCTTGCATTTTCCGTGACAAAAATCCAATAACCGCATTTACAATACGCTACACAAACACAGATTTGTATATAAACATAAATAAATAATAAATAAATAAATATTGGACAACATCTCATACATTACTCTGGTCCCAATGTAAGTAGCTAAAGCATTTGTGTTATGGAAAATCAGAAGTAACGACAGTACCACAAATACCCAGACCCAAGACAACATAGAAAATTAATGATTTTTTTTACATCGACTCGGCCGGGAATCCGGGACCTCAGAGTAGCGTACCCATGAAAACCGGTGTACACACTACTCGACCACGGAGGTCGTCAACATGTGTCAGATCCGTGAGTCTTTTGTATATACACATGTAATTGTATAGATATATGTTACCTGTTTATAAAGAATGCGGACCAATTTGCTTTGGTGGATTTAATAAAATCATACAACTCATAATATGTGATAAGAATAGTTTACTGGCTGCATCAATATCAAGGGAATCAATGTACATATTTTCTATATTTTAGTCAAAAACCAGAGGTGAGAAATCTTGGCGAATAAATAAAATAAAAAATAAAAGAAAAAAATCGAAAAATTCACTCATTTGACTTAATTCAAAATTTTGAGAGAACTATTAAAAATATCAAAAATAAAAAATGTAAATTAAGGTTAACTTAATAATTGGGTTTAATTATAAAAACCCCACACCGACCTATATTTATAAAATAACAGATTAACTGTAATATAATATGCTTTATGTACTAAATTATAAGTGAATTGTACGTATTTTTAATATTTTATTATCCATCATACGTTATTTACATAAGAATCATTAGTATTGTCCTTAAAATTATACAAATATATATTAAAAATAGTTACTGTATATATCTTAAGAGCCGAGATGACCAAGTGGTTAGAACGCGTGCATCTTAACCGATGATTTCGGGTTCAAACCCAGGCAGGCTTAATTTGTGTTTAAAAATCGTTTCGTGCTCAGCGGTGAAGGACAACATTGTGAGGAAACCTGCATGTGCCAAATTTCAACGAAATTCTGAAACATGTGTATTCCACCAAGCCACATTGGAGCAGCGTGGTGGAATATGCTTCAAACCTTTTCCTCAAAGGGAGAGGAGGCTGTAGTCCAGCAGTGGGAAATGTACTGGCTATTAATGTTACTAGTAAGTTTAATATATAATCATTAAAAGCCGATTCTTCTATGCCAAATTCCACGATGTCGCCGACCCCCATACTTACTTTACGTAACGACCATGTTTATATGATTGGATTTTGGAAAGTAGTCAATTACTTAAAGGCATTCACGGTATTTGTTTTCCAAATTATAATTTGTTTCAATATATTATATGAAGTAGTCCCTTGATACATTTATTAAATTAATAGTAAGTAATTCGTTAACTTTACTTTTATTGATATTGGCTTATTAGGTAAATTGGTCGTGAATCCAAAAACGACGAAGCTTCTCTGATACCTAATGATAATTTACTTTTATTTATGTTTATTTTGCATTAATTTTAAATGATCGCAAGTTTTATCTAAAATATTATTTGAACGAAGTTTTAGAACGAAATTCTTAACGTAGTTTAGAGTGAAGTGAACTGGCAAAGTTCGTCACGTAAGGAAAATTGTTATGCCACAAGGATCCTTTTTCTCTTTCTCTCTTTCTATGATATATAGTTTTATATAACATTATTTTAACATTTTTTTTTTATTTTGTCCGGGTAGACATATGACTCCACTCCACCTGATAGTAAGTGGAAGTGGAATCCAAACGCATTGTTGGTTCTTACAAGATGTCTTAGTGTGCGTGTGATGAATACTGTAGTGTGGTTTAATTATTTAAAAATATATATTAATTAAAAATATATATATTTTTAACGCAAAAAACTTTTGAATATTTTGACAGAAATATTGTACCGTTGTATTGAGCGTGTTTTAAAGGTTCTTGTCACTTATATATTCTGAAAAGTTGTTATTTTATTTTTATCCTTTTGTTTGTGATTTTATACATAATGTATATCTAAAGCAACTGTCCCACGACACATCGCCTTTCTTGTATTAATGTTTTTTGTATATCGAATATAATTTTAGCTAAAATACCCGTGACAGGTCGTATAGATCTGTTCACACGCACAGGCGCGCCATTTCATGCTAAATTATCGGCGTGCTTTAGTGGAGTGATGCTTGTTCTTACAAGATGTCTTAGTGTGCGTGAGATGACTACTGTAGTGTAGCTTACATATATTAATTTTAATATGTTCTTTTTTTAACGCAAGAGACCGCTAAATATTTTAAGAGAAATTTTGTACCGTTATATTAAGCGTGTTTTAGAAGTTTTAAGTTTTATATTACCATACATTAAAATTCGTAGGCACAGCAACGCGTGGAGTCTGCTAGTGTAAGGATGAGGATAGCAAAAAAAAATATGTATGAGATTATATTTGTTAATGCCTTCGTGAGTGAATAGAAAAAAAATTGATTATAGTCTAGCTCCTGTCAATATTAATTTATTACTGTCAGTCAAAATTTGAATTTAGATTCCATATTTAAAAAAAAGATAATAAGATTTAACGATAGAGAGGGTATTAAAAATTAACAACACAAAAATATTTTCTTATAGATACATAAATTGGGCTGGGCCATCTCTTGTACACTACAGTCATTTAATGCATACAGATACAATTATATACTTTATTCAAGTAGGCTTTTACAAGCTTTTACTTGGTGGTAGGGCTTTCTGGGCCGTCTGGGTAGGTACCACCCACTCATCAAATATTCTACCGCCAAATAACAGTACACTGTATTGTTGTGTTAAGGTTAGAAGGGTGGAAGTGAGCCAGTGTAATCACAGGCACAAGGAACATAATCTTAGTTCCCATGGTTGGTGGCGCATAGATGATGTAAGGAATGGTTAATATTTCTTACAGCGCCTTTGTCTATGGGCGGTGGTGACCACTTACCATCAGGTGGCCCATATGCCCGTCCGCCAACCAATACCATAAAAAAATGCACTTTTGAATTGTCGTTTAACCAACTATTTAAAGTAAAGCTACCACCGGTTCGGAATGTTAGAATCTACATCCGAGAAGAACCGGCAAGAAACTCAGTAGCTACTCTTTTTCAATATCCAAAAATACAATCATGTTAGTTAAATACAATTATACTAACTTTGTATATATAATACTAGCTTTGTATATTGATAATTGCAAAAACACAATTCAACTATTCATTAATAATTTAACAAGCAATAACAATTATACTATATCACATAATTATATCGTACCTTAAATGTTAACACCTTGCTGCTCCAGGAAGAGTAACGAGTAAAGTAAAGTCGAAGTAAAAAGTGTTCTGTACCGAGCTTCCATCACTTATAAAAGCCTTACTACAAATCACGTGACTCACAATAATGAACAGAAAAGTCAAAGTACCCTCTTATTTAATATCAATGTTATCAACACAATTCAAAAATTAAATTATTGTTATTACAGAATTGATTAAAACATACAATACATAGTGTAAGCCTTTTTTGTAATTGTCTAATTATTTATTTATTTCTTACTTAATCTGACAAAGGCATATCACCTTTTATCCATGGTAGGGAGTGCAACGCAAATGTTCGATCACACAGCACGGACATCGTCTTTTCAAAGTGATGTTCGTATTCATCTATCAGTAGCTTTAGCGATGAAGGAAAACATCTTGGGAAAACATGTTTACTAAGAGTCCATGAAGATATGATGGAGTATTTTTAAAAAGGACCACCTGAGTTTACGTGAGGTTCAAGTTTACTCTTTGCCAATTTTCATAAATACAGTTCAGCCCTATAAGCACCCAAGGAAGTCAGAGTTTCGAATAGGTTTTATATTTATTATATTAATAAAGATCACTGTATTATCTTTCCATATAATTACAATTCATTTATAAAATTAGGAAAATGTATTAAAAAAAATAGATCCATTAGTGTGAAGCTACTAGAAGTTAGTGCGGTATAAATATAACAATACCATCGTGTTTTTGTTACAGGTATAACATCCATCACAACCCTCACAGTTATATCCTTTGAGCGGTATCTGATGGTGACCAGACCACTCAGCTCGAGGCATCTGACTTCGAAAGGCGCTGCGCTATCAGTGGTCTTCATCTGGACTTACTCCCTCGCGCTGACCACGCCACCTTTAATGGGTTGGGGAAACTACGTGAATGAAGCTGCCAATATAAGGTGAGTTTAAGAAAAAATAGAATTATAATCTGTGTAATTTTTTATAAAAGTAAGCCGACTATTTATTTCAGCTAAATTTTTATAAGACACAAAATTAATTATTATAAATTATTTCGCTTTATCTTATTATATCAACTGTCTACTAGATATATTACCTGTTACAGTTATAATCATAATTATTAATATTCAAAATATAGTTCGTTTTACGGATACTGAACAAATTCAAAGATCATGTCATTTAAATATTAAATTTATGTGAAAATACTAAATCAATTCGCAGAAAAGATAATTGCGTAAGATAAGTTTTAATCGCCTTAATCAAAGTCTCGTATAAATCTCAATTGTCAAAGATATAAAATTACTTTGAGTTCTCTGATGAAGGTAGGTGTCTAAGATTTCCCAATTGTTTTCCCTAAACAATAATAATTAATTAAAGGACGAACAGTAGACTGCACTTGAAAGGGCGTTTGCTGTCAAGTTTGTGGTCTTGAGGTACTAGAAGATAACGTTGTGTTACATTAAATATGCTATGCATATTATGAGGAACGTAAGAAAATTGAATATATGTGATCTCTTTAGATACAGGCCATCTATATCAGTTTATCGAGTTTGAAAAAAGAAGCATATCACTTTATTTTATTTCCTAGTTGTATAATTTTTTTGGACTGTGCCAATTTAAATAATTGCAAGGGAGTTCTTGAAGATGTATATGGTCTGAATATAAAATATTCGTAGAGTATAATCCACCTCGATCCCTAGACCATTAGACCATTAGTTTTCTCTAACACAAAACTCGAAACTCGTGCGTGAGATGTCAGAATGTGATATGTGACATTGACTTTCGTACTTATACAATTTATAACATACACGTATCATAATGACGTATCACCGCAAGTTGTCAAAGTTGTCACCGGTTGTCAATATTTCACGATCGAGACACGAAGCGAATTCTTACAGAGTCGCGCTGTATGTTACACATTGTCACTTTAGATTGACAACTTTGATACTTAAATTAGAGCGTTAAATAATCAAAGAGCTCAAGAAATCTTATAAAAAGTGAACTAATTATTACTCTGATACTTGAGCCATAATTTCGTTTTCCAAAACCTCATTCGCTGTGTACAAGCAATTTATAATGTTGAAAGTTGTCTTTATTAAAATTCAGATAAAAAGTTTTTGCTACTCGGCTTTATCTATGTCAAACCAGAAACTTATAATGTTGTCTTAGATTTTCGCGATTATTACACATTGAAATAAAACTAGTTTTTAACGGAGTCTGCCCGTGACCACGAACACTGCAAAGTGATCGAAACGTCGGGATGTTAAAAATAATTAATATACGCGATTAAATCCGTTAAAAACTAGTTTTATTTCAACAGAAACTTATTAAAGATACTTATGGATTATTAGGTTTGTAGTCACGTATATTGTAATAAACTTTGTGACAAAAATTATAGAGATCGGCTCAGCTTGGTCTTTGGACTGCGAACAGTAAAATGCGTCTGTCGATCACAACTATTGGGAGCAACAAAGTAAAGATGTTCGCAAAAAAATTAAATATTTAGTATTCGTCAAAAAAACCGGCTCTTCACCTAAAAATGATCGAAAATAATTTATTTTATATTTATGCCATAGCTCGCGTATTGGGTCGAAAGGAAACGTCATGAGCAAATCTGGAAGTGTCGATTGAAATTCTGCTAGATACATATGTGTATTTACCTCCAATTGGTACAAATATTAAAGTTTCTTCTTGAGGACATGGAACACGAGATCAACGAGAATTAGACACGTACACGATGTCACAATTATGTCCGAATTTTGTATGGAATCTTCTTATTTTTAATAAAAATTCTCGTCTCGCACTGGTAAAGTTACAGGCAAAGATATATATGCCACCAATTGGTCAAGATCTGTAAATTAATAGCTATGAACTATCAATATATATATTACTTTGTCATAAAACAATTTATATTGAAAGTGAATAATCATTAATTGAGGTGAAATGAGGTCAGGGTTTTCACTTGCTTTGTTTGATAAAATGATTCGGTAATTTAGCAACTATTGCAATCATGAAATAAACGCAAAGTTTAAGATGCGAGTAAATTAAATAAGTCAACATATTGCAACAGCATCCTAAAGTCGTTGTCGTCTTGCGGTGTTGCAGATGTTCATGAGCGATAAAAGTCACTTTCCACCTGGTGACCCCGTTTGACAGCTTTTACATAGAAATAAAACAGTGGTGAAAGACTACGAGTCATTGAATTGCGGATAATTTAGGCAAATATTTGCCTCATTAAAAAAGCCGAGATGGCCCAGTGGTTAGAACGCGTGCATCTTAACCGATGATTGCCGGTTCAAACCCAGGCAGGCACCACAGAATATTCATGTGCTTAATTTGTGTATATAATTGATCTCGTGCTCGGCGGTGATGGAAAACATACGTATTCTATTTTCGTTAATATCACCTTCGGTTTCAGCTTTGGCCACCTTCAACCAACACTTTTGGCTAAGGCTTCGGCTTCGGCAACAAATGGCAGAAAATGAAAATGGCTTTCAACGCATTCGATTCTCGCTTTGAAATAATGGAGCATAACAATAATCTCCAATGATGTCTAAAATTTAATTTAACCTACATCATTGCTCTTGTTATATATTTGCTTCGCATTCGAGAATTTAGTCCAATCGAATCCTCTATGCAAGATTTATTTTTTGTAATTAACAATTGAAGCTACACGGAATTTTTTGTCCGTGCAATTTTTCGTCTATTTTTTTGTTTCGTCCCTTTAATTGCGAACCCAACTTTGAATATAAACTGTCTGTGTCTGTGTAAATAATTAATCATTTTACCTTACGGTATTTTAGACGTTTCAAGCTTGCAATCGATAGCTTTATATTTTTATTAGAAGTTTAATAAATATTATGCAATAAATAAATAACGAATCGAATAACATTGCTATTTATTTTTACCCCTTTATGGGATATGGTTATTGTGGTTTTTCTCCCAAAGGGATCACGAAAATATTTACGGAAACCGATTGTAAATAATAGAATAGCTATAGAATATCTAAAATGTTACCTAAGGCAATATAATAGTAATAAAATAGTATGTAAGTATGTGTTAGCTTATCTCGTGACATTAAATTTATTCAAGCTCCATTTCGTGTCTTATCTCAACTACTATTAAGGTAAATGATTCCATATTAAATAACTATTTTAGGGACGAAAAAAATCGCTTCTAAAAAGTTTATGGCTGCATTTGGTTACAAAGCCTCGAACATCCCAAATATATTAAGATGACAAAAGATTGTGTTACTTACGGCTTTTATAATCACCTTTCTAGATAGGTTTCATGTACCTACTCATCAGATATTCTACCGCACAACAACATTATGTTGTGTTCCGGGTGAGGAAGTAGTAGACGCTGTAGTTACGTGCCTGTGCACGTGGATCATAACATCTTAGTTCCTAATTTTTTTTGGTTGTTAAATACGAATCTGTTTAGTTATTTTTTTTTTTTTTCATTGTTAATTTTGTCAATGTTAAAAAGAGGTTCATTACATTTATTTATTTTTAGAAAAAAAAATGGTTTTTTAATACTTTTTTATGTCACAGAATTATAATCGTTCTCTTTATTAATTCTACGAAAATATTTCGAAACAGATTCTTATTAAGGGACGCGATATTTCAACTATGGCACAGATTGTCGTGCCACTGTATCTTTCTCTTTCTACCACATTTGATGTAGACGATTGTCGTGTAATCGGTTGTTTCCAAACTTGCCACCTCAAGTTAGACCATTAACGTGACAAGCGTGAATTTCATGTTCTTGTATTTAATAAAATGTATTTCAATGTTTTAATTTTATTTCATTTCAAGCTATGTTCGAAGTAACAGCTTGTAAGTCCTACTGAGCTAAGGCCAGGAATAATGAGGAACAGATTTGCTGATAATGCGTTGATAGATTTACATCTGATATACGTTGGTTTCGTTTATTTCAGGGATATGTACACTTTGGAAGCATTGATATGTATACCATTCCGCAGTGGAACAGCCTAGTTAAAATATCCCTCAGTGGTTTTTACATCAATAAATTAAATTCAATTCAGGTAATTTGAAATTTCAATCTAGTTTAACAATTTATATCTCATTAGTTTCATGTGTCCTAATTAAGTGTCAAAGGCGGTGACGTCATTAAAATTGAATACGACGGTACCTATCGGTTTTGTAATGAGAGGTTCGTTACTAACAATACTATAATATTATTATATATCTGATTGCCTCGTTAGTCAAGTGTCCACATCTAACGCCATAGATGCCGAGGTCCTAAGTTCAAACAGAGTTAGGTTATTAAAATATTTTAATCGGAAAATTCTCCATAGTGGGCCAAAATTGGATGTGTGTTTCGAAAACCACGTAAAGCCACGTTGGTCCTGCGTCCGAACTCTTTCAGTCTTGGTGACAACAAGTCTTGTCAGATTTGTTGTCCCTTTGGAAAGTGCACCTGCATTTGCACACAAACGTTGTACTACAGTATGTCCATCACTGTTGGCTGGTCTCTAGATAGTTAGAATGCTGTCTTTGTCAACATCGTTCAGGAAGACATTAATATCGCAGCAAAACGTTGGAGTTCAAATGTCTGTTTCTCAATAATGTTCGAACAAGAGCGGCTTCATTTGACAGAGGCTCGTTAATGTCGTAGATTTTTTGTATACTTCTTTGATATTCGTAAAAATAACATAACCAAAATTTTAAGTTAGATGCAAGTATCCCGTCTTAATGTTTCCATTGGTAGGGTCATTGCCTGATGCCATAGTTCTTTTTACGCCATGTAAAAAAGTATTGTGGATAGGCGGAGAAATGTTGCTAGCATTCTTTCTTCAATTTAAAACGGTCATGATTTATACAGTAAGACTTTTTTAAATAGCAATAACATTAATAAAATTATTATACATAGGGAACATCATGTGTTAAAGGACACGGTTCAGCTAACCTGTTACGGGAGCACAATCCGCGAGCTTCCCTGGGATGTAAGACGGAGAGACTTTTTCAATTTTTAATAATCTGATTTAGAATTTAAAATTAATTGTCCCTTACTGAATACTATTCAAACAGATCCAGAATGACCTTTAATTATAAAACTTGATAAGAAAGCGTTGGTAGTAACTAAGATGAGATGGCTCGTCACAGATAAAAGTGTTAGTTAGAACGGATTTGTGATTTTTTTATCCCCTGCTAACCCTTATTTATAGTTCTTTTGCTTTGATGACGGTCCATTCGTAAAAAGTAATCGCATAAAATACTTACTTACTTATGTTGATTTTTTACTAGTTTTTGGTTATGATTTCGCTTGTATGAAGTCTATATCAAAATAAACTTCATTCAAGCTGGTTTTTACAAGCACTTTTGTGTAGTCCTTACATGATAACATTAAATGAATTAACCTTACGAACCGAACCGTTAATAAACTCAGTAATTACTCGTTTCCAATTAAATGACCACGATGATGATGTGTATAGATCACCACGCTTTTTTATCATCTACCTGTATAATATTATTCTGAATACGTGTTTTTTTAAATAACAATCTTATTTAAATATACAATAGAGCATCTGTTCTTATTTATCTGACATATATTTTACTGTTATCTGACATATATGTTACTGTACAAATCATGAATGCGTAAATGTTGGCAAGAATTCTAGTAGTATCATCCCGTTGAATTGCAATTCTCTGGGCAAGGAATAAACCTACTATGAAATATATACCTTATCCATTATCCATTACATAGTATAAAACAACATCGCTTACCGCTGTCTGTCTGTCCCTGTGTATGCTTAGATCTTTAAAATTACCCAACGGATTTTGATGCGGGTGCGTAAGAGAATGGGAAGCCAGACAGACTGGTGCCGTAACGCGTTCCGTAAAGAAGTCGTTTCTCATAAGAAGTTATCACTTAAAAATAGCTTTATTTATTAAATTTACACATCACTTAGTATAAAACAAAGTCGCTTACCGCTGATTTTTACAATTACACAACGGATTAAGATAGATTGATTCAAGAGGAAGGTTTATATGTATAATACATGCACAATAAATAAATAACGAATCGAATAACATTGCTATTTATTTTTACCCCTTTATGGGATATGGTTATTGTGGTTTTTCTCCCAAAGGGATCACGAAAATATTTACGGAAACCGATTGTAAATAATAGAATAGCTATAGAATATCTAAAATGTTACCTAAGGCAATATAATAGTAATAAAATAGTATGTAAGTATGTGTTAGCTTATCTCGTGACATTAAATTTATTCAAGCTCCATTTCGTGTCTTATCTCAACTACTATTAAGGTAAATGATTCCATATTAAATAACTATTTTAGGGACGAAAAAAATCGCTTCTAAAAAGTTTATGGCTGCATTTGGTTACAAAGCCTCGAACATCCCAAATATATTAAGATGACAAAAGATTGTGTTACTTACGGCTTTTATAATCACCTTTCTAGATAGGTTTCATGTACCTACTCATCAGATATTCTACCGCACAACAACATTATGTTGTGTTCCGGGTGAGGAAGTAGTAGACGCTGTAGTTACGTGCCTGTGCACGTGGATCATAACATCTTAGTTCCTAATTTTTTTTGGTTGTTAAATACGAATCTGTTTAGTTATTTTTTTTTTTTTTCATTGTTAATTTTGTCAATGTTAAAAAGAGGTTCATTACATTTATTTATTTTTAGAAAAAAAAATGGTTTTTTAATACTTTTTTATGTCACAGAATTATAATCGTTCTCTTTATTAATTCTACGAAAATATTTCGAAACAGATTCTTATTAAGGGACGCGATATTTCAACTATGGCACAGATTGTCGTGCCACTGTATCTTTCTCTTTCTACCACATTTGATGTAGACGATTGTCGTGTAATCGGTTGTTTCCAAACTTGCCACCTCAAGTTAGACCATTAACGTGACAAGCGTGAATTTCATGTTCTTGTATTTAATAAAATGTATTTCAATGTTTTAATTTTATTTCATTTCAAGCTATGTTCGAAGTAACAGCTTGTAAGTCCTACTGAGCTAAGGCCAGGAATAATGAGGAACAGATTTGCTGATAATGCGTTGATAGATTTACATCTGATATACGTTGGTTTCGTTTATTTCAGGGATATGTACACTTTGGAAGCATTGATATGTATACCATTCCGCAGTGGAACAGCCTAGTTAAAATATCCCTCAGTGGTTTTTACATCAATAAATTAAATTCAATTCAGGTAATTTGAAATTTCAATCTAGTTTAACAATTTATATCTCATTAGTTTCATGTGTCCTAATTAAGTGTCAAAGGCGGTGACGTCATTAAAATTGAATACGACGGTACCTATCGGTTTTGTAATGAGAGGTTCGTTACTAACAATACTATAATATTATTATATATCTGATTGCCTCGTTAGTCAAGTGTCCACATCTAACGCCATAGATGCCGAGGTCCTAAGTTCAAACAGAGTTAGGTTATTAAAATATTTTAATCGGAAAATTCTCCATAGTGGGCCAAAATTGGATGTGTGTTTCGAAAACCACGTAAAGCCACGTTGGTCCTGCGTCCGAACTCTTTCAGTCTTGGTGACAACAAGTCTTGTCAGATTTGTTGTCCCTTTGGAAAGTGCACCTGCATTTGCACACAAACGTTGTACTACAGTATGTCCATCACTGTTGGCTGGTCTCTAGATAGTTAGAATGCTGTCTTTGTCAACATCGTTCAGGAAGACATTAATATCGCAGCAAAACGTTGGAGTTCAAATGTCTGTTTCTCAATAATGTTCGAACAAGAGCGGCTTCATTTGACAGAGGCTCGTTAATGTCGTAGATTTTTTGTATACTTCTTTGATATTCGTAAAAATAACATAACCAAAATTTTAAGTTAGATGCAAGTATCCCGTCTTAATGTTTCCATTGGTAGGGTCATTGCCTGATGCCATAGTTCTTTTTACGCCATGTAAAAAAGTATTGTGGATAGGCGGAGAAATGTTGCTAGCATTCTTTCTTCAATTTAAAACGGTCATGATTTATACAGTAAGACTTTTTTAAATAGCAATAACATTAATAAAATTATTATACATAGGGAACATCATGTGTTAAAGGACACGGTTCAGCTAACCTGTTACGGGAGCACAATCCGCGAGCTTCCCTGGGATGTAAGACGGAGAGACTTTTTCAATTTTTAATAATCTGATTTAGAATTTAAAATTAATTGTCCCTTACTGAATACTATTCAAACAGATCCAGAATGACCTTTAATTATAAAACTTGATAAGAAAGCGTTGGTAGTAACTAAGATGAGATGGCTCGTCACAGATAAAAGTGTTAGTTAGAACGGATTTGTGATTTTTTTATCCCCTGCTAACCCTTATTTATAGTTCTTTTGCTTTGATGACGGTCCATTCGTAAAAAGTAATCGCATAAAATACTTACTTACTTATGTTGATTTTTTACTAGTTTTTGGTTATGATTTCGCTTGTATGAAGTCTATATCAAAATAAACTTCATTCAAGCTGGTTTTTACAAGCACTTTTGTGTAGTCCTTACATGATAACATTAAATGAATTAACCTTACGAACCGAACCGTTAATAAACTCAGTAATTACTCGTTTCCAATTAAATGACCACGATGATGATGTGTATAGATCACCACGCTTTTTTATCATCTACCTGTATAATATTATTCTGAATACGTGTTTTTTTAAATAACAATCTTATTTAAATATACAATAGAGCATCTGTTCTTATTTATCTGACATATATTTTACTGTTATCTGACATATATGTTACTGTACAAATCATGAATGCGTAAATGTTGGCAAGAATTCTAGTAGTATCATCCCGTTGAATTGCAATTCTCTGGGCAAGGAATAAACCTACTATGAAATATATACCTTATCCATTATCCATTACATAGTATAAAACAACATCGCTTACCGCTGTCTGTCTGTCCCTGTGTATGCTTAGATCTTTAAAATTACCCAACGGATTTTGATGCGGGTGCGTAAGAGAATGGGAAGCCAGACAGACTGGTGCCGTAACGCGTTCCGTAAAGAAGTCGTTTCTCATAAGAAGTTATCACTTAAAAATAGCTTTATTTATTAAATTTACACATCACTTAGTATAAAACAAAGTCGCTTACCGCTGATTTTTACAATTACACAACGGATTAAGATAGATTGATTCAAGAGGAAGGTTTATATGTATAATACATGCACAATATAGTAGAGAAACACTGATAATTTTAGAGGTTTCTAAAGTAATGTCATAAATGAACACATTTTTTGCGTTTACATTTCAAACGCTGGCTGAACCCTACGAGATAGATCGAAATAATGTACTACTGTATGGTACATCTTAAAAAAGTCTACAAAAAAGATCCGTGATGATATGTGTCTATCTCTTAGGGATAACCCACAATAATAATTTTTTATCCATTACTTTTTCCGAGAAATAATGGCTTATTTTCGAAGCGATTTTAAGCAATACAGCATCAGTCCTTATCCAATAAAGCACCTTAAATACATAGTGCATTTCATATAGATCAACATGGCCCTTCACAGCATGTAATTTAAATGAATATTTTCGAAGATATTAAAACGCAAAACGCAGAGCCGTAGCGGTTTGTATTGTCTAATTACAAAAAATCTGTGAACGTTGTAAAACATTCTGTAGTATTTTCATATTTTTGGATATAGTTACAATTTTCCTCAAAGACTAGACTTATTAAGACTGTCGTTTTGTTCTAAATACCACGACGGTGATGTTAAAAGATACTGGTGCCTCACCAATGATTTATAATGAATGCTAAATCCTTCTTTGGTGTTCAAGCTATCTTTATGCTCAATTTCATCAAATTTGATTCAGTAGTTTATCCGTGTAAGCGTAACAGACCTGAGTCCGTGGCGTATTAATATTAGTACAGAAAGTTAGTGTTATTGTAGATACCTACATGTTTTGGTTCCTCGAAATTATTTCTGACTTTAGCTCTGTAAGTAAACTCAGTATAAGCGGCTTATTGAGAGGTATTTAGTCGGATTTAGAGAGTGCATAAAGTCAAACACCAGGTTTTAATTAGCAACATTTTTGTTTTTGACGTTAAGTGCACGATCAAATTATATCAAACGCAATTTTTAAATTTACCAAGATACTACTTGTTTGACATCTGCCACCAAACAGCAGTACTCAGTATTGTTGTGTTTCGGTTTGAAGGGTGAGTAAACCAGTGTTATCACAGGTACGAGGGATATTTCCCAAGGTTGGTGGTCTACCTACCTATATCATATAAAAATATAAGCGCTTATTAGAAATTATACATTTATTTAGTATGTTAAATAATTGATCTACATCGATAACTTAATTTTCCTGACAAAAGTGTTCATGAGTTAACACTATCATAATATAGATCAAACGATTGAACGAATTGACGACCTCCGTGGTCGAGTAGTGTGTACACCGGTTCTCATGGGTACGCCACTCCAAGGTCCTGGGTTCGATTACCGGCCGAGTCGATGTAGAAAAAGTTCATAAGTTTTCTATATTGTCTTGGGTCTGGGTGTATGTGGTACCGTCGTTACTTCTGATTTTCCATAACACAAGAGCTACTTACATTGGGATCTGAGTAATGTATGTGATGTTGTCCAATATATATTTTTTTATAATTCAACATCTAAGTAGTAGTTTTAAAATAATAATAATAAATAATGATGATGAAGTGCTCATCTCGAGATGTGGTACCTTGTCGAAGTAAATCGAAAATGACAGATCGCGTGCGAAGTAACGTTAGCGAAGTATTTCTGAACGATAACTATCCGACTGCGACAAAGTCAAAAATTATTTCTTACCAGATATGTACCTTTGATTGACTTATATCTTGTTCAAAATATGTATTAAATGTCATATTTACTTAAACTGATCGACTTTACAAGTTTGCGTCTATAACACAGCCGTCAATTCCAACACGGTTCTTACGCTTAAATGGTATATTGATACTGTAAAATATTTAATATTTCAACAATTACCAGACTAAGGTCCACTATAATTAGCAAGAATATAAAATAAGTAGATGAAAATACGGCTTCGCGCGGGTAAAAAAAAAACAAAACAAATACGTCTTATCCTTTACTTTTCATATTCATAACATAACATGGCCGAAAATATTGATAAATATATTAAAAAAATGTTTTAGGCATCTGGTACGGTTGCAATGACATTGCAATGACATTATATCATAAAAAATATACGTAACATTGTCCTTAATTATAGGGAAAAATGGAAATAAATAATGAATTAGTCCATTGAAATGTTACAATTTTAGGGCCCAACTGAACATTTCCTAAAGGACGCGATTTTATTTGTGGGACATGTAGGGGGCGTCAATACAACCTTAACCCCAAGTTTGTGGGGTTGGCGCCCTTGTCCCCGTTGGGGGAGCGCTGTAACAGCGTTTCAAATTGACCAAAATGAAAAAAAATATAGAGCACAATTTTCAGAAAGACATGTTCTATAAATTCGTTTAAACCTAATTTTGTGCCAAAATGAACAGGAAAAAAGTTATTAAGCAAAGAAACAAAAAATAAACTTCTCTCGCTGAATCTCCATGTTAAACTATTCAATAAAAGTATTTTGGTTTTTTATTTATTATAATTAAACGACTTAAAGTACTTAATTAGTGTTTTGTTCATAAGCTACAATTTTTTAATGGTTTACGCTTTATTGATGGGAAAATGATTAATATTAAAATTAAAATATTTGCCGGAATGAGCATTTCGGCGCAATACAGTTTTCGATTGTAAAAAAATAATAATAAGCACTTACTGATGCTTCGTATTCGTGCAGTATTACATAAACATGTTAGACCGGGAGATGATGACACAAAATACTAGGTCATTTGTTTTGTGGAACAAATCGTTCGACACTCGTTATTTATCCGACGCGTTCGATTAACGCCCACGCGATTGGGCCGCCGCCGGTGCGAGCGCTATGACCATCATTTTCCTTTTTGCCTTTACCTAAATAGACCCCTGAAAAACCGCCATACTGGTACAAATGACCTAGTATTTTGTGTCATCATCTCCCGGTCCATGTTAGCTTTAAAATAAATAACTAAATAATATGTAATAATATGTAACGTATAAGGAAAATGATACATAATTGCATAATCATAAATAATATTACATAGCTAGTTATTGTAATAAGAATTTAATTATATCCCTAGTACATACAGTCGATTTCAATGGAAGGACGGGTAAAGATAAATAAAAAAATTGACCTTGAATTGATGTGACATCACTGCTCGAGATACATAAAGTAGTCAAAATAGATTTGTGAAAAGGGGGGTTTTGAATGTCCGTGGATATAAGTATTTCAGTATAATAGTATAATATGTATATTCATCACAATATTTTTGTAATGCATAATATAGCGGATCTATTAGCAAATCACATGTAATATATAAATTTAAGATTCGTTTAAATTACTTCTCCTGCCATTGGAATTTACTAAAAGGAAGAGGGACACTTGGTTGAGAATAATTTAAAGACAAGAAATCAAATTATTCTTAAAAAAATCATATGAATTAAAACAATACCAAAAAATAATATTAAATAATTTTATATAAAAGAAATAGAGAAAGAGGAAAGGTCACCTGGAGGGGGCATAAAGCTTTTTCCTTACGTTACAATTTCTGCCAGTTCATTTCTGCCTGTCCTACTAGAAGCCGAGTAAAACCTTGTTCCAGTGATATTATGAAAATATTTCATGCATTAAACGGTTTGTTCAGACGTCTTTTTCATACTGATGTAGTAACTTGAGTAGACGAGGATGAAATAGATGGATACAACTGAAAATAGTTTTTTTTTATATAAGAAACAGATATTTAAAAAATCTAAACAATAATATCAAGAATAGACCGCATTAATTTTTTTTTTCAAATCAAACAATCATATAACAATATTTTTATTTTGTAATGCAATAATAACTAATAAAACACTATTAAATATACTTACATAATTGTATAATTCTTAAAAAAATATCTGACAATTCAGTATTTGCTTTGTTAATTGACCTGACTACAATACCCACGAAAATAAAAATAAGTATTGTATAATAAATAATATAAGCTTTTACGTAACCAGGTTTATTCTGAAAAAAAAAGAATGATACATTTAATATAAATGAATATAAATTTGCCTGAATAGGCGAAATGTCCATAGTCCACTGCTGGATTAAGAACTATCCTCTGTGGGAGGAGAAGTTTGTAGAGTATTTTGCATCTGTTGCATTGTGGGTTGGATATACGGACGCAATATTTTCCTTACCCCCATACACTAAATGTCGTAAATTCAGTAATCGTTGCCCAGATTTGATCTGATAATCTTCGATTAAGATTCACATTCTGTTTACCATCATCAGATCTTTAGAAATATATAACCAACAATCAAAATATACTTTATTCAAGTAGACTTTTAAAAGCAATTTTGATTTGTCATTTTATACAAATATATCAAGTAAAGCTAATCTAACCACCGGTTCGGAATGTTAATTCTATCGAGAAGAACCGTTTGATATACATTATATTAATAATAATAATAATAATAGAGCCTTTTATTCCCGAAACTTACACTTTACAAAAGTTTACAAAGGAATTACGTTAAAAGTAAATATTTCTACTAAATAATGTCTCTTAATTCGGTGTGCCTTACGGCAAAGGCCTCCTCCAATTCTTTCCACTGCTGCCTGTCTGCTGCTGCTCTGGTCCAAAAGGGTCCTAGGGTCAATTTTAGTTCATCTTCCCATCTTCTAACTTTGCGACCTCTACTCCTAACTCCATCTCTTGGGTACCACACTGTCACTCGTTTGCTCCATTTTTCTATTTTACAGCGAAGCATATGTCCAGTCCATCTCCATTTAAGTTGATCAATTCGTAAGAGTATGTCCGTTAGTTTCGTTTTACGCCTTATATTTGCACTTCCTTCTTTATCTTTCAATTTTATACTTAGCATGCTCCTTTCCATGCTTTTTTGACATTTCTCCAGTTTGTCTCTATGTTGTTTCGTCAGGGCCCAGGTTTCACAGCCATATGTGATGCAAGGCAGAATACAGACATCGAAAGCTTTTTTCTTGATCTTTAAGCTTAGTTCCTTGCTTTTCATAATTTCTTTCAAAGCCCAATATTTTTTCCACCCAATCGCAATTCTTTTGTCTATTTCCTTTGACATTTGATCACTTGGAGATATTATCTGTCCAAGATAGACGTATTCTTCTACATATTCAATTTTTTGTCCATTGATGGTTATATCTGTAGGTACTGAGTTTGTCATCATTTTGGTTTTACTTGTGTTAATATCAAGACCTACCATCTTACTTAAGCCTACTAGGGTTTGTACCATGGTCTCCAGTACCTTAGGGTCTTCTTCCAATATAACAAGGTCATCTGCAAATCTTAGGTGACTCAATCGTACTCCGTTTATGTTCAGACCTAGATGTTCCCACTCCAGTTGTCTGAACATTTGTTCGAGTACTGCTGTAAACAGCTTTGGTGACAGCGGGTCACCCTGTCTGACTCCCTTTTCAATTCTAAAGGCATTTCCTATAGATTCTAGTCGGATACGCGCTTTACTTTGTCTATAAACGTCTTTAATTATGTTTACATAGGCTTCATGTATCCCCTGTTCTTGTAGACTTTTCCAAACGTATTCGTGCTTGAGGCTGTCGAAAGCTTTGGAATAATCAATAAAAGCTAAGTATATAGGTTTCTTATATTCATTGTATTTTTGTATAAGTTGTTTGATTGTATGTATGTGGTCAATTGTACTGAAATTTTTTCTGAACCCTGCCTGTTCCACTGGTTGGTTTTCGTCAAGCCTGAGAGATATTCTGTCTAGAATTATTTTAGCAAAAATCTTATATACATTTGAAATGAGCGATATAGGTCTGTAGTTCCCGATGTCATCTTTTGAACCTTTCTTATGTAACAGTATTATATGTGATTCTGCCCATTTACTTGGAATTATGCCTGTATGTACTATCTCCTTGAACATCTGTGTTAGAATTGGACTTATTTCTTCAATGGTACCTCTAATTAGTTCGTTAGTGATTCTATCGGGTCCAGGAGCTTTTTCCATCTTCTGACTTTTTATAGCTTTTTCTACTTCCGATTGTAATATTTCTGGTATGTCTTCAATGTCTTGGGTGCTATAATTTTCTGTTTTATATTCTGTATCGGGCAAGCATATTTCTGTTTGATTTGGGCTGTGTTTTTGATATAATGACCTATAATAGTTCGTTGCTATATTTTGGATTTTGCTGCGGGAAGTGGTTAATAGTTCTTTACCATTTAGTTTTGTTATCCATTCTTTTCCTTTTTCTCGAAGTTCTTTGAGTGCTTTTCTTGTACCTCCTGTTTTGTCTATGTGCTTCTCTATAGTTTTGGTTCTTCTTTTTATTCGGTCCCTTCTCATATTTTCGCGTATCTGTTTACTAAAGTCTGAAATTTCTTTTTGATTTTCTTTCTTATTCTTCTTTGATATTAAGTTCCTTCTTTCTTCAAGAAGCTTCATAGTTTTTTCGCTTAAATAGGATACTTTCGGTTTAGTTGTTTGATATTCTGCCTGCTCTTTGAGCTTGGTTTCTATTCTTTCGTATTTTTCGTTTAGATCCATATCTGAGGTTAGAATTTCCCTTAGGTCTTCTATGGTATCTTTTGAGTCCCTGTTTTTACTCGTGTTTTTTAGGTAGTGCATTAGAATTGCTTTCGGTCTAGGCTTTTTAAATCCTCTTTCATTTATACAGCTCCGTACCATGCGATGGTTAGTGTTAAAGTTTAGATTTTGTACTACTCCCGTGTCAGTAAAGGCCTGTAGATTATTAGTTATTATGTAGTCAATTTCGTTTCTAGTCTTTCCATCTGGAGACACCCAAGTCCACTTGTTTTTAGCTTTTTTGCGAAATTTTGAATTGAGAATTGTTAGGTTTTGCTCAAGTAAGAATTCAACTAATTGTTCACCGTTTTTACTTCTTTTCCCTTTGCTATATTTTCCTATTATATGATCTTCCCCTGCTTGTTGTGCGCCTACTTGAGCGTTGAAGTCACCCATAAGCACGATATTGTTTTTTGAATATTTTTCAGTAACTTCTGTCAATTTTTCGTAAAAGTTTGATATGTCATTTCTGGTTGCTTGTTCTGTTGGTGAGTAGACTTGAATAACTGTCCAAATTTTTGTATGTCTTGGTAAATTAATATGTAACACAGCTATTCTATCTGATATTCCTTCAAACCCAATAATTTGGTTTTTAAGTTTGACTTTTATCAAAAATCCTATTCCTCTATGTCCCGCTATTTCACCTTTATGGTATATAATATGGTCTCTTCTTTCTTCTATTCCTTCTCCTAATCTGCGCATCTCACTTATGCCCAGAATGTCACACTTGATGTTTTTTATTGCTAGCTCTAGCTCGTGCAAACTTTCTGGTGTTCTCAAGGTCCGTGTGTTTAGTGTACAAATGTAAAGACTAGTTCTTTTGAGTATATTTAATTTTGTATTACATTCAAATGTTGTTTTAGTTGATGTATTTGATATATTTGTTGGAGGGTGTTGGTCAACTTCCCCCACGGGGACCAGCCGGCTTGGGGTGCAGTTTTTAAAATTTTCATTTGTGTTTTCGTTTATCTTTGAGTTTTTATGTTTATATGTATGGGGTAATATATAGTTTTTTTCTAATGGGTGTATTTTTATACTATCTTCTTCGGTCTTCCGGTTTCTGGTGTTCGTTGGTTGCTATTGTTTAACAAGTCCCGATGTTGAGTGCGACCTGTTTTTATACATCCGGTCAAAAGCATTTATTTTATTGATTTTAGGCTGCGCGTTCCCTGTGTCATTTGTTGTTTTTGGTGAGGTGGATTCTTCTCTCTTCCTTTTATCTCGTGAGACAAAATTATCTTCTTTTATTACTAATTTATCGTACTTTATGAACGCAATATGACCTTTGCTTCTTTCTTCCTTTAGTTGGGGTAAAAGTTGTCGTCTCTTTTCTAATACTTCGTTATCAAAGTCTTCTGAGACAAAGATTTTTATAGGCAGCAGTTTCTTGTTACGTAATATGTATCCTTTTTTCAGGAGTTTAACATGTTTACTAAAATTGGGCGTGGTTTTTTTCCGACTTTTCCAATACTAAATGCTTTATTTATATCTTGATTAAAAATTTCAATGCCCGCATCTTTTAAAGTTTTTGATATTTTTTCTACTATGTTTTTGTTTTCTTTTATCTCCTCAAAGCCATAAAATATCAAATTGTTGTCCCTTTTACTCAATTCTAGGCGTTTTACTTTTGCGTTTAACGTCTGTACTTCACTTTTCAATAGTTTATTTTCTTCTATTATTGGAAGTTTTTCTTCCATCTCTTTCAGTACTGCTTTAGTAATAGAATCAGTTAAAGTTACGGTTTGTTTCTCCATCTCTAGTTTTATTTTCGAAAATAAAAGTTCCATTTGGTTATCCATTTTTTTATTCTGTTACTGTTACTTACGTATTTATAATAATATTAGATATTATTATATTCAGATATTCTTATTTATTTATTTATTTATTTTTTTTTTTTTTTTTTTTTTTTTTTTTTTTTCGGTAGAAATTATAATTTTTACAATTTTTACTTGGCAACCCAGGAGTGTTCAAAACGGAACGCAACTTTCGTTTGCCGAGGTTGGTATTACTGTATGTCAAGTCAATCTAGTCAATGACCGTTGAATGACAGTTCGGTTTGTGTATTGTAGGGTATGTTATCACAGTAATATCGGCACTTTTGTAGCAGTTTTCGACACTTTTTGTGAAGTTAAGTCACTCGTATTCGTTTTCAGGCTTTTATTGTGTGAGCACTTGCACTAATTTAAGCTTTTATGACGTATTTTACCAATTTTATGAATATTAATTACGAAGCACTCTCAATCGCTTCTACACTTGTATACATTATATTAGTTAAATACAATTATATCCCGCCTCAAAGTCACCAAGTATTAGCTCCATGCTTTTTTGTCTTCTACATAATCTTATATTACAAAATACGCTTTATTTAGAAACCTTTTTTGTATCAATTGATTGTAATTTATGAATCGGCAAAATTACATTTATCATAATAATATAAAATAAAGCATTACCTTATGTAATCCAACGAGAAGAATTATATTGAATAAAAGGGTCAAAAATACGGCGAAGAAAAATATAGAGATGACTGCAATCCACAAAAAACTTATATATTGATATTTTTGATTTAATTTAGTGATTTCAGTACCTATATTAACCCCAGATGTTATGGTGACGATAATGATCCCAATCTGAAATGATAGAAGTAGTGTCAGTTTAGCTTATTACCTTCACAGGATTTCCAGACAGATAAAAAATTTTGACATTGAACTTTAACGACAGCATTGGCTAAGTTTGACGGAACATTGGCGTTTTCAATTTCGACTTGAATTAGCAAATTAAACATACTCTCTATTTATTAATTCTAAAAGGTAATGGGTCGTTACTTCGACATAGAAAAAGATCGAAGGCACAAACAAAAGCCTAACATGCTTCCGAGAATGCAACAACCAACTTTCCAAGTCATGGTTGTTGCTAGGACGTTCTTGACAAAACATCTAATAACTTTTAGCAAACTGTCTATTTCCACCCAGGGCCTCAAAATGTCCAGCTTTATAATTCTGCCACATGAGGTGGTTAGATGGTCATATATAGGGATTGCAATCCGGCGTGATTTTCAGTCCGGCCGGATTCGACCGGATTCCGACCGGATCTGGCCGGATCGATGGGAATTCGGTTCTGTTAAATACTATTTGATAAATCTGTCTAATGAGTGGCACAATTGCCTATACAGTGGCACAATTGTATATACCAATATTGAGTTTGTATTATAATAAAAAAAATAGTTTCAACAACTTACGTAAAAAAAAATTAATTAAGTTTTTAGCGGTAACCCAAAGTAAGGCGTTATTCTTTACCTGTTTCGTCTAGGCATACGTTTGCACTTACATATCGTTTTTAGTAGACAATCTTTTAAAAAGCTTTACCACTTTTCGCACTTATTGAAGAAAATCATTGTATCTAAGAATTACTTCTGCCTTAGAAAGATAAGCTTGACGAGGATCAGTTATTGTAACTGTAACTCCTTGTTCACCATCATTCGTTGTGTCTTCGTCACCTGTATCTGATTCATTTGATGTTGTTGGTATTGTTGCCAGGCGGTCATCTGCATTCTCTTCATTATTTTTATATTAAATATCGACCATAGCTAATCATAGCTAATGTACGAAGCACAGCTGTTCATAACAATTCATAAGCTTACCTACTTTGACCATGACTCTTGCTCATGCCAATAATATCAGTTCCGAACCGAAGTTTTTTAAGGAGTGCTGATAGGATGTTATGCAGTACATTAACGATGTAATTTAATCAAGCCTAAATTAAAGAGTTTTTAACAATTAAGCGCATTTAAAGTGTCTACTCATGCAACAGTTCTATCATTTTGCCAAAATTGCTAGCACCGGATCCGGTCCCCGAATCCGGTATATTGGTATCGAATCCGGTAGACGTATAATGATGCCGGATCCGCCGGATTACCGGATCCGTTTTTCCGGATTGCAATCCCTAGTCATATATGGTGACAATCGAATGAATGGATTATTCTACCGCTACTTATAAGAACGGTTGTGTTTCGCTTTGGTTTGTGAACATACTACTGTAATTGTGGATCAAGGGATATATTAAGAGGGCTTCTAAGGTTGGTGGCGCATTGGCATAAAGAATGGGTAACATTTCATACATGTCTAATGTCTATTGGTTTCGGTATGGGCAGTGGATACCTCTTGCTATAAATAAAAAATATCCTAAGTCCAAGACCAAGTGTTTTTCATTTGCGTTGAAAAGTAAATGATTATCTTCATTACTCTAGTTTAAAATTACATATGGTTTTAATGGATAATAAAAATAATATATTAATAAAAAAAAAAAAGTTATACTATACCAGTTTCATATATGCCATAATAAAACATCCTTTTCTCAGCGATATACAGAAGCAACATTTTTGCAAAGGAAGCATTGATGAAGTCGACCTATAAGATAAACAAAAATTGTTATCGTTTCGATGTTTTTATTAAATATAGCCCACAACTACTACTCTATTTGGTGGTAGTACCATTTGCAAGTCCATAAGGGTAGATACATGCCACTTCTCATATTGTTGTGTTCCGGCTTAAAGAGTGAGCCCGGGTAACAGGCGAAAGGGACATAGCATCCAAGTTCCCAAGGTTGGTTGCGCATTGATGTTTTAAGGAATGGTTAATATTTCTTCTTTTTAAAAGACATATAAAAAGGTACTGAGCTATATTATATATATACGTTATATAAACATATTAATAAATTTGTAAGGATAATTAGTGTATACAATTTTTAAAAGAGAGTTAAAAAGAGTTATCCAAATCAATTCAAATTTATATTTATTCCAAATATGACATTTGAGATTTACATACGTTATCTAGTTTCGGCTATTCATAATTAATTGTTGCAAGATCGTCTCAAATCAGAATATATTATTCAAACGTATAAACCTACGGACATATTGGCAAGATATCGCAATCGAATCGATCCGATTTCGTTGTCGTTGAGTTTGTAATGTTTCACTTATTATGATGCGTTATAAAAAATTATGAGTTAATTGTTATACTGAGTGCGCACACAAGTTAGTCGGTAAACTACCTATTAAGTGTCAAGTCGCTCGACATACCTACACGCCTTCACACCTTTTCTTTTCATAAATTGAAATTGGTTTTTTTTTTAATAAATGATGAGAAATGAAAACATTACATTTATCACAATAATAATTATATTCATGCAATTAGAAGCTATTTAACTACGCTGACGAAGTAGAACTTCTCATGCGCGAGTAAAAATATTTGAAAAAAAAAAACTTTCAAAAATAAATATATCCGTTCTATTATTAAGATTTTACAAAATTAAATTTACACTAAAATTACTCTACTGTCTGTCTGGGTGGTGAATCTCCTGGTTTTCCAAATGTATCCTGTTTTATAGGCAGTACTTAGGTTAGTGGTGGGGCTCAGAACAAAGCCTGTAAATATTACTTTGTTAATTACTTCATAGTCTTCTTTTTGTTTAGTCTTTAAAATTCATTCCTTGAAGTCCAGGGTATTACATAACTTCTTTAATCTGATCCTTCTTCGACGAACTAATATTACTTTTAAAATTATGTCCTTGCATTTGGGTGACATGACTATCCCCCTCTAAATTTGAAATTCATGGTTTCAAACGAGCCTTGGATCTGTGAATTTTCACAAAAACAATGCTATTATACATTATTGTAACAATAATTATCCAACTATATTTAATAATATTATGTTGAACATTCTCATCAAAAGATTGAATTTATTTTAATTGCTTGAGTTTTGATTTTATTTTTCAAGTGTCGTAGGTTAATTCTATTTCAGTAGCCACTTATAATTTTTCTAATTCTTTAGTTGCAATAATAATTTTATCCTTTGACTTTTCAGTTTGCATAATTCTTACGCGAGAAATATTTAATTGACAGTTTTCACCATATAGTATTTTAGATCCTTTTGTCCATAATATTTCTTGATGTTCCTTACAATTAAGGCTTACCTCAATAGTTTTCTTGAAAAACATATAAATAGTTTTTAAATGATAACTGTAATACCTCTTCCTCTGGCCATTTCATTGGAACATCATTTATTACTTTCCTTTTTGTACAAAACATCTATTTCACAGGAGCCGAGATGGCCCAGTGGTTAGAACGCGTGCATCTTAACCGATGATTTCGGGTTCAAACCCAGGCAGGCACCACTGAAATTTCATGTGCTTAATTTGTGTTTATAATTCATCTCGTGCTCGGCGGTGAAGGAAAACATCGTGAGGAAACCTGCATGTGTCTAATTTCAACGAAATTCAGCCACATGTGTATTCCGCCAACCCGCATTGGAGCAGCGTGGTGGAATATGCTCCAAACCTTCTCCTCAAAGGGAGAGGAGGCCTTTATCCCAGCAGTGGGACATTTACGGGCTGCTTATGTATCTATTTCACTGGTATCCAAGTATTTGTATAATGCTGCCTTCAAAACTTAAATTATTAATTTTAAAACAATCATTATCTTCATATATATCTTCACAATTGTAGGCTAAAGTAACTTTTCGCATAATAGGATAGTACAGGAGGGATTGTTTTGGATCTAGATTTAACTAGAGGTATACTAATTATAAAATATACAATTTGATTAATTATCTTACTTTCTACAGAAAGGATTCTATGTCTATGTATTAATATTATTGGAAATAACTCAATCTTTCGAAATATTATTAAAGGTATTTTTTAAATTTTGAGATTCACGAGTAAGTACACTATAGTGGTATATTTTGTTTTCTGCGAATGTTATCGCTGTTGCTAATCTTTCAGCTATGTTTTACAAACTTTGAGCTTGTAGTAATAATGATATAGCCACCTTTTCTTTAATCTTATTATTAAATACACGATTAAAGTTATTATTTTTCTTGTTGATTTTTTGTTATATTTGCAATTTTACAATTATACTCCTCTGAAGTTTCATACGAAGAAAATCAGAATCTTTATCTATTAAAATTTGGTGATATCCCGAAGTAAGGTCAACTGTTGAAAAATAATTATTTCCTTGTTATTTCGAAAATAACATCTATATTTGGTAAAGCTATGTTTGGTCAATTTTTTGGAACAATGTGTACTGGAGACGACTAAGTTTTATGATATTTATTCGTTTAACAATTTATTTATTTGTTTATTTACTTCTTCTTGTTGAGTTTGAGGTAACCTAAAAGGACGTTGGTAAATAGGATCATTATCTATTAAATTTATTTTATGTTTAATAGAAGTCGTTAGACTATTTTTTACATCTTCCGTAAATAAATAATTAATGTGTCACATAAATCTTTTATATTTAATAAATTATTAATTGTTATATGGTAAATTAAAATTTCAATTTGTCGCAAATTTAATTTCCGTTCCTTTAAATCTTATTTTGCATTTATTTGCTTTATCATTTCTATACCCATTAAAATATCATATTTATCACTAAATTGTAAATATGAGATTTCATTGAACTGTCACCAGAACCGAAATAATTATTCAAATATGGTGTCTCTATTAAACCATTTTGGCTTGTTATACCATGTGTGGTCTTAATTATAACATTTTGTTTTATATTTTATATTTCTTTAAAATATTGCGCAGCTTCAGAAGTAATAAATTACCGTTGACTACCGGTGTCAAACAAATTTTTTAAAAAAGGTTCATCAATCTCAAAATATGGTAAATATGATTTGACATGATTAAACTCTATTTTATTAAATTTGACGTATTCGGTTCATTATAATTTTTAATAAAAAATTTATATTCATATAAATACTGAAAATATTTTTCCGCAGTTTCAGTATCATCATGATAATACACCTCTTCAACCTCCCATCCCTTTTCCGAAATTAATTTGTCCTGATCTCATTTGAGAGGATGTTCTCATAGTAACAGCCTCGGTTTTATTCTGTGATATTCTATTTTGATTTTTAAAATAAGTGTGTTGAGGCTTGATAAATATATTATTAGGATTTGGATTCCAAGGATTCATATTTGGACGCATTGATAATCTTTGATAAATATTATCAATGAATTAATTTTTTATTTTATAAAATCTTGGTTGATTATATTGCTTTTGGTGATTAAAATGAGAAAAAAAATCAGTTTATATGGGACTGCATTATTTATTATTCGCATATACCTATTTGAAAATTTTTGTTTTATATTATCAAATCTCCCTTCGGCTTCTGTGTGTGTGTGTGTGTACAATATTTAAGTTGCGATATCAATAAAGTTACAATTTGACACATATATTTTATCATGGAACGGTAAACTATTTCTTAAAGTATTTTGAGCCATATTTATATAAGGTTACATTATTTCCTCTACTATTGCTGAATCGCTTATTTTTTAACATAAAAAATAATTTTACGTTTTAACTCGAATATTAAATCTTTATAACTATCTTTAGGATTTATATTAGACAATTCTAATTATTGAAAGTATATATGATATGATATATATAAATGAGTATTTATTTTATTATTATTTTTATTTGTTTATTAAAGTAATTAAATGAGTGTTCTACCATACTAGCACAACGCGGCTTTTCCTTCAAACTTGCTCAACAACAACAATACTTTTTCCGGACTCTCTCCTCGTACTAGTTTAGTAATTAAATAATTGTATAATTTATGAATACGCTGTCAAATATCATCACCACTATACGTTAATACGAATTTTAAAAGTTCTTTTGGATCCATATTGGTATTTACTATTCTTTTACTACCAGGGACACTAAAATCGCTAGACAGATTATATATCGATACTTTCAATACCCTCGATACTAGAAGGAGAGGGATTCACATCACTCTTATTTTTATAAACAAACCTAGGGGGTTTTAGATAAAAAAGGAATTTTGGTAAGGATACGCTACTCAGTACTTATAGCAAATTAATACCGATTACTGTCTTCAGAATCCTCTTTCTTCTTTTGACGTATTTATTCTTGTAGTCCACAGAAAATAGTATTGAAATACTTCTTGAAACTTGGTTCAGATTAATGCACGGGATTTTTTGATCGCGTTTATAATTTGGCAAAGTTTCTACGCTGCTGAGCCCCATACGTTGAGCGCCAGTCACAATATTTAAAAAAAAAAAATTAAAAAAAAGCAATATTTAACATTGATTTTGTTTCCACTAAAACTACTCTATTGTTTGTCCGGGTGGTGAATCTCCTGGTTTTCCAAATGTATGCTGTTTCATAGGCAGCCAGATTAGTGGTGGGGTTCAGTACAACATGATCCTCCTGTGATGAACTAATATTGTTTATATTCCTTTTTAAATTATGTTCTTGCATTTGGGTGAAGTGGCTCGCGTGGTATCAGTTAAGCACACGATTTTTTCTATTCAACTAACACAACGATCCAGTGGCTTTACGATCGAAATTGAATCGGTAACAAATCGTGATCGTTATAAATTCGTAGAATTGATCCTCAGTTACGATTTAGCTGTATTATAATTATGAGGAAAAAGTCGAAGTTGGATAGAATAGAATCGAAAACGTATCGTATTGTATAAATTTGTAGAATTTATCCCCAAAAAATTATTAATAGTTTTGAATCGTCCAGCGAAGAACAATTCAACAAATTCTTTCTTTCTTACTAAAACATAAAGTGTACAAAACTGTTATCTAGTATTCGAGTATTCTGCATGTTACATGTAACAATTTCTTAATGTATTGTTCACGTAATAAGTAACGTATTCGTGTTGTTATGACTATTATTCTATAGGGCCATATTTTTTTCCTCTATATTTCACATGTAAAGAAAAAATTCATAAAAAATCTATTTAATATAATGTAATGTTACTTACATAGTTTTGGAGTTGAAGGAGTGCAATTTTTTTCACAAGCTGCCCTTTTAATCAAATAAACCCAGATTTTTTGATTCTGCGAACAAAAAAAATCACAAATAAACATATGTAGTTCTATTTTTCTTTTATCAAATAACTAGATCATTGAAATAAGACTATTCGAATTCAAATTAAAATTCAAATATCTTTAAACAACGTTTCTCTTTCTTATTGACTGCCAAAATCGTACCAACACTTGGAAAATAAACACCCCATATCTGTGAATAACAGGCGATAAACTCAGCGGTTGTCAAAGTGTTGATGTTACTTATCTAATATTTTCACATTAATAGGAGTTACAAATTTGGGATATTATCTATGGACTAATAAAATATACAAGTTAAGATTAATATAAAGCCTTAATTATGTTGATGTTTTCTTGGCCGATTTCAGTCACAGTGGACAATCTCCAGGAGACTAGCCAACCAGGAAATACTATAATCCATAAGAGTGTGCGCTCTATCCCTACTCTCTATCCCCTCATCCGATGCTCATCCATCAATAATCTGATAGACGGCAGATACGTCACGATTGAAAATAATTCTGGCGCAGGATACTTTACGTACTTTCAGAGGCACAGGAGTTGGAGAGGGAAGTTTGAAAGTGGCACCGGTAACCGAGAAGCTATGTGGAAACCGGCTGTCATGGTATGGGCATTTTATGCGGAGGAATGAGGACCATGTTGTGAGGAAGGTCTTGAGCATGGATGTGGATGTTTATAGAGGTAGGAGACGACCAAAGATGGATGGTTTGTGTGAAAGACGATATAGTTAGAAAGAATGTTTCTTGTGAGATGACGTTCGACAGAGAAGTATGTAAGAAGACATGCTGCGCAGAATATTTCGGCTGAAAAACCTTTACCTTTTTATGGTTTGGCATCGCGAGCAGCAGATCAACAAGACAGTCAAAAAGGTAGAGTATAATAATCTGGACATTAAAGAGATAATAACGGATTCAAATTAGGAAAAAAATCCCTGAGACTTCACCTGCTTTATTTATGCTGATGTTAATTGGACCGTATTGTGCAGAAATGTTTCAACCCACAGTGACACTAATTAATGTCATCAAATATCAATAAAATATTAAAGAGAAAAAAATTATTTAGACAATAAACCTGTTATATAAATGCTATGGAATGCCATTAAAATAGTGTGAATAATATTATGTTGTGCTCGGTTAAGGAAAACATTGCGGGTAAACCTCCATGTTTTATTGAATGAAATACTCCCATATATATAATCCTTGAGGAAAAATTGTACAAAGTGGCGTAATAAGCTTTAAGCCTCTTATGAACATTCACGGTTGCTGTAAGTCAATATTATCAATCACGTAATTCAATATACTTTTTACAAAGGAATTATTATAATTATCAGCCTGGTGACTCATGCCTTCTTTAGGTAATCGATTTCCGCAACTTCCTGTTTTTTTATATACGAGACTAGCTTCTATCGAAAGCATTCATATTGAAAATTAGATCATATTTTGAAGTTCAATTTCTTTTATAATATGTCTTTAATAGTGACATTAACCTTAAACGTACACTATATTTATATATATATATATATATATATATACAATTTATTTTTTAATAAAATTGTCACTATAATTCAGTATAATTCATACGTAAAATATTATATCTTGTTTGATTGAAATATTAGCATTATATGTTACCATAAACAATAACAAAAAACGTTCAAATTATTCAAATAAGAACACTTACTTTCAAATATTTATAAAAAATATATATTTTATTTTATTTAATAATCTTTAAAATAATTACCTATATTTAAATAACGTTGTTATGAAAATATATTATTATAAAGAATGTTATAATTTACCTTAGAACAAGATCCACAATACACCATCAGATCACAGGGCCTGTTCGATGAACACTGCGCCGAATCACCGAAGCCCATATACATACGTAATCGTGGTATAAATATAAACATATACGATACCTGTTTAGACCATAACGCGACTTGAGCAGGAAAAGATTAAAAAAGATACGTAATCGAACTAAAGAACGGCCGTATTGGAAGAACCCCAGTGCAATTATGTAGGAAGACTAAGATCTTAACACATATCGTAGCTAATAATTACGTATACAGCTAGAAAAGTATAAAAAAAATCCACCATACCATCAATGGATAAGCGATTTTTCTGTTGTTTCAGTACGTTAATAAACTAACATTACTTCGTAAATAAAATTTAAAGTTCTCAATACAAATAAGTGTGAATATTAAGTGTGGGATGCATTTGTAGCGGGGGGTGAGGTAGCACACATTAAAAATACGTCACTACCAATACAATATCTAACCACGTTACGCACGCACACATTTAAAAACGCAAACACAACTTTAAGTATACACAAACACTATACTGGCGTGTGTGATTGTTATTTGTTCGTGTCAAATAGACAAGCTTTTTTATATATACTAACCGGTTTAGCATATGGCTCAACTCCACCAGTCAGGAAGCATGAACTGCACAAGCCGCCATGCCGGCCCGCAAGATACCTCTTCACGCCTCGTTTGAAGGAAACCAGATTATAAGAGGAGTGGAACATGGTAGTGGATTCCATTTTTTGCTGATGCGACAAAAAAAAAAGTTGCCAAATGTCTTCGTGCGCGATGGAAATGATGTCACAGTTAGGCTTTATATACGTATATTTGCTTATATATGGAAGGATAACTTAAACGTAAAATTTAATTTTATTGAAATTAATTTATTCATGTTTATATCTTACAAATTCAATTCAACACAAATATATAAAAAAAAGTCACATGGTGCTTACAGAACTCGATTTTGTGATATTTTTTGCACAAACAATTATTGGAAACGACTCTGTAATTCCCTAAAGATGAAAACTATGTTCACAACAGCGACCCTTTTTACGTAACATTCAACGCGGTGCAATTTAATATGTCGTACATGATAAATTGTCTATGTTTGGCAGAGGTGTGCCCTGTAATCGTCTCTGGCTCCAAATATACATAATATCAAAGACACACTCATAAATAAATAGATCATGACGTAAATTAGAAACAAAAATAATAATATTATTTGAAAATCGATTATTCTATGATAAAGATATGTATCTCGACGACGTGACGTACGTAGTTATTGGCGGCCACAGAATACCAGCGTTGAAACTCATCACAACAATGATTTTCAACATATATGCTGGCTTACCAATTTGGGCATCACACATTGTTTTTTTTATTTATTTTTTTATTTTAGTTTGTATTCTTTATTCTTATACGTTCCTTTTATTTATATTTTTTATATTGTTTGCATAAGTTGTGTGTGTGTCCAAATAAAGATTTTTTTATTTGATTTGATTTGATTTGATATAACGCTGATAAGTACTATGACATGATATACTGATGATAATTTACACCGTAACAAAAAATTAAGACTTTTGTAATTCTCAAAAATTTGTTCCTACTTGTTTTTTAGGGTTCCATACCCAGATGGTAAAACCTATTACTAAAACTCCGCTGTCCCTCCTGTCTGTTCGTCTGTTATCAGACTACTCATGAACCGAAATAGTTAGACAGTTTTCACAGATGATGTACCTACTTATGTTGCTACTATAACAAAAAATGCTACAAAAACAGATTAATTTAAATAAGTATTTAAGGGCCATACAACAAACATGATTTTTTGCCGTTTTAATGGGTACGGAATCCTACTAGCGTGAACCCGACTCGCAATTGTTATAGATAAAATTTACCTTAGAAATTTAGTCTAGTAGTTTTGTTTTATAGTCGATACTTCCAAGGCCTTTAAATTAAACTCGGTGACAGACCGAGTTTAATTCAAAGGTTGTCTGGAATATATCGCTTTATCCGGAATAAGGTAACTTTTGCCTTTCCTTATTTCGCTTTAGTGGTTATAGTGCTTAAATATTGAGTACAATAACATTATAATGAAATTACAATAACCTAATACGCTAATGGCATGAGTAAAAAGAAGAAAAAATGCCAAACATATCAAAATAGCGAGATCACATTCTTTACAACGAATAAATTCAGCTGAATTCAGTGTTATTTCCCTTAAATGTTTAGTATAATATAAGATCTTTGTGTGTTCAAATTATTAAACGTCCAAACGAATAATATTCTGGACTCATTATAATATCCAAGCGTCAAACATTTTATTATTAAACCGAAACAAGTGAAACGAGATATTTTTGTTACGAGATACTTTGTTGAATTCGTCTCATGTGTTTCCCATTAAGTATAATAATTGTAGTTACAATTAAAATTTTCAAACGTAAATGAACTTTCGTATTATTCATTTGAAATAATTTTGTAATAAACGGATCATTATGTTAACTCTTTTTTTTGTTGTTGTTGTTTGTTTGTTGTTTAATTTCGAATATCTTCTTTACATTTTTAAATTCGAAGAGTATTTTTATTTTATTTTTTATTTTATTTGAATGGCACATCAACAGTACGTACATTAAACACTTAACACTAAACATTTAAAACTGATACTTATCTGATGTATGTACCAATTACAGACGTACACAGCACTGCTGAAGATTACTGTCTAGCTGCTTAATAATAATACTTATCTTTTGAGATTACAAAAATATTACAAAAAATAAATAAATAAAGATAACAAAAGAATTTTCAATTACAAAAATATTACGAAAAAAATACAGATAACAAAAGAAGAAAGAATATCACATAATCGAAAATCGAATTCGGAAAAAACATCAATATTTTGCGTTAACGTTTGCGTGCACACAAATCGTTATACTGGCCACATATTCTATTTATCGGGGAATATTTAGCAACATTTGTGCGTGATTTCGCTATGTTAAACAATTTATTGTTAGGTTTTCTAGGAGGGCGACATGGGACTGAGATATTAATTTTATGGAGTGCCTGTTCACATTGGACAGTGCCATTCATAATTTTGAATAATAATATTGAATCGAGAAGTTTTCTTCGATTTCGCAAGGTTTCCATTTTAAAAAAAATTAGACGACTTTCGTATGGCGCTCTATGGGATATTCCACTGCATGCAAAAGCTAGATGTCTAGTGAAAGCGCGTTGAATCGATTCAACTCTATGTGAATTAACAGCGTATATAGGGTTCCAGATCTGAGACGCGAACTCTAAAATTGTCCTAACAAGAGCATTGTACAGGTAAAGCTTCGTTTTAATCGTAAATCCTTTTTTATTTCTCTTAATTAATCCAATCATTTGAGCACCCTTGGCATTTATCATGTTAATATGGGGCACAAAAGTTAATTTTTTATCAATAATAACGTAACTATATATATAATATATAATATATATATATATAATATATATATATATAATATATATATAATATATATAATATATATATATATAATATATATATAATAACTAAATCTTTAACCTCGGCTACTTCTTTAACTGATTGCCCATAAATTGTGTATGAAGTAGTAATAGGGAGCCTTTTTTTTCTTCTATGAGTAAATCTTAAAGAGTAAATCTTAAATACTCAATCAATATTATTTGGTCTATTTATGACTCATAAATTATGGCAGTTAAGGATGTTTCTGATGATCCTGTATTTGATGCACGCTTATTATATTATTATTAAATTTCGTTAACTTTTACTTGTCTAAACAAATGTTTATATACCAGAGTAATGTTTAAGCCGAAATATGTATAATTTGACGACCTCCGTGGTCGAGTAGTGTGTACACCGGTTTTCATGGGTACGCCACTCTGAGGTCCCGGGTTCGATTCCCGGCCGAGTCGATGTAGAAAAAGTTCATTATTTTTCTACATTGTCTTGGGTCTGGGTGTTTGTGGTACCGTCGTTACTTCTGATTTCCATAACACAAGTGCTTTAGCTACTTACATTGGGATCAGAGTAATGTATGTGATGTTGTCCAATAAATTTAAATTTTTAAATTTATATGTGTACAAACGTTTTAATAGCTTCCTTTTTTTTCTTTTTTTCTCTTTTGCTCATTTTTCGTTTTGTCTTTTTTCACTTTTGTTGTTGTAGCAAGCAATTGTAATTAATAGTTTAATTAGCATGTAGTGTTTGCTTTTAAATGATTTTACATAATCTATGGATGTATATACCTCATTGTGTATTTATGTAAGAATGACAAATGTGAAAAACGCTAGCGAACCTAATAAATAAACAGATAAATAAATTATGAATAATTTTATACAGAACCTTACCAACAAAACGCCCAAAATTACTTCAATAGGACTAGTATTATAATAACCTCAAATAGTGCACGGTTTCTATTACTTAAATGATTTCTAAGTGATATCTTAATCTACATCATTAAGTATTATGTATAGTCACAGTTCGTTTTTCATTTAATTAAACACTGCAACATTCACGATTCAAAAGTTTTATGAGCCAAATGAATATTTTGAATTTGTTTTTCAATGTGTTACTATATTATTTATTAACATAAAAATCATCAACGATATATTCAGAAAATCAACGCGTAAAAACAGAAAACATTATTAAAAAAATACTAAAATGGAAGGCCAGTACAATGACCCCATTAAAGACATTTACAATAATACAATTGAATTCATTACAGTATATTTAATTAATTACAATTCAACAACAATCAACCAATAATGAAATATAATGACTAACCTTTAGAAAAATAAGGAAACCTCTAAGACTACTGCTAATCCAGTGCTTTCGATAATATTTCTTAAGACTATTGAGGTTGTGGCTGAAAATATCGATTTCATGTGAATATTATTGTAGGTTTACAGGTGAGAATTATCTCTAATTGTATATCTAGGAATAATATCTAAGTGTAGATGTATAAATGTAATATCTAGGAATCGCAAATATTTGTTTTACTGGATGTGTTCCTGGAACTCCAAGGCAGATTTGAACCAGCAATTAAGTTAAATGTATAATTATTTTTTTATGACATTGGTTGGCGGACGAGCATATGGACCACCTGATGGTAAGTGGTCACCACCGCCCATAGACAAAGGCGCTGTAAGTAATATTAACCATTCCTTACATCACCTATGCGCCACCAACCTTGGGAACTAAGATGTTATGTCCCTTGTGCCTGTGATTACACTGGCTCACTCACCCTTCTAACCGGAACACAACAATACAGTTTACTGTTATTTGGCGGTAGAATATCTGATGAGTGGGTGGTACCTACCCAGACGGGCTTGCACAAAGTCCTACCACTAAATAATACTATGTATTAGGCGTAACATATAGTATATAATACTATCTATATACTATATATTACGCCTCATTACTGCCTGTATATTTATTCTAACAATGCTTCATTCATGGGAGAACTATCGAAATTAAACTAAAAGATACTTGAAGGTACACGAACATTAATAAAAACAAGCATTTTTTATTTCAAATCAACATTATATCAAAACTATATTCAATTTTCATTTAAATAAATAAATGTTTATATATTGATTTAGTACTTTATTGTTGGTGTTTAAATAACCGGTATATACATACATTATATGCCATTATATATAAAGGAATAGATCAGGTAATATATATTATATGTAATGGTATCATCATCATCCTCCTGCCCTTATCCCAATTTTACTTGGGGTCGACGCAGCATCTTCTTCTTCCATACTTCTCTGTCGGACGTCATCTCACGAGTAACATTCTTTCTAAACATATCGTCTTTCACACTCATTTAAAAATATTGAATTAATGAACAAAAATTAAATTTAGATTTCGCGGTTACCATGAGTTGATGATAAAATGATGATGACCGCGATATTAAGAAAATGATCAAACACAACGGCTTGGTGAGTTAAGTTATGATTGATCAAACTAATATCCGTAATATTTTTGTTACAGTTGCTCGGTGAATTGGCACGAACAGTCTAAGAACACGCTCACCTATATCCTGTTCCTGTTCGCGATGGGACAGATCGTGCCGCTATCTATCATCACCTTCAGCTATGTCAACATCATCAGGACTATGAAAAGAGTAAATTGATTGATATTTATCATCACGTTTTTTGGAACGACTTTTCTTATCGGGTGATGCATCCAGACTTTTAGAGAATCAGAGTAGTGAGAAGTGTAAAACTTCGACCGATACGACATCTTTGCTCTAATTTACCTGTTTACGAATATATAATATATATATATATATATTTCATATAAAGAACCACCTCATTGTTATTATATATTATTCATGTTATTTTCATATGTAAACGCCCCTAACTATTACTATTGTTAAAATTGTTGTGATTGGCTCTAAGCATCTAAATCTGAGCCGAGATGGCCCAGTGGTTAGAACGCGTGCATCTTAACCGATGATTTCGGATTCAAACCCAGGCAGGCACCACTGAATTTTCATATGCTTAATTTGTGTTTATAATTCATCTCGTGCTCGGCGGTGAAGGAAAACATCGTGAGAAAATCTGCATGTGTCTAATTTCAACGAAATTCTGCCACATGTGTACTCCATCAACCCGCATTGAAGCAGCGTGGTGGAATATGCTCCAAATCTTCTCCTATAGAGAGAGAGGAGGTCTTAGCGGTGGGAAATTTACAGGCTGCTAATGTCAATGTCAATCTAAATCTGAATTGACCCTTAGTACAGGCAATCTAGTTTGGGCTCCTGTCTTCCACACACAATTGTACTTATAATTAAGACGCATATAACTGTAATGTCTGTAATGTGGGAGAGAATTAATTATTACTATTATTATTAATCAAGATAATAAATATATGATCACATCGAATAATTTATTTTTGTACCATTATCACTTCTTTTTTTTGGCAGAATGCCCAACGTCTTGGTCGTGTGAGCCGAGCAGAAGCGAGAGCGACCGCAATGGTCTTTACAATGATCATATCCTTCACAATCGCTTGGACACCTTATTCGCTGTTTGCATTGATGGAACAATTTGCTACTGAAGGCATAGTAAGTATATATTTAACATTTACATAGAAATATAGATAAATAAATATAAGTACTTACATACAGGTTCGAAATTTTGTTGAATCCTGCTAGCTCTACAGTTATTTAAGGGTACAGATAAATAATAAGTAAAGGTGTGTGATATTATGGATAACAAAGTCATGTTTAAGAGATTCATTGGCTTTTCCTGCGATGATACTGGTTATCAAGTAAATTTGTAGATCCAATATAGGCCGCATCTAAGCTTAACTCCACGTCGCTTAGCTTAAGGTCACATTTCGACCAATAAGCGAATATTATATTATTATATATGAATTTAAATGTGACTAACTTTAAATGATGAAGAAACACCACATCAAATAATAATTAATGCTAGTTTTGCCAGCAGCTTATGATTCAGAAGTTATATAAAAGTACTAATATATTATTGAAACTGCTTACACAAACAATAAAATTGAAAAAATCTCTTGAATGATACTTTATGGAATGTGAAAAAAGTACCAATATGTCAAGTAACAATAAAAACTAAATTTACGTAATTTAATAAATTCTCACCAAACTTTTGTTCCGGGGTTCCTTTGAAATGATCCTAATCGGGTTTTAATTGAATTTATTATTTGTGCAACAATAAGTTCACGCTACATACTTTTAATACACACAAAGTTCAGTTTTGCTTTACAAAATAAAAATCTCCTCATTATTAGTATGTAATCATTTATATTCTAGTAAAGTTCTTATAATCCAAAAAAGAAATGCTAGCTTTAAAATAAAAACCTTAATAACATGTCCGTAAAGTGACTAAATAATTTGATCAAACCATCTTGAACATCATTCTAGCTTAACAACGTTAATTAATAACAAGAAATTAATTGAGTTTTATAATCGAGGCAATTACCATCGGAATTTTTCTTTCAAACTCTTTCTTAAGGATATTCAAAGATAACTTCAGTTCAATGTATTCGAAATTCAATTTTTAATTATTTAATTATAGGTATCGCCAGGCGCAGGTGTAATACCAGCATTGGTAGCCAAGAGTTCCATATGCTACGATCCTCTAATCTACGTTGGAATGAACACTCAGGTAAATGACAACCATTCCCATATATTATACTTATAGCATTATAAATTGCATCGTATATTAATTTTATTAAAATTATTTCATATTTCAGTTTCGGCAATCAATCAAGCGCATATTCGGAATTCACACTAAACGAACAAACTCACAAACAGATAAATGTTACAATAATACCATGCTGTCGCCTGCCCACAAGCAATCAGCGTACAACGAAATCACAGTTCGCTATAATTCTTCAGAGACAATCATGACCAGCACACCAAAGAGACCTAAAGAAGTAAATACAAACGAAGACAGTGAAAATCAGTCAGTTTCAATGTCTTTAAATGATGTCAATCGATCGAGTGGAAAAGCTTGCGAACTCCGTACTATTCAAGAGAATAAAACCGTATCTGATGCTGAGAGGTCAAGTGATACGGTTTGCGATGAAGAAAGTTGCAACAGCAACAAAAATTTAGAATTTGTTTTCGGACAATCGTGTAAAATATTCAAACATCCATCCCCTGTACTAACAATAGTCAACACTGATCGTCTTGTTTTCAGCAGAGTACCGAAAGATGCAGCTCAAGAGGCTGTTGACAGTGTATATGGCAACAAAGTATGTGACGAGCATAAGATCGACATGACATCACAAAATCATACAAATCCAGAAAATACCGTTAATGAGAACGATTTAAAACGACCCATCAAACATAGCTTTTCTCTTGATCTCGGTGGCGTGTCTCAAGAAGGTAGGAGAAGAAAATTTTCCATAGAAACAAAACTCGATACTTTCAATCCCCCGAAAATATTTTCTAAGGATGGAGTTGTCAGTAAACTTTTCGATTCAGACACAAAACAAAGACACGATAGCGTTAGAAGTTACTTATGCGATAATGAAACAAGTGACAATGAAGAGGACCTGTAAACGAATTTGATATTTGAATTAATAATAGTCACGACGGATATTGTCATAAAATGCTGTTAATAACCTCAGGCGGTTAGGGCATTTGGAGGTGCGCTCCGCGATGAGACGTTATAAATTATTATAAAAATGAAGGCTATCGTCAAGGATCTGTGATAAAGATATCAGTGCCAAGAAAAATTATATCTAAATATTTTTTGGAACGGGAGAAACGAATTATTAGATAACATATAAGTATATATTATATTAATGTTGAAATTACTTTAAAATACGAGTATAAAGTTGAGGAAGGAAAATGAAGGAGGATCTCATATGAGGATATCAAATTGTTATTTTTGTGTGTTAAGCTTTATATGAAAAATCATCGTAATGTTTATATTGAGTTAATTTAATATAAAAATGATGTCAATTTTTAAATTCATTACTAACGATTATATATTACTTCGTTTCAGAAAAAGATTGTGATCATAAAATTTCTTAGAAGGCTTTCTAAATTTTTTTTTTTTATATGTTTATATTTATCTTGATAATTTTCATCTTTTTCGTTTTTAATTTTAAGGAATATAAAATTTAAATTTACAATTCGTAATTATAAAGCGATTAGCGCGTATGTAATTATAAATAATATAACAAAGTACATTAATATATCAAAATATTTTTACAAATTATAATCATTTCGATATTTAAATTTAACACCAATATGATAAAATTATTGATAGTTGACGTTTTTAATATAAAATATTCACTTAGTTTAATATATGTAGATTAAGATTATATAAATGTTGAAACGGTGGCGTCCGACGATGAAGTTTAAATATTTTATAATCTGTCAATTTATTAGGTTAGTAATCAGACATAGAAGCGCCAAATATTCTTAGAAGCTTCGACGAAATAAGCTAAGCTCACTTATCTTAGTTAAAACTAAAAATTACAAGAATTTGATGTGAAGAATCATTTTCATTGGTTGATAACTCGATTGAAATAGCGTCAAGGAATCCCCGCAGGCGGAAACTAATGATATTTGACGGTTGAAAACTTCGCACATTGCAGGCGGCGTAACTACCAATCAACACTCAAATGTGTTTACAAAAAAACCGTTACATGGGTTTGTTTTCTATTGCCAAGTGAAAATGTACACTTTTATACTTTATGCCTGTTCTCACTTTTTATAAGAGTTCTCATTAATGTTGTCTTAGATTTTCGCGATTATTACACATTGAAATAAAACTAGTTTTTAACGGATTTAATCGCGTATATTAATTATTTTAACATCCCGACGTTTCGAGCACTTTGCAGTGTTCGTGGTCACGGGCAGACTAAGGTGACATTTGTCTGTTTGAATTAAAAAGAAATATTATTTACAACTACCGCCAACGATTTCTTAATTGGTATCTTGAATAGCGTTCCGGTTGCACGCAGAAGGCACTAACTGTATCTTTAGGTCTTGCAGTCTGTTGGATTTGGGATTTTAAATTTTTAAAATTTATAACAAATGTCACCTTAGTCTGCCCGTGACCACGAACACTGCAAAGTGCTCGAAACGTCGGGATGTTAAAATAATTAATATACGCGATTAAATCCGTTAAAAACTAGTTTTATTTCAGTTCTCATTAATCTTATCTATCTACAATATTATAATATTTTAGATATAATTATTGTTGACTAAACATTATATTTTAAGCGGCGCTTTTATGACACATCAAAAAAGCGTAAATACAGAATTTATTCTAAATAAAATTAATGAACGGGTACAATTTGTAAAAAATAAATTAATTACATTAATTTATAAGTATTGAAATATCTTCGATTAATTCCAATTATTTTTAACGATCAATTATTATAAATGTTTTTTAAAATTAATATTTATAGTTATTTAATATGAATTATTAAGAGTTTTAGCTACATAGTTATAAAAGGCCTAAAGTGTATGTATTATACCCATTGTATTCGGCCTTTTCAGTTTACAATATTTATATATATTTTTAAATATCTTCTCATTTATATTATCATTCTATTATAAAAGAGTTGTATAAATAAATCTGTGTAATATAAATTATTTGTAATGAAATATTTTAGTTACATTCTTTATTTAAAAATAAATTTATCTTTTGAGAAAATCGTCTTTAATACCAGTACCTAATTATTCTTATACTAAAAAAATATTAATAGAACGAATTTCAAAATGCTTCTAAATATACAATTTATGTATATTAATGTCTATATCAGTGGTGTAGCTAGGTGGACAAGGGCCCCGGTGCATAGAAAAAGAATCGGACCCACACCCTCTCTTTCCAACCCCTCTTTAACTTATATTGCCCTTCAAAATTATAGATCGGGAAAAATATTCTTGCGAGCACGGTCGAGGTTTTCTAGCTTAAGGAGCTGGCGAGTTGGCTGACCCGCTCTTTTCAAAGCTTAGGTTAGAGGGTCCCTTAGCTCCGGGGCCCTGGTGCACTGCACCACTTGGCCCTACGATAGCTACGCCATTGGTCAAAATGTGGTAAACGAACATTAGGCTCGCCTGATGGAAAGTGGCTACCACCGCCCATGGACATCTGCAACACCGGGGGCTTGCAGGTGCACGCCCACCTTAAAGGAATAAGGCTCTTTTCTTAAAGGTTCCCAATGATATCAGTTCGGAAACATAGCTGATGAAAGTTGGTTCCAACGAGTGTTTGTGCGAGGCAGAAATTGCCTTTAAAATCGCGTTGTTGTGAATTTCCCAACATCGAGGTGGGGTCGATTCTATTTGGTATTCTGATACCATATCCGAAAGTGAAATTCTGCAGACGGACTTAATCTAAACAACTTTGTGAAAAATGCGGGTAATCAAATAAGTCGGAAAGAGCTTGATCGTCGTCAATTCAAGTCCCTCTAGTTAAATACGGTCAATTGGAAGAAGCTTAATAATTATTGAATATTTAATTTATTAATTCATTCAGTCTGAATTAAATATTATATATGTCAATAAATATTCCGATAAAAATAAGTAATGAGTCGAACAGTTTTTCTTTAAAAAATGATGTTACCATTTAAAGATTACCGATTTTAATTTAAGATAGATAAAAACAAATTAGGTGTTACAAAAAAGAAAAACAAAATTGTTTAACATTAATTCAATCGAAAGTTTTCAAACGGAAAATTATAATAAAGGTTTAAACTATATTCTGTTGTATTTTAATAAAATATTTTGAGTTTATAAAGTATCGATTTTGAATTAAACAATGCGTTTTGTTTATCAGTATTAAAATTATGGCAATATGGCAACCATAATATATTGATACCGGAAGTAAATATTAACTGTGCCTTATATCGCCTATTCGCCATAAACCTTTGGAATTAATATGGTATCCCATACGAGATGGTATCCCATGTATCCGTAGTTATACTAGCTCAATGTATTGGTATAGGTACCACAAGCCAAGTCTGTCTGGGTATGCCCAGATAGGCTTGCACAGAGCTAGAAATATAAGCAGTAAACGACAATTAATTATTTTAAAGTTCTCATTACTGTTACAAAAAAAAAGAGGTCTTAATCAAATATTTAATCGGAGTTATATTTCTTGTCACTTCATTTTTTTCTTATTAAGTATAGGGAGGAAGAAAGGTCACACAAAATTCCATAAAAAATCTAGTTCGTAAATGAATCGTAAACGTATCTGTTGAATTACAAAACAAATACTACCCAAAAAGGATATTTCCAACAATTTTAGTTTACGAGATATTTTTCTTTAAAATTCCATTTTGCGAGATATTACAATTATGCTTTTCAGCTTCGATATAATACGTTTTCGATATCGATAGTAATTCGCTTCGATTACTATCGGCAGAAGCCTAAAAATGTCCGCAAAGTCAGTAAATCGTTCTTGGAGCAAGGTATCCGTTTCTATGATAAAATTCGTTTCATAAATTGAAATCAATTTGTAAAAAATACATCGGTAAAGAAGACATATTATTCAATACAAGATTATATAGATGATAAAAAAACGTAGAGCTAATACTAGTTGACTTCCAGGCAGGATATATGTACATACATACATATATAATTGTATTTAACTAACATGACTTTTTTTTTATGGTATTGGTTGGCGGACGAGCATATGGGCCACCTGATGGTAAGTGGTCACCACCGCCCATAGACAAAGGCACTGTAAGAAATATTAACCATTCCTTACATCACCTATGCGCCACCAACCTTGGGAACTAAGATGTTAACTCCCTTGTGCCTGTGATTACACTGGCTCACTCACCCTTCTAACCGGAATACAAAAATACAGTATACTGTTATTTGGCGGTAGAATATCTGATGAGTGGGTGGTACCTACCCAGACGGGCTTGCGCAAAACCCTACCACCAAGTAAACAGACTTTGTACCTTTATAAAATGTTGAAAAAAAGTATCTACTGAGTTTCTTGCCGGTTCTTCTCGGTAAAATCTGCATTCCGAACCGATTACCTTCACACAATATAGTTTGTTAAATGACGATTCAAAAGTGCTTGCCTACTTGAATAAAGTATATTTTGATTTTGATTGTAGGCACGGGCTCACAGTCACCCGTGCCCTTTTTTAAATCCTACTCTAATACATTTTGGCGTATTATATTTTATCTTATTACTGAACATCAACAGATTCCCTTCCCAGAACGGAAGTCATATATATATGTACATTTGGTCTCACATTTGCCGCTTTGGATAAGATAGTAAGCTTTTTAATCCAATTAAAAAGCATGTTAAATAAAGAATTATGTTTTATAAGGCATTATTGTCGATGCAATATGATGCCACCTTAAGAGTAATCACACGCAGAAGTAATTTATTTACGTGCTTAACCAGTTTCCCCGTCAAAAAGTGTCCTAGCAGATAAACTAAGTATCTTCTGTCGTCTCAACACGAGATAAGAACCTAACCACCGAAAGTACAAAGTACATTTTCGGTATTCGTTTTAAAGAAAATACAATTTTTTTTTTTTTTATGTATCATAAATATTACTCATAGCACTGAAACAATCTTTGTATGTGTTAAGTGTATGATAAGATGAATTAACATTAGCATTACATATTGAAATGCAAGATATTGATTTCTAAAAGTAATCAAACGAACGTAATGAACCCATAATAGGTAGTTGAGGTCAGAATTAATTTTCAACACGCTAGTGCGCGTGTTCACAAACATTTTACGCCAGAAAAGTTGAAAAGTTGATTACAGAAATAACATAACTTTAAAGTAGTCTTAAACTTTAAGATTGAATGTAGCCCCGTTGACGGGTTCACTTCAGAAACATTATACGTCAGTAGTTGAGGTCGAGCTATTTTTATCACGCAGCGGAAACAGTCAAAAGGTGTGTGTCTTACAGAGGTAGAGATCTTCCCATTACCGTCTAGGATATGTTACACTAACATCACGTAAAAGACTACTGTTAGTACTAATAGTTAGGGAGTCTTGTAACATGTTAAATAATTACAAATAGGAACACAGAGAGAGACAGTACAAAAAAAGAAGTATCTTGGGACATTCGGTTGAACAAATTTGCTTTCGCTACATACATATACTATATTACGTATTCAATAACAGATACTATGAAATTAATATATATATATAAATAAATATTATAAATATTGGACAACATCACATACATTACTCTGATCCCAATGTAATTAGCTGAAGCACTTGTGTTATGGAAAATCATAAGACCAAAGACAACATAGAAAACTAATGAAATTTTTCTACATCGACTCGGCCGCAACCGAACCCGGGACCTCGGTGTGGCGTACCCATGAAAACCGGTGCACACACTACTCGACCACGGAGATCGTGAATATATAATAAAAAGAACTAACGACAAATTGATATAAAAAAATCCCGTGTTAATTAAACAAAATAACTTTAAATAGTCTGTATACTAATATTAAAAATGCATAAGTGACATAAGCGAATTCGATGAAATTTTGCTTGAAGCAAGCTTGAACTCCATGTCCTTCACATAGGCTACCTTTTAAGATTTTATGCCTGTTACTAGACGACCAACCCCAAAAACGAGAGCGTAACCCTATATAATACGTTAGAAATAGAGGGAAAGATTTCGGCTAGAGAAGTTTCTGCCAATATTCACACATACTCAAATTGACAGATAATCAAAGAATACGCACGTTTTTATTTTTTTTTTGCAAATTGGCCACCTGATGGCAAGTGGTCACCACCGCCCAAAGACAATGGCGTTGTAAGAAATATTAACCATTCCTTACATCACCAATGCGCTACAACCTTGGGAACCAAGATATTACGTCCCTTGTGCCTGTAGTTACACTGGCTCACTCACCCTTTAAACCGGAACACAACAATACTGAGATCTGCTGTTTGGCGGTAGAATATCTGATGAGTTGGTGGTACCTAACCAGACGGGCTTGCACAAAGCCCTACCACCAAGTAATGTTTTTACTTTTGCAGTGTCATCGTTTTCCATGAAATTTGAACAAAATTGTAAAAGTGCCTTGACAATTTTGTATTAAATTTTTTCGTCCAGAGAATAGGAATTGCGATTGAACGACGGAAAGGTGCGAGCATTCTTGCAATCGTTCTACGCCGTAGTGGTCTAAAGCAGCTATTTTTAATTTTGATTTGTATATACTTTCTTCCGTCCTCGAGATAAATTATTTAAATTAATAAAATATACTTACATTATGAGCCGAGATGGCCCAGTTGTTATAACGCGTACATCTTAACCGATGATTTCGGGTCAAACCCAGGCAGGCACCACTGAATTTTCATGTGCTTAATTTGTGTTTATAATTCATCTCGTGCTCGGCGGTGAAGGAAAACATCATGAAGAAACCTGCATGTGGCTAATTTCAACGAAATTCAGCAACATGTGTATTCCACCAACCCGCATGGGAGCAGCGTGGTGGAATATGCTCCAAACCTTTTCCTCAAAGGGAGAGGAGGCCTTTAGCCCAGCAGTGGGAAATTTACAGGCTGCTATTGCTAATGCTAACTTACATTATAACCTCATTATATTTAAAATACGAATTTTATTTATTTTCAATTGTTCGTTACATCCTTATTTGGTAATTCAACTAATGATTTACTGTACTAGTAATATCTTTATTTAAATACCAACGTGAGTGTGTGTGTAATGAATAATTACGGATATTCTCCCTTACACACACTCATGTATATACTTGTAGGCACACATCCACGCCCAATACACTACCGTTCACATTACCAACAATACTAACAGTACGTACTTACATTGCTTAACTATTTTATAGTGTAACCAATATAAGCAGTAACCAGCTTGACTAGATTGGATTTTTAATTCACTGACTCTGTCGCCGTCCTGATTTTTATATACGAAATACTCTTTTTTGTTTTCTCACATAAATAAAAATTAACCTCCATGTAAATTTCGGTCTCCGGTCACCTCTCAATATCGTTTAATTCATTACATTTAACGCGTGAAATAAACACTCAGTATGTTGTGAATCGTTTGGCGTATCTTCATATCAGATTGATTCATAAATATCTTAAGATGAAAGCCTCATTATACCTGTACGAAGACAAGAGCCGAAAGGGTTCTGATTAATCACAAGTAATAATAAATGTATCTTAACCGAAAATGTTGTTCAAACAAGTAGCGCTGAATTTCCATAGGCTTAATTTGTGTGTTGTAATTCAATTCGTGCTCCGCGTAAAGGATAACATCATGAGTAAACTTACAAGTGTTAGAAGAAAATCTGTATTATGTGTATCGACCAATTTGTATTGGAGCAGCGTGGTGGAATAAGTTCTTAAGCTGCCTAAAGGAAGGGAATGACCTTGTTTTTTTATAGTATACGTGGCAAATGGGCAGAAGGCTCATATGATGGAAAATTACTACCAACGCCCATGTACATCTTCAGCACCGGAGAGCTTGCAGTGCTTTGCCAGCCTTTGAGAAATGTGTAGGCACTATTCTTGAAGATTCCCAAATCGTATCTGTTCTGAAAAACTGCCTGCAAAAAGTTTCACAGAGATTTCTTATACTAATATTATGAATTCGAAAGTAACTCTACCTGTCCATCTCTTACGGTTTCACGGCTACACAACTAAAGCAAATTTGATGAATTTTGGTATCAAGCAAGACTGAACCCCATCATCATCAATCATCGACTTTTTCTATTTTTATACCCAAAACTACGGTAGCATGCGGGCGAGGCCGCGAAACTAATCTAATATTATATTTTTTAAATGGAATGTACATAACAGTGATATTCTATGTCATGTTTATATTAGTAGGATGACTTCGAAAGCCGTAACCGTTTCCTGTTAATCCGAGTTATTGTATTACAAAAGGTAATGAACGCTAAGCATCAAATTTGTATACAAATGGAAGTGTTTAGTTTCATTTCTTAGTATATTGTATTTGTTTATGTACACACACTGTACAGCGAATCGATCTTGATAAAACTTTAAAACAAATATAAAACGTTTTTAGGGAATGTTGTTGCTATTTTTTTTTTAATTCTTTATACAGGTAGAATAGCTAATGGGCTAAGTAATGGTAAATGCATTCCTTATATCACCAATGTGTAACCAACCTTAGGAACTAAAATGTCACAACACAACACTATTAATAATTGCTGTTTAGCGATAGAATATATGATGAGTGGCTGGTAATTAAACCGACGGAATATTGCCAGGTAAAATAATGATTACTAATTATTAATATTAATAATAATGTTTTACTTTCAAATGTTCTCTTAATTTCTAACAAAAAAATAAATTAAATTTATCATATGCGAATTAGTCGTTTGTTATGTTTTTATTAAAATCGTTCCGGAAAGAAGAAAATCACTTACATACACACGTATAAAAGATTTCTCTATGTATATATAATGGTGCACTGATGATACATGATATCATACACTGTGAAAATACCGGGACACATTTGATATGCCCAGCGAAGCTGAATTATATCTAGAATATGATCCTAAGTTGCTAAGCGTCATACATGCGACTACTATGTTTACTATTATTCCGCAGGCGCACTCAGCATATAATCACGTAACAATACAAATTATTTTTATACTTAATAACTGTTAAACGAGTGTCTTTGACCACTGAGTGTAGCTGCACATCGCATTCTTATGTACATTGTAACGCCACGCTATAGGCTAAGCCGAGCCGAGTCGAACCAAGCCCGGCCAAGCCAAGCCAAGTCAAGCCAAAGCCAAGAAAAGCTAAAGCTAGGCCACGACCGTTAGTACTAGAACCGTCCGTCAATCCCGCCTGTGACTATTAGTGAGGTCATCACATATTTTCCATTTTAACACCGACTTCGAACAATTTTAAATGTATTGCATTTAAAACCTTCCAATATAATATAATACTTACATTTTTATGTTTATTTATGATATCTATGTATAGAGCTGTGTAAGATTTTTTTTAGAGAAAATACGTTAAACGTCTTAATCATAGTTAAAAAATATATAATGAAATAAACTGTTTACTATAATCGAATCTATAATCTGTGGATTATATAGCATGAATTTGTAGATAATTTTGACAGATTAAACAACAAATAATAATAGTTACTAAAACGGGCGCTTGTAATTGTGCTAATAAAATATTACGATTAATTAAAATCATAGAATTCGTTTAAAACGACATTCAATTTTGTCTTCTAGTTATTGTGAGATTTTACAGCTATTTAAAAAACTTAATACTTTAGAGTAACAAATAACTAAAACTCATTTCACTGATCCTTATGTACAGCTTAACTTTATCGATACCAATATTATACATTAGTAGAATACGTTTGTTTGTATGTAGGGCTAACCTCCGGAATTAACGATCCAATTTAAAAAAAAAATCACTCGTAAAAAGCTACCTCATTCCTGAGTGCTACAGGGTATAAACTATATATACAAAATCATTTTCATCATTACAAAGTCGCTTACCGCTAACTGTCCTTGCGTATGCTTTGATCGTGAAAATTACACAACGATTTTTTGTGCGAATTTTTTTAATAGACAGATTGATTCAAAAGGAAGTTGTATATGTATAATACATGCACAATATAGCAGAGAAACACTGATTATTTTAGAGGTTTCTAAAGTGATGTCGTAAATAAACACATTTTTTTGCGCTTACGTTGCAAACCCTGGACGAATCCTACGAGATAAATCAAAATAATGTACTATAGAATTATACACCTTTAAAGGGTCTTCAAAAGTCAGATAATGTACGTCTATCTTTCAGGGATAACCTACAATAAAAAAAAATTATACTTTACTTTTTACGAAAAATAAGGGCTTTTCTTCGAACCGATTTTAAGCAATACAGCATTAATCCTTATCCAATTAAGTACCTTAAATACATTGTGTATTTAATATAAACCACTATTGGCCCTTTACAGCATGTTATTTAAATGAATATATCGAAGATATTGCTGATTTAATATACAGGGACATAGTTTGTATCGGTTTGTATTATCTAATGACAAAAAAGTTGTGAACGTTGTAAGACATTCCGTAGTATATTTCGTATAAGCATTGCACCCGTGCGAAGCCGGGCGAGTCGCTAGTTATTAATAAACCACAACCACTATTTACTACGTTGGACTATGTTGAAACAAAATTATTTTTGATTTTTAAACGATACATACGATTGAATATTAGACAACCGTAACCTGCCACTACGAAATTTGGCAACCAACTCAGGTGTATAAATTACGGGGCATTCATAATCCTGGGTTGGTTGAAATTTCTTTTATCAGAAAAATTACATTTGTTTAGGCATCAGGTATTTATTCTTCAAGAAACTTTTTATCGTATCAACCTTAGTAATGCTAATTCTGTTTTTTAATTCAAACGTCTAATTCGATTTTTATATTGTGAATTTTTTTTTATTCATTCTGCCTAACAATAAACTACCATTTATAAAACATAAAACCTTTTTTTTCAAGCACGTGCTCTTTTTGTTCGAAATATGAAATAGCGACTCAACTAAGATTTTATAGGCTTTAATTAGGTCGGAACGTCATGTTATTATTCAAGTTCTGTAAACAGATGTTGACATCATTTTAACTTCTATTATCTTTATTCATAAAAATATCCATTTTTTTTATACATTATTAAACAGAGAAGTTGAAGAACAACGATTCATCATCATCAGCCCACATTCGTCCACTGCTGGACATAGGCCTCTCCAAATGCACGCCACTTTGGTCTTTCTTCGGCAACTCGCATCCAGCTCCTGCCAGCCGTCTTGCGCAAATTGTCACTCCACCGTGCCTGAGGACGTCCTACACTACGTTTGCCGAGATGCGGTCTCCACTCTAGAGCACGTTTTCCCCAACGGTTATCGGTTCTACGACAAATATGGCTGGCCCACTGCCACTTCAGCTTACTAATCCGGTCGGCTATGTCGATGACTTTGGTTCTCTGACGGATCACCTTAGCGACTTTAACACCAGTTAACGTTATCTATATCTATAAAAAAATTGCCGTTTTAATATTCAGCATGTTTCAAAGAAAGTTGTTAGCTAAACAGTATCTATCGTACAATGTAACACAACATTTACACAGTAACGCAGGCCGGACCTGCTAGAACAACGTAAACATTAGGCATCTCGGAAAAAAAAATTGAGCACATAAATATATATAAATATTTCAGGCAGTTTGGCAAAGGGCCACCTGATGGTAAGTGGTCACCAACCCCCTAGACATTAGCACTGTGAGACATATTAATTATATTTTAACGTAACGTGAACGTAAGATGTCACTTATGCATATTTACTCTTGGTCACTGACCCTTCAAACCGAAACACATCTGATGAGTGGGTAACACCACCCAGCCGGGCTTGCACAAAGCCCTACCTCCGAATAATTAATATTATTGTTATTTTTACAAAATTTTATTCAATGTAAGGCCACAGTCGATTTCTGCTATGACATATTATTTCTCCAAGGAGTATCAACAGTGTCATCATGTAAGCGACAAGAAGTAATGCAATGGGTATCAGCGTGTGCTCAAATTGTACGTTGTATTGAGCGTTGGACTGCTTACATCCAGCCGGTCTATACTTGTCTATGGCCATTAACCTAACCAACAATCCGACTTCTTTTGCACGGAGAGTCCTGAAACAATTATTTTTAATTATAATATTGAAATTATTTTTTTTAGTATATTTAGTTTTAGAGAATTATTTGAATTTTACATCAGAAAATAATATGTATATGAGAATTGCGAAAAAATCCGATTTCCTCGTTGGTCTAGTAGCAATATATAAGGCCGCAGATTCTGAGGTCTTGGGTTCAAATCCCAGGTCGTGCCGATAAATTGCTATTGGGTTTTTACATCAAAAATTTCTCAGTAACAGCCCGGATTCTGGAATTTGGAAATGTATACATTTCCGTGTCTTGGAAAGCTCATAAACCGTGGATCCTGGGCCTAAACTATTTCTGTGTTGGATTTGCCACCCCATCTCAGATTTAGGGAATAAAAACACACCCTTGTGCACTATAATTTCCTGCGTAGTCAGATGGTCCCATGAGATTAACCGCCGTAACCGAAATCGGGCATATGATATCATCATCAATTTAGCAATACCTTTTTTTAAAAATATACATATACATAATACGTGGTTACCCTATCTTAAACTCTTCTTTGTATGAAAAATTCTTGGATGTAAAAAAATAATACTTCACATTAGAGTAGAGATCGATTTCGACGAGTTGACATATTTCGTCTCTGCGGAAATCTGTAAATATTCATTAAAATATTATTGATACATAATTCTATTAAATACAATAAATTGTTTCACGTAAGGGACTTTTTCTTATTTTAACATTTACTCAACTTTTGTTTTTTTTCTCTATTGACTTTTTTTTTTAATTTTATATACGATTCTACTATAGATTTTATTTATAAATACATATTTTTATAATTCGTTGTTTTTTAGGAATTTATTGCATCATTCACACTTTACCCCTTTGAGGGATGATTTAAATAAGCCTATATCCTTCCCTGGAAATTAAACTATCCCCATACCAAATTTCAACTAAATCAGTTCAGTGGTTTAAACGAGAAAAGGTAACAAATAGAGTTACTTCCGCATTTATAATATTTGTATAGATTAGTAAAAAGTAGAAAATTTGTCTATGTCTAAATCTCATTGTCTCTGATTAGTTGACATAATGCCAGAAGACTACGTTAGAGTAGGTTATGACCGAGGACTCAGTAATAATAATTACTATATACTGAAATAGTAACTAAATAAGACTAAGAACTCAATTGTGATCTTTATTCTTGACCAGCACTGTGTTTATCTAAAATAATGTAATTGTAATATTTACACCGTTTCCAAATCGGATAAAGAGTGATGTAGTCAGACAATAGAGCAGTTTTCGTATCAATCACGGCATTCAAAGCACTTTTTACGTCCAATATTTTGAGTTGCTGCACTTTATTCCAAACAATACTGAGGTTCTTGTCTAAGGCCATCTCGTATTTCTGTTGACAAATTCAAATATTACAATTGTTTATTGCAATTTATTGTTTGTGTATACTTTATTATTAATTGTGTGTATTGTTTGCTGGTACAAATAAATTATTGTAAATTATTTCTTAAGTTAACATAAACGTTCTACTTAAAAAAACAAAGTTAAGACTTTAGAAGGATGACAATCTGTCGGGCTCCATGAAATGTTATATATTATTATTACTCAGGAGATATTCTAATGCCAAACAGCCGTACTCAGTATTGTTGTGTTCCGGTTTAAGGTGAGTGAGCCAATGTAAATACAGGCACAACGGACATAACATCTTAGTTCCCGAGGTCGGTGGCACATTGGTGATGTAAGGAATGGTTAATATTTCTTACAACGCCGCATCGGAAATAAACGAGACCTAGCAATACTTTGACTAGTGCGAGTAAAAAGAATATTTGGAATTAAAGGTAAAGAAAAAGTGGTACAGTGAAAATGGTCGATGAAGCAAGTGAACTTGATAACTCCAGCGAATATCACAAAGCTGTAAACGCATCAGACATAGACGAACATGAACTAAGTTCATATGTTTCAACTCCACGAAGATATAAGATGCTGGACCAAATTGTCAAAACATTTCTCGAGTTACTGTACCTTGGGCAATACATCCAAAATTTGAAAAAAGAATTATAAATAGTATACTTTTTCAATTAATCTATCGTGTAAATTGACGTTTTAAAAGTGCTTCTAACAGCCAACTTTCCTGTATACAGTATATTTAGAATTTTTACTTTGCTTTATACCAACAATTATGTGCATAGATAATTAAAACAAACCTTTTTATCAGTTATAAGATTCATATCCTTTAGCAAAACGATTTGGTAATCTTCATCCACTATAGACTGTAGATTCATAGCTTCATCCTTATCACTCACGAGGTGAGAGAGCAGGTTGGATGTATAAAAACAATGTACGACATACGCACATAAAATAAAAGTTAAATATGCAATACGGCGGGAAGACGACATCGCTTGCAATGGAAGAACTGAAAAAGTTAATTTACTTACATTTATAATTTATTAAATTTGAAAATCTGATCCCGAAGTACGCAAACATCTTGCACATCTTAAGTTAACATACTAAAAGTAGTTAACTATTACCAATAATCATGAAATATTGCATATACGTGGTCAGGGGACAAAAAAGGTGCCTAATACCTATCCCCTCTCCTCTACCCAAGTGAAGACGCGGGCAGGAGCTAGTATTCCATTCTATAAGGTGATGACTATGTGATAAGAACACGTCTATCTTAAACGGATATTGAAGAAAAATTCGAATGTTTTGGGTAAAATTCTAACCCACCAACGTAACCGCATTTCTACCAACTTGGCACCGTAAACCAAGTTCTTCTTTTCAAAAGAACAGAAGTCCAGCAATATTTTTTAATAATATTTGTTGAAACTGTGTCGAAATAATTTTGTTCGTTGGGTTCTAAAATATTCATATGGATATGGTCGTTCGGTTGAAAGATTCCGGGCCACATCTTGACGATTGTTACCCGGAAGCAAATAGATTGGTCTCGTCCCTGGGGGCACTTTTTCGCCGCGAACGTGTGGAATCTATCAATAACTTATGTACATATATAATTTTAAGAAAGCGACCAAAAGACCCTGAAAATATTTCTCTTTCAAAAGTTTTTTTTTTTATATTCGCGTCATTGTAATGACTGATCTAAAACTTGATGCAATATGGTGCGATTTAACAATTTCTAATAAGATAAAAAGATCTTTATAATTCGTAGTTAATGTCATATATAACGAAATTATTCCTTTGAAACAATTTGTGGAACATTTAAAAGGAAATGTTTTTTAGTAGTATGAAAATATTATTTTATTTTTGAATATATTTATATAGTAATCATTTTTATTAATGTATATTTTAAAGCTTTATCGATATTTGATCGCAATACTATTAACTAAATTCTATACCTAAATAATAAAATATAATGATTATTTTTTATTTTTTCCATATATTAGGATGGATGGATCTATATACAGTCCTGGCAATACAAATTCAATACAAAATGACATAACACGCATCAGTAATTACAAAACCTTAAATTGGAATGTTTTTTTTTTTCATTTACAACAAGCCAGGGATGCATCGATACGCATTTTTGCCGATACGATACCGATACCAATACTCTTAGAAAAATATCGGCGATACCGATACCGATACATTTATCGAATTTAAATAAAGGTAAAATAAATGTAAGGAGACATGTTGATTGATTGTTTTTTTTAAATATTAAAATAAAACGTTACAGACTTGGAAAGTGAATATTGGTCATAAAGCTCAGTAATAAAGGTACATTAATAAGAGTTAGTAACTAAAAATACATTATTCAAATTTTTGTTTAAAAAAAAAGTATTATCTCGTTTGCAAAGAAAATTTGTCATTTTCGTTGCAAACGCGCCTCTTGTTTTGTTATATTGTCTATATAACAAAACAAGAGGCGCGTTTACATTACTTTTTTAAAACATGTAATTTGAACAGTATCGTTGTATTGGCCAGAAAAATATCACCGATACCGATATATCGGTATTGGTGTCGGATGCATCCCTACAACAAGCAGACCCTCATTAGGTTAATTGTAAACTAATTATAATATTGATACACAGTCATGATCAAAATGACTAATCAATATTATATTATTGAAATATTATTAGCATTTTTTTTTTATTAGCATTAGCAGCCCGTAAATGTCCCACTGCTGGGATAAAGGCCTCCTCTCCTTTGAGGAGAAGGTTTGGAGCATATTCCACCACGCTGCTCCAATGCGGGTTGGCGGAATACACATGTGGCAGAATTTCGTTGAAATTAGACACATGCAGGTTTCCTCACGATGTTTTCCTTCACCGCCGAGCACGAGATGAATTATAAACACAAATTAAGCACATGAAATTTCAGTGGTGCCTGCCTGGGTTTGAACCCGAAATCATCGGTTAAGATGCACGCGTTCTAACCACTGGGCCAAATATTATAAATTATACATATAAATGAAGAAGCTGCATTCTTCAGCTTTATTTAATTTGCCTGGTTGATAGGTGACTGTAGTTAAAGCTGTAGTTTTAGATTTCTGATTTCCAAATTATATTTTAAACAATAACAGCTAAAGTACTCTTTCTGAGTGCAACCGTTAATCTTTAAATGTCTAGATAGACCACCAAAGCAGATAACACGTCTAAAAAAAGTGGCCAACAGTTGGCTACAATATTGTATACTTAATACACACATTCTAGTAAGTAGTATGACGTTCGGCGAGAGGACAACCAAGATAATAAAGTTGGCCCATACAATATAGTTCTTTAGTAGTGCGACATAATCTAACATTATGACTTTGAAATGACTGTGCTCCAGTTTTCAAGTCAGACAAATACTGACTATTTCCATTTCAAATCTTTTAAGAAGAAACAGCTTAGGGTATTCTAGTTTTTAATATACCTTGTTTTATATAATGTATGCGCACAATATGTCCATAGAAAGCATTTATGCTTCCTTTTATACAAATCGCTAAAATTGAACATCTCATAGACATTATGTTATAATTAATATGATTGCAAATCTTATTTACATTCCAAATGACAAAAAAAATGTACACTTTGATCAATCTTCTTGCTATCCAAGGCAAAATACCGGAAACTTGCATATAGTAACGGATAATCTAGAAAATTCATGATGATCTTTGTAATGATAACGCTTAATAAAGAAAGCCACCTTTGTGATGTGACCCTTATGGATTTAACTTGACAACACTCGCAATTTCAAATATAACGCAGAATATAATAACAGGCGCTTAAAATCATCGCATGAGCAGAAATCTTTAGTTAAAATTATAAATATATTTGTTAAATTAACCAAATAAAATTATGTAGAGATACTTACATATTTTTATAATTATATTTATTAATAGATTTGAGTTTAATTAATTCAAAATATGTTAATATTTGATAATACTAATAACTTTGTACACCTCAAACTTTCGAAACTATTTGACAGAATTACACCTGTAGAGCCGAGATGGCCCAGTGGCTAGAACGCGTGCATCTTAACCGATGATTTCGGGTTCAAACCCAGGCAGGCACCACTGAAATTTCATGTGCTATATATATATATTTCATGTTTATAATTCATCGCGTGCTCGGCGGTGAAGGAAAACATCGTGAGGAAACCTGCATGTGTCTAATTTCAACGAAATTCTGCCACATGTGTATTCCGCCAACCCGCTTTGGAGCAGCGTGGTGGAATATGCTCCAAACCTTCTCCTCAAAGGGAGAGGAGGCTTTTATCCCAGCAGTGGGACATTTACGGGCTGCTAATGCTACACCTGTTGTAGATACGAGCAGTAATCGCGTTATACCCAAATTCAGAATATAGCAAATTAGAAATTAAGCATTAATAATAGGAATAAGAAGTCGGAGTGCTTAGATGCAGTAGTGGTTATAGCTATAAAACTTACTATGTTGACAATATGCGGAAAAGGCCAGTAGGAATTCCAGGGGGAAACTTAATTCGATACCAAACATCTGGTGATCCCACCAACTCAAAATGTAAAATGTGACTGATCCCAGTAATATCATGGTATAAATACAGCTCCAAACAGGCCTTGTGAAGGGCTGGCTATAAAAGCCATGTGGAATACCATCGTAGTGACGTCGGAGAATAAATCCGAACCTGGGAAACACGAGAAAACATTAGTCTTAATGGAACAAAATATTATAACCTCGACTAAAATATTTTACGCGGTTGCTTTTAATTATAATACTAAAACAAAAATTATAACAAATAGTCTAACGTAAAACTTTACAATATCTATACAAAATAATATGTTCAATATAGAATATGTTCAGCATTGAACTTACTTATTAATTGCCAAACTTAGTACCACCGATTCTTGAAATGATTCATTCAAGAATCGGTGACCATCTCAAAGTCAAAAATCTTTATTCAATATAGAAGTGTTACACTTGCTTATTGATAGTCAAAAATCTCAAGTATCTAGCCTATGTTTTTGGACGACATAGTATAGGTGTACGTGGGTATCGTACAAAACAGATCACGTTTTAAATTTTCTTTCTTCTTTTTTCGAAAAATTACTATGTTGTCAATTATTCCGTCTTACTTTGTCCATATATAATAGCTTATTGCTCAAATATTGACAATATATAAGTTTCAGATCCCGAAGTCATAGGTTCCAATTTCTGATCAGACCATACATAGTTATTAGGTTTTCCAATCCAGAAATTTGCAGCAACTGCCTGGGGTTAAGGAGTTGGCAGTCTTGAAAAGCATGTGACGCTGTTGGTCCCACACCTGAATTATTTCTGATCCTATTAAATTTCCATCCAAACAAGCCGTGTATGTTAATGAGAATATTTCAACAGAAAAACCAACTTACTTATATTTTCTATTGCCCCAACCTGGGGTTTGAACCAAAACCTCAGGGTATATGGCCACATATGTGGCAAATTGACCAAAGACACTCACGTCTTACGATTGGTTTATTTTTGAGAACAACCTTCAAGAACATCATCGACACTAGTAACCTAGTCTATGGGCGACACTAGAGCCATCAAACAAAAAATAAACACACTTTGCTATTTAAAAATATAATCAAAGAAAACCTTTGTATTGAAATTCTTCTTGATATCAAAACCAAACAAATATCATCAACTACACTTAATTCTAAATTTAATTAACCTACCGCCACATAAATATCGCCTGTATTGGATATGCGTTATCCAACATGTGGGCTTGAAGTTCCATTGGTTTCACGTATATGTCCACGGAGTCATTGTCTCTGGGACCTATAGCTTCCCGCTTAGCTTCCTGTGTCATATTGAAATAATTTTCTTTCGGATATGTTACACTGCAATCAGTAATAGATGTTTTAAAAACAATAACGTTATTACGGCATTTTGTTTAACGTGAAAATACATTATTATTTTAGTACATATTACGGCAGTTGTCCTCTATATTTGCTTGACCAAAACTTTGATTTGTCAAAATCTAAATAACGGTTTTATGGTTGTGTTATGAATGTACGTATTGTGTTATTGGCTAAGACAATATTGAAAAGTAAACAGGATACGGTCATGTATGAATTTTTTTAAAAACTATTTAATGACTATCTTAATAATTCTTATCGGAATAATCATTACAAAATATAAAACAAAGTCTCTTACCGCTGTCTGTCCCTATGTATGCTTAGATCTTTAAAATAATAACACAACGGATTTTGATGATAGAGAAACACTGATAGTTTTAGAGGTTTCTAAAGTGATGTCGTAAATAAACACATTTTTTGGTCTCACATTGCAAACGCTGCCTAAACCCTACGAGATAGATCAAAATAATGTACTACAGTATTATACACCATAAATTGGTCTTCAAAAGATTCCGCGACGATATATGTCTATCTCTTAAGGATAACCCACAATAACCGTTTTTTATCCTTTACTTTTTACGAGAAATAATGGCTTATTTTCGAAGCGATTTTAAAACAATACTGCATTAATCCTTATCCAATTATGTACCTTAAATACATTATGCATTTAATATAGATCAATATGACCCTTTACAGATTTAAAACGCAGGGACGTAACGATTTGTATTATCTAATGACAAAAAAGCTGTGAACGTTGTAAGACATTTCGTAGTATATTTATTATCAGCATCGTAACCGTGCGAAGCTGGGGCGTGTCGGTAGTCCGTAGTAACCGGGCATATTACATTACATTAAACAGAATCCTATAACATGACATTCTGAAGTGCTTCTAAAAGCCGACATGATTAAATATATTTTCTAATTTGAAATAAAATACGTAATTGAGGCTGTCTTTTTAATTGTGATAGAATATCATTCAAATGTCGACCTTAGCAATTTACATTAAGTAATGAATTTTCGCGAAGCCGTCTGGGTGTGTACCACCAACTCATCACGTATTATACCTACAAATAGTGTTTGGTGCTTGAATAAGCCAGTGTAGTTACAGGTGCAAGATAATATCTTACCTATGTCTATGACAGTGTGGTCTACTTATCAAATATTGAGACATTATTGACCAATTACTAAGTCTCCTTACCTATTTATGTAAAATTAAAAAAAAAATGGCGACAATAGTGTATTTTTTTAAGGAAATTTGTAATTAAGTATCGGTCGGTTTTTGTGAAAAAAGTGCTTACTTGAAATGAAACATGCCCTGTAGAATTTGTAACACCATACATCCCATGGCTGTTTGCCTCCACACATAGTCATGTTCGTATTGTGACTCAAATCTTATAACATGCTCGCAAGGGAACAATGCTCTCACTTTAAAAGTTTCGTTGATTTGTTTCATTATAATTACGTGTATGAGATGTGTGTGGGTCTCTATGTGTGTGTGTTTAAGAGCATTTACATACGCATGTACGTGAATATCTTATTTGGTGTCACATATTTTCAAAGTTGTTATTCAATGCACACATATTTTTATTTCCTTTATCAACATCCAATTAACCTTCTATGACGTCACAACGACACTCCACCTTATTTATTTATTTTATTTTACGGTCCAATCATAAAATAAGCTTATCCTGTGCTCGACCAGTACTCATACTGATCGAGTTAGTTACTTTCAATATGAAATGTTGTCAGTCTAATGGTTTATTTTAATAATTCAAAACACATTTATAATGGTTCTCAAATATTGTTGAAGCTTGGTAAACAAGTAAGTAACTAATGTTTGAAGAGATACCCCAGTGGCTATTTAACCAACTTCAAGAAAAGGAGGACGTTGTAAGTTTGACAAAAATTTTTATATATCTAATGTGTGTATTCACAGATACTCCTAAACGGCCAATTTGTATGATTAAAAGTTATATGTCGACCAACAAATAGGGTATCTGGTGGTAAGTGGTTACCACCGCTCATGGGAATTAGAGACTCTTACGTGGCCTTACATCAACAACTCACGCTAATGTAATTTAATTTCTTCTTTAAATAATTTATTTGTTGATAAACGTCTCATTTAGTAGTTATCAATAAAATTTTATGAGTGATATCTATTTTTAAACATATGATATACGTGGGGACCAAATGACAAATATACAATTATACATATTAATAATATGCATAAGAAAACATTTTCTTTACACGAAGACGTAAAATAATATTTACCATGAGTTACTGGCAACACGCCATCATTAACTCAGTGGAACGGACCATCAAATTTAACGATACTATTCTTTTAATATAACTTTTCTATGAAATTAATTTAAAAGTTAATATTGTTGTTGTTACAAGTAACGCCGAAACTTCACTAGATAATATAAAACAAAGTTCCCCGCTGCGTCTATATTTCTTTGTCGGAACGCGATAAATTCCTAGCGAACGGTATACTGTTTTCACCAGTGACGCGGTTCTTACCGAAGAAGGTTTAGGTGTGTTAAGGTTTTATATAAATTTACAAAAATACGACAATGATTGTGGAAGATGTCGGAGAAATTCATGTCGTCTGGGATCTTTATGTGTAGTAAATCTAATGAGATTATTAAATAATAATTAATAGATAATCGAAGTATATAAAAAATATATATAATAAAACGGCTATATTGTTTAATTAATTGTGTAGTCTTAGATGTTCGATGTTTTCAGAGCTTCATAGGACCGCAGATCAGTATCTGGTATTAATTTCAACTTTATTCCTCTAAGCGTTCCTGAGAAATATTGTGTTGACGGGCAGACAGAGTGACGGTCAACCTTCTAATGGTTCCTTTTTTCTTTAGAGGTACCATACAAAATGCAGTAGAGTGGTAAGGAACACCGAGACGGGACGCACGTGCTCTACTAGCAAACTTTACCAGGCAGTCCTGAAAACCAAGATGAAATTTGCACGTCGATCCTTAACTTAAAATTAACAATACAATTAATATCAATAAGCCATATACTCGATAACGTACCCCAACGTACGAAACCTCGATTACACTGGTCAACATGGGTTTCGTTTCCTTTAGTTTTATTACTGTTATTAAGTATTTCTATGGCCCTGATTATGAAAAAAATACTAGAATTATTAGATTGCTAATAGCTTTACTTTTAGAATGAAATGATCTTTTATAAGATTATCTTTTATATTGTTACAAACTTCAGTACTATTCTGCCATCATATGTGACTCCCACCGCCCCTGATAACGATCTTCCTTTGTCCGAAGATCCTGATGGAATCTTCCACTGCTCTTCACTGAAATCACCCATATTTTGTGAAAATCAGTCTAAATGCGAGTGCAGAAAGTGGATTTTTATGCTCATGTTGCACCTTAGCTCTTTCAAGTTCGATAGCATCTTCACGTGGTCGTCAGATCACTTTGTCTAGGAAATTACTCCTAACGAAAACAAATGAATTTCAATCTTGGAATTCGACTTCAGTCATTGATTCGACAAAATTAGAATCTTTCACGAGTTGCCTAATCTGCCCATCTGGCCGATCAAAAATATCAGCTTTAAATTTTTAAATGGTTGAGGTTCTTGGCTAAATTTGTAGTCTGAATCAGAATTTTCACTTGATGTATTTCGTTCGGGATCACAGAAATTTGTATCATTAAAATATTTAGATGTGCTGGATTGTACCTCTCGTGATTTTAATTGAGGTCTTTGAGCAGAACTTTAGTTAGGATATGACCACTTATTTCCATTTCCAGGGTTCATTCCGTTAATTTTCACAATGCAGAAGTAGCAGTCATGGTGGTTTTAAGGTTCTCGTCAAATCATGGGCATTTCGAACATTATTGCATTTCTTTTTCCATTGGGCCATTATCGTAGACATACCACACACTTCTGGCATACAATATGAGGAACCTACGGCTTATCCTGATTACACAATTTTATTTAAAAGTATTGATTATTATACGCAGTTTTTACAAAGTCCGCTATAGATTTTCGATATTTTACAAATATATATTCACCACAAATAAAGCAAAAACAATCGGGATTAAGCATCTTCTTGACGAAACTATATCGAAAAAAGCAAGAAAATATATTTCAGTGTCTAATAAAAAACGCAAATCTAAATAAAAGTAGTAAATGAGGGTAGTTAACTGTAACTCAAAAACAAAAGCTGTTAGAGAAGAATTGTTGCCATATTTAAAATATACGAGACAATTTGATATAGAAACAAAAAAATTTTTTTTAATTGGCCTTTGTTATCTTAATACTTGCTTTAAACGTGACGAGCTACCATATAAAATTTCAAACGAATTATCGCGATGAATGATGATGAATTTTCAAAAAGTTAAAATTTGCCAAAAGTTGAATTTATTTCATTAATACGTGCTTCTTACCGATTTTAAAATTTCTGACATCAGAAACTATGATTTTCCATACAAATTATCATCCCTCTTTTAACCACTAATTCATTTGGAATTAGAAAAATACTCTCATTGGGCTCATGAACGTTCCATAACGAATTTCTGTGCAAAATTTTATCCTGTTAGATTCGGTGGGTCTTAGTACAACGCTAATATAACAAAGAGGTAAAATTTGTTTGTTTGTATGTAGGAAGTAATCCCTGGAACTTATGATCCATTTTTTTTTACTGGTGTAAGCCACATTATTTCTGATTGATATAAATTGCGTTTATATCATATATTTTTCTTTATTAATAAATAACAGCCGTGCAAAGCTGGGTTTATAATATCATATATTTTAACCACCAAATTTTCGTGTTCTTAATTTGAATTTAAATCATTTTACGTATTCTTATTTGAATTTATTAATTTCACTCAAACTAGCAGTATGCAAAAAAGTCCCAAAGAAAAATTGTTCGATTATAAAACCCAATTATTATTTTTTTAATTAATTGTCAAGGATGAATGAAACTGAAGAGGGTTTATTTATTTTTTCAGCAGTATTACGGTTAAGTCAATTAAGTTAATTTTATTAAACAACTTACAAAATTAGTTCTATTACAAGTATACCCTGAAAAGGAACTGGCTAACTGAAAATCACTGCGTCGCTGGTCTAGTGTCTCGATATGATGCTGCCAAAACCCAGGTCTTGCGGACAAAAAGTTATTAGGTGTATATTTATTTTGGGTCTATCGAACTAATTTGAGTAAAAGTCTGAAGTCTGAAAGCTGGAAGTGAGTACACTCCCGTGTATCGAAAAGCAGGTAAAAACATTGGTCCTGCCCTTGAACTCTTTCCGGACGTGTGAGATTGTCAAATCGGATTATGCGAGTGACGGAATTGATAATGCACCTGTGTGTGTCTACTCACACACTTACAATAATATGTCCTGCCTAGTAAATCTCCCTTGAAATATCACTATCTATGAAAATATCATGTTATGTCATATTGTGTAATTTTAGAAATTTTTGATACCAAATAAATGAAATTTTATTACTGACATGTAATACTTTTTCTTTTGTTTATAGACATAACTAAATTATAAACAAAATATAGTTTATTCCAGTAGGTATTACAAGCACTTTTAAATTGTCGTTTCACATCGTTTTACATCGTAGAAGAAGAACTGGCAAGAAACTCAGTAGTTACTTTTTCAACATTTAAAGTACAAAGTTAAGTTAGTTAAACACAATTACATATGTATATAATATATTCAGCCGGGAAGTCAACAAGGATTCACGCTTGTTTATCATCTATATAATTAAGTATTTAACGTTCTAATACGAAGTGTCATACATAAAACTTGTTTTTCCTTGCAGTTCTATATACTTCACAGGGAGCATTCACATTGGCAGCACCGGTGCGTAAGCGGTAACGATACCGGTACCGGTAATGCTCAATTACTTAAATTAATGCTCATATTTGAACTGTTGTAATACAAGCGAATACTCCTGTTGAGGGCCTGTCCTAAGAATCAAAAGCTTCTCAGGGACTAACTGAAGTTGAATACTAGTTATCACATTTTTTTTTGAATATTCAATAATTCTGTAACACATTTCGTATCTCACTCGTGAAATGTTGAAAACTATTCGTGGTGTTATGATATTATATATGTATATATATATATATATATATATATATATATATATAGTCTATACTAATATTATAAAAGGGAAAGTAATTATGTTTGTATATATGTTGCTCTTTCACGACCATACCACTGAACTGAATTCGATGACATTTGGTTCAGGAAGTTTGAAAGTCCAGCGGAATGCCTAACAACCCCTAAAACACAGGGCGGGCGATATCTAGTACTATATAAATTCCTAACAATTAACAGTGTTCTGCATTGAGTTTTGATTTTTTTTTAAATAATTACATTCATTCACGGTAAGGAGCTGACTTATTAGCAAACAATTTCAGTGCTATTCATTAAAAACGTGACTATCATTTGCTCAGTGAAAAAACAGCAATAAAAAAGCCGTCCCCCGATTCTTTTCACTATTTTGTGTTTTTAATTGATATATGAAGACACCCCGCGGGTATTTTATGAGCCGACATTCTTTTTCGATCTTTTTTGTTCTCAATCTCGAAATATAAGATTTTATCCAAACAGACATATATGTAGCTAAGTCTCCCGATTTTATCTATTTTTTTCTTTTTTTTTATATGACTAGGAATGCCCCGTTTTAAAGCCCTCTAATGAAGTCGAAAATTGTGCTAGAGTTGGGAACGACAACCCCGAGGGGTCATTAACCCGTCCCGTAAGCCATTGCGTCATAGACGTTATTTTTTTTTAAATTAACGAATTGATATATGGAATAATAACTGGATGTCTTTGAAAATCAAATCTTTCACGACTTACTTCTGGTACTGGTACCGATCCAAAGCTCTAGACACGCGGTAGCGTGTCAGCCAAGTTCTAGTAACAGAACTGGCGTGCAGCACCGTGTGTAATATTACACGAACCATTTGGAGCCACTTTTGACCTCCTCATAACTCAAAAACTATTTGACATAAATGTGTCAAATTTGGCTCATATATTGAGACTCGCGAGATACATATGTGTTCAAAATTTCATAAACGTATCTCAAATAGTTATTTAGATATTTACGTCTAAAAATCGTCATTTTTATCACTGACTGACCTATAGATCAAAACTATAACCTACTTCCAGGTGACCTAGAAAGTTGAAATTTGGCATGTAGGTAGATAATTAGGCCAATATAAAGGAAAAAATCTGAAACTGGTAATTTTTTATCATTTTATTATAATTTTTCATTTTATTGGGTCTATAGGAACACTTATATACTTAGTTCCTTTAAAATAACTGTAATAAAAAAGTTATGCAAGAACCAGCAATCAAAACTTATGACAGCCGGTCTTAATGGGGATTTTAAGGTCTTCACGTGAATATATAACAAGTTGAATACCACCCTTAAGTTTTTTAAATCCAAATATTTCCGTTTTATTATTACTTATTAGTATAGATGACTTTGGTATTTATTACGTTATTAACTAGCATTTAGCGCACATCAATGGTGCAAAATCTATATATATACTTTTAAAAATAATAATAATAGGCATTTCGGTACACGGCGCGCGACGTGACGCCGAAGCAGCGGGATAGAAGCGTTGTGATTAAACCTTTACGCGGACGTGTCTGAGCGAGTGGCAACCGCGCTCATAAGAATTATTTAAATACCTTCCGATGGAAACTGCCTAGTCTATTCGACTGCATATTTTTTGTTTGAGTATACTAGTATACAACAATAAAATAGGTTTCGTGAGACTGTAGTAGAGTATGTATATCGTAACAGGAATGATTTAAGTTTGTACTCTAGCGCTACAAACGGGGATCCTTATTGCTTGGAAGAACAGTATCGAGCGAGCATGCTGATGTCAGCAAAGGACTGGTGAATGGGTCCAATGGAAAAATAGAGAAAGTACATTGAGGACGTCGACAACAGCAATAGTGCACGTAAAATAACAATTCAATTTAAACATAATTTAATTTGCGAACTAGAAGCCAAACCAAGTTACAGATATTAAGTAATGTACATTTATGTTCAAAGGAAACAATTCTCTATTTGCTTAGCATATTCTACTACTATACACAAATCACAAGGCCTTCGCCTTGACGGTGCTCTTTTCGACATAGGCTCCTCTATATTAAGTAAAGAGCAGGCTTACGTTGGCCTCTTTAGAGTTAAAAACTTAGATGGAGTACATCTTATCAATTTAGGTCCAAGTCAAATCAAGACACAAGAGAGCTCTATTGTAGAGTACAACCGTCTGCGCACATTATACCACCCCTACTTGGGCAAGTTAAGTATAAACAGAAAACGCGTAAAAAATATCCGGACACTGAATGGGCAATTCACTCGAACATTTAAGAGGTACCTACAAGAAAAATAAGAACGTATAAAAAAAAGACAATTATACCCCGTAAACATAAGAAAATAGAATAGCTTAACAAAAACCATTTGGTATTAATTTTGTTATTAATAAGTACATACTAATAATTTATATACAAAAAGTAGTGATATCCCATCAAAAACATAAATGTAAAAATGAGAGCCAAGTTAAATATTATGATATATACCTTGGTTGTTGTCTTCAACGACAAAAGAAGTGAGATCTAAATTTGCCAAGTTAAATAGTCCTTTCTGAAATTTATTTATAACTACATAAAATATCATTTCTTCTTATAACTTGGGGTAATATATTGTTGCCTAAGGTCTGACTTGGCTAGTTCTCATATACAAATTATATTATAGCCTTCGTAAGTTTTAAGCCTGTTACAAATGAATTATAAACACAAATTAAGCACGCAAATATTCAATGGTACTTGTCTGGATATGAACTCGCAATATCTGGTTAAGATTCATGTTTTCTAGTGACTGGACCATCGCAGCTCTTAATGTACGTTAATACTAACTAAGCAATACTGAGCTGTCCTCCATTCTTCTTAGATGTTCTGAGTTATAATTTGTTATTCTAAACACAAACTACAATTTGTGTTTATAAACATATAAGAACTAGCCAAGTCAGACCTTAGGCAACAATATATTACCCCAAGTTATAAGAAGAAATGATATTTTATGTAGTTATAAATAAATTTCAGAAAGGACTATTTAACTTGGCAAATTTAGATCTCACTTCTTTTGTCGTTGAAGACAACAACCAAGGTATATATCATAATATTTAACTTGGCTCTCATTTTTACATTTATGTTTTTGATGGGATTAAACTTTACACTAACACACAAAGCCAATTGAAAAAAAAACTCTTTAAATTATTTTTATTGCAATAGTACTTTTTTTATAACAGTTACTGTTAATATATATTTATATATTTATATTATATTACATGTATGTATAATGAAGAGTTTTTAAATGTTGAGATGTCCTCAATCGTGTTCTATCATAGTATCTAAATGATGTCAAGTATTCGCTTAAGTTTTGTTCGTTTTTAATAATGAATTTGTTAAGCAAAACTAATTAATATTATTAGTAATACACTCGTTAAAACGATTATTTAATTAATCTTTTTTTCTTTTAAATCGAATGCATCCAAGTCAAGTAACAAAATTTGAAAATCTTTGAAATTCCTGGAGAGAAATGTACAGGACATTTTCAAAGATAATAATTGTGGGGAAAGGCGTATGTTATAAATTCCCCTTTCTCATCTGATCAGGGAGATTAGACTGATGAGGGAGGTAACACTTCTCTCATAATAATTGTCATCTTATATTTAAAGTAATTTATAATTCATAAAAGGTTCAGACAAAATTACAAATTGACAAAATGGGAATCATTAGACATATGTATGTATCTATAACAAGCTTGTCACGTCATGTCATTTAAAGCGGATGAAACTTCGAAGCGTATCTACTTATATAATATAATAATAATAAAAATAATAATAATAACTCTTTATTGTACACACACAAGAAAAAAACTTACATTCAATAACACAATATTTAAAAAAAAGAAATGTACAACAGGCGGTCTTATCGCTTAACAGCGATATTTTCCAGACAACCAGCATGGAGGAGTTAATGTGAAAAAGCGGAAAGCGGGTGTACAGCACAGAAGTTAAATATTATATGAAATTATATTTATACACAGATTATTACACTAAACAAGATAAATATACTACACAAATACATATACATATATATCGAAACATAAAACATACATAAGATTTTTTTTTCTCGTGAACAAGACATTCGTAGATAATGTCGAAATATCGAGCTCCACCAAATAATAATAAAAATCATGGTAAATATCCCGTTTTAAATACCGTTAGTAATAAAACATACATACCTACACATACGTATACAGATAAACACGTACATACATAAGAATAAACATATAATATTATAATGTTATTAACTAAAAACTTCTATAAGACGTGTTGATTCTGGTATGAGTTTTATGTATGTATATTCCTTTAGTACTGGTTTTAGTTCAGCATCACAAAATAAACATCTCTTCAATTATTCAAAATATACTTTATTCAAGTAGACTTTTACAAGCACTTTTGAATCGTCATTTAACAAACTATTTAAAGTAAAGCTACCACCGGTTCGGAAAGTAGATTCTACCGAGAAGAACCGACAAGAAACTCAGTAGTTACTCTTTTTCAACATCTATTAGAATAGATATTTATTTTCAGAACCGAGATGGCCAAGTGGTATGGTGTGCATCTTAACCGATGATTATGGGTTCAAACTCAGGCCAGCACCACTGAATTTTCATGTGCTCAATTTGTGTTTATAATTCGTCTCGTGCTCGGCGAATAAAAAAAACACCGTGATATTTCGAAATTCTGCCACATGTGTATCCACCAAGCCGCATTGGTGCAGCGCGGTGGAATATGCTTCCAACCTTCTCCTCAAAGGGAGAGGAGGTCTTAGTCCAGCAGTGGGATATTTACAGGCTGTTAATGTTACATGTATTTATTTCAAAAGAGCATAAGATTAATGATCAAATAATTTAAACGCATTTTCCGTTGTCTTTCTGTTTTGATTCACCATAAATGCTTCGGGCAATTCTTTAAATGTAAGTTAAAAGTCACGTCAATATATTAGTCAATTAAATATCAATGAGGTTTCGTTTACCGGTTTTCTTTCTTAAACGTTTGCTTTGCTATTGTTCTTTCTAAATATAAATTGCAAACAAAACACGCGACGTGGTGAGATTGGAAAAGTTTAAACTTTCGCCTTACAAAAGTTCTTGGTGATTTTTTTTATTTCAAATATTTCAACGGTTTCGTTCCACGTTTTGCGGTTTTGCAATAATATTTAATTATAGAGCATTTCGTAAGTTTTGTCGAGATTTTTCGTGAAAAAATAATATATATATTTTTGAAAATAATTTCTTTCACTCGGCTCGCTTGTAGTGTGAACTGGCAGAAATCGTCACGTAAGGAAAACGTATTCAGACGACCTTTCCCTCTCTTTATCTTTATCCCATTTTCTTTCTATAATACGGTTTTTTAAACATATTTTTGCTATTGTTTTAATTCACATGAGATTTAAAATAAATAATTTAAATATCTTATTAATAAATTATTCTGAAGCGTTTTTAATTTAATTTATACATAGTGCAATTTATATTTAGATAATACATAAACTTCGTTCCAAGAAGGTATCCGGCTCTTTTTTTAAATATATTACATTGATATTAAAAAAATATTTATTTATTTATAATACAAAACTGTATACATATCATTACAGGACACTGTTGTCCTAATTCGATATTACAGCACGTTCATTAACAATATTTGAAATAAGTCAGCGTTATATATGATATAGTCCAAGTGGCTTTAATTGTGAGTTCACTCAGGCTGCAACAAAACTAATAAATCCAGTCGACTATGATTTTGAGGGTACGTAACGCTCGTCAGTGGCGCCTCCTTGAACAATTTTAAATTTAAACTAAATCAGGGGAAACCTTCATTACTATGTACATAGTAACTAAGAAACTAATAAGCCCCTTTCGATGAAAATACACGTGATTTTTCAGAGAAGCCTTTCGCGGCTTCCGTACTGTTGTCTGGACAAAACGGCAAGATAAAATTGTTATCATAAAATCCTATCATATTTTTGCGCTTTCAACATTCAATTTCTTGAAATCTTAGGAATTACAGTCCTTAATAAATATTTATATAGGATCATAAAAGTCGTTTATGAGATTCTACTATAAACAGAAAAAAATAAATTTGTTCTTTGTGTCGAATTTTTAATCATCTTTTTTTTACTTTTTTTTTATTCTACCTTTCGTTTGTTGTTTTTGTTGTTGCCTGTTGCAACATATTGCTATATGCGTGTGTTTAAAAATAGAAAAAAAAATTGCCAAGGTAAAGGCAAAGCTGACAACAGTTGGTGCACTATTTTTTAAACTAGACCACCGCATTATTCTGTAAGAAATAATTTCGAATATCACTCATGAAATGTTAAAAATACGTGGAATCTTTTAATGTTATAAATTATCACAGTAAAAGTCACATCAAAATGTCTAACATTTCACGATTATACTCAACGGTGAGTTCAGAGTTTGTTATTGCAGAATAGTTCCCCTGGCTACAGTTAAAGCAATATTGACACTACATCTACAAACGGAATGTACAATCATTGGTCCGTACTTGTTTGAAGATAATAAAATAGCCTAAGCTCTTGATTTGTATTGCCATTGTATGGGCTACTAGGATGTGACAGATGGGGTCATTGACGTTAGAAAATAGAAGCGATTTCGTTTACATTTACATTACATTAGCAGCCTGTAAATTTCCCACTACTGGACTAAGGCCTCCTCTCCCTTTGAGGTTTGGAGCATATTCCACCACGCTGCTCCGCTGCGGGTTGGTGAAATGCACATGTGGCAGAATTTCGTTGAAATTAGACACATGCAAGTTTTTTCACGATGTTTTCCTTCACCGCCGAGCACGAGATGAATTATAAACACAAATTAAGCACATGAAAATTCAGTGGTGCCTGCCTGGGTCTGAACTCGAATTTCGGCTCAAAGGACGATTTCACAGTTAGTAAATTGTTCAAATGTGCGAATTAATCCGACGGTATTAGAAAAGTATGTACTTCTTACAAAGAGCAGTTGATAGTGTTGCTATCATTCGGTCATTCGCAGTCAAATACTGGACGTAGACTTCCTTAAAGGTACACCGGAGCCAGCAGCTCTCCGCCTTGGCGCATTGCCATTTCAATTTGCATATAATTATGAAACAATCTGTATGTATAATTCGATTTCACGGTGCTCTGTAATTATAATTAAAAAAGCTTTTGACTATAATAATTTGACTGCTAATTAATTTCCTACCAATGTTCTATAACATTTTTATTCTTGAATAAAAAATTCGTATGATTCTTGATTTTTGTTAGAACAATTTTATTAATAAATCAGTCAATAGATTTACTATATTGTATTATTGCCAAATTAATCGGGAATATTTTTTCAAAAATCATCACTTCGTACTATAATAGTACTATCAATTTTTGCTCACACACTTGTAAAATATTCGTTAAGTATATCTTCGCCTCCCCCTTCCCAACGTGGGTAAAACCGCGGTTCCACACCAGTTACATTATAAGTAGCATTTAATGAGCAGATGTTGCTCAAAATAAACCATGGATAATTTGTACGAGGTCGAAGTAATTGAATTAATATGGTTCAAATAACACATCATTTTACAATACCGTGCAGCATTAACGCTATCGTTAAGCAAATTATAAGTTACTTTGTATGTTATATGATTTACAAACGGAATATATAAACTTGGGACAAAATAGAGTATAACTTCTACAAACAATTAAATTATATGATTAAGCTCAATATTAAATATAATAAACTTTAACCGTTGCAAGTGTTCCGAGACAAGCCTTTTAATACTGTTAAGGAGATTACTTCTAGGTTATTCCACCATACTTCTATACTGCGACAAATGGTATGACGCTTACTTAGGCAAATTATATGATGTCGGTCGTTCAAATGACAAAAAACCATCAACACGTGAAAAGTGGTATGAACTTGATTGATTATGAACCCACGATCTTCAATTAGAAAGTATCTAATCATCTCTACTTCATAGAAAACATATATGTAACAAATACAAAGAATAATTGTTATCAAGTTCACAGTTAACCTTGTTAATACTAAATTGCATCTAAAACGTTGATATTCTGTTCCGCTAGCATTGTTCTTAATCAATGAGGTTGTTCCTACAAATGGTTATTAAAATGCATGATGAAGCGAATATTTTATGTGTTTTATTTTAATAATATAAGTATGAGTAAGACCTTCGCGAGAAGTTATCACGATGTCATTATGTAGGGTCGATTATTTGACGAGACTATGTATTTGTTAAATTGAATTCTCTTTATGTTTTCTAAACATCTCATCAGTCATTTTGTTGATTATATGAAACAAGACGTGTCTATAGTTATATTTAATTATTTATCATTTTATTTTGACCGAAAACAATTAGACGAATGACCGAATATGAACTGTGAGACCTAAGCTTATCATCTGCATTCAAATATCCGTCAATATTTTGACGACTTCATATCGATGTAATAATACTCGTCATGACTATAAAAAATGACTACAACTTTTTTGGAAAGACACATTGTAAACCCAAATGTAGATCCTCCCGCCATCTAGTGCGCTGGAATACCCAATAAAAAACCAGCGGTACCCACCCATCTCTTTGCAGTCCGTTTCGAGGTCGCTTTAAAGAAAACGTAGTAGCTAGGTCGACTTGTCCCTGATCTTCTGTTCTAGATTATATAAAGTTGAAAACTACCTTTTAAATAATTATTGTTATTATGAGAATTTTAGAACGTATTGTATATATGCAACTATCGTTGCTAACAACGTCAATCAAGGCACATTACACTTGTTAAACTTAATAATACAGATGGCAGTAAATTGATCAATTTTATCATCGTCAAATTATCGTTCAATCCTACTAATGATAACACAATTAACAAATTAACTAGATCTATCCACTTTTTCTGACAGTTAATTATTTATACATGGTGTTTTATTCAAAATTACTCCATAATTATTATTTTTTTAAATTTAAAAATAAAAAAGACGTCTAATGACGGCCGCTTTTTCTTTTACGACATTTATTTTAAAAACTGTCTATTGTCCGAAAATTAGGTAGTTTTCAATTAGGTTTACCCACGGATTGATTATGATGAAATGATGTGCTTTCATTATCCAGCGTTAAGAATACTCGAGTACGTTTCCACTGTATTTCCGTTCGCCGGCAGTATATCCGAGAACATAAACATTACTTAAAAGCCGACAACGCACTTGCAAGCCTCCCGGTGTTACAGATGTCCATAGGCGGTGGTAGTCACTTTCCTTCAGGTGAGCCTCCTGCTCGTTTGCCCATACCCTCGTTTGCATCATAACAATTCATAAATATTATGACAGTAAAAACCTCATTATATTGTTCACTTACTGCAAAACTGACATTACTCATATTTAAAAACCTACCACTGGTTCGGAATTACTCTACCGAGAAGAACTGGCTAGATACGCAATACGCAATACTTACCTATCATTATCAATCGTAATAGAATTCTGGAATATTTTATTACCTCCCTATAGAATGAATTCACCTTCATATGCAATGCGATTGCCTTTGAAATTATTATTTAAATTACTTTCAAACCTCTAAATCACTATTTATTCTTGAATTGTATCACATGCCGTTAAAACGTCAAATATAAACATCTATATACTTACATGTAATATAAATCGCTGTAAAAAGTATATTGTTATAAGTTTTACTAAATTAGTTTTCATTATATGTTTAGCAATTGAATTCAAAAACTAATTAATTAATATTTCTATTTATGCATCAGACGAGACAATTGGCACTGGTTTTTATCAGAGAATTAATTTTTATTTTTATAGAATAACTAAATTTGTCTAATTATAAGACATTTTAGCCTAAAATAAGCAGATACTATAAAAAATATTCCTTTTTTTTATTCGTATTGAATATCAAACTAAAAAACTTAAAAAAATTAATAGCCTTCGAATACCAATAAAATATATTTCATTTTACAGCCAAAGCACAGGCCACTGAATAAGGCTAATTATGGCTGAAATAATATTTAAAATAAACGAAGTTGAACATAAAGGTAAGTAAACATGTCAATGTTTTATAAATAACTAGTTCGCTCGCGTTTTAGGGATTGGTTCGTCCGGTATTAGTTATAAAATGTAGCCGTATAAAATAAAATGTATATCCGTCTTTGGGGTTCAATCTAGCTTCGTACCAAAATTTCATCAAATTCAGTTCAAAGTGGTTTGCTCGTGAAAGCGTAACAGACAATATTAATATAATATAAGTAATATTAGTGCAGCCAACCATTTCTATACAAAAAATAAAAAACCGACTTTAAATTTACCTACAACTTTGACTGAAAGTTTTAAAATGTTTCAAATAATCATTGTTTAATACCCGTAACAATGAAATTGACATTGGACCATTTGGAGTTCTTGAACTAAAGCAAAAATAATAATCATCAAAATTGATTCATAAACATAAATGTTATTGCCATATAAATATAGAAGATACATACGAAATAAGCTAAACCATCACGTTACTAATACTTTTTATTCTAAAAGCTGTCACCCCGTCTCATTGCTTATACTGATCGCTGGAAGGCTCAGTTACTTTTCGCCCAGATAGTCGGAATTACGAAATAACGGAGAAATTCAGATAGAATCACTAGCATCATTCCACGTGGTCATGATTTGTTTTATTAATTTTGATAATTGATGATGGTGATAATTTCAAGTTGATGCCAAGTTTGGTCCAGATTACACCTTAAATGAATTTATAAGAAAAATAGCTAATCTACGTGGTACGAAAGCCATGTGCCATGAAGGAGGGTGTGGTGCTTGTGTAGTCAATGTTCGCGCGCCTCTACCGCCGTCCAACGAAGTGAGAACTTTTGCTGTAAATTCTGTAAGTAATTAATCTATTAATATAAATTCTGCACCTCCTTAATCTTCATCATCATCCAAGACTTCGATTCAAAATGTCGTTAGTTTTAGCTCACCAAAACAAATAAATTATTAACATATACGTTTCTAGAAATAGACATAAGCGTCGTGCTATCAATTTTTTATATTTGATTTAAATTTCCGCGGGTGAAACGCGACGGTATTCAGTAAGTCTGGCTCTCGGCTAAGGACGTTGTTATTATCCCCGTTTCAGATAGTCCTCTAATCGTTCCTACCTAACTTTTTTGACAAAATATTTCTTTTGTTTCTGTATTAGTAACCTCATTTTCCTTATAACTGTATTTTATGTCACAAATTTAACATGTTTACATCATCATATATGGATCACTACACAGAACAATTTTATACTTTTGTATGATTAAAAAATATTTGTGTGTTTATAAATAAATATGATAAACATCGTTTCGATTAAGCAGCGACACTTAATTAACTTAAGAAAAAAGATAGATGTTTTGATTTTTCTTATTCCGTTTTTACAAATCTTTAATAATGTAACTTTCAGTGTCTTGTATCAATATTATCATGTCACGGTTGGGAAATTACAACCGTGGAAGGTATCGGTAACAAGCGAATGGGTTATCACGAAATCCAAAAACGTCTAGCCAGCTTTAGCGGTACCCAATGCGGATATTGTTCTCCAGGATTTGTTATGAGCATGTACAGGTACTATTTTTATATACACAAGTAGTTTAATTATTATTAAACAAATAACACATTTTGTTTTTCTGCATAGCCTTTACGAAACCAAAAACCAAAAAATTACAACAGAAGAAGTCGAAAATTCATTTGCAAGCAACATTTGCCGATGCACCGGCTACCGGCCGATTGCTGATGCATTTAAGTCTTTAGCTCAAGATGCTAACAACGATTTACTTAACCAAGTAGTAGATGTAGAAGATTTAAATACCATTAAGTCATGTCCATATTCACAAACAAAATTGCATGAATACAATATCCTTGACAATATGGATGAAAAAACTGATGATTTAAATATTGATATTAATAATTGTAATGATGAATTATCTTGGTGTATACTTGAAAAGACAAATAAAGAAATGTTCACAATTGAATCAGACTCCTTTAAATGGTACAAAGCATATAATTTAGATGATGTCTTTAAAACCATGCAAAATGATGGTGAATATAAACTAATAGCTGGAAACACAGGTCAAGGTATGTAACATAAAATAATTTATTCTACCAAAGAAGAGAAACAATTTGATTTTTTTTGTATGCTTTGTTTTAGGAGTGCTGCCTGATTCTGAGTATCCAATAAATGTAATTGATATTTTCAACGTATCAGAATTAAAAGAACACACATTAGATGTGAATTTAATTATAGGAGCCGGTATGACAATATCAGAGGCGATGAATGTTTTTTTAAAGATGTCAGAAAACGAGGACTTTTTTTATTTAAAAGAATTGTATAATCATTTGGACTTGGTTGCTCATATACCTGTTCGTAATGTAAGATATTTTTCTAAGTGAAGTATATTTTTTAAGCTTTGTTATCACTATTGTTTTTGTAAATTAATTTTATAAATGAATAGAATATATTATGAAAAGTAAATAACAAAAGCGGCTGAAAGAGAAAAAAATTGATAAAATGTAATATATACAAATAATGGTAAATATAAACTTAGACCCCTTTATATATATATATATATTTTTCTAGATTGGAACTATTGGTGGTAACCTAATGTTAAAACATACGGACAATAAATTTCAATCAGATTTATTTTTGATCATTGAAACTGTTGGGGGCATGGTCACAATTGGTAAAAGATACTTCTTATATATCTTTATTTTAATAGCACATTAAGCATTATATCAACTAAATGCTTAATTCATATCTATAATTATTCTCGTGCTCGGCGGTAAAGAAACTCATCTTAAAAAAAGCATAAGCACTCGGATGAGTTTCTGCCATATATTTATCCACCAAACCGATTTGAAGAAGTATAACAGAATAATCTTCAAACCTTATTCCAAGGTTTTCTACGCCCAGCTGTGGGTAATTTACAGGATGGTAAAATTGTTGCACTGAATCAGGATGACATTCATCAATTAAACTTACACTGAGCATGTCTTATTATGTACAGGTGAAGGTGTCGCCAAAAGTAATATAATTTCTCTTCCCGATTTTTTACGAACCGACATGAAAAGAAAAATTATGTTGAACATTATGCTACCGCCATTTTCACAAAGTTGTTCACTTAAAACTTTTAAGGTAAGCAATTAAACTTGTTAATCAAAAATGCTTTATATATTTTATAAATAATAACATTTCCTTTCAGATAATGCCCCGAGCGCAAAATGCTCATGCAATTATTAATGCTGGTTTTCTTCTTAAATTCCATCACAATTCAAATCTTATCGAAAAAGCAACAATTGTATATGGAGGTATATCACAAAGTTTTATACACGCAGTAAAATCTGAAGCAATTTTAGTTGGCAGAGATCCATACACAAACGAGACATTACAGTTGGTATTAAAGAATTTAGAAGAAGAACTGCAACCAGAAGAAAATTATCCAGAACCTAGCGCTGCTTTTAGAAAAATGCTTGCTTTAGCCTTATTTTATAAGGTACTGGTACATCCACTGTAATTTTCTTTATACCTTTAATAGCAAATTGTTTAAAGATATAATAATTACAGGCAATATTAAGTTTTTGTCCAAATGAAAAAGTAAATCCAATATACAAATCAGGCGGTCAAGTTATAAAGAGAGAGGTATCAAAAGGCAGTCAAAGTTTTGAAACAGACGAAAGTATTTGGCCTCTAACTCAACCTATGCCGAAAATGGAAGCAGTATTACAATGTGCCGGTGAAGCCATATTTTCAAATGATGTTCCGTCTATAGTTGATGAAGTTTTTGCAGCGTTTGTAACAGCAGATGTTAGCGCTGGAAGTATTATAAGTGGTTTTGATACATCTGAAGCATTTGTAAGTTATATTTTGGGTAAAAGTAACCATGATAACATATACATATATTTTCAAACGACTTAAGAGCATAATTTACTCTGCCTGTTTTTTAAATGTATATATTTTAAACAAAAAACATATACCTATGTTTACATGAATGTAAATTAGATCAAAAAATAATATTAATCTTTTATCATCTTAGAAAATTCCAGGAGTAAGTGCATTTTACACTGCAAAGGATATACCTGGAAATAACACTTTTACTCCAAAAAATATCGCTCTTATGACTGCCGATGAGGAAATATTATGTTCCGAAAAAGTTATGTTCTATGGACAACCAGTTGGAATTATTGTAGCTGATCGGGAAAAAACAGCTCAAAAAGCTGCTCACGTCGTTAAAATTATATATTCTCTTGTTAATACGAAAAAGCCGTTGCTGACAATGGATGATGTACTTATATCAAGTGAAATAAATGAAAGATTGATGAAAAATGAAACCATAGAACCGACTGATATAGGGAACGATGTTAAACAAGTATTGAGCGGAGAGTTCAAATTGAGAGGTCAATACCACTTTTATATGGAACCGCAAACATGCGTAACTATACCAGTTGAAGATGGGTTGGATATTTATTCATCAGCACAATGGCTAGATTTGACAAATATTGCAGTTACGCAGTGTCTTAAAATTCCTGTTAATAGGTAAAGTAAAACATTTTAATCAAAAATTAAATCATAATTAGTTTGTAGTGCCTCGTTAAGAAAGTTCCTTATTTCAATTTAATTTAACTTCATAGTCGTCCATTTAAGTATTTTAGGAGACATGATTATTATATTGTTTCGGACTTACAGTTAGTACGTTGGTAATTGCCTCGTAAACCTAGTGACTAGCATATAAGACCGCTGATACTCACAACATGGATTCAAAAATTTTGTCGGGGCAATATAAGCTAACTTGATTTTTCAATCGGGAAATTTAGGAAAGATTATACTGAGCTAATTGTCTGAACTCTTCGATCCGGAACAAAGAATAATATATTCATAGCTAAAGTAGAATATATTTGAAAATAATTATTTTCAGAGTTAACGTAATAGTCCTAAGATTAGGGGGAGGATATGGCGGTAAAATATCAAGATCCACTCAAATTGCTTGTGCTGCAGCCTTGGTAACACACTTACAAGGGAAACCATGCAGGTTCATATTGCCTTTGACAACGAGCATGAAATCTATTGGAAAAAGGTTGCCAACAAATAGTAAGTTCGAGGTAAGTAAAATTAGTCGAAAACAAATTTATGGCGAAACATATCGTTATTTCGAGAAAAGTATTCATGCAATTCATGCAAATTGGAATCGAACATGAAATATTTGAACTAACGATGGAGTTACAGCCTTTTTTATTATAGACACATGGTACTAAATATATGACGGCACACTAAATTAAAAGAAACATAAATTAAAGATCGGATGCACCAAAGAAACGGATAATATGTCCGTATGCTATAAAAATATCAATAAAAATAAAAAGTATTAAATGATTATAAAAAATTAACAACGTTACTTATAATCAAAATATAAAATTAATTGAATTTACTAACAAGATTTTATTTCAATCGCCTAAAACTCAGGTCGGTGTTAACGAAGATGGCCTAATTCAGTACCTTAAGAACACATTTTATCAAGATTGTGGATATTCATTCAATGAAATTATTTCTGAGACAACAATTAAGCATTTTTACAGCTGCTACGAATCGAAAAGGTGGCAAATCGAAGCCAACAGTATTATAACCGACACTGCATCTAATACTTACTGCAGATCACCATGTTCGTAAACAAAATATCTATTAAAATTCACTTATAATTGCATATTTTAATAATGAATATTTTAATATATATATTGTAACTTTTTTTAAATAAAATTTTACTATTCACAGCATCAGCAGAGGGAATTGCAATGATAGAAAATATAATGGAATATATTGCCTATGGCCTGGGAAAGGACCCCATAGAAGTCCGTCTATTAAACATGGTTTCAGAAGATAATCCATTACCAGAAATGATAAATCAATTGAAAATAGACTCAGAATATGAATCACGCACAAAAGACGTAATACAATACAATGAACAAAACAGATGGAGAAAAAGAGCATTAAAAATAATGCCAATTACATTTGGTGTCTACTATTTTGGCAATTATAATTCCATTATATCCATATACCATGGTGATGCTACTCTCACCATCCATCACGGGGGTGCCGCAATGGGCCAAGGCTTAAACACAAAGATAGCTCAAGTGTGTGCCTATAAACTAGGGATACCTTTGAAAAAAATTATCGTCAGACCTAGTACTAGTTATTTCTCACCGAATGCAATGGTAACTGGTGCTAGTATTGGTAGTGAATGTATTGCATTTGCAACAATAAAAGCATGTGAAATACTTTTAGAAAGATTAACTCCAATAAAAGAAAAAGGAACGTTTTCTTGGGAAGAACTTATTTCTAAAGCGTATGAAGAAGGTGTTGACTTACAAGCGTCCTATATGTATTCACAGAAAGATAATTTAAAACCGTATAATGTGTATGCAGTTTGTGCAGTAGAAATTGAACTCGACATGTTAACAGGTAAACATGATATAAGAAGAGTTGATATACTTGAAGATACAGGGAGAAGTATAAGTCCTACATTAGACGTTGGTCAGGTAAATTACTTTTGGAATACTACTTTTAGGAAAACTTTTACAAATTTAAAATATTTACTTTAAGTAAGTAAAGTATTATGATTAATCCTCTTCGGTTGTCTGGCTTGTCAGAATTTGATAAAAGTCTATTAAATTGAAATTAAGATGATGATTAAGATTGATTTAACCTATTTAAAGATCGAAGGCGCCTTTGTTATGGGTATAGGCTACTGGACTTCAGAAAATCTTGTCTACGATCAGACAACTGGAGAACTCCTGACAAACCGCACCTGGAATTATAAGCCGCCAGGGATTAAAGATATTCCTGCTGACATGAGGATTTACTTTCGCAGAAATGCTGGAAATGAATATGGCGTACTTCAATCCAAAGGTGTATACTGTATAACCTACATTAATTACATCTTCATTATCTTAGTGGACAAGTTAATAGATTCAGTAAAGAAGCTCAAAATTTTGATTCTTAGAAATGATTGGAGATTCAAATCGAATTAGTGTTCTATGTTTTGGTACTTTATATTAAAAATGTATACTAAAATAATTCTATAAATATTCTAAATCTTTTTGCTGACTTCAATCGAGCACATCGAAAACAAGTACATAATTAAATTCAACGTCAAGTCCTTAGTAGAATCTTTAAAAACAAAAAACGGGAGATTCCACCTGTCAATTCAAAGGTCATGTTTTATGCTTTAAATAGATTATAAAAACAGATGTACCACACACACAATGTACTAAATAGTTTTGTAATGTAATTAGCACTAATGATCAGCTTTTGGCCAAAATTCGACTGTTATTTATCAAATCTCAAGAAGTGTCTAAAACGCGTTATTGATTTATTAATTTGACATAACGTACGTTATCATTGGTACGTAGATATTTTCACGTATTTTAAATACTTTTAGCTTTCTGCATTTTATTTCTATAAAAACTTTAACTATATCAAACCTCCTTCGTATGCGCATTATAACCGTCAATAGCGCAATGGTTGACGGGCCGCCTCGCGATGTAAAAAGTCGCAGGATCGATTCTGATCCCTTCGGCTATTGTCGTTTCTACCCTTAACACAAATTGGTAATTCCTTTAACTCATTTGGGGTATCGCTACAACTCTTTTAAGACAAAAAAAAAACATTACATTCGTATTTCGGATTTTACAGCGACTGGCGAACCAGCATTTTGTCTGGCCACGATTCTGCTGCACGCATTCCGCGAAGCTATTCGTTACGGGCGACTGGATGCAGGATATCCAGACCAATGGGTGGAAATTGGTACGAATATCCAATTATTTCGCTTTGTCATTTAGTTATTATGCCCAAATTGAACCTTGCTTTTGTTAATAACGTGTATTTGGATTTTTTGTGAAGCAGATCATGACATCATTATCCATCGCTATTAATATTGCTAGAAATATATATTTTTTTTTATATTTCTGTTATGTTTTTCCTGTTCAGTAATAGATATACATTAATCGGTTTTGAATTAATAATTTTAGTACATGTATTATAATTAAATTCCTAAAAAGATTTTATTTCAAAGATTTTTTTTTAATCTGCTCATTAAAAATTTCATTTTTCAGATGCTCCGTGTACAGTGGAAAACATCTTTATGGCATGCGATCACAAAATAGAACACTTTTTACTTAACTAAATTATAATATAAATCACACCTTTGTGAAAATAAAAATAAATTAATCATTCTTACAATATAGTAATTTAAAATAAATGTTTATATTATCAGAAATAGTTAATCAATAAACTTCTAGATATACTTCTATAGAGAAATGTATTTTATTTAATATTTATTAATTTTATAGTAAAAAAAAATGCTTTTTTAATTTAATTTTGTGCATGTATGTTCCTTGATATATTTGCCGGTTTTTTATGAATAGTAGGTACTATTCATAATTAATATTGTTTTAGTTGTTAAAATAATATTTCAAATTAAAACAAAACGACATTTAAGATATGGATCTCCAAAAATTACTGAATAAGTATTGCTCTTAGATAATATAATTTTCAAACTTAATCCTAATGATTAATCTCATTATTAATATAATATAAATGACGTCGGTTTGTTATTCAATCAGACGAGAACAATAAAAAAAAACTAAACGCAAAGATCGTACGGCTCCTTTGCGTGCGTGTTCGACTTGTATCTAATCGTTTTCTTATGATCTCGTCTCAGCAAAAAGTAACCTGTGTTGTTTTATTCTCTAGCTTACATAATCATTACATCTCTTTCTTTTATATAAAATATGTATTTATTCATATGTACTATCATTTATAGTAAATATCTATCTTAATAATTGTAAAATTGGCAGACAGAAAACAACTGAACAAACGCTCTTTTTCTTCAATTTAATGTACCTACACTTTACCTATTTCACTCGAAAATAATCGTAAAGCTATTGATGCTTTCGCTGCAACCGCTCTGTTATCGTCATATTGCCGTCCAATAGCAACCACGAGAGTGTGGGAATACAAAATGCATCTGCGTTTTCGTACACACTTCTCCCCTGAGCGTGAGGCTGCCGGAATCGTTCAGGGAAACATAATTATAAACACCATCAGTCTTAAAATATACGAAAAGTAATTAAATAAACAATAATATTATATTAAGAGAATACCTAATACTCTTCGATTACATATAAGAATATTATGTAAGATTTAACAACTCACTGCACAACACGATCGTTTAATATTAGAAAGTAATTTATGACATTCACGACCGAATACTAAAACGTCACTTAAATATTTAAATTAAACTCAACTATTTGAGACGCCGTTAATTTATAATTACGCAAAATCAAATGTAAATTTTACGTTTCACTTGAGGGATGAATGTGACAATGGTAGTAGTGACCAGTGTTTACGCAGCCAACGTACGATAAAGGAGGTAGTCCAATATGAACACTTCTAATGCCGTCAACACCTACCCGTAAACTTCAGTTTCGTGAACAAGACATTCGTAGACACCAAATAATGTTGAAATATCGAGCTCCACCAAATAAAAATAAAAAACATGGTAAATATCCCGTTTTAAATACTTATAGTAATAACAACACAGACCGACTACCATACATGCATCAAAAAGCATAATACCGTGCAGGCTCGTTTAAGCCCAGGGCGCAGAGGGTGTAAAAGATCCGGGTGTCGTGTTTTAGGGGTAATTTCTTCGATAACGGTCAAAGCTATATATATATATATATCTTTTTTTTACGCAGTGAATACCTTTTGTGAAACGTTGTGAGGCATTCCTACCCACTAGAACCACTGCGATGGTCGTCCTCGGCACGGATTGGAGAGGCTGCTGGATCATTCCGATACCATATGCGTCCCAGACGGTAACTGATATATCTTTTTTTGGGAGGACAAATTGCTTGAACCCGAGCGCTTGTTGGGCTTAACACGAGGCATTACTGCTGATGTTGAAAATTTAACATGACTATCATAAAATAGTGCATTACGATTTAATGCATTGTTTTATGGTAGATTATAACCGATTGAAGTGAATTTCAATTAAATCAATAAAACTATAATCTATCTAACCGATAGATTACTATCGAAATTGTAAATGTTTTATTGTAAGTTGAATAAACATTCACAATCTTTCAACAGATTACAGTCTCATGACATAGTGACGTCACACTTACTTGCACTTTTATAGAGATAACTTCGAACATTGGAAACGTACATATCAGCCAATACGCTGCTTTTTAAGCCAAAGCATTCGGAAATAACAAGAAAAGTAACTTCATATTCCAATCATCGGGAGCAAACTGCCAGATAAGATGTACGTGCAATTTTTTCTGTGAACCATGAAGGTGTAATTATTTACCTATCAGACCAACAGACCGTAAAATAACTCAATCAAGTTAAACATGCGTTATTAAACTTAGCATCACATAATGAACGTAAAAATTGAGTAAATAAATTCCATTTATACTTTAATACATAATTGAAGGACACATAATTAAGTTTTTTTATACTTGTGAAATAGGAGTAAATTCTGTATAATATTAACAACCCGTAAACGTCCCACCGGCTAAGGCCTCTTCTCTCTTTGTGGACAAGGGTTGGAGCTAATTCCACCACATTCCAATGCGATTCAGTGGTTACACATGGAACAATTTAATTAAAATTAGACTAATGCAAGTATATTTACGATGTTTTCCTTCACCAGCGAGCACGAGATGAATTATACACCAGAAATAAGCAAGGGGAAATTCAGTGGTGCTTGCCCAGGACTCGAACTCAAAATCGCCAGTTAAGATTCACGTGCTGTAATCACTGGTCCATTTCATTCATTAATCAAAGATCAAGCCCTTTCAAACGTGCTTGATCCTTTAGCTTTGCATAGAGATTTTGGATCACTCTGCATCTTCTACTGCATTTTTCACTGGAAATGTTCCGAGGAATTCTTTGAATTAATCCTGGTTGTTGAATTTTACCTTTGGACATCGCGTCAAAATTCCAAGTTTCACCTGCACCACCTAGATGTCCGAAAATCCACAACAGCTCTATTTTTATGGTATTTTCTGCCGCGCACCAACCAACCAAATCCATGATGTGGGAAAAGAGCGTACATGTTTTCCGTCCATTGGTGGAAAGAATATCAATTCACGTTTCTCTATATTTCTAATTGAAAACTGTTTAACGGAAAAGCGAAAAGAAAAATCCCTCTTTGTCATAATTTTACTGGCTAGCTTGTAACCCGAGTCTGAACATCAACAGAAAAGCACTAGAGAAATGTTATATTCATGTCAATGATATAAATGTCCCAGTGTGGGGCTAAGGCCTCCTCTACTTTTGCAGAGGTTTCGAACTTATTTTATCACGTTACTCCAATACTGTCTGGTAAATACGCATGTGGCAGAATTTTAATGAAATTTGACACATACACTTTTTCTCACGATGATCCTTCGCAGCACGAGCGCACAAATTAAGCACATAAAAATTCAGTTTTGCCTGCCTGGTTTTGAACCCGCAATCATCGGCTATAATGCACGCGTTATGAGCACTAGGTTATCACCGCTTATGTAATGATATTATCGGACAAAATATTATTATTATATAATATTTGTTACGATTTCACACACGATCAACCAGAAAGCATTTTCTTAATTATCTAAGAATAAGCGTCGATCAAAGATACATCGATTCATACCGTAGCGCTTCATATTTGAATTCATTATAATTAGCCTAGTAGAAAATACATATATGTTTTAAATTAAATATAAATGTGGCTGTTTTTATCAATATTATTGTTATTTATTCCGCATCTGAAGATAATATCACTCTTAAACGAAAAAAAAATATTATCTCACCGAACGTAAGAGTTCCTTGAACTGTAAAGCGAGAGATATTTTATCTTAAGATAAAATATTAGAGTGTCTTTCTCGTGTACGACACGCTAACTGTGGCAATATATGACCAAAATATATAATTATTTATCGTTATAAGCAGGATCAGTTAATACGTCGACAGCATTTGGTTTCGGAAAGTCGACTGACATAAACGCGCTTAAGTTTTTTTTTTTTGTTTTTTCATTTTGATAAAGGAAGTTTTTTGACTCTTTGAAATATTTTTAAAAAAGTACAGGCTTATAATATTATTAAAAATATTTTTAATTCGTCATTATGCAATTGATTTAGGTTAAGTTTAAATTACGCTATAATTTACTTGCGGTTTTTCCATCACATATTTGTCTGCTACAAAGCTTAAGTGTATTTTTTTTTTAATTTGTTAAGCACGTAAGTATTGTGTTATTCAGCATCAAGTACAGTGAAAATATTTGTCGAGATGTCGAAAATTGTGTTTAAAATTAATGATATACAATACGAAGGTAAGTAAATATAAAATTATTTTTTTCAGAATTAGTATTAAATAATTGAACGTTATAAAAATTTATTTTTTAATATTTATATCTTCTTATCAAATTAGAAAGAAAGATTTGTAGCTTATTAACCCCGTGCAACCCGGGGATGTTTTAGTGAAATTTATGGGAAGCATATTAATACTACGTATTATTATAGACCGCGATCCACTTTTTTAAAAACAATAAAAAAAAACCAAACTTAAAAATATTTTTCTTTTAATTTTAGCTGATGGAAGATACGGCCCAGATGTATCGTTGAACGAGTTTATAAGGAACGTTGCAGATCTCCGGGGTACTAAAGTGATGTGTCAAGAGGGGGGATGTGGGGCTTGTATCGTTGCCGTACGGGCCCCGCTGCCACCTACAAATGAAATAAAATTATTTTCTGTTAATTCCGTAAGTAATTAATTTAATCCTTTAAAAATCGAATGGAATAGCACAAATTATATCAATTAGAATATTACTGAGAGCCGAGATGGCCCAGTGGTTAGAACGGGTGCATCTTAACCGATAATTTCGGGTTCAAACCCAGGCAGGCACCACTGAATTTTCATGTGCTTAATTTGTGTTTATAATTCATCTCGCGCTCGGCGGTGAACCAAAACATCGCGAGGAAACCTGCATATGTCTAATTTCAACGAAATTCTGCCACATGTGTATGCCACCAACCCGCATTAAAGCAGCGTGGTGGAATATGCTCCAAACCTTCTCCTCAAAGGGAGAGGAGGCTTTGGTTCAGCAGTGGGAAATTTACAGGCTGCTAATGTGAACCCGAAATCATCGGTTAAGATGCGCGCGTTCTAACCACTGGGCCATCTCGGCTCTAAAATAAATATACTAAAACTATGGTTTATGTAAAATAATATTTGTAAAGAGTTTAATTAATTGTTTCAGTGTCTTGTATCGATCTTGTCATGTCAAAATTGGGAAATAACAACGGTAGAAGGTATTGGGAATAGAACAATTGGCTATCACGAAATACAGACAAGACTGGCAAAATTTAATGGCACCCAGTGTGGGTATTGTACTCCCGGATGGATAATGAATATGTACAGGTAATGCTTTATGAGGTCTTTTCTTTTCATAATACGATAGAATAGGAGTGAGGGAGAAAGAAGATTAATAGATGTTTTCTTTTTGCAATTTTTGCTCTTTGCTAAAAAAAACCATCGATAAATAAAGTCTACTTTTTTAAAAATGTCAAGGAGTTTTGCATAAATCTCGTGATGATATGTAGAAGACCACTTAACACAAATAAAGAGCTGTACACATAGTGGAACACTACAACTGTCCGTAATCCATTCTGTATATTTCAGAATTTAACAGTTTTACTATGATAGGATGGTTAATCTGGCTCGGCTGAAAGACTTCAGGACCAGACCAAGGTTTTCTAAGACTTGGGACCGTAACCACTTCTAAACTTTATTTTTTTGCATTCATACTGCAACTCTGATTAAACATTTAAATAGACTGTCAAAGCAGAGAAAATGTCAAAAATAATAGTGGCCAACAGTTACGACGTATCTGTCACGCACACCAAGATAATAAAGATTACCCGATTCTTTCAGTTCTTTAGTGTGACATTCTATCTAGGTATATAAATGATCTAAGCAAATTTTATGCAATGAGTCATACTTCGTATTACATTCGTAATTTAAATGTCATTTCAATTAAACTTACATTACGAGGGATAAAAAATACAAAATATTATAAATGAGATTCTTAAATATATTGCCAAATCAACTAGTCATTCTCTAAACTACACAAAGTTGATCGATGTGATCATCTTCAAAACACATTCAAGGCAACGTTGTAAAAAAATATACAACATTAAATAAATATTAAATTGACAGTAGGTTGGCAAATGTTTAACAATAATAATTATTCGAAATACAATAATAGAATATTTACCTGATGACACACATATTACATTTATATTTTGGAGGTCTACTAAAAATAAACACATTAACTTAAAAATTCAGACAGTGATTTGAAATCGTGATTCGTAACTTTTGTGTCCATGTTGTTTGTTTAATTTCTCATTGCTCTGTTATAATTGTATTCCATACAAGATATATAATTAAATGATTCTTTATTCACTATTTTAATTACTAATTCTAGTATATAATTCGTCTTTGTGCTAGGGCCAAGGATTTCGAAGCAACTATGGTCACGCTAAGGAAGTTTACAAATCAAGATAGTTAATTCTCAGCATTATCAGTTCCTCGAACATTGTAATATTCCGCTATGTTAGCGTCAATATCACGTGTTAAAAGTTATATACCATCGCAAAAAATTTACTCCTAGGGATTATTTGGGGCAGTATCTTTCTAGATGTAGAGGGTGGTTACATTGTTACAACACAAATGTATTTTCTCTGTGCTTGCTTGCATGAAACAGGAAACATGAAATTTGTTTGTTTTCTCATGATATGTTAAAATGAAAATTGTCTAAAAATCAACTTAGTCTATATATATATATATATATTTAACAAGATTTTAATCTTGAAACGTCAAATGGTTATCTGTTTACAAAATATATAATTTGTATAAAAACCTAGCAGGATGTTATGATAACGCCGCAGAAATATCATGAATTATTTACATGCCATCAAATGTTACGAGATCATATCTAATAACAATTATTATAATGATTATGTTGCTATTATTAAAAATATTAAAGGAGACCAATTGAGAATAATATTGACATGATAAATTAACTACATTAATTATTATTACCCTGAAGCTTAGTATATAATTTACAAATATCAGTCTCAAACTTTCCTTTAAAAATATCCAAGTAAAAAAGGAACAGCCTATGACCTCATTAATTTCATTATACCACGCCTCTCCGGCGGAAGTTACGCATATTTATTCGATACATGTATGTTTCTAACAACATTTTCCACAAACAAAATAAGAACTTGAAAACTCACTGCTACTTGACTAGGTTCGCTGAACCTGAACCCTTTAATTAAGATTTACTTTTAGTAACAACGGGACCATATTAGCAAAAAAATCCCTTCTTGTTACATTTCAAAAACGAGTAAACAAAGAAGTACTTCATCAAATAAATACCATAACACAAGTTTAACAAATAACATATTGTTGCAGTCTTTATGAATCAAAGAATACAAAAGTCAATTCAAAGGAAATAGAGAACTCATTCGCTGGCAATATATGCAGATGTACTGGATATCGACCTATAGCAGACGCTTTTAAAAGTTTCGCAGCAGATGCCGATAAGAGCTTACTAAACAAATTACAAGATATAGAAGACTTGGGTTTCTTTAAATCGTGTGCTGTTAAGTGCACGCAAGAAAATGATTGGTGTATCTTAGATAAAGCTAGTTATAATGAGATGATAGAAGTTGAAAGTGGAAATCACAAATGGTTTAAGGTCTACAGTTTAAGTGATGTGTTTAAAGCAATAGAGGGATGTCATGACTATAAATTGATCGCTGGAAATACTGGACAAGGTAAAATTATAACGTTTTTTTTTTTGACAATAGTTGGACATAATAAGACTATTATATTATATAATAGCTTCATTTAAATAGTTGTTTTTTGTGTAAGTGATTGTGACATCATCTTCTGCAATGAGTTTTTCTTACAATAGTTCCACGGTATCAACTCGTATATGTTTCTGAATGTGATAACATTCAATTCAATCTTTCATTACTTCCAGATGTAGAACAATTTCAAAATGTATACATGTTTAAAGGGATGAACTTTTTTCAGGTGTATACCACATAACAGGATATCCTAAGAACGTTATAGATATTTTCAACGTGTCAGAATTAAAGGGATATACAATAGATGTAAATTTAATATTAGGAGCTGGTATGACATTATCGGATATGATGGATGTTTTTATTAAATTAGCAAGTGAAAATGAAGATTTTTCATATTTGAAAAAATTTCATAATCATATGGACTTAGTTGCGCATGTACCCGTCAGAAATGTAAGTAAATCGGAAAGAGTATTTTAAGAAATAACTGCGTTAGGTCAAATGTACAATTTAAAACTTCATAAAATCAAATGTTTTTTGACGTAATTTATTTAAAATTATATTTATTTAGCTGTTAAGTTAATCATTGATAACCATGGAATCAGTATTTAAAGAAAATGAATATTTTATTATAAAAACGTAAATACAGGATCAGTTTTAATATTATGTTTAATTTGTAAGTGATTAAGCTTTTTAATTGACTTTTAAATATTATAATTCAAATGCTTTTCAGTATTTTTCATAAAAACAATATGAGCAAGGCTCACGCTTGCATTTTTATTGAAAAAAAATTCATTCATTCGGTTTTGTTGAGATAACATATTAAATTATCTCATATAGGTAAATAAAAGTAAACATAATTAAACCAAAAAAAATTTAATTGAAAATAAAGATTTTTTAGGTGTAAATGTTATAGTCACAATATGAGCTTATTTTAAATCCTATTTAATTGACAAAATGATACTACTACATTTTTATTTCAGATTGGTACTATTGGAGGAAATTTATACATGAAGTTTGTTAATAATGAGTTCCCATCTGATCTTTTTCTACTTTTTGAAACTGTTGGAGCTATGATAACTATCGGTAAAGTTCCAATCAAGATTTAAACTTTTAAAATTAGTACTCGATGTTTTAAATTTATATTTTATGATTTTAATTAAAAAAGTTATTTAATGTCTCATTTTTTCTAGCTGATGCTCCCAATAAGTCGGACACCGTGACTCTAATGGATTTTCTTAAACTTGACATGAAGGGTAAAATCATTGTAAATGTTATGTTACCGCCACTATCGCAATGTTGTTTTGTCAAAACCTTTAAAGTAAGTATCCTGTTACATATTTAATTATTCAGCCTTTTGCCGTCCACTGCACGAAAGCCCCCCATAGAACACCAACCATTCTGATCTTGGGCAGCTCGCATCCATCCCGTACCTGCCACCTTTTTTAAATCGTCCTTTCACCTCACCTCCTACAATACGTTGAACACGCTTAATTTCCACTCTATCACGTCTCGGCTCCATTGCCAATCAAGACGTCAAGCAATTTATACTTACGTTACGTTAGTAAGCAAAGGGGCATAGTTTTAACTAATATAACATTATTTTAAATGGTAGAAAAGTGTAACGGATGAGTTTTTTGGAATGTAGATTATACCGAAAAGAACCGAGCAATGCTGAGCCAACCTCAAAAATAGACTTAATAACGAACCAAACCATAAATTTTATCTATGAAACATTTTTCCAGATTATGCCTCGATCCCAAAACGCGCATGCGATAATTAATTCTGGTTTTCTTTTTAAATTTAAACATGATCAAGGAATACTTGAAAAGGCAAAAATAGTCTATGGAAATGTTAATCCGAAATTTGTTCATGCTACTAAAACTGAAGAAGCTTTAAAAGATAAAGATCCTTTCGCTGATGATGTATTGAAAAAAACTCTTGAAACTTTGTACGAAGAAATCGATCCAGATACAGCGCCGCCAGAACCATCATCTGAGTATAGGAAACTATTAGCTGTGTCTCTGTATTATAAGGTAAACACTTTAAATATAAATTTAAACATTCATCCGCAATTTACATTATATTAAATACAATATTGCATTTTAGCAATTTAAATAATATTTTAAGTAATAATTATGAAAGAGATAGAAGAATAAAGGACTTAATGACCTAGATTTGTTGGTATTCAAATACAATATAATCTATATGCTCTGTAAATTTTTCCTTTTCTATCTGCATGATCTTTTTCTCTTGTATAAAATATCTAAGTTGTTATTGTGTGCTACCAAAAGCAATTTGCCTTTATAATTTAACAGAATTCAACAGAATAAAACGTAAGCTTTATAATTTAACAGAGTTTATGATAAATTAAGCCAGAGATTTCTATACGACATTGATAAAATGGTTTTTTCCTATTACATTTTTAAGACAAGTCATATTAATAATGTGAAAATAATTCCCTTTTGAGACTATGCGCTATTAATCAAAACAAAATGCTCAAAATTTAAGTCATATTCTCATTTTAACATTATGAAAATTTATTAATTTCGTATTTTCGCTAATACATTAAACTTAATACTAAAACGTTGATAATAGACGATACATCTTAAACGATTTATATATTAAAATTATAGTAACTAACGAACATTTGTTTTTATAGATTTATAAAGAATGAAAAATTAATAATTAAAACCGTTTTTATTTAACATTTCTGAAAACATAAAAATGTTTTAGGCGATCCTCAGTTTATGCCCCGAAACAAAAATGGATAAAACATATCGTTCTGGCGGAGACATTATTAAACGACACACTTCAAAGGGAATGCAATCATACGATACAGATGAAAGTGTTTGGCCATTAAACAAACCCGTGCCGAAATTAGAGGCATTGGTTCAATGTAGTGGCGAGGGTACATTTGCCAATGACTTGCCATCACAAACGAATGAAGTTTTTGGTGCCTTTGTAACAGCTGATGTTAACCCGGGTAGTGTTATAGCTGGGTTTGATACAACGGACGCTCTTGTGAGTAGATTCTGCGACGAGAACTCCACTCTCATTATTTATGCAACTAAAATATAACATGATTTTAAGTCAAAATTATTTAAATGTATTTCAGAAGATTCCTGGCGTAATAGCTTTTTACGCCGCTAAAGATATACCCGGAAAAAATAACTTTACCCCTATTAATGCCATATTGCATTCAGAGGAGGAAATCTTGTGCTCAAAAGACGTAAAATTTAATGGTCAACCTGTTGGTATAATTGTGGCTAATAGAGAGAAAATAGCAACAAATGCTGCTAAGCTTGTCAAAATAAAATATGAACCAATATCTACCAAAAAACCACTTTTAACAGTTCACGACGTTTTAATGTCAACAGAAAAAGAAAGAATATCTTTAGATAAGATGGTAGAACCAACTGACATTGGTAATGACGTTAAAAAAGTTATCAGTGATAAAGTGATTTTCGAATCGCAGTATCATTACTATATGGAACCACAAACATGTGTTGTAAAACCATCAGAAGATGGCTTCGAAGTTTATTCTTCAACACAATGGCTTGACCTGACTAATATTGCTATTGCTGAATGTTTAAACGTACCTGTGAATAGGTAAAATATTTGTTGATGATTGATTCCTGCATTTTATATTATTTAAATAATAAGCAACTAAAATATAACACTATACACATTAGATATGTGTCTTAGACAGCATTATATATGACGACCTCCTTGGTCGGGTAGTGTGTACACCGGTTTTCATGGGTACGCTACTCTGAGGTCCCGGGTTCGATTCCCGGCCGAGTCAATGTAGAAAAAGTTCATTAATTTTCTATGTTGTCTTGGGTCTGGGTGTATGTGGTAGCGTCGTTACTTTTGATTTTCCATAACACAAGCTTTAGCTACTTACATTGGGATCAGAGTAATGTATGTGATGTTGTCCAATATTTAATATTTAATATATAAATAAATATATACAAAATGTTCATGAATAAAGGATAGAGAATTTGAATGATCTGAATTTCATTAAAAAAATTACGATCGAATAACTAGTGTGCAAAATGATGTTTACGATAAAAGATATCAGATAGTTTTAAATGTCATATGTACTTGTAAAATAAGATTTCTTTATTCTCATTTCAGTATCAACGTAATAGTACGCAGGGTAGGCGGTGGTTATGGTGGAAAAATTACCAGATCTTCACAAATAGCGTGCGCAGCGGCTTTAGTGTCACAATTACAAGGAAAGCCTTGTCGATTTATTTTACCTCTTCAAACAAATATGAAAATTATTGGAAAACGAGCACCGACTTATTGTAAATTCGAAGTAAGTTTTACTAAAACATTGTAGAAGACTATTCAATCTTATATCATATTATAGAAGACTATTTAGTGAACACGTCCAATTATTCTAAAAGGAAACTAATATAATATTCAAATTACTTAATACTTAATTAGGGCTACTATATCAGCTATTCCACCGCCAAACAACAATACTTGTGTGCCCTCCGGATTGAAGAGTGAGTTAGCCAGTGTAACTACTAGGCATAAGAGATATAATATCTTGGTTCCCAAGTTTGGTGGTGATTGATAATGTAAGGAAAGGTTAATATACCTTACAGCGTCAATATCTATTTTCTATATAAAAAAAAAACTTAGAGAACTCTTGTATGAAAATTTAAATGTATTTATTAATTAGGCAGGGGTAAATGGAACTGGAGAAATACAATACTTAAAAATAAATTATTATCAAGATAACGGTTGCTCTAAGAATGAGAATACTTCTGTAATGACTGTCACTCATCTTCCCAATTGTTATGAATCAAAGCGTTGGCACATTGAAGCGTATGGCGCACTTACGGATACGCCTTCTTCAACTTGGTGTAGAGCGCCTGGTATGTCCTATTTAGTAATTATTGTACTTATTAAATTTAACGTCATACTTTTCTTGTAAAATAAAACTAGAATCGTAAAATATGTAATTTTTAATAAACTCTTGACTGATTTTTTTTTTCAAAGCTTCAACTGAAGGCATTGCAATCACTGAGATTATAATGGAAAAAATAGCCCACGAGCTGGGTAAAGATGCCATAGAAATTCGACAAGCAAATATGAAAAAAGAAGACAATCCTATCCCCGAACTCATCGAACAACTAAAAAGAGATTCTGACTATGAAACAAGATTACGTGAAGTAGAAGATTTTAATAAATCTAATCGTTGGAGGAAACGGTCACTTAAATTAATGCCGATGAGCTATGAATTGTTTTATTTTGGTCCTTTCAATTCTTTAGTATCGATATATCATGCAGATGGTTCAGTAGTTATAACACATGGTGCTACAGAAATGGGACAAGGCGTTAATACGAAGGTAGCACAAGTGTGTGCTTACATTCTTGGAATTCCGTTAGAAAAAGTTAGTGTTAAACCAACTACCAGTTTTACATCTCCAAACTGTATGCCTACCGGGGGTAGCATAGGAAGCGAGTGTGTAGCCTACGCTACTATGAAAGCTTGTGAAATTTTATTAGATCGAATAAAACCTATAAAAGATAAAATGAATGATGCTACTTGGAAAGAAATTGTAGCAGAAGCGTTTATTTCTGGAGTTAATTTACAAGCTACATACATGTATTCCACTAAGGACCCTATAAAGCCCTATGATATTTCTGGCGTTGTAGCTTTGGAAGTAGAAGTTGACATTTTAACTGGGAATCATGATGTCCGAAGAGTGGATCTGTTAGAAGATACTGGCAGAAGCTTGAGTCCAGAGATCGACGTTGCACAGGTAATGCCAATTTTTATAATAACTGTCGCGGTATAATATCATATTTGAACTCAAAATTTTCTTTCAAACTGGCTACTTAATAACACTATCTTCGAAATCGAGCTGAGTTTTGATCTGATTTCTGGGTCATACACTGCTTTGCAACGTTTAATCGCTGTAAATTTTTGTCCAACAATTTCAAAATAGAGATTTTTGAAACCTTAAATTTTATGTTTGTTTTGTTTAATTTATTTCTTTATTGTCAGTCGATAAATAAAATAGTCCTCAAAATAAATTGAAAAATAAAAATATGTTTTTTTTTTAAGTGTAATAAATATTTGTCGTAGATTGAGGGTGCGTTTGTAATGGGATTAGGATACTGGACGTCAGAGAAAATTGTTTATGATGAGAAAACAGGGGAACTTTTAACGGATCGCACATGGACATATAAACCTCCCGGCATCAAAGATATACCAGCCGATTTCAGAATATATTTCAGACGAAACTCTACTAATACACTTGGAGTGTTACAATCGAAAGGTATTCAAATTACTTATTAAAAAATAAACTTGTAAGTGCTTACAATAAAATTTTTGATAGTAAAATAGATGTTTCCTGCGCCATACGTGATACTTTTAAAACGTTTATCTTTATTAAGCTCATAGTCGAAATCTTTAAGCATAACGTTTACAGACAGTAATTGTCCTCCCGAACGTGAAAACTAGTTTTTAATTGCCCGGATTGAACAGATAGAAAAAAATAAAAATTTTGTTTAAAAACATTTAAGAATATAATCGACGCTTCAATTATCTATGATATCCCTAATATAAATATCCTGTTTGTATAGGTATATACAAATATTTATATACACATTATGACTCTGATCGAAATACATATGATAATCACTGATGATAAATAATTTTGATAAAAATAGACCAAGAACCCAAACTAAATGAAAAGGGTCATCAAATATTGACTTTACATAATTATACCAACTCTTTGGGCACATTTAATCCTCATAAATTCAGGATCATTGAACATTTGTCAAATATATTCGACATTAGATTTAGTAGTGGGCTTGGTCGCAAATAACGTTCGCGTGGGTTTGACACGGTTAAAGTACAAAAACATATAAATTGACAAATAAATTGGCATTCGTGCGTAGTGCCTTCGTCGCTATTAGTTTTGTCATATATTTACAACTAGTTTTCGCCCGCAGCTCCTCCCTCCTATAAAAAGAAGGGAGTAGCAAAACATCCTATGTAGTATCCCAGACTATCTATCTTTAATCTATCTTTGTGCCAAATTTAATTGAGATCTGTGCAGCCGGTCTAGCATCATTGAGTAAGAAATATCCATACAGTACACAGTTCGGTTAGGACGATATTATTATTTCAGTATGTCTTTTACCCAAATACCCAAATGTTATATTTAATTTTATTCTAATAATTAAGTTATACGTAAAAATATACTTTATCAAGATAATTATTTAAATGAATAGAGGTTATAAATCACAGATTGAAGCAAAAATAACGATTTCGTTGTGATCCCAAAATGTAAATTTATTTGACATAATATCCATTAACGAATATATAATAATAAGAATTAAAAGCTTAAATTCAATTTCAGCAACTGGTGAGCCCGCTTTATGCCTTGCCGCTGTCATCACGCATGCTCTCCGTGAAGCGGTGAGATCAGCTCGATTGGATGCAGGATATGAAGACAATTGGATCAATATTGGTATGTGGCGTGGCGGGTGTTAGGTGTAAGACAGTAGCTTACGTCCTTGCTTCGGGGTTCAAGCTTGCTTCAAACTTATATTCATAAATTTTATCAAATTCGGTTCAGTAGTTTGTCGGTGAAAGCGTAACAGGCAGACAGAGAGACAGGCAAAGTTACTTTAGTATTTATAATATTAGAATAGATTCTTCTGTACGTGTGAATCTCAATGAAGTCCTCCTAGACGACTGCACCAATTTTGATAATTTTCTGTATGTGTTGATTTATATTGAATTTCATGAGTCTTTTAATAAAAAATCTTTTAAACGAAGTCAGGACGAGCAGCTAGTCCACTATAAGTTTAACACAAACCTTTGAGATATAACACTAGTTCACGGATATTAACAATAAAATATTTTCCTCTTTTTCCGACCTCTCATGAGAGTAATATAATTTTTTCCGGATGGATACAGATACTTTATTTGACGACTGTCAAAACGATTGCTATTGCAAACATTACTTGACCAGGAAACATGGCAAAAGTATGGAATAATTTCATTGGGAAATATTAGGAAGTTAGCCCTTATATGTAAAATATAAGTTATATACAAAAAAATGTTCTTATAATTGCGAATTTCTCTAGTCAAAAATCGAACCAGATACGACGCTGGACTATATGTATGCGTCATTTAGAAATTATTTTGGAATCAATATCACTGTTTGAAATAAAGAACATGCTTACGTATTTTATATATATGTCTTCACAACTACATATAAAATATGAACGTGAATATTGTCAAGTCTTTATCACTGACACTTTTAAACTCAATCTTCCAAAAATTGGACCTTAATAATAATAATTCTTAAGTGCCAAATTAGAAATTCAATTTTAATACTTAATACCTTACAAAATGAACCAAACTATGTAGTTGCAGCCGAAATACTGAATGGTGTTCTTTATTATTTTATACATTTCAGAAAATCCGTGCACAACCGAGAAAATATTCATGGCAGTGGAGCATAAACTGGAGCATTTCAAATTGAAATAAATCACCTTATATCTTACGTAATAAAAACGTAATTTAAACAAACACTTGTAGAATTGAAGCTCTTCTATATAATGTAACTTGGTATAGCATATTTGTATCTGCTGATGTGTCCTTCTTTCGAACAAAAATAAAGCAACAAATAGACGTATTTTTAAGCATAGAGACGATTCGTTGGATTGGATGGTGAATGTTTAAGTTACTTTTAAATCATAAATAATAGAAGAAAGCAATTGCCCCTTTCGTAATAGTCTGGAAACTTGAACAATTTAAGGTTTAATTTAAGCGATTATAATGAAACTCATTATACTTTTGTTTTGTTGCAATTGGGTATCTCACAACCCAGTAGCGACAGATGGCGCTGATTAAAAATTTCATATTCCTGAATCGCGCTGCCTAGAGATTCACTACCGGATATATATATATAGCCTACTCTAATGGAAGTAGGGTTACCCCACCGACTACGTTCTGAGCTGAGGTGCGATCTCAAAGGCGAGGACGAAGGCTCAAACTTTAAATGGCTAAGTCTTGTACTCGCCCCAACGTCCGGTGACGTTGTAAGAGCCAGTAGGGCCAAAAGCACTACTACATACACTATACAAAAAAAATGGAAGTAGGAAAAAAAAAAAAAACCTTAGACTTACCTATTTTATACGATTTTCCAATCAACTCACCTTTTTGTGCACTACTAAGAGTTTATGATTAATATATCTTTATTTAGAATACAACACTATCACATTTAACTACTTATATCCACTTTTATTTTATTTCCAAAATTCCCATAAGTTTCTTGGAACGTTCAAAACGCCATTTTTTCGCAAATCCATAGTGAATATCATAGATCAGAGAATCAAGCTCTCGACAAATGATATCGCGTCAATATGATATGCTGTCAAATGTTGTTTATTTGGTTTTTTTCCTGTTATCGTTTGAATAGAGTATAGTGTCGATAACGATCAAATCAAATATAATTATTGTAAAGTTAATAGTGGATAGTACTCCTTAGTTACCTACACTATTTGATACCCCATCAAAACTCCGCCGAAAACAACTTTCCCATAAAAAGACACAAAATAATAAATAACCTTACTAAAATCAACTTAAATGTAGATTGGTGGTTGGTTGGATTTGGTGCAGATATTTTTCTGACATGCAAGATGCCACGCGACGTTTCACTGAGCACAAGATAAATAATAAACACAGAATTAGCATCCAAAAATTCAATGGTACCTTGCTTGGATTGAATCCGAAATTATTGGTTATTATTGGTCATTCTCGTGTTTAACAGACGAACTGTCCATGGCGTTGGTTAATTTTCCTATTATTTGATGGAGTTTTGTAATTACATGTGCCTGCTAATTTTTATTCCTAGGTTACATTGAATTCAAAATTTTGGTTTGCAGTTTTCAATTTCTTCTTCTTGTTATTTATCGGTTTTCTTTTTTGGGTTATTGTCAATTGATCTTCTTAATTATTCTTGATTTGATATCTTCTTGATTTGATTGTAAATCTTAGATTCCCAGTTATGGTCTGTATGGTAGTCGACCAGCCAGTATAGTATTCATAATAGATATAACCCCATCGTGGTATGGGGTTATTTCTGACGTTAATCGTTTAGTGAAGATATAGTCCAGTTTTACATGTACATTGGCATAATTAATTATAAAATAAATAAATATATAATGACTGTCTATACTTACTAGTAACATATATATTGTATTATACTGAAGTTAATTCATTTTATTTATGTAAGTTAGAATTAAAATATGTTTATTCAAATTTGTTTTATTCTAAAATTATATTTTTATGATTGTTTCTGCTTTTCCCTCTTCCTCATTCCCCTTTTTCTCTATGCAGATATTGCATAGGGGCTCTTATATTTTTTTTATAAAATATGTCTCGGGTCACCCGATTTTAAGTGATCACCACAGCCCAAAAACACAACAATTTTTCCAATGCGCCACCAACCTTGGCAACTAAATTGTTATGTGCCTTATACCACTATTGTGTAGTTACAATGGTTCACTCACCCTTCAAAGTATATATGATGAGATGAAGAAGATAATATGATGGTGGTACCTATTCAGGCGGGCTTGAGTAAAGTTCTACCACAAGTAAATATCGATGGTCCTCTACTAGATGACAAAAACTGGGATGCGAATCCTACGATCTTGATGAATGATTATAACCTCACTTTTTAATGATATTCGGGGCAAACGAGCAGGAGGCTCATCTGATGGAAAGTGACTACCGCTGCCCATTTACATCCGCAAGACCGGAGGCATGTAGGTGCGTTACCGGTCTCTTTTCTTGAAGGTTCCCATGTTCGTTTCGGAAAAACAGCCAGCGAAAGACGGTTCCACAAAGTGGTTGAGCGAGGCAAAAAATGGATTGTGGATTTTCGGACACCTAGGTGATGTGGGTGGATGACTGAAGGTGAAATTCAGTAGCTGGGATTAATTCAATCAATTACTCGGAATATTCCATGATAAATCCCGTAGAAGATACATGCAATATCTCTTCGCAAAGCCAAAGGATGAAGCAGGTTGGAGCGGACTTCATCGTCGATAATTCGAGCTGCTCTGAAGAAGCTGAACTGTAGGACACCAGATAAAATTTAATTCAGAGCGTGCACCAACGACAACGACCTTAATATTATGATCACCGGCTAAGCGACCCCCACTGGTAACCAACCTACTGGTAGTCGTCAATCAATTGGTGCTCTTCTAGGTACCGCAGGAGCTGGCTGCTTATAATGGACTCAATTACCCTGGAGAACAAGGAGGTGATAGCAATAGGCCGATAATTCGACGCGTCTGAACGGTTGCCTTTATCAGATATTGGGTGACCAAAGTAGTTTTCCAAGAGTTCGGGACGACGCCTAATGCGTAGGATCCCGGGTTAAAACCAGTGCCAAATCGGGAGCATATATCTGTAACACAATTATATCTCAAGTTTTGCACAACCATCATGTTTTAGGAGGGACATCAGGCCTCCACAACTCTCACAAACCGAATGAAGCGCAGCAGCTTAACTACAACTTATGACGATTTTTTTAAAGAGAGTGGTGCTTTCATGGCCCAATCTACTGAAACCTGAACACTACCAGTATTCACTCAAGGAAAAAAATAACACATGTAAATTACATTACTTTCGAGTACCTACATGCCTAATATACATGCGACAGTTTTAATGGATGGATTTGTTACTCAATCACGCAAGGATGGCTAAACGGATCAAAATGATATTTAGCACAAAGATAGATTATAGACTTGAATGTCACAAATGTTACTTTTTATAAGGAAATATATACCTAATAACTGCAACTACGCGTGTAGTAGTACGCCCACGATACTAGTAAATAAATATTTATGTATATATACTAGAATAAAATATAAAATATTAAAATAATAATTATATGTATTTGGTGAATTAACGTGCTGAATACCAATAATTATTATTTAAATATGTTTTATTTTTGATACTTCAAAACAATGGCGAAATACAACGTCCGGTTATAATGTAAAGAAATTTGAACAAGTTTGTATTCCATTTGCTATGTATCAATTTACTTTAACCGCCTTAGCCTATGGGTTTGAAACGAAACTTTAAAAAAAAATACATTGTTCGGATACACCTCGTATTCATGAAGTTTTTAACAAGAAACAAGGTAAACGAGGCGTAGACCAGCACTACAAAGAGTTTAAAAACATTATTGGAAAACAATTGGTATGAAATATTCAAGGTCCCGCCCCATTCGTTAGTTTGACGCGATCTAATAAAAAAATCATATCTTCACTCCTTTGCGAGGAAAATATATGGTGTCCGTTTGGCATACTAAACAATTTTACTTACTCTCTTGTTATTTGATTTACTTTATACTAAAAACTGACAAATACTTTTAGGAAACTAAATAATTCATATAACGTGCAATAGTATATGCGAATCATTCGCTAAAGTATTTCAAAATGTTGATTCTCCTAATAAAAAGCCACAAAAAAATTGATTTCGGCAAAATAAACACGTTTTCTTGCCATAAATTTAAATTAAATTTTAAACCTTTTTTAGTCCCGCAAAAACGCTGTCAGTAAATTTGGTGACGTCACACTGATAAAAACAGCAGTTGTTTATCTACGACTGGCACTCATTCAACGTTAACAGCTATAAATATTTGGTGTTTTTGGGATAATAATGAATTACAATCACAACAGTTGGAGTGTAATGTACAAATACTAGCATTTAAACTCCAGAAAAGTTGTTTATCTGATCCTATCTGACGCCACACCATGGTGACTCGTGTTTTAGGTCACGTGATATACAGGCTAAAAATTACGACTTTTAATTTCAATATAATAAATTAATAATGCGCTTGTATGACTCAAAATCAAAATATTTAAGTATAGTTCTCTACATATATTTTAATTTTTATCAAATTTCTTAGTTTATATTTCACTTCCGAAAATCCCTATTAAGTCCTATTTAACTCAGTGTCAAAACTTCTCGAGTGAAAAATCCAATATTTTTTTTGAACTGGACCCGGAGAATTTATCCCGGGACTTAAGCGAACTTCAGCATTCACGGACTTAGCTTATAAGTCCGTGAATGCTGAAGTCTCTAGACAAGTAAATACAAAATTATATAAATTAAAAATAAAAGCATACAGCTAGTATCCGTTAGTTATCATACATAATATATGATGTATGTGTGTATATGTTGTATGTATGTGTAATTTGATGGGTAAAGATTAATAACTGCTTGCCTTCTTACCGATTATTTTCAGTAAGATCAACAATCTACACCAGATGTATGTTTATCAATTTATCTTGAAAATCATTTAAAAGTGTTTGTTAAAAGTAAATTTATGGCAGTCACTTGCATAAACTCGCATAATATGTATACTCTCACAATCATAATCGCACACACACATAATCCAAAGAGAGGAGGATAAAAATTTTGATGAAGTTTGAAACCCACTGGGACTATGCAACATTTTTGACATTATTTGAACAAATTTCATCCTTATCCATTTAGTCGTAAACGGAATTATAGAATTATGTTACATTAAATTCTTCCTGCGTTAAAACATTATTGTCTATTATTCCAAGATATAAGACTCCGTTATAGGGAATGTTATCAAAATTCTTTCCGACGCTTAAATGTAAAATGGTAATAAGGAGTTTCAGAACACTTCACACATATTTTCACAAAAACAACATTTGTAAATATAATAAATGTAAATGATGTCCAATTTTGAATTAAATTATAATAGAACGCTTAAGAAAAGTTTTAAATTTTTATTAAGCGTTTTTATTAATTTAACTACATACTGAAACTTTTTATCACAAAATTAATTAAACAATAATATTTTTAAAACATATTTCACTATGAACTGAAATGGAAATATGTATTATAATAGTGGTTGTATTACTGTCATATGCTCGTTCTAATATTTATTTAAATATCATTATATGTTTATATATTTAAAAAAAAAGGATTTAATAAAGCTTAAAAATAATAAAAGAATAATTTTAAGTCATATTATTATTTTGTCATGAAATCTCAGAAAAATGTTCTTACAGCAATAACCACTTGACTTTAATGACGTCACGATCATTATAAATTTAGTAATATTTCAAAAATCGAATCGATAAAGAATTAATGATTAACAAAAAATAACGTAACAAACCAACAGACAATTTTACATCTGACCTTAGCTAATAACAACAGCCTGTCACTTTCCCTCGATATGAAGTCATTTACAACTATTTAAAATAAATCTTTTTTATTAAAACGATAATCACAAGCCTGTTTTTTCTAATTGCGGGGAAATATGACGTATTTGCCTCTAGCTAACGATACCATTGGACTGGGGGCGGTGACGGTACTGTCACTGAAGACATCCCTATTAGTTTCATTATCGCTTTTTTTTGTGTAAATTTCACGTTCTGAATTTTGTTTTGTTTTTTGTTTTGTTTTTTAAATAGATGCAATGCCCCAAATTAATAAAATAATTACTAATATTACTATTTACCCCTCCTTTTAAGCTTATCACTTGTGTTAGGAGTGGGGACGACAAAAGCCCAAGGGGTCAGGATCGATCCTGCGATTTTTTACATCGTCCCGTAAACCATTGCGCTATTAACGCTTAAATTTCGATTTTAAGTTGTTATAAATAAAATGCCTGTAACATAATCTAACATCAAATACTACCACTGATCACCCCATAAGGAGAACTGTTACTTGGAGATAGGTATTTGCATGCCCGTCTGGCCAACTACCACCCACTCATCAGATATTCTACCACCAAGCAGCAGTACTTAGTATTGTGTTCTATTTCGAAGAGTGAGTTAACCAGTGTATCTGCAAGTTTCCCAGGTTGGTGACGAATTGGTGACGTAATGATGGTAAATATTTAAATTTTTACCTTCACGCTGCTAATATGAGATGGAAGAAAGCATTAAGTCACGTAGTATGAATAAAGAAAAATAAAATTACAAATATCGGGGCTCGGAAGTTCCTTTAAAAAAAAGTCTGAAACACGACAGTCACTTGGCCAAGGAAAATTAATAAATCCATAAAAGTCGTATAAATATACTCTGTATGTGAATGTACAACTGCACCCCGCCCATGGAAAACCATTGCAGCGTTTCAAGTAAACCACCAGCTGTCTCCGAGTACACACCACCTTACGTACGTATCTTTATATATATTATGTAAGGAAAAGCAAATATTTATATAAATCAAACTAACAAATTAAGAATCCGACATAACTGATAATGATCTAGAGATCTAGACTGATCCAATATATTCTTCCAATCTTCGGAATTTTGAGAAATAGTGTAATTAGAGCGAAAAGGGAAGTTAATCAAACCCTATAACAGTTTATCTATTGATTGTGATGTTTGTATTTATATATAGTTTTGTGCGTCTTTAATTTATCATTATAAATTATAATCTTAGGAGTAACATGATAAGACTTCAAGACCAAGGTAACAGTCTCTATATGTACCACTGCTGAACTTTTCTCTAGAGCAGAAGGTCGTTTGGAGGTCTTTGCACCTCGCTGCTCCAGTACAATTTTCATTTGGTATTTCTCTACTTTGGGTACAAACATTTGTTGTAAAATTTCGTAAGAATCCAGGAAATACAGTTTACGTCTCGTTTTTCTTAAACGCTGAGCACGAAATGAAATATAAGCACAAATTTACCACATAAAAAGTTATTAATGATGCCTGCCCTGGGGCAGACGCATACTTTTCTTTGAACCAGCAATCATCGATTGAGCCTCCCGTATACGTTGTATTTATTAAAACAGATTTAAATATTTTGAATTAGTAAATAATTGCTTTGTACTTTTATACCTTACCTGTTCCACAATATAATCTAATTTTATGGATATTCGTGTTCAAAGTGTGACAATTAATAATTTTATTAGTGTAGTAGATTAAAATCATTTGATACTATCAACGATACATTATCTATTATCAATGACTGATATTTTTTTTTAAATAGTGAATAAATAACCTAGAATAATTTAGTGTAAGTATTATTAAATTTAAAACATTGAAATATCAAATATTTATATAATATCGCCTTCAATTTTTCGCCAATTGTGTAAAGGATTTTATACAAGTTCATAACCAAATAAACAACCATAAAACTTTTAGAAAATATTTTTTAAGCCGTTCGATGAATAATAATCGATATTTCAGCTACTGGCAGCATTTTTGAGTCAATAAACAATTGTATCAATTACTATATTACTTTCATCTTCAAATCCCTAGTGTCCGTAACTTTTTTTTTTAAATAATTTATTATACAGTCCCACACAGCGTTACAAGCTTTTTCTCGAACCCATTCAGGACATTTTCGATCCCGCTAACTTTTATTTGGACAAAACTGACTGAAAATAACTGACTTGGTTTTAAATGAGATCTCACAACTTTTTCTGGTGAAAGAACAGCATTACGAGACTTGCATTTATATTTTGTTTTGGATTGGAGGTTATATATTTACATCTAAACAATTTAGAAAAATAAAGTAAAGTAAGAAGGGCCTCTCCATTGGAGATGAAGAAGAAGAAATCATTGTATTATGTAAATCATTTAGTGTGCCTGTGTATATTAAAGTTTAAAGATTCTATATATCTATTACAAATATTATAATCAAATAACATATTAAAAATATTAAAGCAGTAACTTACATATTATAAAACAAAGTTCACAAGCCATTGTATGTCTGTCAGTTTGAACGCCATTAGCAGATAAACTACCAAACCCTCATACGGCTTCCACCAATTCAGACAGAGTGATATAAAAAGGTTGAGGTGTAAATTGGCTAACGATTATTGTTGAAGATGTCGTATATAATGAGAACTGGGAAATTTAATGTTTTACTGTTGGAGAACGTGTTTTCCGAAATAAAAAAAAATACTTTGTCATCAAAAATACATTGATCATTTTCTAATATTTATTTCTTTGAACAAGAAAAGCACAGTGCTATTGTTTTCTCTGTATGAGTTTGTGGTGAAGAATCTTGGACGCTTATAAAAAAGTTGTACAGACATTTATTTATTTTATTTATTTATTTTATTTTATTTGGGAAACAAACAGTACAATAAGTCTTAATATTAACAAATACAAATTAAATCACAAGCCAATCAAGTTTCCACTCATAAATAATATACATTATTAGAGCAACAAGACAAAAAGGAGGATATTACATAATTACAATTTTATTTTAATTTAAAGGATAATTTATATAATTAACAAAATTAAAATAATCTGAGCTTGTCTATTAGATAAATTATGAAATCAATAAGCAATTATCAAGAATAATTATAAACATTAAATCAGTTATGTAAGATACAAAATTATAAATTAAATTATTAAACAAATAGAGGCAGCAATTTTAAATAATAACGGAAAAAAAACTACGAATTCCTTGAACAGATCGCGTACGAAATTGCACGGTGTGATATATGATATTTCTGTAATGAGATAACGGGTAAAGTTACAAAGATACTTACAAATATTAGGAAGAGTAAGTTGGAATATTTTGGGAATATACTGCGTTAAAACAAGAAATATGAACATTTTCAAATTTCATGGAAAGTTGGCAGACAGGAAGCAGAAGGATATCATTTTACTTGGTGGCAGAGCTTTTTGCAAGCCCGTCTGGCTAGGCACCACCCACTCATCAGATATTCTATCGCCACACAACAGTACTCAGTATTGTTGTGTTCGGGTTTGAAGGGTGAGTGAGTCATAACATCGTAGTTCCCAAGGTTGGTGGCGCATTGGCGATGTAAGGAATGGTTAATATTTTATACAGCGCCATTGTCTATGGGCGGTGCTCACTTACCATCAGGTGGTCCATATGCTCGAGCGCCAACCAAAAAAAAACATGGCACAAAAATTTGCGCCAGTCGTTTAGAAAGAGCAATACAACTCATGACCATGAACATGTGCCCTTCTTACGAAGATTGGCAAGTTAAGAAGAGGGTTGAATTAAAACAGTAAAACAAATCATAGGTTCCATTATGTCATACGAACATCGCATCAGACGAATTCGCGCCAAACAAAAATTCTCACTGAATATTCGAAATTTCCTTTAGGTGAACGTATCTACTATTCATTGTCTCTAATCCAAATGCAAGGAATAAACCCTTATCTTTTCTTTAGGTTTTATAAGCTAAAGCATTCAACGTTTGATGACGTCATGAAATCAATTTTTTCCAATTATCGCTGTGTCATAAGCTTGAACCGACGTCAAATGCGTGAGAACAGCCAAGCGGTGACGCTGGTTACATCGATTTATACTTCTTTGTAATCAAATACAATTAAATTAACTATTTACCAGATTTTTATATTCAATTTATCATTGAAATTCTCTTTAATTTTCTTTCAATTTACGTAATTTTAGAAATAATCACGTTTAAAAATTGACGTCCATCGGTTACTCGTTAACGTCTAATATGATATTATGAAGTTCTATAAGTATTAGGTATATAATTTTAGTTTTTTAAATGATCTTTAAAAATAATAACTAAGATTATAAAAGCGTCAATAGCGTAGCTTAGCAATGTAAAAAGTCACAAGATCGATCCTGTCCCCTTGGCGGTACCTACCTAGACGGGCGACCACAAAGCCGAAAATTAAATTTATTATTTATTTAAATTTACTTGATTGGTTTTGGTAACGGTGGTAATTGCTGCATATTTTTTTGGCGGTATGGATATGACCTACCGTCAAAAAAATATGCATGCAATATGCAAGGGAGATCTTATAAAATTAAAGTGATTACATAAACACGTGCTCTCTTAATTCCCTCACTCTCATATGCATATTCATATCGCAATCCGATTAGTTCAGTAACCAAAAGCCGTATGTGCTTTCTGAGGTATGGTAGTTCAAACTTTAAAACCAATTTTAAAACTTTGGGAACCTATGGTTCCCAGGACTTTGGGCTTATAAATCGAAAATAATATAACAATTAAGAAAGTAATTATAGAAAATATTATCAATCAAATAAAATTATACTTTATTCGAGTAGGTTTTACAAGCACTTTTGACACTTTTGTCACATTTCACAGAACAATAATAAAAGTAAAATTACCTCCGGCAAGAAACTCACTAGTTACTCTTTTCCAACATTAGAAATACAAAGTTATGTTAGGTAAGGAATGAACGAATGCTTATATTTGTAATATAAATACTCAAAATAAATAACCAACGTATACTTTGTCTTTAATTATTACAGCACCTGGCCGAAATATTAATATTCCAATATCGAATTAACTAAAAGGTATTTTTTTTTAAAAGGCTATAATGCAGTTGCCGAAACACTTGAAGATAGCCGCGGGCTGCACCGGAGCCGCCATATTTGGGATACTATTCGGATGGGTAATCTTTCCCACAATATTGAAAAGTCAACTGAAAAAGGTAAGATTTAAAAATCGATATTGCTTTTTTGAAATAAACGTTGTAATAATTTTAGGAGTACCAATTAAAAAAATATAAGTTAATTTTGAAACAAAGCACATAACTTCAAGCAAAATATTATAAATGGTAGTTTGAAGCCAGTAATTAAATTATATTGTTTGATAGCAACACATGGACATGTAATTAGGGTAATTTATATATTAGTGACGACTGAAATATGATACAAATTAAACAGGAAGGTAAAATCATTTTAATTCTAATTTAATAAAATCAATTTTTGCCCCACTTCAAAATTGGGTCTATTGTTGACGATAAAATTATGAAATTGTTTGAAAGCATAAAACATACAAAATGTTTTTGATTAAGTATAAAATAATTTAGTTATTTTTCACTTATTGTGGTGCATTTCTACGTATTACGATTGTTTAATATTATTTTTGAATATTACGAATATTCTCTTAATGACAATTGTTTAAAAAAAAAATCACTTTCATAACTTCATCGAATACTGAGAAAATATTTGACAAACATATCGAAAGATTGTTAACTTGCAAACATTGTCTAAGATTAAAGTTCAATTACTGGTCAGTATAAAGTTCAGAATTGCTTACTAGTAAGCATAAGATGTTAGGGTTTTATAATAGCTTATCTGTTTTCTACCGCGAAATCGTTTATTTGCTAACTTCAGGTTTGCATGATGTGTCAAGTGATGCAATTATAAGCGTCACAATATCTTATTTCCCATGTTTAGCTTAATGACAGTATAAACAATGATTTCCCAAGGCGCCAATATATGAAGGAGAAAGTTACCGGCCATAAGACTTATCTTATGGCATGGCATTCATAACTAAAATGTGCTTATCTTTCTTCCAATTAAAAATCCTTTGACTAGTAAAAGAAATGATCAATTAGTCTTTTAATCTTCTTAATCCTTAGTGTGAAGTCATATAAATTACCAGCGGTCGCCCGCGATTTCGCTTGCGTTTTACTTTTGGGTTCTGTCCTCAGGCGTTACTTCTAAAACCCCCATGTTCTTCAGTGTTATAATCGTGTAAGAATAACAGATAGACAGATACTTTACAGAGATTTGTTTTTTTTAAATCATTTAATTTAAAGAGGGTTGTTCTTCAAGAAAATGAGCTCCCTAATAGTGCTTGCAGAACATTAAACTTAATACATTGTATAATTACATCTTTCATTCTTAAAAATAAAATCCACTAATTTGTACCAAACTTCCGGGACAAAACTTACGCATTTACATTAGTATAGACTATCTATTATTAAAGAGAAATATCACGAACTCTGTTTATATCAAACGTTTCTTTGAAATTGTAATTGCGATATCAATGTCTAGAAAATTATTACTTTCTGCTTGAGTTCCATTCAGCTAAGCATAACAGGAAAACCTGAGTTTCCTTTTCAGTCATAAATACTTGTATTAAAAAACCTGATGCAATATTTGATATACAATCGCTTTTCGCCATGTTTGACGTCTTAGCTGTCAACATGTTTGAGTATGGTTCGCAAAACAGACAAATTGTAAATAATATTATATTAATTTTCAAAGAAGAGCAATCAATGTATTTAGGAAATTGTTTCTATTATCACAATAAAGTTAACTGTAAAAGTAACAGTCCGTTCAAAATCAAAACCAAAATATACTTTATTCAAGTAGATATTTTATATTTTGTAGCACTTTTGAATCATCATTTTACAAACTATATTAAGTGAAGCTACCACCAGTTTCGAATGTAGATTCTACTGAAACAAAAATAAAATCAGTAGTTACTTTTTTCAACATTTAAAATACACAGTCATGTTAGTCAAATACAATTATATGTGTATAAAATCTGTTCACTAAGAAGTGACCATCGATAAATTAAAAATGTCTTATAGGAAATGGCGTTGTCGAAGAAAACGGACGTGCGCATGATGTGGGAGAAAATACCTTTCGCACTTGACTTTAAAGTATACCTCTTCAATTACACGAACGCCGAAGAAGTGCAGAAAGGGGCCTTACCGATTGTGAAGGAAGTAGGACCTTATTATTTTGAGTAAGTTCGTTTATGGAGATTAAGCGTGTTTAAGGTATTTGGTATCCAATAAAGGATATATAATTTCCATGACTGGTTCTTTAAGTATGTTATGATATTATTTAAGACTTTGACTATTTTGATTTAAAATTGATGGCTTACATCTAGGTACGGTTCATTTTTATACAATTGTCTTTTGATATTATATAATGTTATTAATTATTGCTGTAGCAACAGGACTGGGATTATATAATAACCCAACGCGTCTTTCTTTGGAAAATCTACGTGATTTACCATAAAATTCTCACAAGGAAATATTTTCAAAGTAAACATTATACATAGGTTCGGAATATAGAGTCTACTGAATTGACCAACCAATGAACTCAGTAGTTACTCTTCCACCTGATAATAACAGAAGAACGTTAGTAATATTCATAAACACATATATCTTGTATTTTGTCTGTAAATCACCAAATAATAACTCCTCAATAACTAAATATATTGCTCTAAGTTATATAACACAAGAAACAGTTCGTAATTCCATGGAACGTAATTGAAAGCCAAATATGGAAAAAAAACATCTCATACGAATATAAGTGAAATATTATTCCCATATTCAATTATTTAGTGAGATGTTTGTAACAGTTTCGTATACTGTTTTGTTTACTCGGTGGTAGGGCTTTGTACAAGCCCGTCTGGGTAGGTACCACCCACTCATCAGATATTCTACCACCACCACCACTTAACATCAGGTGGCCCATATGCTCGTCCACCTAACCATGCCATAAAAAAAAACTGACAAATTAGGTAAATAATGTGTTTAATATTTATTCTAACATACATAATAATAATAATAATAAGCTTTTATATATTAATTACTACACATACAAATAAAATCATATCATATCTATACAATAATAGTCCCGAGATCTAAAAAAAACACTGATTATTGCAAATGGTTGCTGATATTGTCCAGTATATCCTTGAAACCGTCACGGTCACGACCTTCCAGTCTTTATTCTTATATAATTTGTAGTTTGCAAAGTTTTTTTTATTCTATAGGGAATGGAAAGAAAAGGTAGATGTTGAAGACCAGGACGATACAGACACGATCAATTACAAAAAACTCGATAAGTTTTACTTCAGAAAGGACCTGTCTGGACCAGGATTAACAGGAGAGGAAGTATTGGTTCTTCCTCATGTATTTATGATGGTAAATTGATTTTATAGTTCTGTACTTGTATTTCGAATATTTTAAGCCATTTATTTGTTTAATATTTAATAATATGAATATACGAAACGTCATTTTATAAGATTTTCTTGATGGTGGAATTGGTGTTCAAACCCTCCTCAGTAGGTACCAACTCATCACCTATTACAATAAGCAATGGAGCATTTTTGTGTTCCGGTTTGAAGAGTGAGTGAGCCAGTGTAATTATAGACACAAGGGACATAACATCATATATATCTTAGGAGTGGATAATGTTATTTAATATCTATGGGCGATGGTGAGCCCTTACCCTTACTCCATAAAACAGCTAAAAAAACACAGAAACGTTGACATAATATTAATAAGGTAGATTGGCACCAAAAAATATAAAAAAATCATAACATTTGTCAATCTGGAAAGTTTTGGCTGGAGTATAAAATCTCTGTACCTTTAATATATTTGTATGAATGATTAACTATATTCCATTTAAGAAACATCAAAATGAATATAAATATAAAAGATTCATATTTTTGTTTACCATCGCTCTATCTATCAAAGGGACTGAATAAATATTTTAATACATGGGTACTATGAAGTAGAATACTTTTCCAAACCTTTCACAGAACCTCTTGAAATATGTCTCTCTTCTTATATGTTCTTATAAAACGGCTCGGGAACACACGTCTCTAAAATGTTTAATAAACATCAAATATTATTTTTATCTTGAAGAAAAATATTAAAAAAAAAATACAATATATACCATTCTTACTCAAAATGATAACTACTTGTACCATTAAAAATGATGTCTAAGAATTTACAATGACAATGTCAAATATAACTCTTATTAATTCTAAGGCAAATTAGGCATTTGGTATTAAAGTTTGTATTAATATAATATTGTTAATTAGGAATCCCATTCTCGCGGTCAATTATTCACCATCTTTACTTCCTACTAAATTTTAGCTATTAAGAGATATTTAAGTGTATAGTATTTTTCCAGGGTTTGACCACAGTAGTTTCACGAGAAAAACCAGCCATGCTTAGCATGTTGGCAAAAGCTCTGAACGGTATATTCGACAGCCCAAGCGACGTTTTTATCAGGGTAAAAGTTTTAGACCTTCTGTTCCGTGGCGTTGTTATCAACTGCGCGAGAACTGAATTCGCTCCGAAAGCAGTGTGTACGGCTTTGAAGAAAGAAGCAGCAGACCGATTGATATTTGAACCTAATAATCAGTACAGGTTTTCTTTGTTTGGTCTGGTAAGTTTGGTAAACATAGTTCACGAATAAAACTGATTAAAATTTAATTTGATGATTAATGTAATTATTTGACTTCCAAATGAATTGTCTTTTTTCTTATAACATACAATTAACTCACTGTTAGAACATTCTCTAATGTTCATCCTTTCAGTCCATGAACTTGGTTTTTTTTCGCGTTCGGGTTTTTTCGCTGTATTTTTCTTCACAACTATAAATTTTTAAACGCTTGTCAAATTGAACTGCTGACTTCCGTTTAAAGTCAACTTACTTTATAAGCTGCAAAGATTAGTATCATAGAGCTATTAAGAACATAGCTTTAAAGTTCTGCAATTTGTTAATATATAATTGTTTCTATGATAAAATTAGTAGATTTAACTTGATGGTATGGCTATATGCAAACTTGTGTGTACGTGTAGAGTACCACACACTAATCAGATATTCTACCGCCAAACATGAGTATTCAGTCAAAGTCAAAGTCAAAAATCTTTATTCAATATAGAAGTGTTTGCACTTGCTTATTGATTGTCAAAAATCTACCACCGGTTCGGAATTTAGCACCTCGGACCTGAGAAGAACCGGCGAAAGAAACTCAGCGGGATATATTTTTTTTTCATTTTTTTTTAACCATTTTCCATGTAGGTACAATATCAGTATTTTTGTGTTCCGGTTTTAAGGATGAGTGAGCCAGTGTAACTACAGGTACAAGGGATATAATATCTTAGCTCCCACGGGCGGAGGCGCATTGGTGATGTAAGGAATGGTTAATATTTCTTACAGCAACATTGTTTATGGGAATTGTTTATGGGAGGTGACCACTTACCATTAAGAAATCTTAAAGAAAGAAAAATTAAAAAAAGACGATTTAATCTCTAACTTAGCCATGATATTTTTATGAGTAGATATTATGTTTATATAAACCTAAAACTGCGAGTACAAATCCAGACATGTACACTGAGTTTTTATATGCTTCATTCATTTTTAATCGTTTAATTAGATGTAGCTGAAGTAAATAATAGCGAGGAATACTACTTGTCGAATGAAGTTCTGATAAGTAGTATAAGTTATAATCTTCAATAGTGTCATATCTTTTTTCATAGCACGGTATTAATATAATAACTGCGATGAAATAATGAACTTTACCATATCTGTGAATAATTGATAACATTTTCACCAGCGTAATGCGACAGTAGACAAACACGTGATCACTGTAAAGCGAGGCATCAAGAACGTGATGGATGTCGGTAAAGTCGTCGCCATTGATGGTAAGTTGGAACAGGATATGTGGAGCGAGCATTGCAATGAGTTTCAAGGCACAGATGGCACCGTTTTTCCGCCATTTCTAACTGAATTCGATAGATTGGAGTCATTTTCTGGAGATTTGTGCAGGTAACTCTTGATTTTATTACATTTTCAATAATACTTTGCTTTTATCTATTATTCAAATATTAAATATTAAATACATGGCTGTTGATAATTTCACCTTTACAAAAACAGTATTTATTAAAAAAACAAAGTTTGAATCTTATCTAAGTAAAAATCAGTTTATATTATTCTCATAAAAAGCCATTGCACCTCGTACCATTACATTACATGAACAGCCTGTAAATTACGCACTGCTGGGCTAAGGCCTCCTCTCCCTTTGAGGAGAATTTTGGAGCATATTCCACCACGCTGCTCCAATGCGGGTTGGTGGATACACATGTGGCAGAATTTCGTTTAAATTAGACACATGCAGGTTTTCTCACGATGTTTTCCTTCACCGTCGAACACAAGATGAATTATTAACACAAATAAAGCACATAAAAATTCAGTGGGGCTTGCCCGGGTTTGAACCTGTAATCATCGGTTAAGATGCACGCGTTCTAAAGACTAGGCCATCTGGGCTCCTTATCATTAAAATATCATAATAGTTCCCCAACAAATATTTTAAGAGACTTTTTTATTACCAGAACGTTCAAGCCTTGGTATCAAAAGAAGAGCTCATATCGCGGCATTAAGACCAATCGCTACATCGCCAACATTGGGGACTTGGCCAACGACCCAGCTCTTCATTGTTTTTGCGAAGATCCAAACAAATGTCCTCCAAAAGGCCTCATGGACTTAGCAAAGTGTATTGGAGTACCAATGTATGTCTCATTGCCACACTTTTACGATTGTGATCCTGAATTATTAAACAATGTAAAAGGCTTAAATCCAGATGTCAATGAACATGAAATTGCGATTGACTTTGAACCAGTAAGTATATTATTTGCATAATAAATTATACAGAACTCAGATTAATCCTGAATAGAGATTTTGTTGGTAGGTACTTAAAATGAAACGAGGGACAAAACATCCCAGATCTATTGAGGATCTATAAGTAGTTTATACTTCTTACAGTGCTATGGGCTCAAATAGCCACACACTAGCTTGTAGCTCATTTGTTCATAAAATAAATACAAAAAATGTTATTATAAACTGCCTCTGCTATGTATACCACTACCTCTTTTTACATCTGTTTCTTTCCTCCACCTTAAGATTGCCTGGAAGCCATCGCTGTTTTAGGGATAATTCCGCCTCTTGTACATCTTTCTTGAATGTGCATTATTTATGTGTTTATTGGTGTACAACAAAGAGTATTTTGATTTGATTTGATTTATAAACATAATAACAATAGCAGGACTAACGGCCTGTTAATTACCCTAAAGGTAAGTCTTATAGTGACAATTTAAAGTTTAATGGACACAGCTGTTCCAATATTAACTGGTATATATCTGGTAGATTTTCATCTGACATGCAGGCTTTCTCATAAATAAGCACGTCCAAAATCAGTGGTACTTGCCTGGGCTTAATTCCGCCATCTTTGGTATTCTAACCATGTCAGATCGCGTGGCTCTCTTAGCTCTTGCAATACAAATACTAACAAAAAGTTTTTACAGATAACAGGAACACCAATGGTTGCGAAACAAAGAGTTCAATTCAACATACAACTGCTGAGAACTGATAAAATTGAACTTTTCAAAGAGTTGCCAGACGTTATTGCACCTCTTTTTTGGATTGAAGAGGTAAATCGTAACTTGATAAATGAATGAATTACATAAACACTTTATAAATAAGATATGTCTATCTTAATTCTTTTCTCTCAAATATTATATTTAAAACGATTGCTTATCTGTTTAAAAATACAAAGAAAAGTCAAAGAACGAAGCAATGTATCATTGATTTCTAAATGAAGTCTCATTATAAATACTAATGTGGGTAAATGCCATCTGGAATCATTTATTTGCAAATATATAGATTATTTATTTATGGGCTCGCTGCTTTTATGAGATTTAAAAAATAAAACGCGATCAACATTTTTTTTAGTTCCTAATAAATATACCGATAAATATGTTACCGTTTCAAACTAAGAAAAAGTCTATGCAATGTGTTTAAATTTTTTTGTGATTCGAGTGAGCCAGTATAACAACAAGCACAGGGAACATAACATCTTAGTTCCCAATATTGATTTAATTACAAAACCTAATAATGTAAAAAATGATTAATATTTTTTACAGGACCAATGTCTAAAGTATCGGTGGTAGAGACCACTTATCATCAGCTTAGATGACCGTCCGCCCTCTATTACAAATATATATTTATATATGGGAATGCTGTATAATATTTTTTTTACAATAACTAATTTAAATTAATTCTAGGGCTTAGCTTTGAATAAAACCTTCGTCAACATGCTCAAGCACCAGCTGTTCATCCCCAAGCGTATAGTCGGAGTCATCCGCTGGCTTCTCGTTGCGTTTGGCTTCCTCGGAATGTTGGCCTGCCTGGTTTTCCATTTCAAAGGTAGTGTCAAAGTGGTAAATGTCCGATTTTTATAGATATAATTACAATAGATATTTCTTAATGCCAACTCACGTCGTATGAAGTTGAACATGCTCGCGCCTTTATTACAGGTGACTATACGTAACTACACGCTTATACGTAAATTCGTGCCCGAGTTTGCGCGTGTAATTTTAAACAAGTGCGTGAGCGACCTTACGCAATGATAAATTCGATCCGCTATGCAAAACAACACGTACGCTCGCGCAAACGTTCACAGCGCACCATTTTTTGCTTTTTGATTTTTTGTAACATATGACTTCAAGTCATTGAAATTTACTGAATCAAACATTTAAAAGATTATTAAGTACTATTATTTTCGGTTTTTATTTAAATATTCTCCAATCTCATTAATCAATGAAGATACAATAATTATTGCCGATACGGTATTCGGATTAATTAGCCATTAATGTTAGTAGCCTTTGAAATAACGCTCTTCATGAATCTAATTAATATTGAGTTTAATTGTGCAATTATGTTAAACAATTATTATATACGTTACGAACTACTTATCTCTGAATATATAATGAAGGATTTAAATTAAAAATATATCTTCGTATTTCATACATTTTAATTTGAAAACGTTGAAAAATATTATGTTTTAAGACACTAACGATCTCTACATTTTTTAATAAGTATAATCTAAGTTAAAATTAAAATTAATATTGCCTTTAGACAGTAATTTGTACCAGTAAGAGAAGTACGCATTTAAATTAGCAATTATGAAAATGCCACGAAAAAATACATTAAACTTATTCGACACGAAAACAGTGGCACGTCTCGAGCATAAAATTGTAAAAGGAAAAGCTTATTTAATATATCTGTGTCATAATATGTAATAATGAAATATTAATATCAAGGAATACGTAAATTTAAACAAATAAGTCGAGGTTATCTATGTCTATATTCATTATTTCATTCCTAAATGATAATCCAAGGTTCATAAGTAGTATATTTAACAAATAATGTATAGTTTTTTTATGTAATTACGTATTTAGTAATATTTTCAGACAACATAATGCGCTTCGCCGTTTCCCCCGACTCTGCTTCTGGCACCAAAGTCAACCCGGAGAATAATGAGCAGAAGGAAATAAGCATCGTGGGAAGTGAACCCCCGAAAATCGAAACATAGAATTTCATTACACATTATTGCATATAAAACTATCAGTCAGCTACTTTGTTCTGAATATTTAGTATAATGTCTCTATTACATCTTTGGCACACAGCGACTCACTAACACGATAAGTCTAACACGAGAGGTTTAAGGATTACTAGTTCAGGAGGCACGCACGGCCCGTGTGGTCAGGAGGCGTCTGGTTTCGATACTTTCACGAGCAATCGGATATTACAACTCGAGAATGAGTCCTCAGCCATCAATGTCTAACAATTCTCACCGTACACTCCTGCAAGTCTATATATTGTATATACGGAAAAATATTAATGTTTTTATGAGAAAATGTGATTCTCATAACGTTGGTACAAGGAACAAACACAATCTTGTTACTCCTGTTACTCGACTGCATAGAGTCAGTAACTATTTTGTGGGGCAATGTATACGCTTCTACAACAGGATCCCAGAAAGCGTTCAAAATGCTTCTGTTGCGAAATTTAAAAAAATTTTTAAGGAACGCTTGTGTGCGAAAGGTTACTATACAATTAGTGAGTTTATGTTTGATAGCACACCTTGGGAATGAAACGATCGCCTCCTGGCTGTTTCTACTCATATACAATTATGTATATAATTAATTTGACGTAAAAAAAAAAAGTCCCGCTGAGTTTCTTTCGCCGGTTCTTCTCAGGTCAGGGTGTTTTCTTTTTCCGAACCGGTGGTAGTGTTTAACTTGACAATCAATAAGAAAGTGTAATACTTCTATATTGAATAAAGGAATTTGAGTTTGAGTTTGAGTTTATAGTTCACTCAAAGGCCTCATGGTATTGTTATTTATTTATTAAAATACTCTTTTGAACAAAAGATAAAATTTACAAAAGGCTATGTTCCTTCTTCATTAGTCAACCCATACGAAAGGCTATGATTCGCTGTCAGATTTTCACTGAAACATATAAATTTGTCTTAATTTTAAATATGAAATCAATAAAAGCATCAAGAGTTTATCCTGCAATTCTATTTAATCTAATCAGGTAATTATTATTTAGTTTCGCTCCGAAGTCAGAGAAGTCCCTTCGGTTAACCCGGGTCTTTTGGTAAAAGCCTAACATTACTGTGGGTCGCTTTGTGCTAAATAAGTCTAATTTTTATCTAGTAGTTTTTCACTCAAAACACATTATAATTTCCACTGTAAACAAATTTAATACTAACCGGTTTCAACTGGAATTGCAACTGTATAATTAAACCAGTGTATAGCATATACACTGGAATATACATCTCTAATTATACATTTTGACATTAGAATGTTAAGAAGAGAAATCATTTATGGTTAACAAAAACATAGAAAATTCTCCAATCAAATCTATTAACATTTATTGTATTAGACCAAATACTTAACGTCTTTTGTAACTTATCACAAACCAGCACTGTAGCCTATATTTATTCAAATTAAATAGTCATATATCAATTACTAAAAGCAATTATGTAAATATTAATAATATCTGTCACGTGACGCTTCTAGTGGTGCAAAAGGTTGTATGTAAAAATTTATATCGATGATGAGAATCGATTTTTTGCTTATATTTTATTAGGCGAGTTCTAAAAGAAGGTTATCAATTCTGTATTTCTTTGTGAGAATTTTACTTGATAGCTTCGCCGGTTGTGAAACGATTGTTTTTTATGAGATTATTTATATCCAGGATGATTCCATAAAAATTCTCCCCGTAAAGAAAAGTGGAAAATTATTGCATTTATTAGTTATTGTTTGTATATTACTCGAGGAAAACCTCTTTTGATGAACACCAACTCCAAAGGTGTTAGGTGTAGTAAATATTTCTTTTTTTAACCTCATAGTATAAATGTCCATTGCAGCTAATGTAACGTAAACGCTACTTTCAAAACCTACCTAAATTCGTCAATAAAATATTAGCAACTATTAGCGACTATATGCAGTTTTAAATTTGAATATAGTTTTACATAAGACCTTATGTGCCACAGTCGCAATTAGCATTTCACATTAATTTATGAATTTAAAAACTTATAAACTCATTCATTAATTTTATATTTCTTAATTATAATATAATTTAGAATATGACTCGTTCGTTTTATTTTATGTTCCATTATAAGTTCCAAAACAATTAAATCATAACTCAATCTGCATTTATAACCTCTAAATATACTTCTAAAACCTCTGACTTCACCGATATTCAAATTGCCATTTATTCACGAATCCATAATAGATAGTTTATTAAAAATCTCGTGCTGATCTTGTCAATATTAAATATCAAAGTTGTTTAGTGAGATTTACTCCTCAGGTGACATTCGTACATCAAAAAACATTGGTGAGTTTAGAAATAAATGAATCGAAACAGATGACTTTTTTATTTTTTCTATTGGCTAATTTTGCAATTCCTAATACAAAAACCGACACTTAAAATCGACCATAAAAATATTGTTATGCCTCCGATCATAAATAAAATTTATTGGTAAAAGAAAGGAGAATTGTATCAGCTATAGCACTCGACGGTATTTTAAACGACGAATAGTTATAACAATTGCAAAGTTTAGGTTATTACAATATAGAAATAATATAGAGACGAAAAACTTAAATATTTGATCTAATAAATGCCCAATAGGCAAGGAGTTCGCTTCTATAATAAAATCCTTCGAATGATTTTAACTCTGCCAATTAATAAATTTAAATCACACGTTAAGAAATAATATATTAATAAGGCTTATTACTCGATAAAAGTATTATTAAGGTGATAAAAAAGTTAAAAGTTAGAATTCGTTGATTTATTAAATTGTTGTATTTAAAAATCTATGTAACTGATTATAGGAAAATTTTTGCTACTGAGTTTCTTACTGCTTTCTTAATTCTATCCTGTAATACAATTCAAAAGTCCTCGCAAGAACCCACTTGAATTAAGTATATTTTGATTTGAATATATTTTTATCTTAAAATAAAAAAAAAAAATATCATGATATAAAAACTGTCATAACATGAGTTAAGTTATTTAAAGTCATTTTTTACAACATATTAATCTAATTAACAGATATTTAACTATACCGAATTATTCGATACATGACATTTTAGAGAATATAAATCTTTGTCACTAAAATACAATGGAGGTTCTTAATAAATCCTTTATGCAATTTTAATTATATAAATAGTACCCTTAAATGTAATAATGAATCTTAAATTGGTTTTACAAGACTTCGATAGAACTTCCTTCCTTTCACAAATTCCTTGTTCAGAATCTGTGTCGAAATATTTAACAGTCGTGATAAAATCAAATATAACATTTATAATAAAATTTTATTAAACCTAAAATTAAATATTTACAGACTTACAGATACTATCCACTAATAATATCACTATGGATTTGTCATCACAATAATTATAAGCTTATAAATCTATGGTAACAGATGGTAACTATCAATTTGTCATTAATTTTGGTATTTACAACTTTTTCTTTGATAACGACGCTTCATCTATTAGCTTTGTCGATCTCTTCAACAAATCGCTCGACTTATCAAACAACTTGTTCATCCGTTTACTTTGTACGTAATTGCCGAGACAAATAAAACCGATTCTTAATGCATACACAATAAGAGCGAGAGTCGTTAGACTAAGAACCAAAAACGTTAAGGCTATGTCTAACATATAGTACTGGAAGAGATTTAAATCTTTAGCCGGTGATTGTAAATGGTATGCCCCTTTGTGTCTCAATACATATTCCGTCCAATAAATGGCTCTTTCTAAGGGTGATTCCTTCTGATCTCTCATAAGTGTTTGTCGATTTTTCACTTGTATCTTATACTTCGGTTCAACAATGACATCCTTAATAGCTTCGTAAAGTTTATCTGATGTTAAATAGTGAAGATCGAGTTTCTTTGCATAACCATCTACTTCTGCCTTTGCTGCATTGGCATCGTGATCACAGAAAACTGGAATACTAATGATAGGGACTCCATGGTAGACTGTTTCAAACATGCTGAGTAGACCGCCGTGGGTAACGAAAGCTTTTATTTTGGGATGACCTGAAAAATATACAATTTATCATTTTCTACAAGCTCTAACCATATTAAGGTAAAAATGTTATCCAAGATTACATTATTTAAAAAAACTCTTTAATGTATTTATCCGTTTCCACGTTACCTAACAAATCTTGTTGTGGCAGCCATTTATAAAGTCTGATATTTGAAGGAATGTCAGTCATATTTTGATCCCCATCTTGCTTCCAAAGCACTCTTTGTGGAAGTCTTTTCAACGCATCAATAAACAAGCGATGTGCTGCGAGTGGCATTTTGTTTGTCCTCACTGAGGAACCCATAGATACGTACACAAAACCAGCTTCTCCTGCACCCGAAATCCATTCTTCTAAATCCTGTAAAGATTAAAATCAATATATAAAAAACTGACGGTTAAACATAACTAAATGAAAGAATTCTAGCGAATATTTTGTACAACCAATACATTTTTGTAACACAGTTTTATATATTTCATTAAATAAGATATTTTTTCCAAAAATACTCACGGCGTTTAATGTTTTGGATTCCTTACAATGAATGCACGCGATCTCAGCAACGTTCGGAAGGAAAGGTCTCGAATATGTTACCGAATAGTGTCCATTCTGAAGGATGAAACTGACATTCTTGGCCATGTCATATACGTGCGGCATTTGGGCACCAAAGTGTCTTCGAAGCACCGTTTGCAGTATCGTCACACTTATACTGTGTCCCAACAAAGAACCCAGATGCCAGAAGGCATTGACGGAACGGTCCAAGAAGCTCATATTATCTGTAAAGGATCTCGCGAAGAAGGGAGTCACGGAGAAGGGCGCTGGACTACCAGAGATGCTAGTCGGTGAAGCGTAAAAGGCTACTGTGTTAATATACATGAATGGCACTTTCATGCGATAGACCAGACCTAATGCGCATTCAGGGTACGCTCCATCCAGTATTATCAGATCATAGTTCCTTCCTGATCTCAAAAAGGATCTTGTCTCGATGTCATTGAGAAACGCATCGCATGCCTGAAAATTATAGTAGTTAATGCATATTGTTGAGTTTATAATCTCGGGTGTTAGCTTTCACAGAGTTTGTTTTTACTCCTGTGTAGTTAAAGTCAAAATTATAGTGAATATTCAGCTATTTAATTGTAATTTTATTTATCTATTAATACGATCGATATAATTTCTTCAAAAAAACTTAATGGTATTTTTTTGCATATATATTTACACTATATTTACATAATGTTTTTTTAAATATCTCTAGATTAGTTAGTTAAGAATACACGTTGAAATTTATATGAAAAATGTATGCCATTATTTGTGCCAAACAGACTTGTCCCTATCCCCTTTTTGTATTCAAAATCAAAAATCTGTTGTAACATAGTCTTCATACTATATCATTAATTTATTTCAACTAAAATATTCTGAAAGAATACCTCATATCCGTATCTAATTATATCCATGTAAGGCAAAGGTTCCTCTCCCTTCATTCTGGCCCCAACCAGATCGAAGGTCATATAGCCGCGGACGAAGGCAGCCAAACCCTCTGGGGTAATTTCCTCCAAGCCCTCGAGATGGAAATCTGGTTGAAACGGGCTGATAAGAGTGATATTGTGGTCTCTGGAAACAGATGTGAAATGTGTGCAATAATATTTGAACGAATGTCATCAAATTAATTGGTAAATTAAATTAATTTATTATATTTCTGTTTCTGATGACGTCATAAGATAAATTTAACGAGACATGTCACAAAAATATAAATGATTCCAAATTTGAATTATAAATTCTCCAAAATTAATAGAAGTATAAAAAAGATTATAATATTAAATAGTGTTAATATGAATACCTTCTTATAAGACCTCTAGCTAGTTCCAAGAAAGGTATTTTGTGTGACTTGGTGCCGCCCATGGTAATCATCAGGATGTCGCTGCCGCATGCTGACGCCGCTAGCAGAATCGGTAGACATAGTATAGGCCACCGAGAACCTAGCTGGAAAAAAAAGTATAAAAGTCAGAACATAATATTTAAATTTAAATTTTTTTTTTTTTTTGTTAATTTTAATTTATGACTCAGGAAGTACTATTTACGCTTGTAATTGACATACATATTTGATACTAGTCAACGTCCGTGGCTTCACTTTTGTTTTAGAGAGTGGTCATCAGATGTTACGTATAAAAAGTATGGCGATGTCTTTTCTTGGGGTTCAAGCTTGCTTGAGATCAAATTTCATCACATTCAGTTTAATTGTTTAGTTATTGTTATGTTAGTTAAATTGTAAATACTTCTTATGTACGTATGTTGTACATAACAAATAATTTGTTTGTATTGATTAGTCTATGTACGAGTATTTCATATTTAAGACAAAGAGCAACTACTGTAGAAGTCTGCAAGAATGTTCATTTTGTACCAGTAGTTCTAGCTTTACATTCAATTTAATCACGGAACATGACGATTCAAATGTGCCCACACTTAGATTACAAAACAAAGGGTACATGGGCATATTATAATATGCCTATTATATTATTAGGAACCTGCAGTCCAATATAACTAGTGTTAGTAAACCCCCGTGTCTTGGAAAGCATTTAAAGTCATCCTGTGCATTATCTCTCTAGTCGTTTTCTATTATCGCTTTCTATAATAAAATTCCGCAGACATTTTTAACTTTGCCGTTTCATAGATTCAAGTGTAAAAAATACATTGGTAAAGAAGGCATATTATTCGATGCACGATTATATTGATGATAAAAAAGCGTGAAGTTAATGCTTGTTGACTTCCAGGTAGGAGACATAACATACATATATAATTGTATTCAACTAACATGACTGTATTTTTAGACGTTGAAGTAGAGTAACTACTGACTTTATTGCCGGTTCTTCTCGGTAGAATCTACATTCCGAACCGGTGGTAGCTTTACTTTAAATCGTTTGTTAAATGACGATTCAAAAGTGCTTGTAAAAGCCAACTTGAATAAAGTATATTTTGATTACATTTCCCATCGAATTATGAGGCTAAACGAACAGTGAGTGGACTTGTGTTTAGTCACAAGTATGCAATATGCTATCTCCTGCGCAATCGGTAAGAAAGGTCTTATTATCATAATATTCACAGTCAACGACGACCGTTGTAATAGGTTATTTATTTCTGATTGACAACTTATGTATAAAGCGGCCACGCTCGGTCGAGCATGTGGCAATAGTGTCCGTAGATCAACGTAATTTCTCTACCCGTCTTTCGAAATACAACGAGAACATTCCGAATACTTTTCGATTAGCTAATTCTTGTAAGAGAAACTGTATTAATATATAATATGGTGAAATCTTTGGTATTTTTAGGGTTCCGTACACAAAGGGAAAAACGGGATCCTATCATTGGGACTTCGCTGTCTGATCGTCTGTCAAGAATCGCGACAGCTAGACAGTTGAAATTTTCACAAATTATATATTTCTGTTTCCGCTATAACAACAAATACTAAAAACAAAATAAAATAAATATTTAAATGCTCCCATACAACAAACGCGATTTTTTTTTCTACCCAACTTATGTTGTGTTTCTTCTTATTCTAGAGACAAAAACTCAGGCATGTGGGGGCCGTTTCGCCAATGCTGGTAAATCTTGAACCATTAGTGAAGCACTCCATGAGACATCTTTAAACTCTTTTGGGAGAGGAGGGATAGCAAGAACACTGCTTGAACCCGGAAATATGTGTAATATAGATACTTTTAAAATATAAATTTTATTGTATTATTATTAGGGACAAAATTACACTCACTAATTAAACTATATAATAAATAACTTTTTCGAATGATAAGACTTGAACACAGATTTTGGAAAACAATGATTTAAAACTTTTTTCCATTCGTCTGCAGATATGTTAAACGAAGCTCCGGCATTAGTTTTAATAGTCGGTTTAGCCGGTTACCTAATTCAAGAAACTAATCGTTTTGCTTACCGATAGTAGAATTGTATACGAGGCGTAATTCAGATCGGAAATAAAGAAGTAATTAGATTTCGGCGCAAACAAGATCACTATGAATAAGATTCTAACGCGTAATACGGTGAAATGTAATCGGACGGCAAAAAAATGATGGTAATGTAAGTAGATGTGTATACCCATTTGCAATTATACCGGCCCGTCCTTTAATCTGGAATACAATTGAAGAGTGAATTCCATTCCAGACCTACCAGGCCTGCTTTGGCAAAAGTGAAAAAAATATATATTTAGAAATTAGCCAATTAATTTTTCTTTGTTTTCGATATTCATGTTTACAAACTGGCATATCTCTAATATATCTTAAATAAGCATTAAACTGATATGAATAAATATATAATTATATATAGTTACGAAACTTTACGATTACTATCACGTGTATAACCGCAACTTATTATCATATAATAAATTAAAAATGAAGCATTTTCAGTTTAATGAATATTATTATTTAGTTGAGGAAAGCGTTGCGAGGTTAACTTACGAAATGCAGTTCTGTAGCATGGAAATTCCGAAGTTATATTATATAATTTTATTTTATTTGAATAATTTGATGTCATAGTATGTTAAAATTTTAATAATAATAATAAATAAATATTGGATAACATCACATACATTACTCTGATCCCAATGTAAGTAGCTTAAGCACTTTTGTTATGGAAAGTCAGAAGTAACGACGGTACCACAAACACCCAGACCCAAGAAACGGAACACCCCAATTCTCATGTCAAATCTATTTTAGATGACCACTTACAGCTTACTGGCGTCAGTCGGACTCCACTGAATAAATTTAAAAAAAGAATGTCTTTATCTTACTTGAGTTAGACAATTACATTGTATTTGTACAATGATCATATATGCCGTGGGAAGTCTGTACAGTTTTACGAACCTCACGTTTACAATGCACGCGTATACCATTGATTGATTCTGTCACCAGTTACTTATTACTCGACTGTGTACAAAAGTAGGGTAATGGGTTTCGCACGTGTCTCTGTTTAACGAGATCGCACCTTGAAGTTATAATTACGCGAATGTTGTAAATATTTAAGGCTAAAACAACGAGTACTAGATTTATGTAAGGTGAATTGTATGCAAAGGTAAAATGGGTAAAATATTACTAACATTGTCGCCTGGTTTTGTCTCATCTCCATCTAGAAATGATTCCTTTGCCCTTATCTCATTTATTGCGGAGTTGGCACAGTATGTTTGCTGCATGACTGTTATCTCAGGAGTCTTTTATTTGTGGGATTTTCCATAATTATATGGGTTGTTAAAACGTTGCGCTGATAGCATTTATGGAAGTACTTAATACAAAAACTGCTTAGTGACGTTGTATTTTATGATATCAAGGCTGGGATAAGGAGACTGTGTTCAGCTCCTAAGCAAGTAACACAACCACTGGTTCTTGGCTATGATTACGAAGCGTCTGAGGATCTGCTTTATATATCGATATCGGATTTCTAGATATTCCTTGATTAATTAGACAAACTTTTTTAAATTTTAATTTTGAATATATGTATGAAAAGCGCCTTATATTATTAAACAATAGACAAACGACACCTGCTCACAAATATATTAAATAATAATAACCTGTGTAGAATGGCTTGACACGCATACCTCCACGTTTATTTGCAGCATCTTAAAATCTGAATAAAATAATTTCAAATTGTCGAAACGACACACAAACCAATGCAAATTGCTCTAACGTAATATCTGGCCCTTAGAAAATTTGTTGCGTCACGACCTTATATAATAAAACGTTTGGTTTCGCTCTTAAGTTTAAATATATCATCTGTGGTATAATTACAATTTACCAACAGAAAATCCATGTCAACGGAAATGATAACGAAATTTGATTTTCGAACGTCAAAAATGGACTTGACTGTTTCATTTGTATTGTTGCAGACAGTCCTCGGGTTTATTAATAATTTAAAATAGAACTTGATAAATAAGATGCTATGTCCCTTGTACAGTCGAAGTAAGAAAAGATTCGTCACCTTAAGGTCTATTTTCGTGTGCTCAGTATGCGCGATAATCTGCTTTACCGATTGAGTATGACATATTGCGTCGCAATGTACACTATTTTGCACCTAGTTATCATACAATGTTAGTTTAATTTTAGTTTCAAAATGTACTAAGAGTTTACGACTTGATAAAGGAATGAATTTGAAAACTGACGAAGGTTTTCTTACTCTGACTGTACGTATGATTACAAAATTATGAACCGGTACACAACAATATTAATTATGATGTCTGGTATAAAAATCACATAGTCTATATAAACTTTTAAATTCACTCTTAGCTGTCCCCATAATTTCTAAATCCAAAATATTATTTATGGAGTAATTAACCCACGGCGACGTAACTACTTTATTATTATACGTATATTTCATTAGATGTTACGTCGTGCGTTTGGAGTTAATTGCTTAAACGTTGTAACTTTTTTTTATTCGTATTATGGTGTGATGACATACAAGCAAAAAACTTAAGGTAAAACTAGACTAACTATCGCTGTTTGAAAGTATTTTTAGTAATAAGGAAATAAAAGTAATAAGTATAGAGAGTATGATCTGGGTCACAATAAAAGGACCGACAGCAAAAAAAATATTATCTTGAAAAAAAAAAAAACAATTACCTTAGCAAAATTATACACCCAAAGTTCTTATATCAAGTACAATAAGAGAGGGTGCACGTTTACTGTATTAAATACTTACGGCCTTTTTGAGAAACATTGTTGAGAGCTTAGTTAAGCAATGATTTAGCTCTCTCTGGCAATATTGATAACCAATCTGTAATTACCCTTATTTCATCGTTTTTCACGTAAACCTTTAAAGCAACGGATCAGAACGACTGTTGAGGTGCTGACGCGTCGCCATGTTAAGCGTCGTCACGGTATATATAGTGTGGTGACTGTGTCTCTCTAATAATTTCGATGTTTAATTTTTTTATTTTTTCAACATTTTATTTTTAAAAAGGCTATTTTAAATTTAAATTGTTTTATTTAACAGTCAATTAATTATTAATAATGACTACGTTTCAATATACAATACTATTTCATATTAAGGTCCAGAAGAAAGAGATTTTAAGGAAGTGTAAGAAAAGATGCCAAGGATAAAAAACCTATCAAGAGGATAAAGAGTATCGGAAGCGTTTCATTAAAAAAATGAATAGATACTTACGAAGCTTGTCATGTATTTAAAAATAAAGCCATTACGACAGATATGGGTAGTCATTAAAACTTTACACTGTATCACGTGTGGTCGAACCCTAATACGACGGATAATATATACTATTCAATTCTACGCTTCATTGTTATGTAAATCAAAGTTTACATTTTATTAGGTTAACCGTTCACTATACACAGCGATTCTATGAAAAATAATCGTAAGTATTATTATTTTTTAACTCAAACTCAAACTCAAATTCCTTTATTCAATATACAAGCATTACACTTACTTATTGATAGTCAAATTTAACACTACCACCGTTTCGGAAAAGGAAACACCCTGACCTGAGAAGAACCGGCGCAAGAAACTCAGCGGGTCATTTTTTTTTGTCAAACTAATTAAATACATATATTGAATACGAAGGTTGTTACATAAGTTAATTTTACGTTAACATACATGTAGCGTGGCGAATTTTAAGTAAGTTTTATGATGTTATTTATCACAGTGTTATAATTATCAAAAATCATTATCCTACAAAAATTATAAATGGTTATTATAAAAGTTTTTATATTAGGATTTTTGTTACTCAATCGTGCCAAAAAGTTTGATTGGATTTTGATGAAATTCCTAATAGAGATAGCCTTGACTTAATACATAGTATCTAACACCCGATCCCTCCCCCCTCCTCTCCTCACACGCGGGTCTAAGCTGCGGACAGAATTTAGTTTTTAATTACTGTACTGTATAGTAAGCTAATATAGTGTCAGCAAAATTATCAAACTGTAATTTGTATTCATTAGATAAAATTAGCGTAAATAAATTCAATATAATATTTGTTGATTAGCTCCAAATGAAAGATGTACCTTATAACGCTATTTACCTGAAGGTTTATCGAAGGTTAATTAATTGAAAACTACACTTATTAATGGTAGAAATAAGGTTTATTCGTAATGGGTTGTTGCTTTTCCAAATAGAGGTCAATAACCGCATTTCTGTGTTTCATCTGTGTCTAATCTACATGACGTAATTTATTGAAATATTTATAATAAAATATTATATTTCAATACGCGAGATTTATTTTAATGTAAAAATATATTTTGTATAATTAATTTAATCCTTATTTTTGTAATATGTAACTCTTTTGATATATATATAATTATTATTTGTATATATTTAAGGTCTTAATGTTAATAATTATGTGAAAAATTTATCAAATAGATATGTATATTGTCATTTATGATATATTATATAATATTTTAGCAATAATACTTATATTATTATTAATCAAACAATCAATCAATATAATCATTACATATTAAATTCATAATAAATAAATATTTTATTACATCATATTTAAAAAAAATTACGTTACATTTCGAACATGCGGACGACGTCAAGAATATTAACAGTAGGAGAAGAGCGAAAACTAGTTTTCGTCAGCGGATTCGCCCGCGTGTTAGTCTCGTAGGTTTTAGGTATAAAAAAGTAGTTATCTATCCGTTTCTTGCTTGGGAGTTCTAGCTTATTTCATACCAAATTTCATCGAATTCGGCTCAGTAAAAACGTAACAGACGGACAGAGTTACATTCGCATTTATAATATTAGTAGATATTTAAAACTTTTAACATAAATAAGATAAATCTTAATATATGCTAAGTAATACTATAGGATTTAGGTAAAATATATTGTTTACATACACTTTAATATAATTGTGATCAAATCTAAAGAATATAATTTTTCAGCTTTCGAAAATCTTGGTAGACGAGTAAGATTTATATGAAAATATTTTTAAACGTTTTATTGTTATTATACGACTTTAGTTCCCTGGCAGTAAGAATCATCTCCTTGGTCGAGCCATTAAAAAGTTGATATTTCTCACTGTCTAAAATTCAAAATGGCGACGTTACACTCCCTAGCCTTGAATAGCAGATAATTTAAGATTAGACGTTTTGATCGAAATTCGTGAATTTATAATGAATGTTGCAAATTATTTTTATGTCATTTATTTGTAACAACAATTTATTATTTACATAATTAAATCAAGGTGATATGTGAATGTACGTATAGATGTATTAAATTCGCCTCATTCAATGTCACTTACATGTTTACTTAAAAATATTGGGTCGGGTCCTTAGTTTTAAGGAAATCTTGTTTACTTTCTGATGACCTTAATTGGAAAAAATGACGTAAACATTAAAAAAACTAATTGTAATTATTGGATGAATGTTTTAATACCTACGGCTTTTTTAATATATTTTTTATGCTGGTAATACTAGTTAATAATATTTAAAGTAAATTTTTAAGTTTACGAATATATGCGATAGGAATGATATGTTAAATTAGCGTGGATTTTAACATTTTATAGATATATTTTTGGTTATGTTTTTTTTTCAAATATTTATCTAATAAAACATGCAATACTTTAGCAAAACTGTGCAATCGTTTTAGTTAAACTACAGGTATATTTCGTAATATTTATCGGTTTTTTTCTATTTAAGGTATTATTAATTAATAAAACATAAAAAGTAAATTTCAAATCTTGTATGTCTATTATAAATAGAAAAATGAATCGAAAAAAAAAATACTAGTACCTAAATCTTTATAAAAATAATATGTTAAGTCAAGCCTGTTTTAAATTATAAATTCATCAAAACTAAAGAAAACTGTCCTTACCTTAAACTGGCAACACAGACCGATCAAGGCCAACGAGATTTCATTAAAAATTAAAATTGTTTTCTCGTTATAAAATAGCCTGCGCGTCCCGACTTTGAACGGGTAATATGAAGGTTTTACGTCATGATACTTTATTTTGTTTTTAAATAACTATGTATATATATATATATATTTTATTAAATTTTATGTGTCTTTAGCAGTGCTAGCACATAATTATTTCATTATATTGCGTTTATCAGACATCTTGTTTTTATTTCTTTAATTCCCAATTATGAAAAATATTTTGTACAAATATACAAGCATGTACTCTTACAAGTTTTTCTTTGTGAAGAAGATGACTGCGTCTCACCGCAGCGACTCACCGCAGAAGATGAATGCGTGACGTCAGATTGTGATATGCGACATTAAATATAATCATTCAAAAATATATAGGATATACGTATCAAAATGGCATATAGATAACAAAAATTATTTGATTGTATTATTGTTTGGTCTAAAAGACATAACATCTTAGTTCGCAACGTTGTCAACGTTTTGGCGATGTTAAGGAATGTTTAATATTTCTCACATTGCCTATTTCTATGGGCGGTGGTGATAAATTACCAAAAGGCCTATGTGCCAAACATTCTAGCTAAACTACCTAGATTCAAAATAAGGTAAATAAAAATTGAAAAGTCTTAGTGTACATAGGAATTAATGGATACGAAAATTAAAGTGCCATGCTTCGAGATAACAATCCACTAACTTACATTGTAGTTAGCGGCGCAGTGGAATTAGCAAACCGAGAAGGTTATACAAGAAGATGCCTGAACCAGACAGTCGGACTTTTATCTCTTATAACTTAATACTAATTGGTTCAAAAAATCAAAATCAAAATACTCTTTATTGTACACCAGTAAACATTAAGTTGAATCACATTTAAGAAAGATGCACAAAAGGCGGCCTCAAGTTAGTTGGTTCAAGTTATTATATTCAGAATATACGAGTTGGTAAAGTGATTGAATCTTTACAGATGCATAGTGATATTAGTAACAGCTGGGCAAAACATCCCCTTAGTAGAAGAGGTTTCCCCTTAATAGGATTTCACTTGGTGAAGTGCTTAAGGCGGAAATTTATTCGAGTCACGTTAACATAAATCTTTTTTTTTTTAATTATTTATTTTAATTATTCCGAAAATGAATGAGTTTTTTTTAATTCTACTGAAATATATCAAGTCTTGTATCCATAGTGTTACATGAAGACAAGAAGAAAAGAGCTAATGACATTTAAATAGCTGATTGATCGACATCTTTCAAACGAAAAAAACTAAATCAAAATCGGTGCGTCCCTTACGAGCTACGATATAGACAGACATTATATACACAAGTTAAAATAAATATACCTATGGCATCGGGGTTTTTGATCTCCTATTTTATCAACAAATATTCACATTAACTCCTGCTTTTAACTTACATTATTAACAATTAAACATTTTAATTTGATAGAATTAGAAATAGAAAAAGAAAAAGATAGAAAAAGTCTGAAATGTCGATTTTTATCTAAGTATCGTTTAATAACTTGAATCTCAATATATTTTCCAAATGTTTAAACAAGTAATGGTATAAAAAATTGTATTTGCGTACTTCGTGCGATGATAACAAAGTGAGAAAACATCACCAGAAATATTTTGTTGAAATAGTGTCAATAATAATTTGGAATTCGTGGTCAATGAACCTTTGTCAGGGCTGGCTAGAAAATTAAATTTATTTTTGATAAATTGACACTTGGGACCGAAGAAAATATGTGTATCGAAATCACGTCGCTGGATTTAAGCATGGGCTTAAGAACAGTAGGCAATGAGATATTTAAATATCTACACTACATATTGTAGTACATATTTTAAACGCTAAAGTACTCTTGCCTGTCTGTGGCTCTTTCAAGGCCAAACCAATGAACCTATGCTATGAAATGCAACGAATTAAAAAATTAAAAAAGCAGCAAATTGAAAGTCAGTTTCATTACGATACAAATTGAAACAAAGCTTATCTACAGAGAAAGATTATTTTAATATATATTATAACCACCTATACTACAAATACAATATATAGAGATAACTACCCTGTGACATGTGATCCAAAGATTGCCACTGTAAGAAATAATAACCCTCTCGTACTACCTTGGAAACTAAGATGTTATTATGTCCCTTGTAACCAGAACTAGAACACAACAAAGTATTGCTGTTAGGCGGTAAAATACTACTACTCCACTAACTAACTACTCAGACTCGGCTTACACTAATTTGCAAGTAATATTATTTTTACATTGAACTTTATAATAATTATAATAATTAACAATAACTGCCATTTTCTAAGATCACAGTAGATAAAAAAGTTATAGTCATTTTTTCAAGATGTTGTTTTAGGTCAGGGTTACGATACAAGTGAAATAAGGCGATTCGCAATTTGAAATAATTGTTATTTAAAAATGATTATTTACAATTACGTGTCATCATATCTGAAGTTTGTTTTAATTTTTAAGTAACGATTTGTAGTAGTTTATTTATTTAACTTATTATTGCCTATCATTCATCGACGACCTCCTTGGTCGAGTAGTATCTACACCGAGTTTCATGGGTACGCTACTCCGAGGTCCCGGATTCGATTCCCGGTCTAAGTAGAAAAGGTTCATTAATTTTCTATGTTGTCTTGGGTCTGGGTGTTTGTGTTACCGTCGTTACTTCTGATATTCCATAACACGAGTGCTTTAGCTACTTACATTAGGATCAGAGTAATGTAGGTGATGTTGTCCAACATTTATTATTATTATTATTTATTTATATAATGACTATATATCAGTCAATGTACTAAGTATTAAAACTACGTAGCGTTTCTATGGTTATCCAAAACATTGAATGGTATATCGACTTTATATTCGTGAAAGGAAATATCGTTATCCTTTTCGTTCCCTTCGCTTATTATAGAATAACAACTCTTAAATTACACCCTAAAATTACTTGCAACCTCGATGAACAAGAAAGCCTAACGGATCATTTTATTAAAACAACGCTTCTCTTGTTACAGATTTGTCAAAAAATCTGTTCAGCGAATTGCCGGAGGGAGAAACCACGTATAGTATATATATTTAGAAAAGTAAGCAAGTCTACGAAATGATTTAATCTATTACTACTTGTTTAAAGATTATTTTTGATAGCTTTAGATTTAGAAATGGATATTCTTAAAGATAGAAGAATACTTTCATATAGATTTATAAGTTTACAATCTTAACATAACTGTCGGATTTGAATCTTAAGACAAAAGGTAATGTTTAAAAGAAAAAATGCTGAATATTTGTAAGACAGTAATATAATGATTGTTCCTTAAATAACTTTAAATATCTGCTAGAAAATTTAGTACATAGGATATACATAGGCAGGCGGATGAATTAAAGAGCACCTGATGATAAATGATCATTACCGCTCAAAGATATTGGCGTTGGCCAATCTAGGGAGCTAAAATGTTATGTCCCTTAAGCCTAATTACACTTGCTTACTCACCCTTCAAACCAGATCACAAAAATACTAAATTTTACTGCTTGGCGGTAGAATATGATGAATGCCCAGACAGGCTTGCACAAAGTCATTAATTCGAACTGAGATAACGTTTATTTAGTGCGCGCGCTGAGGTCAGTATACCAGTTCACACAAGCACTACGTGTGTGAAATATCGCTTATGTGTGTGAACTGGTATAATAGCCGCATAATAACATTTCAAGTCTTACGTGTAACTTACGTAACGGACTATTATTAGGAAGATATAAAGACATCATTGGCAGAAGCCTTTCTTTCGAGATGTCTGTAGTACAAGTAAGAAGCGACCGGTATTTCTAACCTCAATAAGTAAAACGATTTTATTGTGTCGTTCGAGTTGTACGTGACACAATCTTCATAGGAACTATTTCCCTAGCGGAACCCCCGGCTGTACCTTCGCAGAATTTATAAAACTTTACCTATACACAAACGTCACCCCCTATTTTATCCCCTCGAGGGGTGGATTGAAAAAGTAGCCCATGTAGTGGCCCAGGGCTCAAATTATCTCCATACCATATAAATCGGTTCAGTGGTGTAAGCGGGAAGAGGTAACAGACAGAGTTACTTTAGGATTTATAATACATATTAGTATAGACGTCTTATATGATACTATGGATGCTAAAATTAGGTAAAACTGTTGGGTTATGGGTGTATTTTGTTTATATTATTATAAATGGCACAGTTATTAGAATACGTGGAACCTAAGCGAAGGTTTCGGATTAAAACCTGGACTGAGTTTTCGCGTGTTTGTTTCCTGTTTATCATTCACCGCAATTTTTTATGGCATAACTGATGGTAAGTGGCCACCGTCCATAAACAATGACGCTGTAAACAATATTAACCATTCCTTACATCTCCTATGCGCCACCAACCTTGGGAACTAAGATGTTATGTCCCTTATGCCTGTATTAACACTGGTTTACTCACCCTTCAAACCGGAACACAACAATACTGAGTACCGTTGTTTGGCGGTAGAATATCTCATGAGTGTGTGGTACCTACCCAGAGGGTTAGCACAAAGTCCTACACCACCAATTAAAATTGGTGAAAGAAATCAGTCACTGGAGCAACGTAATTTCCAAAAGTTCTCAAGAAAACAAAGAAAAGATAATGTTATTTTATATTCGCTGTTTAAGGTTTTTATTTTTTAATGTAGTTTTTATTTAGTTATTTAATTCATATTACACAATAACTATGCATTTTGAGTAATTAAAGTTGATTTTTCTTTTTTTTGAATATTTACATTTCTTTTTCATATTCTTTGTATGTATGCCGTCATAAATTTCAACTTTTTTTCACTTTATATCCTAATAAACGATAGCAACAAATAATGAGAATTTATAACGACATTTTTATATACAGACTTTTCTTATTAAAAAACCTATTCATGATTGTTAATCCTTAATTCTTTATCAGAGCTTCGATACCTACATACGAAATAAAAAAGTAATAGCTTGCGATTGTTCCGCAACTGGGCTAATGCCCCCTCTTCCTTTGAGAAGAAGATTTAAAGATTCCACCACGCTGATCCAATAAGTGTTAGTGGATACAATGTGGCAGAAATTCATTGAAATTAAAACAGATTTCGTTACGAATGTCACTCGTATCTTTAGTTACATTGGCTCAATCACATTTCAAATCGGATCACAACAATTAAAAATATTGCTGTTTGATTGTAGAATATTTGACAATTAAACCCAGAAGGGCTTGAACAAAGCCCTACCAAAGCACTACCCAGTGGTATTTTGGATTCAAATCAACGTAAGCTCATCTCATTGCGGTCGTGTGTTGGCTGACTCAATTATAAGTTTAAAGGTGTTTGCGCCTGTGCACTGTGTATATGCCCCGCACAGATAGTTAGTGTCCATTGTGAATTGCCGCTATGGCCTAAGTTGGTCAGGAGTATATTTATAAACGATGTTTTCCGAGCACGAAATGAATTAAAATCACAAATTCCGTAGTATTTTCCTAGGTTACCCAAAATGATCGAATAACATACAAGCGTTTTAACTACTGGGCCATTTCGACTACAAAATAGTAAATATATATAAAAAAATGAGTATTTAAGTATACTTTTAAATCGCTTGCGTTTTTGTTTCATGACTTGTTCACACAATTATTGAGAGACAGAATCGTCGACCGGTTTCCAGTTTACGATCGACGTAGTCGAACATAATTAAGTTCAAAACGTTGACATAAAGGAAAACATCTAATATTAATTCACATACATCCGTCCGTGTAATAAATGCGAAAATAACTCTGTCTGTCTATCTGTTTATTGGCTCACGGCCGAACCACTGAACTAAATAAGATGAAATTTGTTATGAAACAAGCTTAAACTTTAAAAAAAGAATGAAAAGACAAAGGCTTCATTTTTTTATGCCTAATACCTACCTCTTGACCAACCTCTAAAAAGCGAGCTAAGTCGCGGATGACTAGTATGGTTATAAATAACAAGCATAACTATGTCAGTGTTCTAGTACAAGAAATAGGAATATATTATAAGTACATATATATGAGTAGTTATACATAAGAAAACAAACTGCATTGTCATATATCACGAAATTTAATTATTTTAATTTAAATTATTTTTAAGAAATATTACGTAACATTTTTTTATATAAGATTATATAATATTTAATTTAATACAATAGATTTCGCAAATTATAAGAAACCTGTTTCCGCTGTTCCGCACAGAAATTGATAATTTTTTTTTTATACGATATTAAGGCGACGACTTATACTTATTCAGTAATTCATTCATTCAACAATTATAAAAACGATATTACATTTATAATGTAGAATTTACTATTGGTTGACGCTCGATTTAGGCAATTATGCTAATTTTATGAGGCTCGTAAATTTAAGACCTTGAACTTCACATTGAAATATTTTAAATACATACAAAACAATGGCTATAATAAAAAAATAATAATACATTAATTTATAGGTATACAAACATTTCAAAATGTATACTGAAATTTACTAAACCGGATGTTTTTAATGTAATGAGAATTTAAATGATGAAAACCTGTGCCTTTTTTTCGCTGTGAATACGCATTGCACTCTTGTACCTGGATACTCTCTAAAAACCAGGGTTACCCTCCGTCTCCTCTGCGGGCGCCACGGGATCGCAAAATAATCTGTGCCTGGTTAGCACAAATAAAAGCCATTAAACTTTTAAACATACAACAGAAGAGTATTCATTATGACGTGTAAATTTATATTACACTATTTTAGTGCTAAATATTGTCTTGTTTGGATTCGAACTTAAACTCTAATTGATGAGTCTCTAACAGGTCCGTGATCAAATGGACGATGTAAATTCGAAGTGGCAGAAACTATAAAAATATTTGTATAATTTATTTGACTAATAATATAATGGACGTACAAATATTCCTTAAATAAAATTTGCCACAAGAGCTTCATCATTTGGACGTGTAGTTTCGGTGTAGATAATATTATGCGAAAGTAACTCTGTCTGTATGTCTGTTTTATACTCTTTCACGGCCAAACCACTGAACCAAATTTGTTAAAATTTTATATGAAACAAAAAATCTCGAATGAGCTCGAATCCTAAGAAACATACCAACCCCAAACACACGAACGAAGTCGCAGACGACGGCTGGTATTGACAATTCATTGAATAACCAAAAAGTGAGGTTTATGCAATTGTTTATTAGCACTAGGTAGACTGACTAGCTGCGATGACTGTGCAGGTCAATATATTATTTGAGAATTATATCTCAGGATGAAGAACTGATAACCGTGAAAGTCGGCGCTAATTACTTGTCTATATGCTGTCAGATCTGTCCGAATCCATGATTTGAAGGTCATTCTAGTTCGTTTACCTGTAGGTATTATATGATTAGGACTGAAGATATTACGTTAGCGCGACATATTTAATGATTAAAATCAATGAAATGTTGATTTAAGATTATTTCTTATGCATTTTGCAGAAGGAAGAGGTTGAACTGCGTTTCATTATAAAATTCGACTTGAATTTGCAAAACGCCTCAAAAAATACAACCTTCTACCTTCTGTGTCAAAAATATCTGTCATTGTAATTTATATATTTATCTTTATCATATTTTCACAGAGGCTTACGTTTAATTTTTGGCGCGAAGTTTGGGTGCTTCGGACATAAGTTCGACTGTTTCTGAGTCATTGAAAATTTGTCATTTTAGATGGTTTTTGTTATTTATTATTATTCATTTATAGTTGATTGTTAATTTTCACTCCTGGCCAGTAAGAATATTGTAAGCCAAATAATTTGTACGATAGTGCAAACTTTTTCAGAAACTAGGTACCTACCTGTCTGTTATAACATATTTTTAGTATGAGGTCCATTTATTTAAAAGGACTACTAAAAAGCAGAACCCTCTCATCAAAAGGAGAGGAGGCCTTAATACATGTGAAGGCTGTTACTTTACTTGGGAGTATTGCAATAATGACACTGTCAAAAATTTTGAGAATCTGTATTCCTTATTCCTTTATATTATAAGATAAACAATCTTATTAATTATCTGTATATCTAGTAAATTATAAAGATAAACTAAATTATATTTTAGTTCAACTTGCTTTATCACCTTTCTTATTTTGTTTAATACCATACATCCATTTAAGCCAAAACTGGCTAAAATGTATTTCTAAAAGCGTATCTTAAGACTCCCATATATACAAGTTGAAGTGGTTAAAAAGGCGGTCATATATTGAGGAGAGGCAATTTCCAATATCAATTAACCCTTACATTTCTAGATATACCTAAATTTATTCACAATGGTCCTCATACTGTTATTATTTACTTTACTTGGGAGTATTGCAATAATGACACTGTCAAAAATTTTGAGAATCTGTATTCCTTATTCCTTTATATTATAAGATAAACAATCTTATTAATTATCTGTATATCTAGTAAATTATAAAGATAAACTAAATTATATTTTAGTTCAACTTGCTTTATCACCTTTCTTATTTTGTTTAATACCATACATCCATTTAAGCCAAAACTGGCTAAAATGTATTTCTAAAAGCGTATCTTAAGACTCCCATATATACAAGTTGAAGTGGTTAAAAAGGCGGTCATATATTGAGGAGAGGCAATTTCCAATATCAATTAACCCTTACATTTCTAGATATACCTAAATTTATTCACAATGGTCCTCATACTGTTATTAAGTCTTAAATGAGGTCATAAATTACTTATACAGGGTAAAGAAGGGTTGATACACAAAATACGACCGAAAGGAGGCCTATTTAAATAACAAAAGTATCTGATTTCTGTTTACAAGGGCAATTCTGTGTACTTTTTTTGTTATTTAATATATTTTTTCTCCGTAGACGTTTTGATTTTTTCCTTTTAGTTTTCTTTGGTATAGTACGTATTGATCTTTTATGGCTTCGTTACATTCTCATTATAAATTGAATATTTTGTATATAATATATATATAACGGGGCGAGATTACATTGATTGTTGATTGGGATAATTAATGAATAGTTGGCAATAATGTTTGATGGCTGATTTATTTTTAAGAGCAGGTTACCCCGAATGGAGTTGAAAGTGTCATGACAACGCGAATCGTTATGTTTTGACAAGCGATTCGAATGCGATGGTTGTTTGCAAACCCATATGCTCTTAATCGAAATGAATTATTGTAATCCTTTGATATTATTGAATCAATTAATACAGTGATTTGACGATATTAAATACGTTTTATTTTGAGAACATCTCCATTTAACGCCCACATAGTCTTCCAAATGTCGGTTCAATCCCCAAACCCAACTGTTCGGCATCCTGTTCCTCCGACATATATATAATTATATATGTACTGATATGATTGAATGGACATCATCTTAATCTCTGAATTGATGAACGTCGCGTCAGTTATTCTAGACCGAAACATCAACAGTGTGTGTTGTTATGTTTAGAAATGTGAGCGAACCACGTTGGTTCTGCGCCTAAAATCTTTCAGTGTGTGTCGGATTTGCCGTCCCATCGGATTACGGGAGTGACGGAATAGAGTATATGACATATGACAACTAAAGAAAAAAATCCTTTCAGAATTTGCTTTCGCACTCGCCGTTCTTGTTGAAAAGAACAGTGAATTGACTTTGGCGTATCTCGTCTTACATCCGTATAACTTTTGATCTTTGGCTTTGTACGTGCCCGACTTCTTCCGATAATGTATTACTTTACTATCAAACATCGATATTTTGTATTGCTGCGTTCCAGATATTAGTCATACAATTACTGGTATTCTTTTGCTTATACATAATACTCTAACATATACTCTCTAATATGTCCTGCGTTGGCTATTGTCCTTAAATATTGGCCGCATCGCCGTGATATCCGCATCTGATAACTAACAGATGGCCAATTCGCCCATCACCCCATCTCTAAACAAAATCTATAAGTAAAGCCCTCAATTTCAAAAATATCGATTACGCTATTCATGCAAAAGTATTAATGATACGAGAATGATGTAAATTTGAAATGTTTAGTAAGTTTTTTATAATTTGACTAACCGGTCTAAGATAATGATCAAGTAACATTCAAATATTCCGGCGATTACAATGTATATGTTATAAATAATCTCTACTAATGTTAACTGGATATTGATAATGTATTCATTAAATATAAATCTATGCCTTTAAATGTTATATAAATATTTAATTTGAAATTGACTGGAATTAACGCATGCGCAAATAGAGCAAGTTACAGTTCATGGCAGAAGAAGTTATACCTCTTTGCATCAGCAAAGTTTTACACGCTCGTTACATATAAGTTGCACTATGTTTAACGAACTGTTGTCATCTTTGACATAATCATAATTAACCTTTGTATAGCAAAGAGTGCTCAATAATATGTTTAGTTGAAGTTAATTTTTATCCTCCGGAGGTATTAAATGTGCCCCTGTCGCGTTAGTCTTAAAAAAAGGAATACATAATTAAAAAAAAAAAAAAAATAATAAAAATATAAAATAAAAAAAAATTAAAAAAAAAAAACAATTTTATGTTATAAGTCATGTCCACCAAGTAGAAGTTGAATATAAAAAATATTTTTTTAAAATATTAATATTTAAAAATAAAAACAAATGCAGTCGAAAAATTCTCCGCACGTATTACAAACAATATTTACTGACGTAAATTATAGAATAAAATCTTAATAAGGAATTAGTTAAAACACCACAAGAATAACACACATTAGCCTTTTGATGATAGACTTTTAGCCTAAAATATCTAGAATTAGTCATATTTAATTAGCCATAGTGATAATCGTTGTTTTTGCGTTTTTGTTAAGCATTGATTGCTCTCTTATTGTCTTCGCTGATTTGACATTATAAATTAGAAAAAAAAGTAATTATTTAAAGGTAAAACCTATTATCTTACTAATATTATAACTTTTTTACTCACTCACGGCAGAACGAATGAGCGGATCTGAACGACATTTGGCACAGCGATATATTGTAGTCTAGAATAGTACATAGGGTACTTTTTATCCCTAACACCTGCAAACTCCAACCGGCAACTCTTCTGATACAAGAGAGAATATTAGATTTCAATAGTAATAGACGACTTGTGTAACATACTAAAAAATATATATTGTAATAACAACATTATTAAGACCACCCTGTAAATAACCTCTGGGGCCCTATATAGAAGACGCTTAAAGTTTATTCGACCACGCTGTTCTAATGCGGTTTGGTGGACACGTCATATGTAGGTTTTCTCACAATTTATTAAGATCACAACCGACACCTATCCATTTAATTGAATACTCATACTTTTTTTTCAATTTATACATAATATTATTGTATTATAAATACACATTTTTTTTTTTTTTAGCATTAGCAGCCCGTAAATGTCCCACTGCTGGGATAAAGGCCTCCTCTCCCTTTGAGGAGAAGGTTTGGAGCATATTCCACCACGCTGCTCCAATGCGGGTTGGCGGAATACACATGTGGCAGAATTTCGTTGAAATTAGACACATGCAGGTTTCCTCACGATGTTTTCCTTCACCGCCGAGCACGAGATGAATTATAAACACAAATTACTATGATTTAAATTCACATAAACAAATGAATGTATCTTGATGTCGAAACCTAATTAAAAAAAGCACGTAACTGACCTTTCCAAATACGTTATACACTGTCCCTGTCAAACAGTGTACCTACGTCGTTAAGTAAGTTAATATAGTAATGACTTTACGTAATGAACGTAATTAAACCCGGCGTAAAAAAAAAACTTGCGCATGTAAAATATTACAGAGGTAAACACGTTTGCGTCAGAGACGTTACGTAGAAAAACGAAAACGCCCCGTTATCCCAGTGGCTGCAAGTTTCTGGTTCTGGTTAGGCTAATGAAGGGCAGTGTTACAATCCTGTTTTTCGGGATTTACTTAAAACCGTTGTTTCTGAGTTCTTTCTCGTTGTATCGAATTGCCGTACCATTACACACACAAACTATATATAACATATTACTTAATATAATAGTCGATAGGGATAGAAAACATAGAATAATTTTTATGTTGCATTCAAGGACCTTAAAATTTTATTACCATTAAAGCTAAAGAATTTCACTTCAAAAAACAATGTTACTGAACGTTTATTATTTAAAGCTAAATATTGCATGACTTTTTTTTACACAAATGAGCAAAGACCTATTTTTTTTTTCTTTAGTTTTGTTTAGTGTAAGTAAAAAAAAAAGAAAAAAACAATTAAAGTTAAATTAGATCAAGCAACTTCATATATCCAATTAACGAATGAACAAATCTGAAGTTGCGAACACTGAACGAACATTAGATTGAACATAGCAAGACGTAATTAATAACATTTTGTAATGTTATTTAGGATGTATACTAAGAGGTTAATATTTTATTACTCCATATATAAAATACGGAAAATTTTAAATTTAATTTTAAACAATAAACAAAAGACCGTTCCGAAATAAAAAAATAGAAACATAGGTATCGAATAATAACATGCTTAAAACATTATTTTTGTAGAGTTGAATCCAAGAATAACAAAATTTAATTACATTAGGGTCAGTACAGCGTTTTAATTTTAATACGAATAAAACAAGCGAGCACAACGAATGAAATGTTTACAAACAATTTGAATATAACAATCATATAAAACTTAGAAAATATAATGCGAACCGAACAGTTCTAAAGCAATTCCGTGCATTTTAAATATTATTTTATCGAAATAGAATAAATACAAATGCATTTGCTATTCGAATTATGAACATTAAAAAAAAAACTTAGCTTAACAAAAACAACAAAATTACATTGTAATTAAAAAGTACTGATGATAATCAGATATTTTACCGACAAACAGCAATACTTAGTATCGTCAATAAAGGCACAAGGGACATACCATCTTAGATCCCAATGTTGGTGGCGCATTGGAAAGATGTAGGGAATGGTTAATATTTCTTACAGAAATAATGTCTATAAGCGTTTATGATCACTTACCATCCGGTGGCCCATTTGCGAGTCCGCCTTTGAGTTTTATTTTGAAATATTTTACCCTAATTATTGCATTATTATGACGTTTATAACATAGCAGACGATAATGGAGTGCACCACTACAAATGCCTGTCGCTAATGATGTGCTAAATTGCAATAATTATCTGTGTACGTGAGAGATAAATGGACTGTATTTAGTTGAATAAAAAGGGGGAGTTGTTACCTCGAAATCTGGGCTCTTACTTTTGAAGACACTTTCTTCTTGGGAGCGCTGCCTTGGTCTTTACACATTTGAAGAACACAGCCAAGGGATGGATGGTGTTATAGGAGAAGTAATAGTCTGGCTGACTTTTAAGCGCGGCGCACTCATAATGCACACGTTACCGCGGCCCACAAGTAGAGGGAAGTACGTCATACGTCAAAATCACACCATGGACCAAACAGAATACGCTACAATCTGCCTTCCAACTCCAAAAGCTATAGGATAGGCTTGAATAAAAATCAGAATTCATCATCAAGTCATTCAAAGAAACTTTTACAAGTACTTTTGAACCAAACGGTCGATACTCCAGTAGTTTCAAATGAATAGGATTTTATAAATTACATAAATAATAACAGAGTGAAACTAACAGTCATGTGCATTTTTGCCAGATGTAAGTATATGTATATCACTCATGTGCATAAACGTAATTGAATTGATTTCATTTAACTCTTATCAATTCCTTTTTTCCTTTTACTCATGACGTGTGTGGGGGGGGGGTTTAAAAATATTAAGCATTCCTTGATTCCTTTTGCTGTTTGGAGTATTAGGTTATTGTATATGTGATGAAGGTCTTGAGCATGGACGTGGCTGGATATAAAGGAAGGGGACGACCGATGAAAAGATGGATGGATTGTGTGAAAGATGATATGACTGGAAATAATGTTACTTGTGAGATGACGTCAGATAAGGAAATATGGAAGAAGAAGACATGCTGCGCGGATCCCAAGTAAATTGGCATAAAGGCAGGAGGATGATGATACGTGCTGGCTACGTGGTTCCTACCCAGAGGAGCTATCACAAAGCCCTACCGCCTAGTAAAAATACAGAATATATACCGCAAGAATGATTAAAGCCTAATATCAATTATTTACTCCTATTATGTGGTGCGAAATATAGGGTTCATGCTCCTGTACGTTGACAGTAACTATGTCAGAAATATTAGCTTATGAGAAAATATGTCCACATTGTTTTAACTCATTAACGTGAATAGAAACGCATACAAAACTAACAATTAAACATTCATTCAGGTATAAAACCCCGACTTGTACGGATAGTATAAGAGTCTACGTATAACATTTATATGGAAGAAATAACTTACCGAGAAGAATTCTAGTTTACTGAAGGAAAACATCGTGAGGAAATCTCTCCTCTCTTCGAGATAAGAGGAGGCATTTGCCTAACAATAGAATATTCACAGACTGTTACTTTTAATGGAAACAAATTTAGCCCTAAACTGCAAAGTGTGGAGTTTCCAAAGCTTTCCCAAGCATTAATTTTAAACTGCGAGTATCACCGCAATAATGTTTAATTAAATACTAAAACTAGATGAACTACTTAAACTAAGATTAATAGTTTAATCAGCTTAGAAATTTATGATGGATGGAGAATATAAATTTTGTAACTTCAAGCACGAATAATAAAATTATTCGGACAATTCATACCTTTGCATTACAGTAAAAGGCAGAGTGAAAAAAATTCTAAAAGATATGATGTGATTCAAGAGCTGTTCTGTATGAACTCACTTAATATCTCACTCGTGAAATGTTACCAACTTACGATGTTACAATAATGTTAAATTTAAATTTAAATGTTATAATATCTTTTTTATATAATTCTTACAGAGTAGCACTAGGCCTTACGCCGAGCTCCTCGTGCTCCACAATATCGTCGACGTTTTGCCAAATCTCTTGTGACGTCATAAGATCGATGCGTCGTTCCGAGTACACACGTTTCGCTTTGCATTTACATTTAATATCAATACTATCGTCTGACATGAGACTTCTTCACTACGAATGAAAGTGTATCACGACTGAGCACAATGCTCGCGTTTGTAAGGCCGCGTGCATACATTTAAATATGGCTTACTTCCTAATCCACGGCTCATGGCTGTATATAATAAAAATCGCATGTTTAAATAAATCTGTACTGATATTCTAATAACGAAAGTAACTCGGTCTGTATGTCTGTATCATGCCTGTTATACTTTCACCTGATTGTTATGGAATTTGATACGAAGCTTCAACTCTAAGGCAGCGTTGTTAAATTTTTTTTTATAAGTTATATATACAATTTTTCTATACAAGTTCTTGAATCATTTTCGTCACAAGCTGAACTCGACATACGCGAAGCCTTTGATTCAGCTAATATAATATTTATGTAATTATATATGTATACACAAATAACATATACAAATGATTAATAATGAAAATATCATCATTTTAATACAACGCCACTCTACTTAACTGCTTACTTTATTTTACTTTCAAAAGTACGATATCGACTTCGCGGAAAATCAAGTCGCCATTTTATCACGAATACCACAGATTATTTATACAAGAATTCAATGTCAAATTTGTTTATTTATATTTAATATTCCCACCATTAGAATCGGTTATACGAACTGTTACTTTGCGTAATGTTACTCTTTTGTATTCGTCTATGTGTGTGTAAGTAACACACATAGACGAATATAAAAGACGCGGTTCGTACATCACATTCAGACAAAGCGTATTTATCTTAACGTCGTGTGACATTTCACCAACCTGTACGCAGCACTACTCACACTTATCAGACGTCGGCCGTAACGTATCATGCTCTTTGCTGATATTAAGTTACTATAATATTTTAAGTTACTCGCAAGCTTTATAGATCTTAAATAAGATAAGAATTTGCAGTTGAAATTGCAGCATAAATACAATTGTTGACAACTACAAAGAAATCCTTCGTACCTACCCGTTCCAGGTACGCAACGATACAGAGTACATAAAATGATTATATTGACGGACAAACTTAGAAAAATCTTGTTATTTTGTACTGGCAACCTTATAGGGGCGTACGTAGATTATCAAAGGGCATTTCATTTATTTATATTTATAAAGATTCATGTAATAAAATCACAATTGATATATGAAAAGAACTTTGACGACATTTGTCTCAAGATTGACCTGTATTACGTAACAAAGACAATTTCCTCTATTTTCTATCAACAAAAGTCTTTATCTTGTCTTCATATCTTAATCTAGAATGCAATATTTATGTAAAACCATTGTCATACGAACAAAATCTCGACCGTGACAGTAGTGAGAGTACACTTTCGCTGTTCTCAACACGCGGTTAATTATTTAAATTTACATCTTACCTGCATATGAATAAAGATTAATTTCCCATGGATTAACCATATACGGATATTAAAACAATAACACTCAATTTTGAAACTTAATGATAAATACTTAGAATTGATTTTAAATTGAATTAATATTGTATAAGCGTTCTAGATACGGTCTGATCGATAATTTATGCTGATTAATATAATGCATTTATAAGTAAGGTCACGTAATGCTCAAATTATGGCATTTTACTAAAGTAAAGGTACTGACTTTCTTAACAGATATAATATAGTCTGGTTATCGTTTTTTTTTATTTTTTAGTTTAACTCAGCGAATCGAAGTAGAATTCTTTGGGCGCTACCCAGAAAAAACTGAAATATGACGTCACAATTCGACGAATAGTTATTAAATCGCATTGAGGACAAACTTAAAAAAAAAGTCTTTTATTTAATACAAATTTACTTAATAGTTATAATAGTTTTGGCGGGCGAGTAACTGGGTGACTATCAGGTAGGCAAGGGATCGCTACTGCCCATAGACTTTACGCAGTAACAAATTATAAAAAATCCTTATGTCAATATGCACATACTTTGAAAACGAATATGTTATACCCCTTGTGCCTTGTGCCAAACCGGAAAACAACAATATTGAGTGATGATCTTTAGCGGTAGAATATCTGATGAGTAGGTGATGCCTACCCCGGCGAGCTTGCACTAAGCCGTACAACCAAATAAAGTAGTGTTAAAGTAAAAAGTAGTTGTTAAAGGCCCGGTATATTTTATTTATTATTACAGCACCACCCACCTCATATCCAATGAGCTATCCTAACCTACACCGTTAGTTGCCTGGAAGATAATTTTGAAAAACTAAAATTGTACGCCTCTTTAATTTGCTGCCTGGATCCATGTTGTATTTATTTATTTTCCCTGTATGGTATGCAATAAAGTATAAATTAAAGTAACATGTGCAAGCGATTCTTGAACGCCCCATAATTATACCCACCCCAGACATCGCATTGCTTTTTTATAGTGGGTACTTACTTGACTAGAAGTCGAACCTCAAAAAGTATTTCCTAATGATAATTACGATATTAAAATCTGTTTATAGCTAATTTCATAAGAAAAAAATGTTTGATTTCTAGTATATCGAACCGGCTTCGTACTGGTGTTAATTATACGGTATGGGTGTATCTAACACTAGATATAATGTAGCTTTCTACCAGTGATCATTAGCTCCGGAGATTACCCCCTACAATCAAAATTAGCCTCTTCATAATATTGGCATTTATTTAGATATTTTAAATAAATTCATCCGCTAGAGTCTAGACGCTTAAATCATTACGTCGATAGTATTTAAAGGTGAGCTGAAAATTTCTTCCCTTTAACGTTCTTTATAATTTGACAACAGTTGTCAGTTTGACATTTTGTAAATAAAGGGCATATTATACAATTACCGCAAGCCCTTGAACGTATGAATATTTATCGCTTGTGAGGTAATCGAATTTAATGACAACAACCTTTTGAGGACAAAACAAGGTTACGTATAATTGCAGTAATAGTTATTACGGGTGGAAAAAGTTCCCATATTACTGTCAGTGCTTTCCCACTACTGATAAGGCCTGATAGCTATGAAGAAAAGCGTTATTAATATTAATTTAACATGCATAACATCTTAACATTTGTGCAGCCTTTAATTAGCAAATAAATACTTGAAAATTACGAAAATTCTTAGCCGGTTTTGAATCTTGCAAAACAGAAAAAGTATGTAAAAAAATTCTAGTTTAATAAATACAGCGATCTGAGCATGTTTTGAAACAAAAAACAATCTCAGTTCATTCAAAAACCAGAGCTAATTCCGTATTTTATGTCAATAGTCTTTGGTAAGTCAAGTACACAACACATTTACTTAAATGTTTAACGTGTCTGAAGGAAAAACAAGTTTGTATATTATAATATATGTTTATATTTCAACGTTAAACGTGTATCTGTAGTCACGGGCGCTAGCGCAGGTTCGTTGCCACTAAAATAAGCGCTGATTAATGTCTGATGTCACTTTGCTAATAAAAATTGGCAATGATGAAAACTAAGGAATAACTATATAACTATAAGGAATACAGTATAGTAAGCCTATAAATCAATTTAAATAAAATATTTATAAATAATCATTAAAGGTCGTATAGGTAGAAGTACCTTTTGAGTTATATTCAATCACAGAATATATAATATAAATATATAAATGTAATGAATACTCTTTTGTTTGACATTTTTTATAAATAAAAGTAGAAAGAGAACATATATGTGAATTGGACATGGGAATTTTTAATCTGGGTTGAAAAACGAAAGATAATGGAGGATTGTAATAAAGACTGGAAAATATATAAATATCGTAAACTATATTAAATATTGTTAATTGTTTGATGTTCCCCTTTACTTGAAATGGGTATTCAGTATATACGTTGTAACTGCACTTAATATAGTTTTGTAAAAAGACGATTCAAAATTGCTTTTAAATCCTACTTGAATAGAGTATATTTTAATTTCGATTTTGACTATGTTAATAATTATATGTAATAAAATCTAGTAATAAATTGTAATAGTCAAATCATTGTCCTGTGTTATGTCAATAAGATTTATATCGCCTTATGATTATTGTATACTGTTTATATTTAAGGACCTACGAGACTTGCAATTCAACCGCACCGATCGATCTTCTCGTCTTCTCCATCCTACTTAACATTATCGAAATGATGATTGCCCTGTTTAAACAACTAAATCATGGATCAAAATTTAAATAATGCTTAACAAAAACCGTTCACAAAGCTTCATATGAGTCACACTCAAATCAATATCCAAATATAATGAGACATACTTCAACCATAGACGACATAACAATGTAGCATAATCTGGATCTGCACTTTGCTTACAAATTACCAATTAACAATACTATTTATAAGAAAATCCTATACTATCAAAACTATCAACAGTTACTGTAAGAGTCTGTCAAGTTTCTCATATGACCTTTGTTGTTTACTAGACTAAGAGTATATGAAACTATTAGTTTGGTAGTTATTTGTAATCACTTTACCTATTCATCGTCACTGAGCCAATTACCTTTTATGTAAGAACAAATTTGGATCTTGACGCAGAATTCTCTCGACTCGTCATGTCGCGAGGACATTGTACAAAAAAAATATATAAAATGCATGTACCTCAAAATTGTAGGAAAAAAATATGTATTCAACATTTAATGTATTTAACTTCAAAGAACAAAGACTTTAAAAAGTTACCCCTTCCTTTTCCCTCTTAAATATGAAATTAACAGAATTTTCTTAGCGATTTTTTCTACTTTCCAGACGAAGTCGTTTTAGCTTTGATGACAAACGATGAAATAATAATAACAAGACTATAGTCTTGTCTATATATATAAAATAACAAGTCCTGGCTGACTGATTCATCATCGCCGAGCGTAAACTATTAAAGTGAGGGCCTTGAAATTTGGTGAGTAGGATCGTTTTATTGAGTCACACTAAGAAAGGAATTTTGGATATTCAACCACTAAGGGGGTGAAATAGGGGTTGAAAGTTTGTATGGAAGTCCGTCATTTTTTAAATTAGGAACATGATATATATATAAAAGCAATACGTCACCGAACAATAAAAGTTGGTTTTCAACATTATTATAATCTGATAAATATATTGTGTCAAATTTATAAGCACAGATGTCATCAAAAATAGATACGCAATAACACCTCTTCAGTAGACTAATCGTACTTACGACGCAAAACCGAAAAACAATTGAACGTTTTATAATTTTCCTTAATTATTTTCTATTAATAAATAACTCATAAATATTCTATATGCAGCAATAAGTATCTATTGTGTCCTATTTGTTTCACGCTAATGGTATATTATCAGCTTTGTGATAAGGATATCAATAATAACATTAGGACAGCAGGATACGTTTTGTGTCACCTTGTTGGATTGTTTTAACTTGAACGCGTGACGTCGATATGAGCCCGCGAGGCGTAGGTCTAGGTCAGTCGAGATACTAAATTATTTGCATAATTTTATTGATTTATATATTAAGGACATTGAATGCTAAGGCTTCGTTCAAATGATATTAATAATTATTTACCAAGTTGTAAAATGTATCCTATTGCATTTTTATTTATATAAACCAACTGACAAAATATATAAATAGTGCTTAAAATTACGATTTTATGAAAATATGACAAGATTCTGTTGCAATTTAGTGTTCATTTTTAAACTTTTTTTTTAAATATTATTATAGGATTTTTTAATTTAAAAAAGGTATCAACTTCCGATAAGTGTATACCGATGAATATGACATTTGGTATAATAACATACTTTGACTTCACTCTTTGAATATCAAAAACGAGATAACCTATTTTAGTTCGGTACGCATAACCGCGCATTCCTAGGGTATGTGTTTTAGCTTGGAGTTTAGGAAACAAGGAGCGGCACTCACAAAATTTTTAAAAACGACACGGTGATTCTTGTCTAAGTTTGAAATTCGATCGTCGATTAAAATTCATTTTTTAGATATGATATATATCGTATACCATAAACAAAAATTATGAACCCACATTCTGTTAAATATCTACGTAATCTATCCCTTGGAATATCTCGCTTCTTAAATTTAATACATTACTAATTTATATTCAAACCCCTACTCACCTCAATTAAAAGTAAAGCAAATGCTAGAAATACAAGCAATTGAATGAGGTCAAAACGAAACCTGCAACCGAGCTGCTACTCATAATATATAAAGTTGATATAAAATTAAAGATTATTCTTTAAATGTTTTAATTTAAATAATTTTAATTTAATCGATATTTTTTGCAACATGTATAATTTAATGACAAGTGCGACATTTCAGATTGAATAATGATTGCTGCGGTGATATTCTGTAAAAAAATCACTTCGTGTCATTCTCGTGAAATGTTGAAAACTGACGGCAATATAATATTCTGTATGCTTTAAATGTTATCATTATTAAAGTCAATGTCGCGTATCAATTTTTCGGCGGCGAGTTTCGAATTTGTTCTTACAGAATAAGCTCTACTGACTTGATTCCATTTCTGCGTATTGTGTAATATAATATTATGTTCGTTCTGTTGATTTAATTTTTGAAAGCATTTGGTAACAAAGTATTAGTCTTACTTCTGTTAAGTTGACAAATTAAAGAGTACATTATTCACCTAAACCCGTTGTATAAACTCTTTATTATATTACTTTGTATATAAGTATGATAAATTTTATATTATCTACAGCTTATAATAGCCATGCTAAAATATCTGTGACACAAGCTGCAACAACTATAATAATACATTTACCACAACAAAAACATTATGTGTATACGTCGAGTTTTTCAGATTCTGTGTTTTTACAATTATTTATTAAAAAAATAAACATAGAGAAACTTTTTTCACGTCTATGATATATCTATAATATGTCGCTATCTTTTTAAAAGTCTGTTAATTATTTAAAATTAATATTTTAATATTTATAGAACACGATAAAAAAAATCATACGTATTTTTTTAAGTTATAGTCCTTTACGCACATTATGAAACAATGTTACGAATTTTTACGATGCACAGGGGTGACATGAAAACTACAGGGTGAAATTGCTCGCTAAACTGCCAATTAAGCATCGAAATTGATACCATACCATGTACTTGTATTTCTATCTCACTTATTCGTGCGTCAAATGGCGAGACCAATATATTCGGCCATTTTAATTGTATTTGACAATTGATGCCATGTATTTTAACCACACTTGGTTGATATACTTATTTGTTTAAATCATAATATTTATTAATATACCTTTTTTAATCCAAATAAATCACCTATCTCTATAGCTTAACTGAACTCGGGCCGCATAGCAATACAATGGACGCAGATTCGATCCTAAACCTTTAGGCTTTTGTCAGCCCATTCCTTTAATACAAGCTTTACTCTAAACTGGAAGAACAATAGGAATAATAATAAGTAATTCCTCGTAAAGAGAACTATGTCAATATAAAAAAAAAACAACATTAATGAGCGGCTTCAACAGTTTTTCTTTAAATTAAACGCGACCAAATGCGAAAGTTAGCTAAACAAAAAAATCTCCTTCTATTTTATTATATTATACAGTCTTTAATTATACAGTGACCAGACAAACGTCCATTATAAAATTGTCTATGCCCATAGACAGTGGCATTGTAAGACACCAAAACGCATGAAAAAGGCACACATATTAGACATACAAACAACGAGGTCAATCAACTTTGATACGTCATATTATTATTTAAATACTCGAAATACACGTATTAATTGTAATTATTAAAAAATAAATTCTAAAAAAGTAACATTTCTCTATGTCAATTTATGTGAATATACTTAAAATAGTCCTTAAGTCTAAAACTCTCAACGGTATATTCTTGACAATATATATTTATTATTGAGGTTTGATTAAAGAAGTAATAATCAATGTATAAACTCGATACGCTAAGGTTAGGAGATCCTAAGGGTCCCCGCCATATTAAAAATAAATAAATATTAAGCAATGGGGCTCGCAGAAGACAGAATATAATCTACAATTCCTATAATTTTGAGTATCAACTTTCAGCGATAAATAATTATTTCGTTATTCGTTTAAAGAAAATGTTTCTTTTAACCTAACTGTATCTCTTTACACAGTTTCACATATATATTTATATAAATTTTATGTTAAAAATTTCGTGCAGGTCCTAAATCTTTCCCAATACAACGCCGTGTCGGCGCCTTTATTAGTCTAAGTTCGCCTTGCACGAGAGTAAGGATAAACTTGTAATACCAAGTTCCCGACTGCACAAAGTCAATAAACCCGCCTTGAGGCAAAATATGTATTTGGTTGAATGATTGTGTTTGTGTTAAAAATATACTCATATAATAATTATTAAAATCAAAAATATTTGCCTTATTGATTTATTTTGAATTTCATGGACGAAACTAAATTGTTTACGACTGATAGTTAAACCTCAGTTTCAGTCAGATTCACCTCGGTAGAAACTACATTGCGAACCGGTAAGTGATGAATTAAATCTTTCGAAATTACAATTTAAAAGTAAAGGCCATAAGTGTACATAATAAACCAATCAACTTTATTTATTTCCTTTGGTTAAAAGATATTATAAATTTTAATCAGTAATAATATATTTTAATAGTAGTATTTAACGTCAATTTCTAGATTTCATTGCTGTTTTTCCCAATTGGCAGTATACAAACTGCATGCTGCATATATTTACTGCTACTTGAAGGATGACATATTTGGCAAGAAGAAAATTACTGAGTAACTAGACAAACAGACATGGTAAATTGTTTAAGGGCCAGCGATTGATGATTCTTTAACAGCAGCATAACTATCCTGTACGGTCTCATTTTGCATCTCATTCGTCAAATGTTGAAAACTGTTACGGTTATATGCTAATTAAAGTTTATAATTAGTTTTTTTTTTTTTATGTATACGTGCTAATGGGATACTTAATCTGTGTAACTAGAACTCACCCAACCCATAGCAGTGATGCTGTAAAATCATCTTTACATTGCTCATGCACCCCACCTTGGGCGCTAAGAAGTTATTCCCATCGAACAGTACAACACTACTAGCACAACAATACTAAGAATTACTGTTCGACGGTAGAATATCTGATGAGTGGGTGGTACCTACCCAAGCCTTTACAACGAGTAATTATATTCAATGTTACATATCACTTTGACATTTCACGATCGTATTCTGTGGTAAGATTTGAGCTTTGAGGTTTGAGTAACAGAGTAAATCTACAAATAAAGGCTTACCTACATCTAGGTAAACGTCATGAGTTTATCATATGGGTACGCGTGTTCCCAAATATTATCTACATAAACCTACAAGTTGGAACAGACTATAAATCGTTACTCATGTATTCAGGTAATTAATTTATTAATTAATAAGCTATTATTTATTTAACTAGAAATATAACATATTAATGACCACAAAAAGTCTAGAAGTCGGAAGTCTCCGTTATCTTCAAATCGAAGATGACCTTTGAAATACTACGAAACTATACGTTTACGTTTACGTTTTGTAGGCGACTTAAAAAGTTTATCATCCAGAAATCAATAATTGTTACCCGTCTCTTTTCAATCGTCGATATATTTAAATACACGAATTTGCAACATAGCATTGGTAATATTATGTAAACATATATATTTAGTATTGTGTATGTTTGTGCAAGCGGTATAGTTACATAACTAACTCGTTAATGAGGCAACGACTTCTTAAAAAAACAATCTGTGATAATTTATTTATATTAAAAGTAATAATTATAAACAATTTCCAAAACTCGCCGATTATGGACTCTTGTATTACGATATTTGATGATAAAAATACCTTGTTAAATTTAATAAAATAAAAGATAATAAACCAATATTACATAGTCTTAGGAAGTTTGAAATTCAAACCTAAAAATAACAGAAGTATAATTTAAAGCTCACCATTTTAAAATCAATTTCGTAGTAACTGGCAACACTTAACTTTTTAGCACAGAACCAACAATTCACACCACACTAACAACTGCCGAATGCACTCCACTCGCTTTCGTTGCTCGACTCTGCAAAATAAAAAAAAAAAACGACTTAGTGAAAGCGAATCATGACGTTGACCGAGATGATTTTGGCAATGCTTTGTTAGGCGTGTTTTTGCATTATCACGAGGAATAAAATACATTTAAATGTATATTAATTAATTGTAAGTAAATATTTTATTATGATTAATATAATTAAATAAGAAAAACTCTTTAATATAATTTAAACGGTAATACACGGTCTATTATAAAAACAACAACTTGTGAATAATAATTAAAATATTAAAAAACTACAAATTAACGTATATTTGACTTTTAAAAGTAATGTCAAATGAATATTTTACTTTTTTATAAGGTAGGCAACCTGGCAAGTGGGTGGGTGGGCAACCTGATCGTAAATGGTGACCATCGCCTATAGATTGGCATTGTAAAAAACATTAGCCATCCCTTGTAACTCCAATGCAGCACCAACCTTAGGAAATAAAATGTTATGACCCTAGTTACACTGGCCCACTCAGCCTTCAAACTGGAAGACATCAATACTATGTATTGCTATTTGGGTAATATTGTAATATATATTTATATGAATATGGATCAAGCGTGCAGAAAATACACACGTCTCGCACATTGACAATCTTATTTATAGTTTATTTTTGACAATCTATACTTTTTTTACTTTTTACTTTATATTATAAATGCGAAAGTAACTCGGTTACGTCCTCGCGGTTAAACCGCTCAACCGAATTAGATGAAATTTGGCGTGGATATAATTTGAGACCCGGAGAAGGACATATAGGCTACCTTTTGTGGTGACGGTTTGTGCGCTATAGGTACAGTTTGATAAACTTCGCGCAGGCAAAGCCACAGTTTCAGCTTGTAGTAAAATATTTATTAAACTTAACCGTTTTAACACAACGGGGTTAACTTAATACAATTATTTCCGAAACTTCAACCTTTATACGCTTTCCATTTTCTTGATTACGTAAAACCAATTAAAATATTCGTTAAACACTCCTTTTAATAACAAAATAGTGTGTTTTTTTTTAGATTAGCACTTCTTTTAGTTCACAGTCCTAACAGTAAGCCTAACTTCTCAAAAGGCCTTAAATCTTAAAAAAAAAGTTTTATTTTAAAGTTATATCTGAAATTATATCACTACCTGATAAACGCCTCTTTTTAGTGTAAAATCCATAATAAAGTAATTTACATTCAATCTCACAACGTTTCCCTCCATCGAGTATGAAAAAAATAATAAACATGTATTAAAAACCTTTTAACATTTGTTCCGCTTTAAGAGGTTTCTCGAAATAATAATATCTAGTAATCATATATATTTAAAAACAAAAGTTATATAACATAGATTAAAAAATCGACCAGGTGTAAATGAGAATCGTGCTGGTTTCGTAATTAGAACAACCATCGCTGGGTTTTTATAATATATTTTTTATATTATATGATCATAAGTACAATCCGAGCCGAGATCGAGACTCAGTGGCTAAAACGTTAGTATTAAACGACTACGCGTTCAATCCAGGCAAACATTACTTCATTTTCATGTACTGAATTTGTCTTTATAATTGATTTCGTGTTAATTTGCGAAAAAACTCACCATAGTTTATATTGGACGTAAAATACATTTGTATCCACAAACTCGCATTTAAGCAGGGTATTGTAAAAAGCAACAACGAGTTACAACAACAGGCTATTTCTACTTTATATATATATTATGATATCGGTAGGCGAACGAGCAAATGGTCCCTCTGATGGTAAGTGTTCACCACCGCCCATAGAAAATGGCGTTGTAAGAAATATTAACCATTCAACCTTGGAAACCAAGATACACTGGCTCACTCACCCTTTAAGCCGCCTTGCACAAAGCCCTACCACCAAGTAGATATACAATAAATTGTAAAAATTATTTCTTAATTTGTACTTTCAGTTTTAGCATCTTGTCAAATTTAATCTCAGTAGCAACGAGTGTTAAGAAAACAGGGAATGGAATAAAATACGTAACATGCAGCACTATCATATTGTCTGTAGGTCAGTTAATGATTACTTAATGTAAATTTTAAAGTAATACTTTCAGTCGACGCCGATAAAAAAACATCGTAAGTACAACGAGAAAAAAATACACACAGATATTACGAAAACCTAGACTCAATTATTTCCGTTGTAAATTGATAAACTATTCTTTGATATAAAGATTAGAAATAGATTTTTAAAAATCGTCTAGGTACACACATGTGTAACAATAATCCAAGGACTCTGAGTCAAAGCCAATGCTATTTTTTTTTTTTTGTAAACACAAGTAATAAAAGTAATTCTCACTTTATATTATAAAACAATGCAATAAAAAAATATTTCAACAAAATAAACTGGTATGATGGACTTTAAACTTTCACGGTGTGCGTAATCCATTTCCTACATAATACGATTTTTAAGCTGGTAAACTCTGCAGTAGACGACAGAGGTGATCACGACAGAAACTTAATATAATATATAATTATATGACCATGGGAAAAATTCAATTATAATGTAGGAAATTAAATAAATGAATGAATGGAACCTTATTCATGTTCAAATAAGCGGTTCACTCGGACGTTACATTTAAAAAACGACTCAACTAAATTCAACCTTGACATTTTGTTCTTATCCCATTCACTCACTTCAAACCGATATGAAACCTCATAAATGCATGTTGATACAATCGTAATGTTCTAACCACTTATGGTGTATTTAAGGTATCAGTATTTCTGGTGATTTAACATTTGTAATCTCAATGGCGGTCATTATGTTAGATAATGACTCAATAGTGTGTGGCTCGTTTGTTGTAATGGGGTGATACTGACTTTCCCATGTACATGTACGGAAGATGGTAGGAAATGGATGAGAAGGGCCGAAGATCGGGCTCAGTGACGCGCCTTGGGGGAGGCCTATGTCCAGCAGTGGACTAATACAAGCTGTTTATGATGATGCTGACTTTCCCATAAGCTTCTAGATTTCGTGTTCGCGATACATGTAACGATAGATTAATAAGTGTTTTGTCATCTGGTTATATTTGTCGTAACCAATGAAATCGCTTGCCTTTTTAAAACTCTTAATTAACTTATATGTATTTTAATATATGTCTTCTCAAAGTTCTTAAAACAGTAAGTATACATATATCTCAATAATTTTAATGATTTTTTTTCTCGTGTAAAACTAGATTTTTGCCTGCAATATAGCAACGAAACAGTATAGTACGTATTGTAAATAGTTGCCGCACTAATATAGAGACGTATTAAGAGAACATTACCAATGCGTAATCATCAAATACACGAATAATTTAGTTATCACAATTTTTTCCAGACGTGTAGTACTTTAATGTCTGCAACAAAACAGCGAGCCTAGGCCAGCGAGCACCCATTTTGGGTTTTTTACTCAGGGGAAATCACTTGCGAGTCGCGAGCATTCCTGGATTAGCTAAAAATTCGAAATTCGGCTTAAATTTAAAGCTTTCACTAGTTCGACGGATCGTATAATAGATTAAAACGTAAAGTTTTGTCTTTTAAATAGAATAATGGGACTGTGGCAAACCACAAAGGTATTGCCAAGAAGGGATGAGTTCAATCGGACAACCGACTATAATATTCTAGCAGATCCTTTTTCTTATTGCGCTATAATACATTAAGTCGACACAATCTGTGAGTTACGGGTTAAGTGAATTATGATATAAATTTTAAAGCTATTGTAAGAAGGTATATGTAATATTAAACCTTTTTGAAACATAATGCAACGTACAACACTATGTGGAAACATCTTTTAAATCATAAATCTTTGCTTGTAACTTACACCTATTACAACATTTTTTATCTACATAAACATTGCATACGAAATTCTATTTTATTAATATAAATATGAAAAGTTATAAAGCACAGTTCAGTAACATAAAAATTATGAGACGTAAGAATGATGGCACACTTCTGTGCCGAATACGTAATCCAAAGCGGTGTCAGTGTGTCGCGGGCATTACGCATTTATTTACATTGGGTTAGAGAAGTGTCAGTTTGAACCGGTATTTTTAAATTTTTATCATAAACTTGTTCGTCTATGATAACAATTTAATTTTGTTTTTTTTTTTTTGTTAGGAGAAGGTTTGGAGCATATTCCACCACGCTGCTACAATGCGGGTTGGCGGAATATACATGTGGCAGAATTTCGCTGAAATTAGAGACATGCAGGTTTCCTCACGATGTTTTTCTTCACTTCCGAGCACGAGATGAATTATAAACACAAATTAAGCACATGAAAATTCAGTGGTGCCTGCCTGGGTTTGAACCCGAAATCATCAGTTAAGATGCACGCGTTCTAACCACTGGGCCATCTCGGCTCGTTTTTTAAAATTATTGTTGTAGAATTATTATAGTAGAAAAAATTATTGTTGTTTTATTTAAAATTATTGTTGTAGAAAAAACGAGTTTTTTTTTTATAATAGCCTCTGTTACGTTTATTGTAAGGTATATCTAGGTAGAGGGTCGCACTGCATTATAACTAAAACAATCCAGCCAACTTTATTATCTGGGTACGCGTGACAACTACGCCTGACATTCCACAAACGTCATACTATTTTCCTAGTGTGCGTGTAGACTTGGCCACTATTTTCATCGTCGCGTTCTGACCTTTGACAGACTATCTAAACACATAAATCATCAAAAATTTAAAAAGTTTTTAGTTTAATATTTTCGATTGCCATGCAGAATACATTCAGGATTTATTACATAAAATATGTTTAATTAAATCTACAGATATCTGTTAAACTACTAGGCCAAATTATAAAGGTATATCGGCACTTTTATAAACAAATTTCCACATGAATATACTTGAATTTTTTGTGAGTCTAAGAAACCCAAACAAGTCTTGTCACTTTACAACATTATTATTATGATATAATACAAATGATATAGAATTGGGAGGTAAGTGCAAGGCCTTCTAAATAGATATCTATATATATTTGTAGACGGTTATACTTTGGACCAGTTTGAAGAACAAGTGAACCATAGTAATTATAGGTTAGCATCTTAACAATGATATCGAATATCGATAACATTATGGTTTGGTTTGTACCTTATATTAAAAGTATGGGTAAATAATATTTCTTAGTGCCAATGCCTATTAACGATTAACCATCGCCCGGTTCTGAATAAAAATAAATAAATATTATGACATAATTTTTTATGTGTGACATAATTTATTCCATATATTTCGTATAATGTTATAAAAAATATTACGATGAAGTTAATCGAACAGGTAAAAACGTGGCAACATTAATCTTGATTTATGTAGAAATTTGAAATACATATTTGATTATTAATTACTTACAAGAAGTGACAAACGACGTCAAATGTATTTTTTTTATCTGTAAACGGTTTTGCGTGGTTTGCTCTTGACAAATTAGACTTTGATAAATATTTACCTTTAATTTTGAACGTTTCTTAAAACAGTACAAATAGCCAAGTGTCTTAAAACAAATATAGATAATTACGTATTTATTATACAAAAAAAAGTTTATTTGTGTCTCTAAAACTCTTTCCGAAAGACAGTCTATAGTTCTTACAACTTGAATCCTTTAAATAGCCAGAACTGTATAAAAAATATAATTGAAATATATTTTCTATTCACTATGAGCAATGTTTTTTTTTTTTAATACATTAAACTGCTCAAGAAATATTGACTTTCATCCTCATTCTATTTAAATGATTAAATGGCGTTTATTTTTTAGAGTATTCGCAACCGATAATATTCATATTATATTTTGTCTCGTATCATCGCATAATAAAATTCTATGCCAAAGTTAAAAGCATCGCTACTTACCGGTTTTCAAATTACTAGAGAAGCTATTAGTTTCGAAAATTATATACAAAAACTTGTCCCAACGTGTCGAAACGTATTTGATAGAAATACATTACAAAATGAGATACAGAGTAGTCGACTAACAAAATATAAATTTATAGTAACTATCTCTATTATTAAATACATAAAATAATATAAAAACAAGTAATGCTTTGTTATTCATATGCCCAACTGTAATTAACAATTAAATTAATTGTTATAGTATTATTATAGAAGAAGGGCATAATAAACTCAATCCTTTGCTTATATAGTATGATGAGTAAAGAATTGCTAAAGGCATGCTTTTAAGTATTCTTAAAACTAGCTCGCTTCTAATATTTAATCCGTCAATAAGCATACCGCAATAAGTGTTCACTTAAAGCAATCCTTCCACCAATACTGTTACATTGAAATGAGCATGCTTATAACTAGAAACGTTTTCATACATATACTATAATGTCTTAATCGCATCAGCTCGCTTGCCTTCTTATATGCATAAAAACTATTAATACGCCCTTGCCCTCTCTATAGGACAAATGTCTTGTCACTTCAACTAATTTATGTACAAAAATAAATCAAACTCAAACGTGATAGCGTTCAAGGTCGATATAAATCTTAAACGACTTGACAACACAGGATACAGAGAACCAACAAAATACCTATTATAAGGTTTGGTATTTCAGTTTGTGACGTCACGGCAAGATTTTATTATTCATCTGTGCTTAGTACAAATAAATATTAAAATGCAGCAGAGAATTACATTTAGAAGCCTTTAATTATGACATTTATCTTATTTTTTTTAAAGTAAATCCTGTCTAGACTATGTCAAATATAAACACGACATGATGTAGTGATTAATGCAACATCGGTTGATGCTGTTGTGTGCACACGTAACAGCAAACCCGTTAGATCCGATGTATTTCCTGCTTTTTCCTAGGGTACTAGAGCGGTAAGTTATGGTTACACAATATAATACTTACGTAACATAACATTTGAGTCTAAAGTCATTAAAGTCGCGTTCGAGCTTTACAAAACAATAATAAATATGTATAATGCGATTTGTAACCGGCAGAATATTTATAACATTTTAAAAATTCAAAAAGTGAAGATTGTCTATGGTAAATTGTTAACTTTTATTTTCCCAAAAATATACTTATATTTTTCTGTAATTTTATTGGGAAACTATTTAATAATACTCGAAAAAAAGTTAAGAATTGTAATAATCAAAGTAGTACTTTCTGTTTATAACGTAAAGCTAAAGAGTTTGTTTTGCTAAACGAGCTTCTCTATATAATTTTTTTTAAAGACCCAATTATATTATTTTAATTTCAAGTTTTTTTTTTTAATGTCATTTTTCAAATTATGAATGGGTTGATACTAACTTAAGTAATAGAACCAGTCAACATTTAAGCTTTATATTCTACATTTATATGATAATTTACGATCAATGTTATTTCATTAAACATATATGTAATCCATATTCTGATAGAATATTACCTAAATATATAAAATTTAAAAACAAGTTATTATAATTTCTGTCAGAAACATATTTTATCATGACTGTATTTATATACTATGGATGTTTTTTTTTTATAAAATGTATGAAATGTGGTACGTGGGGTAAGTGGTGACCTTCATAGAGACTGGCGGTTTAAGAAATATTAATATTTCCTTATACCGTCAATACATCACCTTCACCAACCAAGACCAGTAATATATTACGACAAATATGTCCTTCTGGGGATACTATGTTTCTCATCTTTCATCCCGAAACACAGCACTACAAATTATTACTGTTTGGAAATATAATAATTAATAAGTGTGTCTCTAAGGAGACAGCTGAACAGATTTGTTCAAAATATATCAAAGTCAAATGACAAACGATTTTTATTAAAATAAACACAACAACATAGAGCCTAGAGTCATAAAGAATTAAAAATGAAAACAAGCAATACAAATATCTAAACCACAGATACTTAAATTCACGAAATAAAATTAACATTTAAATTTAAAAACGTAAGAATAAAAATGAATTTAAATCATTGAAGCATCATACGTACTTCAACATGAATCGGTGAACTATTTATAATTTGTTAATTAATTAATCCCAAACATTACTAATATTATAATATAAATACGAGAGGGAGTTTGTTTGTTTATTAATTTATTATATAAAAAATATATTTTTTGTTATTGTATGAAAACAATATTTGAAAAAATGTTATTAAAAAAATAAAAATACGTCGAGTTTATTTCGCCTGTTCTTCTCAGGTCCGAGGTGTGAATCTCCGTACCGATAGTAGATTTTTGACTATCAATAAGCAAGTAAAAAACTTCTATAGTGAATAAAGATTTTTGGCTTCGACTTGACTTTGTTCATTTGTTTGTTACGCTTTTACGTTTAAACTAATCAGTCAATCATCATGACATTTGGCTCACAAATTGTCTTATACACATGACACACACCTCCTCTCTCACACACGGACAGATAATAGTTTGTAATAATAATCATTTCCAGGCTCTCAAAGGACACATTAAAAAATATATCTGTCCTTTAACAGGATATAAGTTGTAAGATGTGTTAAAAGCATGAACATTATTTCGCTAATTTAAGTGATACTTGATAAATTCTGTAAAATTTCTCACACAACATCGAGAAAACAAGATGTGTTAAATTTAAAACCATCGAACAATAAGTTGAATAGCTTAATGTGTTAATTTTGTTTAGTAATTAATAAAAAAATCTTATTATTATTAATTTTAAATAATTAATTGATGTATCCGTACAAAATATTAACTACCGGGTGTGTCAAGTATATTCGGAATCGTTGGTACCTTTTAGTAAATTGGAAATTCAAAATTGTTAGGAACTTTTTGATAGAGTTTGGTCGAGAACTTCATAACTGAATTTACGGATAAGGATAAGGATCACCAACAGATGTGCGTATACTTATATAATAAAAAATAAAACATTCAACAAACAAAATCATTTAGAAACTACATATGTACAATTATAGAACTCAGTTCTATTAATTTATTTTTTAACTAATTTTAATCTTTGTATATAAAGGCGACAATTCACTGATTAATCACGAAATCTAAAAAAACTATAACACCTACCAACCTGAAATATGGCAGGTAGGTTTGGTATAGGGTATAGACATCCACTACGAACGATTTTTACGAAACTCCACCCATAATGGGGTAAAATGGAGTTGGAAGTTTGTGTTTTATAAATTTTGTGCGGTTAAAGTCGCAGGTTCATCTAGTACTCAAAATTAGTAAAAGAGTAATATTTTGGCGAATTTTAGAATAATAGAATTAATTATTATCTTTATCTTATAATCCTCGGCTAATTTTGCACGATTCGTACTCTGCCAGATAAATCGTTTAAACGGCCGAGTATACAGTAAATGCGTCATAATTTAACTTATTTGACGTATTTATTTTATGTTGTCAATAGATGAGCTGATTAAGACTACCTATTCGTTACTTAATAAATTATACTACATATTTTGTAATAAAATTAGTATGAGGTATTACATCTGAACTTGAGTATGTTGTCACCGCGTTTAACGCGTTTTCGCGCCTCAAGCCTACGTAAGCTCACAAGTAACCCGCCAGATTAATCGTTTGACGAGTCAAAATAAATCTTGTATTGATATATATACTAATATTATTAAAATTAGAGTTTTAATTCTGTGTTCAAAAATGCTAATACCAGGCTCCACCATCCTAATTGCGTCAGATAGCACGTTTATTAAGAAGGTTTATATAAATTGTAACATCTCGCTAGGTCATAGTGGCAAAGCACTGACGCTAAATAAGGCTTACACTTCACGGATACAAACAGTATTTATTTTAATAATTAACTTGTATTTTACCACGTACTTTATCTATATTTTAAGTAAATAGACCAACAAAAGATCTTCACACTGATGTTTTAAATTCGATATTAGATATCGAGTTCGACTAAATGTTTTTTTTTAATTGCCAGCCAACTATTAGCGACTATTTTTTTCGAATATAAATATAAATAATCAGACTCCGTTTAAGTCTAAGTATAATGAAACAAATAATTTAATTTATAAAATCTTAAATATACGATAAACAATACGGTAGAGTCAATATATATATATAATAACAGTATTTATATTACAAATATTATTATGAATATGTCAATTGAAAATATAATATTTTGAACGTTTATTAACAAATGTTTATCTTTTACAAATTGAAGAATTTATTCTTGTCGCTATTAGCTTAAATTTAACGTCGAAAACGATCAACAAAGACATTTTTTAACAAGTTCGATTTTTTTTAACACGCCGACATTGACACTGAGATATTTTCAAGTTTAATAGAAACTAAAGTTAAACAAACATATTTAAAAAATAATTAGATACCTACCATTAAATATTTATTAAAAGTTAACAAATATTTATTTTCAACGTATAAAGTATTAAATATCCACGAAAATAAAAATTAAACAAATTAAGGTACTTAGCCATTTTTGTCTACACCAATACTTAAAATTAAAATGAACATATTTTTCATTACGTTTAAAAACCAAACAAAAATTTTATAAAAAAAATACATTAATATTGTAATTAAAATATATATCGTACCTTTATTCTTGCAGTCAGTTCCGTGCCTATTCACTATTAAGTACTTGTTGGAGTTAAATAAAAAAATATATATATTTATATATAATTTTAAGTGTGTACTTTATCGGTCGAATTTTTTTCGCTCATTATAATTAATATTAATTATTGAAATGTCATAAATATGATTCGTCTTGGCTATTTACTTGAATTAGCCTTGCAGGTTGCACTACTAGTTGCAAGTCTACCTAGTTTCTAGACTACTGAACTAGTTCAGTGGGTCAAGAGACGAGCAATCTTCAGGAAAATCATAGAAAAATATATCGAATCAAAATATTTTTATTTAAAACTTGTACTTTAGAATCAACAAGTTAAGTTACCGAACTTAACTTGTTGAGTCAATAGACCAAACCCCTTAGTTCACCCATTTTGGACCCACTAAGAACATACTTGTAGAAGGTATTCAAGTTTTAAATTATTCGATACTTTGCAGTCTAAGTAAATCTTTAAGAAAGCGTATTTATTATGGAGGATAAAATGTTTTTAACAAGAATTACTTTAGTTACATAAGCCGATTTATTATAGATCTTATATTATATTAAAAGCAGGAGAAATGCAGTTTTACAGCAGGAAAAACGAATTACAAAACTTTTCAGATGATTTTATGGTCAATATGTTATTGCCAGTCCAACCGCAAAAATAACATTAGAATGTTTTAATTTTATTTTTTCTACTCTTTATAATACATATTTTATATACTTATGTCCGTGTATAAATGTCTTATAGTCTTCTGACAATAAAATATTCAACTATTATATCAAAAAATTAATTGCTAGTATTTATGTATATAATTAGAATTTCAAATATAATACATGACATTTAAGTGTTTAAAAAAAAGTATAAATAGAGATTTTATTTAGAATAAAATTAAGTGTACTATAAATTAGAAACACTTCGTCACTATTTCTTTTTTTTAATTTTGTTTAGTAACTACAATTTTCGAGATTCCGTTGTCAAAATAAAAATATTGTTCGTGTAATATGAAGCAATCTCTGTTTTAAATTAACTGTTCGTATCTAACTAATTACTTTTATTTAAATGTTTTTTCTTGTTAGTTCCGCTCATTGCAAAAACTGCATTTAAAAACTGTATCTGATTACTAAATTAAGAAACAGTTTTTTATTACAATATTTTTTAATTATTTTTGTATTTAAGAATAAAATGTTTATAAACGACTTATTTTTTTAAAAAAATCCATAAACAGGTATAAACTTACATGTATCCAATGCGCTTTCATAAATAATAAAAAAATCACAACCGTTCGAATTTCAAATCGATTGCGCGTGCGATTACCGCGCGGTTCCGACACAAACAGCCCTACCACGCTTCCTTCTCTCACCAACGTGGTGACCGACACATGTGGTATTGTTGAAATGTTGACAATTTCAGATCTTATGTTAATTGGCAAGTATTATATAATTAAGGCACTTTTATAAGCTATAATAGCACCAAATATACGACATACATTTTTTTTGAGTTATTTGTGTTCATTTGATATAATTTGTGATAGCATAACCATCAATTATTATAATCACTTCGTCTTTTCTATTTTGTCACATAATTTATCCTTACTTAGAAAACTATAATATGACAAAAAGTAAAATCTAAAAGTGCACAGTATAAATAGAAAAAAAAAAACCATAAATCTACCAATGGCCACACGTCAAAGTAAAATAAAAAAAAAATCAAGTCGTCTGGTTTTATATTAATTATAGTTTACTTTAGAGAATTACAATGTTTTTAGGCTTCACACTTGCTCGACAGGAAAACTATTTGAACTATTTTAATGTATTTTTACTAAATAATAAATTATTTTAATTCTATGAGCTAAGTAATAAAAATACTTGCTAAAATGAAACGAAAAAAACTTTTTCGAAAGTAATGCACTCTTTGATACTGCGCATCATGAATCGTGCAAAATTCATAATGTATTCATATGTGAAGAGAAGGAAAATTTTAATGATGATTTTTATATACTAAATAAATTACACATACGGACCTTATTTCAAATAAAATTAGTACATACCATACTAAATTTAAGTTATTAATGCATATGCATTAATGACTAATGCTAATATATTTTTTTATATAATCGTAACACATTTTAGTCCCCAACTTTTTCTATAATAGAGAGACTTAAAATAACCGGAAATTTGGAATAAAATAAAATTCGGTATTTAAAAAAGTATTTTCAACAATAATAAATTTATACAAAATTAAAATTAAAATAAATCTAAGGCTATAGATCTATGCACTTTTGAATTGAACAATATTTTAATTTTCGGTTCGAAACGCAGACTCATCTGAAAAGAAGCGGAAGAACATCCGGATAAACATCCGTTTTTCTTACAAAACAAACTCGAGTAATATTAATTACATATTCTAATTACTTTAAATAGTAACTATAAGTATTTTAAATTTAAATATATTGTAGAATTTAAAATTACTAATAAATGATTATGTAAAATCTGGTAACTAACAAATATCAACAAAAAGATTAAATAAAAACATATGTTTTGGATACGATAGTATTAAATTATATATATATCTGTCTTATTGTAATAATTTAAAAACAATGGCATGTTGAATTTGAATTGACATTGGAAGAATATTTTGCGCTTAAATAAAGCATATACCTACTCACCATAGTGAAAAAAAATATCTCGATAAGATATTAAGATCATGTTTTTTTAAATCATACAGCATTAGTAATAGTATGTCCTCAAACATTGAAAACAGACTTACGGAGTGTCTATTTTGATGCATGTATCCTTTAGGCGTTACAATAATTACGGCCAATGTCGCATAATATTACCTTCTGACATTTCGCGTTTGTGTTCCACGGAGAGTTTCGAATTTGTTCTTATCTGTGGTACAAAATGTTTTTGCAACTCTCTGCATATATATTACACTGACCTAGTTACACTAGCTTTTATTGAGAGTTATTTATAGTTGATCATTAGTATTTTTTTATTGATAAATAAGCGCAACAAGGACGGCTATTTCGTCATAATTAAAATTCACAAGCTTATTCCACTTAATCCGAGACAGCGCTGACACCTGACGACAACAGGTCTTTTAAAATGCCTTTCGTAGTGGATTACAGGCCGCTATACTGGTGGTTGAAGTACTTTCAGAATTCATTGATAGTTGCACATAACAAAAAATATTTTAGTCAGTCAAATTGTTAGTTTTAGTCAGAGGTCGAGAAATTATGGCTCATTTCTACTTAGCCGGAACCACATGGCTTAGAGCTTCACATAAAAAAAAAAAACAAAAACAGTATAAGCAATTCGAAAAAGATCTACATAGAACTATTCTATAAGAACAAATTCGTAACTCACAGCAAAACAAGAAAACGAAATCTCGGAAAAAATGTGACATTGACTATCATTATAAACATTTAACATTCGCAAAAAGTCACTTATCAAATGAATTCGATTTTCAACACTATGTACGCGATACAATGTAATTTTTTACAGACTAGTACTCCTAGCTCAAGCGACTTGAGAATAATTATATCTATATTTAATATTTTCCCGAACTACTCAGCAAAACTACTTAAAGCCTGATGAGCAGCTAATTAACAGCTCACATGCAACATGAAATGATTTTAATAATCTAATTACTTTTAAAACTATAACATAAATGTCTTGAAATTCTACAATAAATAGAACAAACTAAAATTTTATGGTTTTCTCCATTTAATTAACAGAATTATAAATTATAATTTACATTCTAACACAAAAAATAAAAATAATAAACGAAGCAACTTTTAGATTTAAAAATGAAAATGTAATTAGTGTTGATTCTTTTTACCACTGTTAATGCAAAGTTGCCACAGTTAAAAAAATGAAAGGTCGTTTCTAAATTTAAATTAATTTATCTCGTTTTACATGAAAATATAGCAGTGATAATTTTTGAAATTACATTTGCAAAATATACAAGTAATATTTATGCTAATTATGAATATATCGTTAGTAACAATATTGCTGAGTGCATGACTAACTACCGAAAACCAGCATCACCTTCGAGCATCGAAAAAGAGTAAAAAACAAATACTTCTTAAATTAACATATTCCTTTATTATTACACACTACAAATAATTCTTGATTAATCTTTTTTTTTTAAATTCCACGTAACTTATCAGTTATTACTTATTATAATTTTACTTCCAAAGTTCCGATAACAACTTCGACGGTAAGGACTGTTTTAGATGAATCCGAACGGATACTTGGTAATATACCAATAATCAGTCAATTCAATGACCAAGCTGTTTATTTATCTTTGCTTCGCCTGTGGTCGGAATAAGCTAACAACTTTATGAGAAACGATAACAGTAATACAATATTTTCAGCGTAAGCAAACGTTTAAAAACTTCTCATTGTAAGATGGACTTAGCCGAGCTTGTTCGATATTTCAATCCAATACTAGAAAATAATCCTCCAACACTCCTGCTATTGGAACGAAAAATAATGTTTTTTATCTGTAATAAGGACATACGTACGCACGTTTTTTGGGTTTATTTACGACATAGATTGTATTAATTATAAAATTTACAGGTTACACGTAAGTCGGGTGTCAATATTTCACGAGTGACTAATGAGGGGAATTTTCATAGGATCCCAGTGTTGCCAAATGTAGATACACCAGACGGCAATAGACTAGCGTTGAGAAATGAGTTTAAAAAAATGCACGATAGCTAAAATTTCAATATCTGAAAATAAATGATCTCAATTGAATCTATTTATTTTTATAAATTTTTTCCATAAAAAATACATTTTAAATTGTTTAACATTAGCGGGAATCTAATAAGGGTATCTGATGCAGGAGGTACATCCACGTCTAGTCCGGACGGTCTTACGGATCCAATTACATCATCCGTTAGAAAGGTGCATTCCGTGTTTGATTGTGGAGATAGCAAAAACTCGTACATGCAGCCACCGTATTATTTATTATACTATTATTATACATAACTTTCCCTGCATAATGACAGTTATCGAAGGTCGCATTAAATATATGTAAATACGTCGTACTCGATAATAAGGAAGCTTTTAAGACACGTAAAATTATATAATATTATTATTTGTTAGTTTCAATTATTTTACGTATTTTATTTAAATGTTTAAGATCTTTATCCTTATATAAACAATTAAGACTATTCTCGCAATCCGAAACGAGTTTAAGCAGTGCCTACACGTACAAATTTTTTTATCAATTTAAGATATACGTTTTGAAAATGATGTCTATTTTTGGTTGTGTTTTGAAATTCTTGACATTTATTTTAACTTTGATGATAGTTTCCTACTTGAGTTGATTTCAGTATCAAATATGAGTTCACTTTTATTTTTACTTGTATGTGTTGTGTTGAACAGTTTTCTTTCGGACGTTCCGAATGGGTCTCTAAAGTCAACATTTTATAGTAATTTAATATTTGATATAGGTTTGGTTACTTTTTTAATTTCAGTGATTTTCTATAAGGAAAATTAACACTTTAATATTTACATTAAAATACGCGAGGAAGTATTTTGGGTAGGTGTTGGTTAGGTAGGTTTGATGAAAGTAGTTTGATGTAATCCAATAAAAAAATAAATGCAAATGTTCCTGCATTTTTTATAATGTTATTGAATACACAGTAGCTAAAACAAATGAATCTGAACGGAAGATTGTGCGTTCAAATCTGGACATGCACCACCAAGTCTTCATCTGCTCAGTTTGTGTTTATTTAATCGATCTCGCCCTCGACGGTGAAAGAAAACAACGTGTAGGTTACACGTGTCAAATTTCGCTGAAATTCGGCCACATGTCTGACCAACAACCCACATTGGAGCAGCTTAATGGAATAAGCTTCAAAACATTCTTAAGGGGATATGAGGCCTTTACCCGTCAGAAGTACGTTTACAAATTGTTACTTTACTTTTTTTACTTTGCGAATATTTACGACATAATCAAAAGTTCATTCAACTTGTCTCAGTACTTATCTAAACGTGATTTCTAGTAACAATTTTCTATCTAGATTTACCAAGTTACAATGACATTCGTCATGCTGTGGTATTTGAAACCTTTTTTTTATTTGAGAAATCGTGACCGTAAAGAATAAAAATAAAGTTTCAACCATCGAGTTATAAGTTGATACAACTAAAACCGACAACGTATATTTCATTGTATTTTTTTTTGTATTATTGACATAGAGTAAACTCGAAATCTTCCCCTGAAAAGAAACCTTTTCCCTGCAACGAACCTGCAAGTCCCCGGCTGTTGCAGATGACCGGTGGTAGACATTTTCCATTAGGTAAGCCTCCTACTCGTTGGCCAATTAAGTATACAATTTTTTTATAATATTGTAAAAAAAATAACTTGTATACACGATTTAAGGATTTATATGATTTATTATCGTTTCGGATTGTAAGGATTTCCTTAATTGTTTTTATAATTATGAGAAATGAATAATAAATGCTTTCTTCTGTAGAAGGTTTGGTGCTTTTTCTGCTCTACGGCAGGTTAAGGGTTACATGTGTGGATTAATTTTAGTACAATACAATCATCACGTCAACATTATAAAAACTTTTTGCGTTGCGTTGCCATTTATTGAAAATTCCCTTTTATTATTATATAGATAATAAGTTTCGAACGCAAAGTACATGCTTATCTTAAGTACTCAATAATAAAACGGTAACCATCCATTCATATTTAAGTTAATTTAAAGCTCGTATCTCAAATTTCTTTAAAACGAAGTAAAGGAAAAGTTATGGTGAATGTTGATTGGTAATTGATGTACGAGGACTGAAAGAACTGATAATGAGTCCTATTTTTTTTTAATATTTCAAGCAATAATATCACTTGCTCGAATCGCTTTTATTCGATGTTAGATAAAATTTTTTCGATCTCTCACCTCAATACAAATACGCACAACACGTAAAAATAACACCATTAGCGTCACAGGCGCTTGAAATGCTTTGCTTTTTACAATACCGTACACTTTTCTGTCTCATTACAAATTATATCTTTGTTTGTCGCTAACAATTTCTTGATGGAAGGGCTTTCTGCAAGCCCGTTTGAATAGGTACCACCCACTCATCACATATTCTACCGCCAAACAGCAAATTAGTATGGTTTTGTTCTAGTTACAAGGGTGAGTGAGTCAGTGTAACTATAGGCACAAGGGTCATTTAGTTCCCAACATTTGTGACGCATTCGCGATGTAACGCTTCATATTATGGAGCACCAATATCTATGGGGGCGATGACCACATACCATCCAATTGCCTATTTGCCTGTCTATCTAGGTAGGAAGGTTTTCAATAAAAATAATTGTAACACAGAGTAACAATTCAACATTCTAAAGTAAGATATAAGAATCCCAGTCTCATGACTTCCATCCTCACATGATTTTTGTCTAATTTAAATCTTATATATTAAGAGCGAAAGTCGATTTTTGTCCCAGAGATTGTAGGACGATGGCTGCATATAAAAAAGGGTATAGTCTCATTTTGAAGAGCTCCAGCTATATATGTGCAGAATATTAAAGAGGCTTCTTCATTACCATTTTCATAATTGCTAGGACTTAACAAAGAATTAATTTTAGAGCGGAAAAAAATTACTGACTGGTTAGAGAGCAGTTCTACAGCTCTATAGGAAAAAAAATGAAAAACGTAAACAAAATTAAACTCCAATTCTAACTTAACAAAGTAAACTATTTGATATTAAAAATTTCATTTAAAAAAGGTTTCATCATTTTGGCGCCAAATGTAAATGAGTGACTTGTAGTTTATAATAAAATGAAATCGAAACACAACCTGTCATTAGTCTCGAAATTCCTTTAAAAATATTTTAAATAAAAGCAAAATTTGGCGGGAAACCCACTAGTATCCTTATTGTACACAGCAAGCATAATATATAGAAATTTGTTTTGTGCAACGGGCAGACTTATGGCTACTTGGAAATGGGTCAAAATTCGTTTTACATTCAGTTTAAATTAATTTCGGCAGGTTGGACCGAATTTCAACATTCAGCCGAAATTCGGTTAAAAAATAAGTAAAATAAAACACATACTTGCACTATTTTCCCGAAAATAATGTACATCATACTCTCTATCATAAATATAAATAAAACTAAGACTTTATATATACCCATGGTCATTTAATTTAGTGGAACAAGTAAACCTCAACTTAAAATGAATTAACTGAATCATTATATAAAATGATACAAGTAAATTCTGACGATAAAATTATGCAATACATACCAAAGACTCGTCTTTATATTGTTTCTTAGAAATATATATATAGATAAATCTTATAAAGAGGATAAAATAAAATAACTTCTTTTTTATTTATTTAATATATATTTTTAATAATTATTTCAATGAACATAAAGTCCAATGAGATAAGTCACTTTTATCTTTAAAAGATAAATTTACCATTTTTGCGCATTTTAAAGATCTACTAAACTCTTAAAAATTGGTATAATATGTATACGCTAATAGTTGAGCCAGAAAAAATAAAAAAATAAGCTTAACTCTTTATATTCCATTATAAATTAGGAACAACTATAACGTTACTATCCACTAAGAGGGTTAAACACATTTCCAACTCTCAGAGCATTTTAAAACAATTGTTTTTAAGAAATATTATTAATTTTGTATTCGTTTATTTAATTTAATTTCTTGTAATCTTCAAAGACGTAAATTGGAAAATTGATTATTACCCACGTTAAAAACTGTATTAGACCAGCTACACAGTAACAGAGCATAAAAAAAGAGAAGTAACTGATTACTTTAAAGTCCATTATTCTTACAAAAATAAACTAATTCGGACGAATAAAAATTCGGATGGTCTTAAGCCCAAAAATGGATCAAAGTGGATTGAGACTTACACCCTCTAATTGTTAAACAAACATTCATAATACAATTAATTTATCTCCTGGATTCTGTTGGTTTATGTTAAGGTAAGGTCAGTTCGTTCATATAAGCAAACAGAAAACGATCTAACTTTTTTTTTACATTTATTCGCTTTCCTGGTAAATATTTTATCAGTTTTGGAAAGATATATTTATTTAAACAAATTATATTTGTTTTCTTTAGTTGTAAAATGTGGCCACGTGACGTCATTATTCACCAATAGCTCTGAGTTTGTTTAGGTTAAAAATCATTTCTTCATTTGAATCAAATTATTTATCTGTGCACTCGTGTCATTGATGACATCTGTTATGTCATTTGTCACAGGATTAGACACGACTTTTGAAGCACCTTCTTTTTCTACATTTTGTTTATTCGAAATTTGAAGTTGTGATGAAATATAATGCTCTGATAAATGTTGTCGCAATTCAATATGGAGTCTGAAGCTCTCACTGCATTCTGTACATCTGCAAATAAATTACGTTAATCAATCTTAGGAAATTAGAATAGTGTGAAAAAAAATCGTTTCTCATATTCGGCAAAAATAATAAGCAAAATGTACTTTCCGCAAATGTAAATACATTTGCCGAATTTCTTAAAATCAAGGGTTTCTAGTAAAACAAAAAAAGTTACTCGTTAGATACGGAACAGTTTGAAATTACAAAAAAATTATATATAAACTATAAATAAATAAATCAAGTTAACTAAGCTAGATATAACCCAATATTCCAGTTAGAACCAAAAAATCATTATTAAATTAACTTGAGTATAACTTAATCACACACACACACATACATTCAGTAAACAAAAAAAAACAGCTGCCGATAAAACATAATCCAAATGAACTGAATGGAGAAAGTACTTAATAATAAATAGTCAAAGAACTATGACTATGTACTAATAAGTACCTACATTCTTTTAATCCGTCAAACACTACAAATAAACAAACAACGTCAATTTTTCGACGAAATCCTTTTCGTATACGTCTGATGTTATATAAACAAGCAAATCGATCTCAAGCCGTTTGAAATCAGACAATTCACAACAGTGATAGAATGACATGTGGTAACGACCTTAACTATCTGGTCGGTGGTGATGTCACCAAATCACTTTGTGGCATAACAGTGAGATCGTTAACGAACATCGGTCTAACTCAAAAGGGACTAGGAAATAACGTGACATAACGTAATGATCACTGTACATAGAGAGGGTAGAAGTTATGAGAACCGTCTCATGTGGGGGACAAATTAAAAAAGTAAATAACCTCCAAAAGGTACAATAGTTCAGAATAAATATTGTGCGTCGACAAACTTCGGCAACAATCGTATTGTAGAATACAAAATATATTAGCAAAAGTAATTTGGTCTTAAAAACACATGGAATTTTTGCCTTAACACTAATTAATATACAGCCTATTCTAATGGAAGTAGAAAAAAAGGTAAACAAACCTTAGGATTACGTATTTCATGCTATTTGCTAATAATTTAACTATATTGTACAATACTAAGAGTTTATGATTAATATATGTATCATTATTCATATAATACAACACCATTACACTTAATTACCACTTTAATTTTACTTCCTAAATTCCAATAACAGTTTCGTCGACGTTCAAAACGCCATTTTATCACAAAACCATAGTGAATATTATAGATTAATCAAGCTCGCGACCAATGACTCGCGTCAATTTGCTGTCAAAAATTGTTTATTTAGCTTTTTTCCTCTTATGGTTGGAATATATACTGACGGACTCTTAAACTTCAATATTCAAGACGCCTTTGAAATAAACATTTTAACCAAGTATTAAAACTTTTAATACAAATTTACTTTTTCAAAGTAGGATTTTCAATTAGTTTTTTTAATCTATTTTCGATAATATTAAGGCTATATATTGCATACTGTCTCGATGGGGTCAATCGTGTTCGTAAATATAATGTATACCGATATTTGTTCTGAAGTACCGAACTGTAAATTTAAATCAATTTTCCTTAAACCTGCGCCACACAATATACGCAAATTTCTTTATTGTTTATTGTTAAGGCTTAATTTAGGACGATGTTCTTGATAATTAATTAAGTATCGCTAGTGCGTGATGAAGCATTTATTAAAATTTTCTCTGTACGAGAAATGAGTGTTACATATTCAGATGGAAATGCATTGTGAGTCTACAAGTATACATGGCACAGAGTATATTGAAATTCATTCACTTCATGTTTTATTTTATTCTTACAGGTATTTATCTGCCCGCCCATTTTATTAAAGCGAATGATTACTTGTTAGAAAAAAATATTATTTGCATGATATAAATATATTTTTTATAACATAGCACTTGATAATACCAGTGAATTTTTTTTTTAGAATTGAATCATTAGTCAATCAACTTTATCTCTTTTTAATATTTGTATAGTTTAGTAAAAAAAGTAACATTAATTTGAACAGGTTATCTCATCTCTTATATTGAGATTTAATAAACTTACTTATAAATTTTCTCCCCTAAATGGGCCCGGCGATGCTTCACAAGATCGTTGCTTTGTGTAAAGGCTCTTTCACACATATCGCATTTATACGGTTTTTCCCCAGTATGGATACGATTATGTCTCTTTAAATGATCCTTACTTGAAAATCTGTAGATACAAAAATTATTATTAAATTGATGATTTTTTAATTTGTTTGAGTAGGAAAATACAATTCAAGTCATAATTCCAGCTTCCAAACCAAGAAATATTGACTTTATTAAATAACTAGCAACCCGCCCCGGCTTCGCAGTACTGATATTAAATATACTACAGTATGTCTTTATATACAACATACACAGTTTTTCAGTGATTAGACAATACAATCCGCAATGTCCCTGCGTTAAATACCATGCTGTAAAAGGGCATATTGATCTATATTAAATGCACAATGTATTTAAGGAATCTAATTGGATAAGGAAAAATGATGTATTGCTTAAAATTGCTTCGAAAGTAAGCCATTATGTCTCGTAAAAAGTAAAGAGTAAAAATGGTTCTTGTGGGTTTTTCCTAAGAGATCTAATTCTCTAAAATTATCAGTGTTTCTCTACCATATTGTGCATGTATACACATATACATATAAAACTTCTTCATGAATCAATCATCTATTAAAAAAAACCGCATCAAAATCTTTTGTGATGTAATGATATTAATAAATATTAATCACAATTAATATAATTATATTATATATATATTATTAAATTGGTATATTTTACTTACTTCATTGAGCATGTTTCACACTGGTGAGGTTTGATTCCTAAGTGTCGTAACTTATGTTTTCCGAGGGAGCTACGCTTTGTAAATGTGGCACCACACTGATCACAAGTATAAGACCTTTCTCCTGTGTGTGTGATTGTATGCGACTTTAACTCACCTGAAAATAGTATTAAATAGTGTTTAATCTGTTGTATTCAATCGTTAAACTAAAAGCAACTTCATACACTTATTCAACATTCACTTATTTGTAATTCTATTCTGAAAGAACTGTCTGTATGTCTGAAATCTGACATACAGTGACATGCTGTTTCTGTGCTTGTAACTTTTAATCTTTATAATTTTTCATTATTATAATCAATGCATGTCACTTTCTGGCTTATAATACATTATTTTATTGTGCTGTTAGTATTTTGTGTGTGTACAGAATGTACAGATTTATATTTAATGTCATTGTTGACAAAAAAATAAAAATTTAATGAATATGCAAAATTTTGTCACTAAGATAGTGAAATATAATAAAAAAATTACCAAATTTTCATTGTAATGAAACAATGGATTAAATAATGCATATAGAACATTTACATAGACACTCAATAGATAGTGCTAGATATTGAATTAATAATTTCCTAAATTACACTAACCTTTACTTACAAATTTCCTCGGACATAATGTGCATTCAAACTGCTTTAATCCCAGGTGTCTTCTTACGTGCTGGTCTAAATTTGCACTGGAATCAAACTCCTTACCACAAGTGGGACACAGAAATTTATCTTTCTTATGAATTTTAATATGAGATGTCAATGTTGACAAATGAGCAAATGACTTTGGACACATTGGACAAGTGTGAGGCTTGATACCATTGTGCTTGTTCATATGACCCTTTAAAATTTCTTCACTATGAAAGGATCTTGGACAAAGAGAACATTTGTGAAAATTACTTCTACTGTGCATAACCTCATGACGTTTTAAATGACTAATTTTTTTAAATATCTTGCCGCACTCTGTACATGATATCACTCTACCTTTCTCTGTATGTTTCCTCATGTGAGCTGAAAGGGAGTTGGTAGATTTAAACTTTGAAGGGCAAATCCGGCATGGAAAACCATTATCTGAATGTTGATTGTCATTTGCAATTGAATTTTCATTCAATGGACGAACTGTTTCTATGTCCTCATGACTTTTTGAGTTAATGCCTTCATCACAATCAGAATTGTCATGTACATTATGTTTCTTGATGTGATGTTGAAGTCTAGATAACTTTCTAAATGTTTTGTTACAATTTGCACATTTATACTTCTCTTTTTTTACCTTTTCGTAAAACTTGGTAAGATTCTGTGACGCTTTTGTATCTATGTTTAAGTCTAAATTTTTATTTTCATCTAGTATTTGGTTATCTTCATTATTCATTTCAATCTTTGGTTCAAACATGTAGTAATCAACATCCAAGTCATGTTCTCCTTTTATTTCGACCGCTTTACATTTATTCACATCAATATTATCATAGCAATTAATATTATTATTACTTGGAATATTTTTTCTTAATTTTGTATCTACTTTCTCTGCAATTTCACGAAAATGATAAAAACTCATAAGGCAATTGTAACAACAGCCACACATCTTTTTTGGTAGACAATCTTCTTTTTGTATCTGAAAATTTATATGTATAATTTAAATATTGAACTGTAATGACATACTATTTTTAAGGATAATATTAATAGTTACTTGTACATATTATTAGATTTTAGATTGTTGAAAGTAGACTTTGTTTCACCAAAATCGTGCAACTGAATTCTAAGCCCAACCCAAAAGTAAACAAACAAACAAACAAACAAACAAACAAACAAGAAATTAAGGATTGTTTTCCTTTAAATATATTTAGATATTAATGCAAATATTATATCAAGCGAGCTACTCACATTTAACCTGGTACATGATATCAAAATATCCGCCAAGTTGGTAGAATTTAAAGTTTCCATAAATATATCAAACGTTGTTTCTTCGTTCAAACAAGTACGGCAACAGTTTTCATATGATTTAAAGCTTTTATCAGCTGCCATTGCGATAGTAATTTGTTTAAGAATATATCTTTTTCTGACATCAATAAAAAAATGTTAAATAGTTATACAATTCTGGGAATTAAGTCTATATAAACATAAGCAATTATCATGTTTGACGGCAGTATCACGACTCCGAACTCTGAATTCTTTAACGTGAATTCAGAAAACAAGATTCGGAGGTCTATATTCTGTTTTAAATTTAACTTGTGTTGTGCTTTATATATAATAAATATGAAATGAGACTTGTGAGTCAAATTGACGGTGACAGCCGACGGAGCCTCGAGTCAGCGGGGCGCAGGCGGCGTGGTACCTGTGACGCCTTAGAATAGTATTGCCAGCGTCGTATTTATCCCTTAATAGTAGGTGCGGGCGCGTGCGACTGGAGTTCACACGCGCGGTGGGTACCTAATTTCTCTAAATATGTTAAGCACCAAGCGTCGTCGGATCCCAGGCCCAAGTCAGACTCTTAAGATTGTGGCGCCAATGTCAAATATTGATGATAACTACGTACCATCCATTACCAGACCTATTCCAACCACAAGAGGACAGTATAAAAAATATTTCACATCGAATTGACGCGATATAATTTGTCAAGGGCTTGAATAATCTCACATATTCATTATTAATTCACAAAAAAAAAGAGGATTGAACTTCGACGAAGCTTTTGAAGAAAAAATTAAGTGGACATAAGTAGTTAAGTGGACTAGTGTTGTATTATAAATGAAAATATATCGAGCACAAACTGGTAATAGTGCACAATAAGCACTGAGCCTTTAAATAATCGCATAGAATACGTAAATCTTAACTTTGTTTGTCTTCATTCCTTCTTCGATTGAAACAGAATAATAAGATTATACATTTTTATGTATAAAAAATAATCTATCCTATCTTATTGAGATCCAATCCAAAGAGATTACGTTAGCGTTTAGTTTTTGCCATTCGTAATGCTTCTTTCTATAAAAATTGTGCTTCTTGGTTTTTTCAATATTTTTTGAAATAGACAAATACAAATTTGCAGAAATATATCCTTATTTACGGTAGACATTGATTTATTATATAATTGTAAAGCCTCTGCTATCCATTCTGCAATCTGCATAAGAGTAATGTAAAAAGCTTATGTAAGCCATCGGAGATATAATAAATTTATTAAATCATCTGTGAAATACACAAATAACTGCAGTCTGCACTAGAAAAGCAAACGAAAAATAAACTTGGATTTTATCGAGCTTTTTCAAAATTAACCAGCACTTAAATTTATTAATTTTAGAAACATTTCAATATCAGGTTAACATATTTTTAACTTTTTCATTTAGTTTATTTTATACAGTCTATCTGTGCCGTCAATTTCCTCGTAACGTTACTCGTGAATTCGTGATATCGTTATTCGTAATAGATACATTGCATGAGTATTTTTAAATAAATGTCTTAAAGTTGTTTTTTCTGCAGTCTGTAATCGGTATGCGGTTAGAAAAGTGACATAGAAGTGGCGGGATAACATTTTTTTTTTCTACATTATAAGTAAGTATATTTTACACTATTATTATTGCATTAACGATTTGTGTAATAAAATGTTTCTACACAAAAAATAAAAGAGCACTTTTAAATTATGGCGCTATAAATAATTTAGAAGCAAATAACCCGTGTTTGACATATTTGCGTTTTATTTAAAGTATTACAACGCAATTTTTGAATTAATATTGTATTATCGTATTTTACTTAATTACGTTACATAATGAGTATATTTATAAAAAACAAAAATATACATACATACTAAAAAAAATGCTTATATTTAAGTCGTGGTTATTTTTTACAAACCAAAAATAACGAAATGAATGACTTAAGTACCCTCTCAAATTATATATATTTTTTGACATAATATAGGACTATTAATCTAATCGTGTTCTGTTAACTATTATCTTATAAAAAAATACAATTTTAAAAATTATTAATTTCTGTGAAATAATGACAATGCATAAAATTAATTAAAATTTAGAAATCATTCCAAACTGAAACATTCTTGTTACATTTTAAATAATGAATTTACTTTTGTAACCTTCGAACATTTACATATTTTTGTATAAAAATGTTTTTGGACTTTTATGGTTTTGTTTTTTATTAAATGTAATTAATATTATTTTTTTGTTATATTTTATTTTGAACAACATTTTATCAATTACAATAAACAGAAACAAAGACCATATTTTAATTCATACTTGATGAAAAACTTGATACTAATGAGCTAAGATGGTCCAGTGAAGGATAAAACTCGCATATTTCGGTTGATATATTTCCACATGTATCTACCAACCATCCACAGGAATCAAGTAATGGAGTATTAAACATTGCCCTTACAATGAGGCTATTATCCAACAGTTACGGACCATAAGAAGTTTTAAAATTAATCTTCTGAACTTAATTATTGTTTAAACAATAATATACTGTGTACTTAGCTATGACCTTATATCATAATACATCATGTTTATGTAACTTTATTTTACACTCACAATAAATTTTAATGTCTCAGCAGTTTATACTAGATTTTTTTTTAAATACTTTTTAAGTAAAAAATTGCAATCAGAATCTAGGGTTGACAAATCCAAATTAATAAAAAAACAGTGTTTTTTTTTGTATAAAAGTAGTATTTTTTTTAATTTACAATTGAATAAAACCTCTTTAACAACTATTTGTAACTATTAATCAACAAAATAAACTCAAGTGCACACAAATTAAGTTAAAAGCATATTTTTACTGAACCCTCTATTAAAATAACTACTACACTATAAAATAAAGCATATTCTACATATGTATAATATTAAAACAAATAATATAAATAGCTTCAGCATAGTTAAAATAGTTTCTTAATCTAATTTATGAAATCAAACAATGTTTAAAAGCAATCAAATTTTGGTTTACAGTCAATTTAAGGATTCATTTTCAATAAGGTTGTGTCTGTCAGAGCCTAATGATAATCCTTTCTGCATCATTTCATATACAGTGTGTACAATCTTGAGGCAGGGTATATAAAAAGCTGAAAGATAACATATTCAATAATAAGAATAGAAACAAATCTAACATATCTATAAATAATGGCACTGTTATTGGATTGATGTTTAATTAATTACTTTTAAAACTAATTTGAACCAAGGTAGTCCAAAGGTTAGAACGCGTGCATCTAAACTGATGATTGTATGTTCAAACTCAGGCAATCACCACAAATTATTGTATAATTCCTATGAAAATCTGCCACATATGCATGTGGCAGATTTTATCCAATTAACCCGCATTGGACCAGCATGGTGGTGGTCATTGGACTCCTTAAAGGGATTTTACATACATCAACAGACTGTTACTTTACTTTAAATAGTATTATTAGTTTGAATATCTTTGTATATATATAATTCTTCTGTATGTGTATATGGGTCGCCAAACTACTCTTATTGGGGTGGACCGATTTTAATGATTTTTTTGTGTGTACATGATTGGATGCATAGATAAGATTGGACCCAATAGGTGGCGCTGCGATCGGGTTTCAAAATATATTACACTACATCTACCGTACATTTTTGCATATATAACGAATGATTATTAAGCAATAATACAGAAATTTAATTAACTTACTTGATAAAATTAAAGTAGGAATGGCTAGGGCCCAATAACTTTGAATGAGTTCCAAGAGTGCGCTTAATATTAGAAGCATTGTGAGCATAGTACTATACCCAAAATAAGCGAGGACAAAACCGGGTTTGTTCTGAAAAAAGAAACACAAAAAAAATTACACTTCTATTTAAAGCGGGTTGAAAGAGTAGACATGGACCACCAGACACAGGTAATGTAACAAATATTAACCATTCCTAACATCGCCAATGCGTCACTTTGCGAACTAAAATGTTATGTCCTCTCATTGCAATGGTTCACTCATTCTTCAAACCGAAACATAACAATACTAACTGGTGGTAGCATATATACTAAGTGCTTGGTATTTACTCAGATGGGCTTGTACAAAATGCTTCTATGCAGTAAGCGGTAAGAAGTTCTATCGACTGGGTAAAATTCTATTAATACAAATATAGTTTATCATATGTCCAGTGTATGTATGTATTGTTTTAGTGGGTTAACAATAGACGCGACGCAGTTGCATTTCAAAATTGTTTATAAAATCTTAATGTTTAAAACACGTGACGTGTTTTTTTTGGAAAATCTCAAAATTTGGGCATTGCCTAATAACGGGGATTAAGGAACACCTCCCTAGCCTCTTTCTCCAGCTACTGGATTCTAAAAGTACCCATCCATTTGTTTATATATAGATACATAATACATATTTATGGCAAAAACTTCATAGAAAAAAAAAGTAAAGCGCGAAAGTCAAATGTAATACAAATATTATTCTTACCTTTTGTATTCCAATAAGCAGAAGAACTGAGAAGATCATTGCCAATAAGAATATAACACCGGCAATTCCAGCAACCAAGTCAATTACGTTACTATCGATTTCCATATCCAATACATGTTGCAACTTATTGGTTAAACGAAACTTCATCTGGTTATATTCTTCTAATATTATAACGTACAGTGCCAAACTAAAACCTATAAGACATGGTATCTGGAACAAATTAAAATATTTTTCTTAATTATTGAATATAATATGGTTTACGGTTTCTGAGTTTTTTGCCGGTTCGACTGTAGAATCGACCTAAGCGATTGAATGTTCTGGTAAGACTTGAGAAGCTAAGATGGCCCAGTTCTTAGAACGTCTTATCTTATCCGACGATTGCGGATCGAACCAGGCAAGTACCACTGATTTTTCATGTGCTTAATTTGTGTCTATAATTCATCTCGTGCTCGTCAAGGAAAACATCATGAGGAAACCTGCAAGTCTACTTTCAACGAATATCCACCAACACGCATTGGAGCAGCGCGGTGGAATATACTCCAAACCTTCACCTCAAAGGGAGAGGAGGCCTTAGCCCAGTAGTGGGAAATTTAGAGGCTGTTAATGTTGTTGTTCTAAGACTTAAGAGCCTATTTAAATTAAAAATCACTGATAATTTAATTTTATAATCAAAACATACAAAATACTTAGATACTTACGAAGGTTATAACTCCTATTAACATGACTTTCAACTTAATGTTCGCGTACACTGCAGAATTTTGTTCACACATTTTAAATTCCTTTCTATAAAATAGTGAGGCACTCAAACTAAACCACAATAATCGATTAAAATCATATTAATAATGATCGGGAATAATTATGACATCAAATGTAATTGTTGGAATACATTATGTATACCAGTAAAGCTATTTTGTTAAATTTCACTCGTTAGTCGTTGAAAACCGACCTACGATGACCCGTTTAATGCTCATATTCTTTAAATTCTATAATAACTAGCTATACCCGCAGCTTACTTCGTGTGGAATTTGTGACGAATTTGTTTAAAGAACTTGAATAGTTTTAACCGTTTATTTCAAACATTTTATCATACCTTACCAAACTGTAACAAATAGATAGAGTTATTTTTGCATTTATAAAATTAGTATAGCTTAATTGTATGTATTAAATGTCGTATATCAATTTCTGACATAAAATTATTATTTTCTACGCTGACTTTTGATTTTATTTTTACAAAATAGCTCTACTAGTATTATCTTGAGTCTAGAGTAAAACAAAAATATTAAACAAGTGATATTTTCTTGTTTTGTCAACAATATTTCTATTTTCCTCGTCTGTTTCGTTGATCTACCAATGGATATTATTAATAACGTAACTGTTAAATTATTAAATGTAAAACCGTATAAATTTATACATACGACCTTTTGTAATAACTGCACAATTTTTTTTATAAAACTAATATTTTAACAACAGAACTTAACTGCAAAAGTAATAATTTTTGATTAATATAATTAATGCAATCGTCCATAAGTTTTGTATTACAATATTTAAAATTTAATTAAGAGTTTAACAACATAGTTGGTGTACACTTTACAGTTTGACTTCTAACTGAGAATAAATGGTTAGTTTAAATACAGTATTAGTTCTGTGTTGAGTTGGTTCCAGTCATCAAAATTTCACAGGGACGTATTTAAAAAAAAAAAAACAATTTATTTTATCTGGTAAGGCTAACTATATTTTAATGTATATAAAGATAAAAGTCGGGCAACATTACAAGTTCGTTAAGCCTAGTTTAGCTAGCCATTATAATAACTTGTGTTCCATTTTGAATTTAGCCTAATAATGAAGTACCAAAAAATCTTTAGACTTACGAAGGCGCTCCCCGTGTCACGTATCGGCGTTCATTCGCATTGTTAATAATTTGTATTTTCGGTCTTTACGCTTATGTTAATTGTCTTATGCAACTTACAAGACATTTTGTCAACACGAGCGGCATTGTTACTAAGGCACGCCAATAATTTAACGAGGAGGGAAGCATCTTCGTGAGTGAACATCTATCTAATGGTGTCGGTATTTTTTGTAATTTGTATGATGAATTTGAAATAGGGATGATTTGTAAGATAAAAAAGAAAACTATATTATGTTATATTTTTAAATAACATAAGTCATTGTTATAACATTGACTTATATTATTTAAACAGTGCTATAATTAATATTATAATATTATATAGCAGGTACTAAGACCCGCCTCGACTTCGTACGGATGAAATAATTTTTTTTAAACATTTTTAATCAGATAGTATTCTTATTTAAAAAATATTAAATATTTCAATACACAATTACGCAGATGATAAAAAGCATGCGGTCAGTATCTATTGTATTCGTAGGTATGATGTAATTTTATTTTTGGAAGATAGTTAATTTTGTGGTTATTTCCAGTGGAATCTAGTAGAGCGTTAAATGTAGATTACAATTAAAGTCGTTTTTACATTTCATAAATATCGTAAGGATGTGAATATCGCACAGATGAAAATCTGACACATGTGTATCCGCCACATGTATAGTAGCAGCGTGGTGGAATAATCTCCTAACCTTCTCCCCAAACGGATAGGAGGCCTTAGCGCAGCCGTGGGACATCAAAGGCTATTTACTACTTTTACCATATGGAGATGTTTCGAAAAAATGACATTTTACAAATTTTCAAACGAATTAGTCAATATAGTACGTATTACAATATTATTAAGAAAAAAAAATATATTTGTTATAACTTTTATACTGATAACTACTATAAATAAATAAGAATATATTTAAAATAAATTAAGTCGTAGAATCCGAACCATGATGTTTACATCATGAAAAAACAGCTTGAGTGTGAACTTCTTGTCGTCTCTGTTATCGGACCCTTAGCTAGAAATGATTTTATTATTTATAGTTCCTATGAACTCTTAGTTATATTGTTATTACTATGGAACTTAAGAATTCTTTTGTAAGATTATTATTATAAACTTACAAAGGACTACAATTTATGACTTAATTAATATATTCTCTGTTATCTAATATAGTATTAGTTATAATCAATCTCGCTAGCTGTCGAAAAATTATGAACGACCCTTATTGTTTTTAATGTAACGACCCAATTTGTGTAAAACTATAAACATTACAACGTAAAATTACATAATAGACTATAAACTATCGTGTATGCGTTTCATTGTATAATATAATCAAATATTTACAATATTTATAGATTTATTACAAACCACATTCCGCCGGTTGCTTCGCCCATATTTTTGTATGTTGAGGCGAGAGGTTTTTTAGTTAAGTAGCCTATATGTTAAATTGTTATCTCTATTTCAAATTTCATCCAAATCCATGGTTGAGTAACATACAGCCGAATTTCCATGTTTATAGTATTAGTAGGATTGAAAAGAAAAATCTATACATTATATATTGTACATATACATATCTAGACCTAAATTAAGTAAAAGAGCTTTATACTATGTACTGGGAACTGGTTGAACTCGATGCGGAGCCAAGGAATTGAGTGTATTTCGCTTAGCATTATAAACAACATAATTTTTTTGTGGCAATGTCAATTTTTGTCAATGTGTGTTAATTTTTTTTTGCAAAATATGCTTAATTAATTAAAGTTGCATTGTTCTTATCTATGCATTTTTACCATCTCATAGGTAGTTCATTGATCCCTTTACTAAAAAACCACGGGGGCAAGAATCAATAAACTTTTTGAAGGCGGTTTGGACTGCCGCATCGGAGTTAACTTTTTTCAATGTAAAAAGTTGTCCAAATTCCGGAAAATATGGTAATCTTTTGTAGCAAGGTCCGGGGAGTACGATGGATGTCGTAGACATTCCAATTGTAGCTCATCTAACTTAGTGGTTGTTTGTTATGCAGTGTGTTGCGTTGTCGCGAAGCAGCAGTGGCCTAGAGCGATTGACCAATCTCGGTTGTGTAGCGGCTAGTTCTTCATTCATGGTTTGCAGTTGCTGACGCGTAATCGTTTGGCTAGATTTTAGAAAGCTGTAGTGAACGACACCGGCGCTAGTTCACGAAACACTCACAAGTAACTTTTTCTGAGTCATATTTCGGTTAGGGTAGTATTTGGGTCTCCAGTGTTCAGCCATTGGGACGAGCGCTTCCGATTATCGTACAGTATCCACTTTTCAAGTAATGATAGGTATGTTTGTTCAAACCACGCTATATAAATATAACGCATAAATCATCGTAACTTGTTCTCTCCTTATTAAGAAACATCGATGATAATTTAATTAACAAAAATAATATTATAGATTTATAACGAAAAAAGACGAAAATGAAATCACTTGGATGATCCCTACGACCCAACCTTAATAGAATAATAAAACCCAATGAATAGGGAAACCCTTATAAACCAATGAGTTTTTGGGCTAATAAAAATGACTGTTCATCTTTTTGGAAATAACCGATATAAAGTCTTATGCTTAGTATTTACGCTTTTCTGCAATTTCTTGGCGTTTATATAGATATTACTAGCTATTAGATCATACCAAGCAATTCCCATTAGCAGCCCGTAAATGTCCCACTGCTGGGATAAAGGCCTCCTCTCCCTTTGAGGAGAAGGTTTGGAGCATATTCCACCATGCTGCTCCAATGCGGGTTGGCGGAATACACATGTGGCAGAATTTCGTTGAAACTAGACATATGCAGGTTTCCTCACGATGTTTTCCTTCACCGCCGAGCACGAGATGAATTATAAAGACAAATTAAGCACATGAAAATTCAGTGGTGCCTGCCTGGGTTTGAACCCGAAATCATCGGTTAAGATGCACGCGTTCTAACCACTGGGCCATCTCGGCTCCCATGACTTTATATTTCATCCAACTTTTTATATATTGTACGTTTATTGGTTGTCAACGCCAATTAATTTACAAAGTTCCAACTTAAATTCATTGAATGAGTTAGGAACATATACGATACGAACTTTCATTCATTCATTTCATTCTACAAGCTAAATCTGTAATATATACGTTTCTTAGAAAATCAATGTATTCATTCAGATACTATTTTTCGCCCACGTGTTAGAGGGATGTCTATGTGTGGTATTCACTTTTCTACTTAAAATTATTGCAGTACTATGAAAGAATAACAAACAGACAGACAGAGCTATTTTCGCACTTATAATATTAGTATAGATTATAAAGTCGTGTTGAATTGCTTGAATTTATTATACGACACATTGCATGTGTTATTCACAACGTTGAACTAATGCATTGTATCCAGTATTCTTAATTTACTAATACTTAAATGGAGATGAATAGTTTAGATTATATTACACTGCGCATGATTTCCGAGTGATCAGCGTATGTACTTATAATCTTCATTACGATCGAACTAATAAATTGATAACGATTAAAGAATATATTGCGTCTAAGATAAATCTTTGTTTACCAGGACATTACTATGGTGCTGACTTTGTCTGAACAGCATCCCTATATATGATTGCTGTTAGCGAGTACAAAATTCTGCCTTGAAATTTGACAGAACCAACTGACTTGCTGTCCTTTTTCACCTCATGACGAGAGAGAGATAGAATTATTAACCGAATCAGCACCGTTGTCGAACATCAGATATGTTTTGTTTTGATAACATATTTGTATGGAGAAATTAGTGAATGTTTTAGCCGTATCATGTTATCAGTATTTCATATATTGCATATGACGCGTATTGCGTCTAGTCATTCAATTCGGTTGTAACAAGACCGAACAATCATTCGGTCCTTAAAAAATTGGAAAGCTTCATAGTGAGAAATAATTAAGAATATTATATTATATGCCTCTTGCCATTGAACTCGTTGATAAGCTTCTTAGAGGTCACTGTGACCTGGTTTATTTTACATAAACAAATACTAAAACGTCAGTGTCGTGCCGGTCACCGCGTTGCGCGGACGTGTTGAGTGTCGTGTCATAAAGTTTCGTAAGGTAATTGTATTTTTTGTTAAATTTTAATTTTATTACATTAATTATCAATTTAAATAACATTAATGTTATTATTTTTTTAAATAATTTAAATTTTATCAAATAACTTATTTAACCTTCAGTCGTAATAAGTCATAACATTGTTACAGTAATATTATCTCTTACTGTACATTCTGTTAATTAATGGTGCGAAGGTACTTTTGATAAATTCATCAAATATAAACTCGCTTGAAAGAAATACTAATTAGTTCTATATATTTAGAACATCGTTAACATGTTTCGTTTTAGACTGACGAGAAATAGGTATTTCGTGAGATGGTTAACTTCGTAAGCGGCATTATTGAAATGCATTGAGGTCGCAGTCTGTGATAAGAATCGTAATAAGTATTAGTCTCATCATCACCATAAAAACTGAATTTAAATGTGATGTTATAATACCGTTATAAATATTAATTTGATAAAAAACACATTTTAGGTTGTCATCGTTCAATGCAGAACTTGCAAGATTAACATAATACATTATAATATATTTTAAAACTAGCTGCTCGACCTGACTTCGTACGGGTGAAATAAAAAATTATCCTTTTTGTTAAAAATCCTACAACCCGATCGCAGCGTCACCATGTCTAATCTAAACCACACAAGAACACACAATAAAATTATCAAAATCGATCTAGCATTTTGGGACAATTACTTACAAACAAGCGTAAAGAAGATTTATGTATGTAGATAAAAATATGATCTGTAGTTCCGTTTCGACAAACGAGAATAGAAAAACGTGCTTACATGTTTCTGATAACTGTTTATTGCGGTGAAACGGTGCAGCCTTAACCAAAAAGTATTGTCTAAGTAGCTTGGTATTGGACAGGCGATTGTAATCTTTCAATGCAGCTTAAACACTACGCAGATCGAAAATATATGTATTGGAAAGAGGTAATGATGACGATAATAAATTAGTAGTCTGTATTTGTCTCACTGTTAAGGTCTATTCCACACTAGAGAAGAAATTTGGATACAGACATTACATAAAATGTATCCCACACATTGGTATATTCATAATTTATGTTTTCAATTGCCGTCGAGCACTAAACGAATTATAATCACAAATTATAGCTTCATAAAAAATCGTATGGTTATTTTATATTCTATCGATTTATTCGTAGCTATCACTGTTGTTTCTATGGTACCCTCTGTTCAGTAAAAATCAGCTTTGAACTTGGGGTCATTGTATGCTTCCCCGAGTTTCAACATAAGCTGAGTGACCTTCTTAATTGTGTCGGTTCAATGCTGTGCATACACATCTTATTTTTATAGTATAGTGTATGTCCCTGTTTATTCTTTTTATAATATATTTTCTGTAGCAGTGTGCATCACTAATAAAGTTATTTTAATTCTAACATGAGAGCTAAGTGATGCTTGCCCGCGTTTGAAATGGTTAACGGTTAAAATAATGTGTTTTATGCACCAGGCTATTTCGGCTGCACTGCAGTTAATAAAATAAATAAACTCGAGGTGGTAAGGGTACTAAGAGGTAGGTGATGAAATTTTTATTCCGTCGGCTTATTGATATTTTGCTAAAAAAAAATATGTTTTAATTTTTTCACAGTGGTAGATAAGCGAAACAGGACGTAACGATAGACTTATGAATTTAGTATCGATTCGTAAGTCTTATTTATGTTGCACTAATAAAATTAATATTCGATTGAGATAGTGACGTATTCGCTGCACTTAAAGCAAAAATATTTTCTAACCGCCACACCTTCAATTTCAGAAGGTCAATTAAAATGAACACAAACATTAAAAAATTAAATATAATTAAAGAAATATGTTTTTATGGCAATTTAATATAATAAAAAGTAACACAATAAAATTATAATTATAGAGACCAGCAGAATTTTTTACCTTAAACATTATTTAATGAATCTAAGCTAAGTGGATGACTTTTGGACAGGATTATTTTGGAATTTACATCTACAATCTACATCTGTATTCATAATACGATATATGTATATTTAAATAATGTCATTGACTTGTTATGTAATATTTATAAATTACATAACACTGATGACGTTGGATGTTGTTAAGTTAGCGAAATACGGTGCGGTCAACGTTCAGCGGACAAGGAAATATTTGTAACTAGTTTTCGACCGCGGCTTTGCTCGCGAGTTTCTTCGTAAGCCAAAAAGTAGCCTACATATATATATATATATATATATAATAACATTTGGTTCAATACTATAACCATGAAATCGTAATAGACCGATTGATTGAGTTACTTCCGCATTTATAATATTAATATACACATTTTAAAATATAGTTTTAGGCGGACTGGTTAATGGACCACCTGATGGTAAGTAGCCTCTATCGCTTGTAGATATTAGCGTTGTAATAATCATTTCATACATCAGCAACGCGCCACCAATCTTCTGAACTAAGATGTTATACTTATTACGCCTGTTACACTGACTCACTCCCATTTCAAACCGGAACACATAGATACTAAGTTTTAGCAATACTGCATTGTTCGTACCTACCCAAACAGGCAAGTAATATGACTTGAGTTATGTGTGAATATCACGTAATTAAAAAAAAATATGTATATTATTAGGATATTATTAATAATGTCAAAACATTAAACATTTGACCTGTTTCATATAGTTGCAGGTTTTAAAATAGACACAATATTATGTTTTGAAGATGCCAGATCGTGCAAATAATATCGATATTTACATCCTCCTCAACTAACAATATTGCGAGTAGAATATTGCGACCCACTTTAAACAAAAACGTCTTGTATTTTCCGCCTATTTTTCCTGGTTTCCAACGGACAGCTACTAAAACATCGATTTGAACTTTTAGATCGAAATAAGAACAATCTTTTCGTATTTAACTTAAAATTATACGTTGTATGTATATTTTGGAAATAAATTTTCGGATCCGATGCAGTGCGGTCAACAATCTTTTTATTAGCTGGTCCAACAACTGGCTTGGGTTCGATGTTCGTTACCGCTCACGAGTGACAACAATAATGTCACGGTCGTTTGCTTTCAAATATGTATAAGAATATCAAGATCAAATCATTAAATGTAAAATAAATCTAAAAATAGTTACCCAAAATCAATACTTAATAAAAAACGTCCATCAATTAAAAATATTCTTTACTCAAGTACGCTTATAAAAGGACTTTGAATCGTCATGTTCGAAAAGTAGTTTTTGCCGAGAAGAAACTCAGTAGTTAGGTACTCTTTTCCACTATTTTAATTACACAGTTTATGTCAATAAATTACAATTACTTATCGGTAATTGAAATTAAGTCTATTTAATTTTGTACATAATAGGTACTGTGGTCTTTATAATTTACTTTATATTTATACGTCAATAATTAAGTAAGTTTTATAATGCTTAAAGGTATCTAAATATATCATAAACTTTAAATATTATGATAATTTATAAAACTTTTTCATTTTTATTGGATGTATTGATAGTGTAACAAACTTTTATATACAATAAAAATTGTAATGAATGAGAAAGATTTATTAAAAAGACAACTGAATTAAGTAATGTCTAAATTTTCGGTGGGTTCGCAAATACACTTTTAAAGAACTACAATATTCGGACTCAATGAATATAAGGGTTGTATAGAATCTAGTCACAAACGAAAGCGCCCCCCCCCCTTCCACACTTAATTATCGGTTCGCATTCATATGAATGACTCGTGCTTCAAGATTTCTTAGTGTGCGTGAGATGATTCATAATAAAGACAGCAAAAAAAAAACAAAACAAATTGGATTACATTTATTGATACACCTTAATGTGTTTAATGTGCGCCTTCGTGATTGAGCATATCTACATACATATACAATGTTACTAAGCGAACCAAGTTTTTGAATAACGTAAGTATTAGTCTTCTGAATCTTTTTAAGTTTTTGCCGTATTGGACGTATTTGTTTAAATGAAGTAAATACACAATCATAATCAAACAGATCCTCTGCAAATTTTCGTGTCTTAACGATTACGGGAAGTACAGGACCAAGTGAAGTGCCGCCATTACATTGCAGTTCTAATCAAAACGAAATTGTTTGCTCGATACAATAGGGTAACCAAGCTACCTTAAATAGTAAATAGTATAAATAAAGACATAATTTAATTATGCGTTTCGATCGCCATTACCAATCACATTAAATCTTTAAGAAAATTACTATTTAAATAACTATTTATTTTTCACGGTGTTTCTTGTGTTAGAAAGGTGATGATATCAATGTCAAAGCAAATTACATAGAGCACACAAATCTTACACATAGGTAAAAAAAAAAGTTTTATAACACATTAAATGTTAAGTTCTCGTATTCATCCTCTATAATACATTTATAATTTTATTTCTTTGTGTGTCAATCACTTGAAAACTACTAAATGTATTGGTTTGAGACTAACAAAACGACGAGGATCGTCCGTTGATTGTTATAAACTAATTATTTTAAATTCAAATGATCCTGCCCCCTTATTTACATAATGTATTATGTAATGTATAGCTAGTGTCATATACGTCAGCACTCAATGATGTCGAAGTAATAAAAATGTGCAAATTATGGTTAAAAAAATATATTTTATTATTTTACACGTTAATAAGATTTTTATATATAAATTCATGGTTACTACGCGCCGTGCATTACAAGTGCTTCGTATGGAAATACGTTGATTAAACAATCATTTGTATGTAATTTGTAACAATGGAATTGATACCATTAAAATGCTTAACTCCAATTACATTCAATCGTAGGGTATTTTTTTATTGAAGTCATTCAATCTATTATAAATCGTCTGTACGATGTAGGCATGTAACTTAATCTATCAAATTGTTTGCCAATAAAATTCAGTTTATTATTATAAAAACATTTTAGTGTCATGACTTTTGAACCGTTTTTTTTCTCGCTGGAATAACGTATTACGCGTTTCCCCTACTAAAGTGAGGGAACCCACCGAAAATTTGGACAAACTTATTTCATTCATGTATTTTTAATAAAGAATGTGGGACTCGCCGGTGCCCAGGACTGCGCTTAGTACACCGGAATACACACTAAAAAACCAGCGGTACCCTCTCCGTATTTCAGCAGGCGCCACAGGATCGCTTTCGCATGCTACCATGATGATGACTTTTGAACCTAATTAATATTACACAAGTCATGACTCTAAATTAAGTTTGTAATAAAAAAATGTGTATATAGTACACTATGAATTTGACCACAAAAATTAGTTTGACATAACGTTTAAAAAAAATAAAGCATTACGACTGATAACAATAAAAACCAAAAATTATTTAGATACGTAATATCAACACTATCTACAGATAGTGTTTAACGCGTTATTGTAATTTAACAAAATTATCGATCAATATACAAATAAAACCACAATCATCATTCATCATAGATAAACATCATTCAGTATCACTGGGTAAACAATGCTTAGTTCAATACCTACACACAATACCTACAGCTTAAGAATTTAAGCTTTCCTTTCATAATTCATAATATTTGAGATTTACTTTTGACATGATATAATACTTACTTAAACTTCGATGTTTTGATATTGCTTACGAATTGTGTAAATTTTATACTTTTTATCACGTTCACATTTGTATGGCAAAATAGGAAGGCAAAACATTTTTTCATAAGTAATTCCTTCAACACCTACAAGCTACACGTTTTAAGCAAATAAATGATTATTATTATTAAATTTACTATTATATCAATATATATGTACTACGCAGAATTCTTACGACTGTTCTATTTGAAACGATCATGACATTGAGATCTAGTATATAAAACGCTCATATAATTCAGATTTTATTGATTGTCGCTTTCCGAGGAACAGGAGTAAACTAATATTGGAAATGAATACTTAGGGGCTAGACTTTAAATAACATAAGAAAATAATGGTTCATTCAATAAATTTCAATAAATATATAAATACTGGCATTAGTACTATAAAAACCACCATAATAGATACTATCAAGCATATAAATCATCTTTTGTGTAGTTGGCGTCATGATTGTTAATGTTCAGGGTTCATAAAAAATCTATACTTATACAATAAAAGACAAAACATCTGATGTTTTATGATAGGAAATAAGCAATTTTCAATTTATAATTCGTTTTAAAGTGGCAAAATGATAAACAATAAATAAGTAGCTATCAGTTTATTTATTACAAGTTCGTTACTCGTCCCGGCTTCACGCGAATGCAATAAGGGGTCTATACAAATTCTATATTAGAGAACTAATATAAAAGAAAAAAAATCTTGTTTTTATCTGGCTAGGAATGTCGGATAAAAACCGATTTGGAACCCATTGCGTAATTTAAACGATCTAAGATGGCTGAAAGCAACGTTGTTTCATACTAGATACATAGAAGTAACAATAAAATTACTATTTATTTAAGATATATTAAACAATTTTAATTTTCTTTATCAAAATATAGACATTTACATAACCAACATTGTTCTATTAAGGTAACAATAAAATAAGAAAAAATTAAAATGACCGAGGTACAAATATAATTAGGCATAATTAAATAAGCTGTTAACAAAATTAACAGTTATAAGAGTTCGTTTTGAAGGCAACACACGTGACGAGAAGCAGTTTTTGAACTCGCATGTTGTGTATGAATAACGACAAGGTCATTTTTTGTATTCGGAATGTCTGCGACTAGTAACATTTTCGTCATGTAATCTGTCTGTCTGTTGTTTTTTCACGGCTAAAACTCCGATTATTTTTTTTAACAAATTCCTGATACCCAACTCCTAATTCGCGAGCGAACCCACGGACGACAAATAGTTACTTATATATAAATATAATAAGCACATTTATTTACTATTATACCTTCGCTGGTCTGTTAATAATTTGTCTTCCAATTTTTACACGTAATATTCGAACTTATGAGTTATGAAACACGCGCAGTAACCGATAGATAAAAATGTTTAAGGAAACTATTTCATTCATAAAACATATCAACACGAGTTATATTATAGATCTTATCGAATCGAATCATATCTTTTTTATTTTACCGAACGTTTCGATCTTCGAAGAGACAACCTGTGCAAACTTGCATATGCCGTATAGGATATGATTATAATTAGCTCGTTTCGTTATTATTGAACCTGTTCTGAACATATTATGAACATATTATTTTACAACTTTAAATTCCACAAATACCAATAACACAAATGGATTGGAATACGACTGACACACAACATTGCAGATAAACGAAGAAGTTTTTAATATTATATGTATTGTATTGTTATCAGTAAGACTAAAACTTTAGATTCAGCTGTTCCCTAGCAATAAAATCATGTAAGCACATCATACATGTCGTAAATCAAAATACATAGGACAAAGGTTCAACGCGTCTGTGTGTATTATAATATACGATAAAAAAGTCAACATATCTGATACGTAATTAGGTATTATTTATTCATAATGTCAATAAGATTGTGTTTTTTTGGATGCTTATCGCTGATAAATAAACTATTTCGTATATAAACATACAATTATTTTCATAACAATCACGTATGAATTTCGTATCTTTACTTATTTTAATTAAGATTATTATAAATGATAGCGTTATTTATTTTTTAAAGATAAAAATCCGGTACACACCCACTTTGTGTTTAATTTTATCAGATGTAATACCGACATGAGGATACCGCATCACTATATATTTTAAAACAAAGTTTGTCGTGCCTGTTTCTCCGTCAAAACGAGAAAACTCAAAAATTACCCTACGGACTTTTATACGGTTTTCATCAATGGACGAACCACAAGAAGGGTACATAGTGGCTAGACCTATAAATTTTATGAGGAACTCTGGTCGCGTACGACTATCACTACACATTACACAAATATTCATTTCTTTGTTTTTATAAAGAAAAAAAATACAAATAATATAAATAACTAGATGTGCCCGCGACTTCGTGCGCGTTTGAATTTAATAAAAAAGCGTGACTTTATTATTATTTTACATATAATTCTAAAATAAAAGTAAGCCTAAGTTACTCCTTAATACATCAGCTATGTGCCAGTGAAAGTCCCGTCAAAATCGGTCCAGCCATTCCAGAGATTAGCCGGAACAAACAGACAGACAGACAAAAATTGTAAAAAATGTTATTTAAGTATATGTACCGTGTATAAATACATATGCATTTAGTAAAACGCGGTTATTTTAATATTACAAACAGACATTTATTATATGTATAGATATAAATTTAAATAGTCCATTTTAATTTATAAGAATGCAAATAATTTTACTTGGTTTATCTTTAAACATTATCATTTATCAGATTTGTTTTGTATTAAAACAAAAAAAAATATATATATCGATAGGTATTTAAAGTGCCCTCATGTTTCACTTAAAATATGAAAGAAACACCTGTGCTATTATATTTGTATTTTTAAGTTATTTTATTAAGATTTTCAACCGTCCAAAACTGAGGTTAACATATCATGAAAGAATGAGAAGAATGTAAAAAGTAAAAAGTCGAAAAAATTAAAAATACCAGTAAGAAGTATGGTAGGGGTAGCGAGTTTTTTAAATAAATAAATCTCATTTGTTTTTAATCTATTATCACGCACGAAAGCTACACGTTAAATGTTTGTAATTTAAATAAAACAACTTAATTAAAACAATCAAATTCGTATTTTTTTTCTTGACTTTACTCATAGTCGTCTGACGCACACTAAGATACGATATTCTCTGCACGAACTTCACTCACTCTAACTAATGCATGCCGATATAATTTATCGTAGAAGGTGGCGCCTCTGTCAAATAAAATCAACTAAATTAAGTTTTAAAGGTGAATAACATTGTATAGTCGAACAAAATGATTCAAAAATGAGCATATACAATATTAAATATTCTTACTAGTTGATACTCGTGTATGTAGTAAACATTAAGCCGTCTGAGACTGTTTGATATTTATCTTAACACGTCTTCAAATATTTATATACGAATAGTATCAACGACCTAATGATGTTATCATTCGCAACAATAAAAAAGGAGTAATCGTAAAGATACGTTTCAAAAATTATGTAAAAGATTCGTAAACCTAAGATAAGACGGCGACACGTTATAAAAAATGGGAGAATACAACGTCAATTTCAGTATAATTTAATATGTACAAAGTATTGATTCTCATCAAAATACATATTAATTTGTACCTAAACGCTTTATGTCGTTACTTTTCATCTTTTACACTTTGTAATTCAAAGCAGTAGTTTTCGAAATACTATGAGATATTGAAATAAGCGCGTAACCAATGTAAGGCCACATGTACATTATTATGCATTAGTACGATACAGCCAATAAGATAAACAGAGATTTATATATTTTTTAGTTTAAAAAACTTGCCTTCATATAATCCTTATTTTAGCCGCGTGAGGATTAGTAATTAGTATAATTTTAACATTTAGCTCAAGCCAACATTCATTGGACGCAATTCTTTAAATAATAAAATCGTGTGTTATTTAAAGTGGGTACTTATTGTAACGGGAACGTTGAAAGAAATTTGTACCACTTGCACAGAGCAGTTAACTACCAACGCTAACGCGAAGTATGATTTAAAGGTGCATTTTGTTATTATATTATCATTATTATTTTCATAAATATTTAAATTAGCCTTTACGCAATGAAAAAAAATTGTTAAAAGAGATTTCACATCTTGACTACTACTACTTGTCCTTTACGTTTTAAGGATTAGTCGTCAGGTTCTAGACATAAAAAGTCTTATGTACTTCCTTGGAATTCAAGCGATCTTCATACCATTTGGTATTTATCAAATTCCGTTTAGTGGTTTGTCTGTGAAAGAGCCACAGACAAGAAGACAGACCGAAGGAGTTAATCGCATTTGTTATAATATTAGTTTACATGAAATAGTCACATCGATTATTGTTTTCACCTCAGATTCACGAAAGTGTTTCAATAAATAATTTCAATTGTTTTAATAACAGCAGCCCTAGTACAATAATTCTATATCGAAATATCTAGAAAACACCAACATTAAATAAGTATTCAATTGTTTAAGTATTCAATACGTCATGTTATCAAAGAATTACGAAATAAGAACAAGAGAATTCCCTTCGATTTAAATCGAATGCATTTGTCGAAGCGGTGTGTTATTGTTGTTTAATTTTCCTTATGTGCCTCATACATAATATGTACGAGTAATGCTTTTAACTAGGCTGAAATATATAAGATTCTAAATTTAAAAAATAATAAGCCACACTGATAATAAAATTGACTTTTTTTTTGTTTCAGATTTGAATAATCGAGCGACACATCACGAAACGAAACGATAATCTAGTCATATTTTTATACAAATTAATATATTAAAAAAAATGAAATAAATGTCATTGTGTATATATTAGCGTCTAATAAAACGTGTACTTAGTGAATTAAGTTTAGTTTTGTTTTTATATAGTTTGTTATTTATTGTATAAAAATGCAAATTCTCAATGCAAGGTTTGCCTTGCGGGCGACCGCGACGAACTTACACGCTTGGTGTTCACCGAGAAGCCGAACCGCAACTACAGTAAGTAGAACTAAATCAGTTCCTAATATAATTTACTTTGTTTCTCATCACTTATTCTACCCTCAAACAGCAATTGTAACTACTGGCACAAAGGATATAACATATTTCCAAGATTGCTGGTGTATGATACATTACATACATTAACGGCCTGTAAATTTCCGACTGCTGAGCTAAGGCCTCCTCTCCTTTTGAGGAGAATGTTTGGTCGTGTTGGTGGATACACATGTGGCAGAATTTCGTTGAAATTAGATACATGCAGGTTTCCTCACGATGTTTCCCTTCACCGCCGAGCACATGATAAATTATAAACACAAATTAAGCACATGAAAATTCAGTGGTGCTTGCCTGGGTTTGCACCCACAATCATCGGTTACGATGCAGGCGTTCAAACTGGGCCATCTCGGCTCTGTATGTTAATGGGTGGATAATATTTCGTAAAGTGTGATCAATAACCAACCTGCCTACTATATATAAAATAAAATATTATTTAATCTTGTTATTTTACATTGGAATTTAATTTAAAAAAGTCTGACGTAATTATTCTTATAATATGATGGATTTCCAGCTTCTAAGTAAAATTACGAGTACATTTCTGTCTAAATACCGAACTAATCAGACTATCGTTGTTAACTTTATTATTGTAACTAATGTTACCATTAAACAAATCTCTGAAAATACCATATTTAGTATAAAAATCTTTATATGATAAATAATAGTTGGAAGCCTAATGCGATAATGATAAAAAAAAAACTCGCATTCGAGTCAGTGCAATTATTTCGCTTGGTTGTACCCAATACGAATCTGTTTGTCACTATTTAACTTGAAACGATAGATAACCGGTTAATACTAGATTTTAAAATATAACGTAATGCATTTATGACGGAAACAAACTAAACTGCTATGATCGAAGATTCACTAATATAGTCAAAAACAGCGTCTACTTGATAGAAAAAAGCTGTAATCTTCGTACTTATTGTATTGAAATTAGAATTATTTATCCAACTCGTCATAAAAAAAGCGGAGAGTATGTAATCCTGCGGCTTGTTTGAAGTAGGTACATAGAAACGTACATAAAATAATGTTGCCAAAAAAAAACTTCTCGGTCTTTTATATGACTTCAAATTAGCTTGTTAATCGGCTTTTATTCAAACGTACTTAGCTAATAAAGTTTAATTTAATACAGTCTTATTGTAGTTGCGTAGTTTTTTAATTAGAGATGTTTAATTCTAATATTGTCAATAAAAAAACTACCAAACGAATAGTTGGTTGGAAATGCGCCATATGTATATTCTAATTAAATAAATATTAGAAATAAAACAACCTATTTTTATATTATATTTCTTACTTTAATTTCAAATATATTTTAGAATATTTTGGATTATTTAGTATTGACACATTTCTCTCAGTCTAATTCTCTTCAATCTAATATAATTATATTTACAAATAATTATATTTACATTTTTTATCCTTAAACCTTTAGTAAATAACGTTTGCGACAGACAGAGATTTAAAAAAAAAACGAAGAAAATAAAATAATTAAATTTACTTTAATTATATTTAAACTTGTTAATCTTACGAACGGTGATTCCACTTCAAAGTGGGAATATGGAATAATCGTTCTCGCAATTTTATTATTAAAAATGACTTTGAAAAATTACATAATTGCTGCATTGACAATTGAATATATCAAAAATAATTCAATAGAAATGTAACGTCGGCGTTCTTCATTTGATAGTTATATGTAATTAGTAAGTAGATCATCCGAAAAATAGAAAATATCTTCAAAAAAATGCTCGCAATCAATAAAACAATTTTTAATAAATTTTAATTAACATTCTTCGGGCTATTTTCGATAAGCAAAAGAGGTATTTTTAAACAGCAGTTGTAATCACGCAGTCGGATCTTAGAATATAATTTCCTGTGGCGCGCAATGACATAATGTACATTTGGCTGATTATTTTAAATTCCTTTGAAAACTACAAAGAATCGTTGAATATTTTCTACAATATAATGTCATAAATCGGACACGTTTAATACTTATTCTTATTTATGTGCTTTGAAGACACGAAGAAACTGAGCAGACATTTGTTATTTAAGTCGTTTAAAACGTGGAATACATTATTATGAGATGATGTTTTCATATGAAGATATCTTTATTTATTTGTCTGTATTTCAAACAGCATGAAAAACGAATGCATAGAATAATTTCCCTTAATTAAAAAAGGCAATCGGCCTTTTTAGATGTTAGTTTGCTTTTTGGATATATACGTCGTTGACTTTGCTCGATTATCGATAAATATTTTCTGCGCTCTGTTATTGCAGGGAGAAGTATCACAGGTTCGTTGAGGCGTCTTGTCTAACACTAATTCATTATAGGCATGACAAAGGGGTTGCATAGCGATTTGCGCATACGTAAAAAAATAGTCGTGATAGTTATTTAAGGTTAAAAGAGCTAATACAAAAAAAAAACAAGAAAGTGCTCTGCGTATTTGTTTCTATTACTTCTTATTTATTTTTAATTTTTTTTGGACAAGAAGAGAAAATGCTTATGACGTAGGTAACCATATTTAAACTTTTTCCAGTAATCATTACCGACAAAAAAGGAGCCTATGTAACTATAACGAAGCTGCTTAATGTATTATACATACGCTTAAAAATATTTAAGACTGTTAATAATGTCACTATCCTAATTTCAGGACTCAAAAACCATCGACTACAAACCAATCAGAAGCGTTCTGGTTGCAAACAGAGGAGAGATCGCCATCAGAGTTTTCAGAGCATGTACGGAATTGGGAATTCGGTCCGTCGCTATTTACAGCGAACAGGATCGTCTACAGATGCACAGGTACCGTACGATCAAGTATTCAAGTACAAACTAAATCACATTTGGTTCAGCTTCGTACTTATGTATATTATGCTTAGTATATAATGACGTTTGCTGTTCTTTACTATGTTACATAAATAGACACTAAAATTAAAACAAGATATGTTTCACGGGACACCCGGTTGGAATGAAGTTGCTTTTTTATATATAATCTGGGTAGGCATATGACTCCACTCCACCTGGTGGTAACTTGGTAAGTCGAATTGGAATTAAACGCGAAGACGGCCAGTACAGTCAGCGAGAATGAACTGCATTAGTCGTCCTCGCCATGCCGGCCGCAAGATGCCTCTTCACGCCTCATGTGACACCCAGGTTATAGGGCTTTCGCTATATCGCTATATAGTATGTGTTAAATAAAAGACAATAGAATAAATTTAGAATACATAGTTATTAAAAATACCGTGTGAATTATATAAAAATAAAAATAATATTTAAATAATATATAATGGAGAGAGTAAGAGAAGGAAAGGTCGCCTGGAGAAGGCATAACGCTTTTTCCTCGCGTAACTATTTCTGCCAGTTCATTCTACTGTAAGCTGCGTTTTTACGCAGCTTACGTTAGTACTAACTCTTGTTGAGTTGAGTTCTTTAGAACTTCGTTCCGAAATGCTTGCTTTGGACTCAACTCTCAACTAATTTTGACCAACCTACACAATTGTTTAATTAAAAATTCATATACACTTGCACCTTAAAATAATAGTAGATTTTATTATGTTAAACTACGCTATTTTGTATTTTGAAAACTATAAAAGTGGCCACTTGGAGTGATAAACTGTGTATCTGATTGTGATCGATAAACGCCTTCGTTAACATAATTCGGCCTCTTTTGATACAAAAGTTCAATAAACTCTCAGATAAAATTATAATTTTTATTATGACGTCTTGCCTGAATATATAAAAATCCGTTTTTAGATATGACGTGTAGGAATTAATATTAATTAAAGTTTGTAATATTATCAATTATTATACGAATAATAGTTACCAGTGAGATTGGAAAATAACAAATACAAGCAGATAAAACGTTAGAAGATAACATTTTTCCTCTTGAGGACGCCTATGCCTTGGAATATTTTAATGTTATATGACTTCTTTTGACAAATCATATGGTATATGACCAATTTGACGTGTGAGTAAGAAATAATGATAAAGTATATAGCAATAATAGCTGAAACTATCTTTAACCGTGCGCAATTTATTAAACTATACCTATTCACACACACACACACTCACACACACACACACACACAACAAACCCAAGCACACAAACCGTCACTCATATTTTACCTCCTCAAGGGTTGAACTTAAAAAAAATAGCTGTCTTAAACTATCTCAATACCAAATTTCATCTAAATCATATAAGCGGTTTAAGCGTGGAGGGGTCAAGATAGAGTTACTTTCGCATTTATAATATTAGTACTTATAGATATAAACATCCAATACACTAAATATTAATATATATATATGAACAGCATTAACAGATATATTTCTTGACGTCACGAATCCCAATAGTTGCATTAGACTGCCTGGTCTCCCATGCATAAATTAAAAATAAATAATGTTTAAAAATTTATAGAGTTTTTAATGTGGTTTTATCAATTTATGATGAAATTGCAGGCAGAAAGCCGACGAGTCGTACGTCGTCGGCAAGGGATTACCTCCAGTCGAAGCATACTTAAGTATCCCCGAGATCATCAGGGTTGCCAAGGAGAATGACGTGGACGCTGTTCATCCCGGATATGGCCTGTTATCTGAAAGGTACGTAAATATATTGCTACTGATGTAATAAACAGTATGTGTATGCTTGTGTGTGTACACACATACTATTATTATATTTATTAAGTTAACTGTATAACAACTTTTCAAACTCAGCGATTAATGTCGATATTAAACGATCTATATACTAACTAATTCTTCTAGCCTTGTTCTAGTCTAAATATTTTATATTATATATATTAATAAAAAACGATTATATACTAATTATTATTTATTAACAATGAGTAAAAATCGTAGCGTCTAGTCAAAATCATACAGAAATTCTCGTGTCATTCAGTAACAGATATCACAACGTTCAAACTTTCGCATTTATAAAAGGACGTATAAGTATCACAAATATATTATTAGAATCATCTTTTACAATTTTAATTAAAGAATTTTATATTTAATGTGAAGCAAACAAGATATACGACCAAACGGTTGCCCAGCAGCCGTGACCTCCTTGCGCTCGAGTACGCGGGTTGAGTAATGTTTTCCAGTTACTGATTAGTAATAATAATTGTGTTCATGACTGAGAGAAAACCAAATCTTACTTTAATAGTGATCACAAAAAAATACCGACGAATTTATAAATTAATTTATCATACATCTTAGTTTTTATTTAATTTTACCTGATATTCTTTTGGTACTGACGACAAAACAAATAATTGTTTATTAAATAAAATAGAATTATATGAAAGATTTTAAACACTGTAAACCGTGGCAATTTGTTATTTGGCACGGTAAATTTTGCATAGATGGGTGTGTTCCCAATACATCAATCTTTCGACTGAATCGATTAATGTTTGTAAAGTTATTAATAATTCATTATTGTGATTACAACTCTGTTATAGTCTACACTGAATTATTATTTGATCTAAGTTTATTGTCAACATTAAATTCAATGATCACAAATTACTAATATTCTGACAACCGGCAACGTTGCACTGCCTTAAAATCTATCATACATTACATTAACACCGTGTAAATTTTCCATTACTGGGCTAAGGTCTCCTCTCCCTTTGAGGAGAAGGTTTTGGAGCATATTCAACCATGCTGCTCCAATGCGAATTGGTGGAATACACACGTGGCAGAATTTCGTTGAAATTAGACACATGCAGGTTTCCTCAGGATGTTTTTTTCTTCACCGCCGAGCACGAGATGAATTATAAACACAAATTAAGCACATGAAAATTCATTTGGTGCTTGCCTGGGTTTGAGACCGAAATCATCGGTTAAAATGCACGCGTTATGCATGCGTTTGCACTGAGCCGTCTCGGCTCGCCAAAATCAAATAGCAAAATCAATCGGTTTTCTAATCCAACAAATATTTGAATTGAATCGACAAAATATTTGTTTTCACATACATGTTATCTCAAGCACGATTCAGAGTTTTTAATGTGTCTTAGTCTCCACAGACGTACTGTCCATGCCTTTGGTTAATCTTCCTATTATTTGATGGAGTTTGATAATGTTATGTGCCTGCAATTACATTGTGCAGTTTAGTTCGTCTTAAGATTTATGTTAAAATAGTTTATACTCTCGCTTTTATGGTGTAGGTATTAGGTATTGTTGTCTATTGCTGTACCCATGATCGTGTATCCTAAATTTCATGGTGATCGGTTGAATAGTCAAAACGCCAAAGCCTAACAAATCAACCGACTCACTTCTTTTGATTATTTGTTTCGAAATAATTTTCAGATCGGATTTCGCCGATGCAGTCCTGAAAGCAGGTCTCCGATTCATTGGCCCGTCTCCACAAGTCGTGCAACAGATGGGTGATAAGGTTGCTGCCAGAGCAGCCGCTATTGAAGCCAGTACGTTCCATTAATATATACATTTTCAAATTATAATAGCTCTATTAAATTGCCAACGACGCTGCGTATCTCCTATCTTTACATAAACTATAAATATAAAATAAATAACTCAGCGTTATCCGCTTAAACAAGAATCTTGGAGAGATATTATTTCATAGTTAGCATTTGTGAATGGATGAATGAATATTTCGCTTTTTTTTTAAACACAGTCCGTGAAATATGAATATTATTGAAATAAAGTGAATAAATCGTATCGTCTCTGCGAAACTGTGGCCAGAAGCAAGTCTATACATATAAAAAATTCATGAATGATATTGTTTTAAATCTAATATAACTTTTATATTCATCTCTTATCAATGTCGACTCCATCACTTTCTTTGTTCCGCGATAATAATATTGAACACAGTAATTAATCATCTCATGCTTTCAAATCTTCTTATTTTAATTACATTATTAACATTATATTTATCAATCATCATTAAAAACTTTCGAAATGTTTCGGACAGTTAAAATAATTTAAGTGACTGTGATTCGTTAATTAACAGAGGTACCCATCGTTGCGGGAACGGACGGGCCGATAACAACAAAAGAAGAGGCGCTCGAATTTTGTAAGCAGCACGGTCTTCCGGTCATATTCAAGGTATTGCAGTTATTTTCATCATTATATATACATACATAACATACATATTATATACTCAAACTCAAACTCAAACTCAAATTCCTTTATTCAATATAGAAGTATTACACTTTCTTATTGATTGTCAAGTTAAACACTACCACCGGTTCGGAAAAGAAAACACCCTGACCTGAGAAGAACCGGCGAAAGAAACTCAGCGGGACTTTTTTTTTTTTTACGTCAAATTAATTATATACATAATTATATATGAGTAGAAACAGCCAGGAGGCGATCGTTTCATTCCCAAGGTGTGCTATCAAACATAAACTCACTAATTGTATAGTAACCTTTCGCACACAAGCGTTCCTTAACAATTTTTTTAAATTTCGCAACAGAAGCATTTTGAACACTTTCTGGGATCCTGTTGTAGAAGCGTATACATTGCCCCACAAAAGAGTTACTGACTCTATGCAGTCGAGTAACAGGAGTAACAAGATTGTGTTTGTTCCTTGTACCAACGTTATGAGAATCACATTTTCTCATAAAAACATTAATATTTTTCCGTACATACAAAACATTACAGAATATATATTGAGAAGCAACAGTCAATATCTTAATTTCTTTAAATTTATACCTCAAAGATTCCTTGGCTCCCAGGTTATAGATTGCGCGAATAGCCCTCTTCTGCAGCACAAATATAGTATGGATAGCGGCTGCGTTACCCCAAAGCATAATACCGTACGACATTATACTGTGAAAGTAACTGAAATAAACTAGGCGAGCCGTATCAACATCGGTAAATAATCTAATTTTTTTGACCGCAAATGCCGCAGAACTCAGTCTACCCGCCAATCCGTTACATAACATATTATTGAAATCGAATGCGTTCGAGTCTTTAATCGATTGATTCGATTTTTAAATTTCAAATTAAAATTACTTTTTTTTATTAATTTGGAATATACTTTACGTGCTAGGCTTTTTGCAAGCACTTTTTATATATACAGATAAAAACGATTGTGACGCATTAACTCCTCCCTCCCCGCAGGCGGCGTACGGCGGCGGCGGGCGCGGCATGCGCGTGGTGCGCGAGATGAGCGAGGTGGCGTCGTCCTTCGAGCGGGCCTCCTCCGAGGCGCTCGGGGCCTTCGGCAACGGCTCCATGTTCATCGAGCGGTTCATCGAGAGGCCGCGCCACATCGAGGTGCAGCTGCTCGGTGAGGCTCCGCCCCCCGCGACCATGAGAATATTGTTGTCTCTTTCGGTCGCGATGGTCTACGAAAACATCGTGGCGGAATAAAAGTTCATTCCACCACGTAAAGTAACGATCTGTTTATGTATATCCTTTTTCGTATTATACATTGACTAAACAAGCTAAAAAGATATACCACAATAAAGCAGATTACGAAACAAATATATTTACTTGTATACATAAATTAAATCCAGTTTGTAGTGGCAACACTATGGTGAGGCTTCTGCTTGAAAAGTATAATAATTTATTGTATAAACATTTGCTTTCAATAAGTTTGCTTGACTGCGACGTCAGAGTCAATAAAATATGCTATTAGCCTTTGACGACTTATAATTGTTTATTTTCTGTTCTCGCAAACATTTATTTTATAATACAAAATTAGTCTGCTAACCTTTGATCTTAAATCTAACTTTTATGCAGTTTATTCTATTTAATAAAAATTAAAACTGCCCAATCGAAATAAATTAAATTATATCAGGTGTTCGTTACACAGTAAATTTAAATTTATGGAACATATAATCATCAGAACTATTTGTATGAAAAGTAAACCTTCACGGCCGTATACATAATACATAAAGCATTATTTTTTATATATAAATAAAAACATTTTAATTTCAAATGTTTATTTTTATCGATACATGCTCGTACCATTGTGAATATTTATTTTGTTCGCACCTTGTCATTCTATTGTATAACATTAAAGGTGACAAAGCTGGAAATGTCGTTCATCTCTATGAGCGGGACTGTTCCGTGCAAAGGCGTCACCAGAAAGTTGTGGAAATCGCACCAGCGCCAGGATTGGACCCTGAGGTAAGAAAATAAATAGTACAATAAACGCGTCAGAAGGGACGAGTGAGACGCGAAGACGTTAGAAAGAGATCAGAAACATTGAGTATAAAAACGGTGTTCATTTTTTTAAGGATATAAAAGTTCTTGTTACATCTTTGATTATTTTTGACGACCTCCGTGGTCGAGTAGATTGTACACCGGTTTTCACGGGTTTGCCACTCCGAGGTCCCGAGTTCGATGTAGAAAAAGTTCATTAGTTTTCTATGTTGGGTCTGGGTGTTTGTGGTAGCGTCGTTACTTTTGATTTTCCATAACAGAAGTGCTTTAGCTACTTACATTGGGATCAGAGTAATGTATGTGATGTTGTCCAATATAGTATTTGTCTACACGGACTGTGTACACGCACACTTATAAATTAGTATGACGTTTGGTCAAGCGTAGCTGTCACGCACACTAAGGTAATAAAGTTGACTCGTTTAGTTGTTTTGCAGTACGACACTAGCAGATATATAAATTTCAAATATTAAAGAAAGATCGATTGTGTGAAGGTTTTATGATGGACTAGTTTCCGTCCTACGTCTCAACATCGTTAATCCAAAATTTCAAGACGAATCACTGTGTGGTTACTAATGTGCTCACAATCGTGACTATTTCATATTATTCTATTTTATGGGCATATCAGATCAATTTGCTTAGTGGGAGGGCTCTGTGCGAGCCTTTCTGGGGAGGTATCACCGAATCATCAGATATTTGGTGCAATTGTGTTCCTGCTTAATGTGTGACTGAGCCAGTGTACGTACAGGCACAAGGGACATAACATCTCCGCCCCGAGGTCAAGGACAGATCAATATTCCGCCACGTGCCCGCAGACCCGGCAGCGCATGACGGACTGCGCGGTGCACCTGGCGCGCCACGTGGGCTACGAGAACGCCGGCACCGTGGAGTTCCTGCTGGACGACAAGGGGAACTTCTACTTCATCGAGGTTAACGCTAGGTGCGCCCCTTGCTCCTCGAGCCTTTTTACTTTACTCTTCTAATTTATAATATTGATAATAATCTAATATCAGTCTGAGTAAGATTCAATATTAATCCTACTTATTTTGGCATGCAGTAGACTAAACTTTACATAGTATAAAACAAAGTGGATTACCTACCTACCTACGATTTCCATCAATAACTAGAGTGTATTCAAGAGGAAGATTTATTTGTATAATACACCCATATTAAAGTAAAGAAAACCGAGAATTTCGATTTTCTTTTACTCTCTGAGTTAAAAGTTGTGTATAAGAGACCCTTACTGTACTCGTGTTAAGTCCGGACAAGTAACTAGTATAAAATTTCTTGTGTTATAATTTTTTCTCAAATTTCCAGATTACAGGTAGAACACACGATCACCGAAGAAGTGACAGGTATTGATCTGGTCCAATCACAAATCCGCGTGGCTGAGGGGATGACCCTTCCTGAAATGGGTCTCACCCAAGACAAGATCAAGGCCGAAGGTTTCGCAATACAGTGCAGAGTCACCACTGAAGATCCGGCCAACAACTTCCAACCTAGTACTGGGAGAATTGAAGTGTTTAGGTGAGTTTTTCATGACTTTTCTATTAAATGTATATATGTCAAATTTATATGCGAGTGTACATTTCAAATGTTTCCAAAAGTATCAGTAAATATTTAGATAACAATAAAATCATTTTAAATTTTGTCTGTCTGCTGCAAATATGCAAAAATGGGCCACTTGATGGTAAATGATCATCACCGCTCCTTGACAAATATTAACCAATCCTTATATCGCCAATGTGCTGCCAACATTTGAGAACTATAATGTTATGTTCCTTGTGCCTGTAGTTATACCTTGTGATACATTTTAGCGGTTAGAAATAAACATTACTATTTTAAAAATTAAATATCCTTTTAGAAAAGTATTTTTCTTTTTAGTGCACCATGTATAATTAAATGAATGATTCACAGGTCCGGAGAGGGTATGGGTATCCGTCTAGATTCTGCGTCCACGTACGCCGGTGCTATCATATCTCCGTACTACGACTCTCTTCTTGTCAAGGTAATATGTTACATTATTTATTAACTGGGGTTCATTGTATACTCATTTTAAAGATTATGTTAAATAATATATTTTATCATACTTCCTACATGGAAGCAAAAAAATTGCTGAAATTAAGTTTTTCATTCAAGGGAACGAAGATTTTATGTCCTTGTACTAATAAATAAAGGTGTCCCTTATAAAGTTCGGAACTAAATACGAATAAGTGCGGATGTTTACTAATTAAGATAAATAATTCATCTCCTGCTCAACATTAATTATATTGTCGTTAAGAAACGCCATGTATAGGATATAATCTGTCATTTCTATAACCACCAATCCTCAGTGAAGTAGTGTGGCGAAATGTGCTCCAAATCTTACATTCAATTCCACATTAGCGCTATATGCATTATCAACCTTATCACAAAAGTATACAATTCATTATTGAAACATACCGCTTTATAACAGTTTTATCGACAAAATAACACCAGTTTTTAATTCTCAGGTAATCTCTCACGCACAAGACTTGGCGGCCTCAGCAGCTAAGATGAACCGGGCGCTGCGTGAGTTCCGTATCCGAGGCGTCAAAACCAATATACCGTTCTTGCTGAACGTGTTGGAGAACCAGAAGTTCTTGAACGGTAAGTTACATTTACAATATTTTTAAATGTAATGTAATGCAATATGTTTGTGATAACACAAACATATTTAATAAAAAATCTTTATCATTAGTTTAACAAAAAAAACCATTCACATATAAACGTTTTAAGGGACAAGTACAAACTGATATATAATTTTTCAGGCGCTGTCGACACATACTTTATCGACGAGAATCCCCAACTCTTCATGTTCAAGGCGTCCCAGAACAGAGCTCAGAAGATCTTGAACTATTTGGGGCAAGTGTTGGTCAACGGTCCCGCCACGCCGCTGGCCACCAGCATACCCCCCTCCGACGTGAAGCCGTACATACCACCTGTGCCATTGGGTAAGTGCTTTAATTAAATTTATGTATATCGATTTTTTTTAATAAATTTTTAGGCGATTGTTGTGATGAGGCGAAGAATAAAAAGCTACTATAATTTTGTAATTAAATAAAACGAAGTACATAACAACTAAGATCGATTACAAGGTTGACACTGGCATTGACAACATTCAAAGAATACTTTTTTCTTGGAGACAGGGCTTTGTCCAACTCTGGATTGGTACCATCCACTCATAATACATTTTACTGCCAAACGGCAATATTTAGTATTGTTTTGTTCTGTTATGAAGGGTGAATATGCCTGAGTAATCTTACTTACCAACTACCAAGGTTGGTGACGCATTTGCGATGTTGAATAGTGACAATACTGCAAGCAGCCTTTAGATGCATTATCGACTGTCGGCCGAGAGAAAAAACTCCCCTGTACTCATTTCGCAAACTTGCAGTACTTTAAATGTAGCACTATTGATGTACTTAATTCCAATAATAATTATAATCAGGGCACTAATATCTATTTATTTTCAAATTACATTATTATAAAGAGCACTGCGCACTACAAAATTAAATCATCTCTCAAAATGCTGGACTTTCTATAATGTTGTAACAGTTTATGTGACCGTATCACACGAATCAGTTACCTGTCATCGAAGAAAATTTAAAATTATCATGTCACGTGATAGGAAACTATTAGCTCGTCACCAGTATTAAAAAAAAAACTATTTATTTAAATACAAAATATTTTTGTTATAAATAAGAAAAAATACCCTCCAATATCAAAGATCAGAGTAGTTCTTAAAAATTGCACATAAAATTTAATTTTCTATTTAAGATAGACAATAGGAACCCAGAATTGAAGTGAAGATCGGTCCTGACTGAGGAACTAAATCTTTGTCTATAATAGAAATGATTGTTTTCATTATTATATATTTTATTCCTAATATTATTATTGGAGTTACAATGAATATTCGATTACTAGAGAGAGTTTTAGTAGAGTAAAAAATAACAAAAAACACAAGCAATGTATATATGAAACTTTTATTAATGCTGAACATACATTACTTGTTTTAAAAGAGTATTTTTTCTCATTTGTTATCTAAAGGATCAATGGAAAGTCACATAGCAAAAACAAATCTAATAGATAAAAAACCAATAACTAATAAAGTTTAAGCAAACTAAGTACTTATAATTTAGTTTAGTGATGACTATTCTAATTCTGAGTAAAAAAATTCTAATTATTACGTTTAATTACCAAAGTGTACTAAATTTATGATATCTTAATTTCTTATCAAATTAACTTTGATTAAAAATTATTTTTTATTTGAATTTGTATGACTTGTTTTTTTTAATTTGTAATAATTTAAAAACTAACAAGTTTGTTTTTGTCTGTGTGTGCGTACATACACTTACACTGATCATTATACATAATGCGATTATCATAATAATCTTATGAATTTAAAGTGACGAAGTCTGCCTGTCTATATGGATATAGAAAACTCGTGTAAGTCGACCCATATAAGATGGGGTAACTTTTAAAACAAAGTCTTTTAGACTAGATGACTTCATACCGACGTCCCGACTTCGTACGGTTAGTAATGTAATTTCATAAAGTTACCCCTATTGGAGCTGAAATTTCCAAAAATCTTTAATTTACTTAATCTTAAATTTAACGTAATTATACTATATTTAAAGTCGTTATTTTTTATAAGGAAAAGTAGCAATTTCCCATTATAAGGAAATACTAATATTTCCATTTAAGCTTAAAGATTTTGTCAGGAGTGGGGACGACAATACCCCAATTGGTCAGGATGCGACTTTTTACATAGCTAGACGGGCCTTGAACCATTACGCTATTGACTATTCAGACACATAGTTTCGGAGATCATTTGATGAACATTAGCCTTAAAACAGAAAATATGTATCACATTAATGATATAGAATATACATATATTAATTATATTAAAATAGTATTGATTCAAAAGATTGAATTTTTTTTCAGTCCGCTCTGGTCATGGTAGGTTAAAAGATTTTCCTTAAAACCTAGTATTCTATTTCTTTTCGCGACAATACTTGCTTTGTAATTTTTTTTTACGCATTAACTACGAGCACTGCATATTAAAATATTTCAGGGTTGGTGTTATTCGTCGTAAAATAATCACATTCGACCGAACACTTGTGATAAAATGTCCAACGGTCAAAGTTTCACTTAACAAAACGGCCATTCCTATCTGTTTTTATGTGTTTTTGTTTTAACTGTGTGCGTTTTTCGACTAACAATTTGAAGGGCCATATTATATTCTGTGCACATTTTTTTTATTATTTAATGTCATTCCGTGCGTACCTCGCTAACAATTTCACTAAACCATTTTTTCACTAATCATATTTTTCAGACCTTTCGCCTGAGGCAATTAAAAGGCAAGAAATGACTGGCGAAAACACAGGTAAGGCTGAATTTTGTACCGACATTTTTTTATTAATTGTCTCTGCGGGCATCCTTTTCCGCGTTTTCATAGTACTTGCATGCCATGGGTTAAGTTAGTACTAAATTTTCGGATTTATCCCAAACACGTAAATATAATAAAAGTGACTAATTATTAATTAACTAATCGTTAAAGAAACGAAACCATTTATCGCGTCATTAATACTTTGTTAAATTTTGCGCAATATAATCGTAATTTAATGCAATATATTTATTTAAATATGTATGTAACCTTGCGATTAATAAATCAGTATTTATTATTATCATAAGTAAATAAACATTTATTAATAATGTTAATTTTATTATGTGCTATATTTTTAATTTGCCGCTTTAAAGTTAACATATATATCACGATGTATTGTTTCATAAATTTGTTCACATTAAAAAAAACTGTTCTTATTTTGACTTTTTTTTTTCGATTGTTTTTGTGACTTCATTTTTGCCATTAATGTGGTTTCAAATATACACACATAGTTAATGTCAATGATATATCCTGGAACCGAGTTAATGTTCTTTTTTTTTTTAGCTTCAGGTAGAAAAAGGCTCAGGCTAAAAAAAAAAAAGAAAACAATTAATTAAAAAATGTTTTTATTAATATCTTACGCGGATATTATAGTTAGACTTTATCACTTCTTTCAAAATAAAATAGTCGTTTGGCTAACATTAAGACAAAACATATTGTAGTCATTTTTATACGTTGGAGAAGTTTTTAGGGACTTTTTTACAGTACATAGTGTATAGTGTATACAAGCAAGCAAGACTGTCTTAAAAAAAGAAAAGACTTTGTCACAAGATTATTATTATAACATATAATATAAAATTATTACTCAATGGAGTATACAATAACACATGCCGCTTGTAATTTTCAGCGGTGAAACCCCCCAAGGGATTCAAAGAAATCCTCACCGAGGGCGGCCCGGAGGCGTTCGCCAAGGCCGTCCGCCAGAACAAGGGGCTGCTGCTGATGGACACGACGTTCCGCGACGCGCACCAGTCGCTGCTCGCCACGCGCGTGCGCACCCACGACCTGCTGGCCGTGGCGCCCTACGTGGCGCACAACCTGCACAACCTCTACTCGCTGGAGAACTGGGGGGGCGCCACCTTCGACGTGGCGCTGCGGTAAGCGAACTATGTCGTCGTGCTAATGGCCAAAAATCGCACTTAGTGTACAATTACGTGTGTTAAGAATAAAATTATACAAATTATGAAATGTGTTTATTATCGCAAGTATGACAAAAAAGTCAACGAAATTATAAAATTCCTACAAAACAATTATTTAATTTTTGCTTGCAAGCAATACTCAAAAACACATATTTTATATCTTTACAATAAATATTATGTACCCTTAACTTCTACAATGTTTCTACCCCACCAGGTTCCTGCACGAGTGTCCGTGGGAGCGCCTGGAGGACATGCGCCGAATGATCCCCAACGTGCCCTTCCAGATGTTGCTCCGTGGAGCGAACGCCGTCGGATACACGAACTATCCGGATAACGTCGTCTTTGAATTCTGTGATATGGCTGTAAGTGGACATCATATATTTTATCACATAAACATTTAATCATTAGCAATAACCAAATAAATAATATACATAAATAAATAATATTGACGTTCATATTTTAATTTCTATCTGCGAAGAAATAATTTGAAAAATTATTTTAAAAAGTCGATAATGTTTAATTACTAATATATTAAATTAATTTCTTCTTTACACATAATTAGTGTGTACACGTGTGTACACTTAGTAGATTTAGAGACAAAAATGTTAATTAATTAAATATGTTAAATTGATCTCAAAATTAATGTAGTTTATTTTGTCTTAGGTAAAAGCCGGTATGGACATATTCAGAGTTTTCGATTCACTGAATTACTTGCCAAACTTGATCCTCGGTATGGAAGCGGCGGGCAAAGCCGGCGGAGTCGTCGAAGCCGCCATCTCCTACACCGGGGACGTCTCGGACCCCAGCAAAAAGAAATACGACCTCAAGTATTACTTGAACCTCGCCGACGAGCTCGTCAAGGCGGGAACGCACGTCCTCGGCATCAAGGACATGGCCGGGCTTCTCAAGCCCCAGGCCGCCGAGTGAGTATTATGAGTGCGAGTACTCTGCCGGTAACGGCTACGATATATATTCAAGTGACATAACTTTGTATCTCAAACGCTGGAAAGTGTACCGGGCTACCGAGTTTACGTGCCGAATCGGCGGTAGAGCCCACTCGAGTAGAGCATAACCGAGGGCGTGTGGCGCAGGATGCTGATCTCGGCGATCCGCGCGGCGCACCCGGCGGTGCCCATCCACGTGCACACGCACGACACGTCGGGCGCGGGCGTGGCCGCCATGCTGGCGTGCGCGCGCGCCGGCGCCGACGTGGTGGACGCCGCCGTGGACTCCATGTCCGGCCTCACCAGCCAGCCCAGCATGGGCGCGCTCGTCGCCTCGCTGCAGGGCACGCCGCTCGACACCGGTCGGTCACATCCCGGTTGAACCACCTAACTTCCTATCCTAACTTACTTAGCGCCGAGATAAATTATTATATTCATTTTCTAAAACACCTAAAATACAACGAAGTAACGGTATTTACAAACGTTGCCTCGATTGAAGATTGATTCTGATCTTATTAATGAAATTTTTAAAGAATCGAATTAACGATGCTGTGATTCATGAAACTAACTTTTGATCTTGATCGTTCGTAGGTATACCCCTTCAAACTGTCTCTGAATATTCCGCGTACTGGGAGCAAGCGAGAACGTTGTACGGACCGTTCGAATGTACCGCGACCATGAAGTCCGGCAATGCTGATGTGTACCTTAACGAAATCCCCGGTGGACAGTACACCAACTTGCAGTTCCAGGCATTCTCTCTGGGATTGGGCAGTCAATTTGAAGAAGTCAAGAAGGCTTACAGGTTAGCTATGTCGAAATGTTTTTACTAAAGCGGGTATACTTACAACAATATTATGTATATTCACAAACGTGTAGATCTTTTCGAAAACAACGTTGACAATCATTGTATAGACATGAGAAGAAAAGGTAAACTAATAACACCTCGTTTCTTAGTATACAAGATAAAATAAGCGTGAAGAAATATTTATAAATTTATTTTTATTGTACTTTGCCGACTAACTCTGTAAGTAAAATGGTGAAAAACTGCAGAGTTTTTTGCCGGTTCTTCTCTGTAGAATCGAAGGTAGCTTTACATTTAATTCAAAACTTAAACAACGTTTCCAAAGTGCTTTTTTGAACCTACTTGTTGTTGTAATATTTGGATTTTGGTCCATTAAATTATTTATATTTCTTTGATAATAATTAATCACAGTTTGAAGTTCGTTTATATAAACCATACCCAAAACTTAGACAACTATAATTGTGTATATAATCTATAATTATATACAAACTTTAAGGTTACCTTACGGTTTGTCTCGATGTCCATTCCAGTCGGATTATTTATTCAAAAATTTAATATCATCCAGGGAGGCCAACCTTCTTTTGGGTGATATCATCAAGGTGACCCCCTCATCGAAGGTTGTCGGTGATCTCGCACAGTTCATGGTACAGAACAAACTGACAGCCTCAGAAATAACAGCAAGAGCCGAGGAGTTATCGTTCCCCAAATCCGTCGTGGAATTCTTCCAAGGTGCCATTGGTATACCATACGGAGGATTCCCCGAACCTTTAAGGTTAGTATATTAGATTACGTCACAAATTGTTGTAACACCACGTGATTCTTTTAACTCATCTAAGTAATTTCATCTGAGATCACGCATCAATCTATAATCAGTTTAAGCCCTACATTTAAGTTATTTACGTACTCACTAGCTCCAGGTCGTTTGATGTGGCCGCTATAAGATTCCTTCCAATTATTATTTAAAAAATATTTTATTTAATATTGTTTAGAGTTATCGCTGAACCATGCAATCAAAAACGGTGTGAAAATAATTCCTAAGTTCTCAGAAGATATACCCAAAATATTTTTATTAAAATTTCAATGAATATAATTAAATATTTTTATATATATACAGGTATTTATTTACGTGATGTGATTGCAGATCAAAAATCCTTAAAGACATGCCGAGAATAGAGGGACGTCCCGGACAAGAGCTACCGCCATTAGACTTCAGTAAATTGAAACAGGAATTACAAGAAACTTACCCAGGGGTAAATTAACTTACTCGAACCAATCCTAATATCCATCCATATTACTTTTATATGGACAAAAGATTTTGTTGACATTGCACAAAAAGAGTTTCCATAACAGAAGTGCTTTAGCTACTTACATTGAGATCAGAGAGAGTAATGTATGTGATGTTGTCCAATATTTATTTATTTATTTAAGAGTCATAAATAAACCCGGACACAGTTTTAAAGAGATTAATGTCATCGACTTATGCCCATACTACCCGGTGACATATAGCGAATTGTCGACGGCAGCCAACAGCTGACAGTTGCTAGACAACACTACCCAACTACCAAAAGATGTTATGATTATGATATTAGCATACGACAAGGTCAAAAGAACGAAACACCGGAAAATTTTAAACTTGTACCTCTATCGGTCATTAGTAGCTGCTTAGAAATGCTTCTGGATATGTGTTCTTGAGGCGCTGATGAATATATTCCTTTCGACACCACATATTAAGAGTGGGTGATACTCTCCTACTATCCAGAAAATACATAAATAAATAAAGTAATGGTTTAATTTCCAGGTTACGGATCAGGACGTGATGTCCGCGGCGATGTACCCGCAGGTCGCGAACGACTTCTTCCGTATCCGAGACAAGTATGGACCCGTCAAACATCTCGACACCAAGACCTTCCTCGTCGGGCCCACGGTGAGCTCTCAGAATTTTTCGAAAGGATAAAATTTATTTAGGTCACCTTAATAGGCATTTAAACAAAAAATAATCTCCCTCTTCGTAACTTTGTATCTATTTTTACACGTACGAAGTCAAGACGAGCAGTTACTTAATAATATAAGAAAATGGAGCTCTTGTCTCAGTGGAGTCTCATTTTATGTAATTTTAACTTGAGATTGCCTTGTAAATTCAGGTTGGTGAAACTATTGAAGTGAAGATCGAGCGAGGCAAGACCTTGGACATTAAGACACTCGCCATCTCCGACGAGATGACGGCGGCCGGAGAGCGGGAAGTGTTCTTTGAACTCAACGGACAGCTGAGATCCGTGTTCATAAGGGACGACCAAGCCAGCAAGGTATACAAATAATTATTTTCATTAATTATACATTTATCGACTTTTCGATCGTTAATAAAAAATAATATATGTATGAAATTTCCACTATGTTACTTGGATTAAATATACGAATAATTTTAATTTTTGTTTTAGGAAATGAAAATTCACCCCAAGGCCGTGAAGGGTGACAAGAATCAAGTCGGTGCTCCCATGCCCGGCACAGTTTTAAGTAAATATATTTTTTCTTTTCCTTTTTATAGTTTAACTTTGATAGTTTACAATTAATAATACTCGCTGTTTAACAAGAATCAGTTGTTATAGACTGAATTATCATTTTATAACTGCGCAAATAAATTTACAAAGTACCTTAAATTCCCTTTTTTTTACATTTAAATATACTCCACAGCTATTAAGGTAAAGGAGGGTGACAAGGTGGACAAAGGCCAGCCAATCGCAGTGTTGTCAGCCATGAAAATGGAGATGATCGTTCAAGCACCACGAGCTGGTACCATAGTCTCCGTGGCCATCACGAACGGTCAGAAGCTGGAGGGAGACGACCTGATCTGTACCATAGAATAAGTATAAATAAGATTCAGTTTCCTTTAAGTTCGTATATCACTTCCAGTCAGACTGCTATTATAAAGTTTTTACAAATTTATACAAAACATCACAATATTGATAAATATACATATAAACTGTTTCATTTTACATTTATCTTTCTCTGAACCGATTTATACTTATTTGAACTTTATCTTTGTTGTGCAAATTTTATATTATATTTTGGAGCGATAAGGGTATGAAATTCGTGAAATTATACAAAAATTAATAATGAATTTTAAATGAAAACAATACCTGTGATATTAACACTATTAAATAGTGTCAACTACCCGCAATACTTAACATCACAGTACAAACACGGATTGTGAATAGATAGGAAATAATTTATACTTTTAGAGATTTTATTTTTAAGAACACGACACGAAGTGTTGATATGTCGAATGGCCTTTTGTAACTTTTAATAATAGAATAGTCATTCCATGTTTTATTTCATTTGAACGATTACAATATTTGTAATAGGATTTAAATGCTGGTAACACACAAAAAGACATGTTAAATGGAGTAAAGACATTTTATACTGTTCTAAATTTTCTAGAGCAAGCGCTTAATGTACAATGTTTTTTTTACATATTTAAAATAATAATACTTTGTTTTATGGTTGCGTGCTTCCAATATGATTTGTTATCCTTTTTATTGTTAATTTTTCATATTTATAACTTAATAAATGTTTTAAATATTTAATGTGTTTTAGTTACATTTAAAGATATAAAATAAAAAATAGTCAATTCCAGGGCAAGAATTTTGATCGAGATATACATACTCTATGGTATTTATGATAGATTCGTGCAAAATGGCGATTTGATGTCGGGGATGTTGCTTTCGTAACTTCAGAATTTAGTTGAATAGTATTGTAGTGGAAAATATAGCAGATTTATTAGCAAATCGAATGTAACATATAAATATAAAGATTTTCTTTACTCCTCCTGCTATTCGAATATACAATACAAATACTTGGTAAAAAGATTTACCACCATCTCGTCATTATATTTCACGACAAAGAATTTGTTACTTCTTCATGTTTATAGCGTTACATTTGTTATAGTTACAATATCTAGATGCGAAAACCGTGCGTTGGCCTTAAAAATTTAAAGCAAAACTAGGATTTTAGTCAGTTTTTAAACAATTACGTTTTAAAGTATATATGTTTATCTCAAGAAATAAGAGGGATTTGACGAGGTAAAAGTATCACATAAAAAGCTATACCCGAACAAAATTATAGCATGAAATGGCAAATGATAAGAGATTATAGAATGAAAGGTCATAATCAATTTATATGGAGTATAATTTAGTACTAGTTTTACACAATATCAATTCTACCGTAACATTGTTTAAGAATATACAGATTTTAATATGCAGAATCAATCAGCAGGACAAGGATAGCAGGCCTAACGTATGGCAATTGTTATATTAATTCGATAACAACATTTAAAAAAAAAATGTAATAGACATTTTTTTCTTACTTCTTCGAAATTTCAACCTAAACAAATACTTTAAAGGCTCAATTCCTTTGATCGAAAATTATTAAAGTACAGCCCACAAGCACGAAGTTCACATCAAAAAATATTCCTTATATATAAATATAAAAAGTCTTTCATCACTATCATCTTTTCCTGTATATTTTTTTTTTCTTTAAAACTTAGTAAAGCTAGTAATTATACCGTACCGGAAGATTTAATAATAATATCTTCATTTGTTATTAATTACAAGCTAATAAGACAAGCACCCACTCATCAGATATTCTACCGCTAAACAGCAATTCTTTACTGTATAAATCTTGACCGCGTGAAATGGTAGCAGCATTTTACCGTTGAATTGCAATTCCGATCCTCTGGGCAAAAAATGATCCAGCTCCCCTGTCACCAGGGCAAGCAATGAGGTGTATTGTTGTGTTCCGGTTTGAAGGTGTGTGAGATAGTTTAACTGCGGGCACAGGGGACGTAACATCTTAGCTCCCAAGGTTTGTTGCAATGGTTATTATTTCTTAAAGCGCCAATTTCTATAGATGGTGGTGACCGCTTACCATCTGGTGGTCCATTTTCATTCGCAAAAAGATGCTCATTATCTCATGATAACGAGCTTTGCATGAAATCTTGTACATCTTAGTAAAAGTAAGTACACTTTTTTTCTTAACTTTTCCTATGCATTTGTACGTAGAGTTAATTAGAGGATCTTTCAGTGTTATTTAATCATCGATGACCTACCTTTACTAAGCTACAAAACATAGGATAGATACTAAAGTTATAGGCTTAACATTATTTATTACTTAAAGACAAAATGGGGAACTTTATGATATACATTAAAAAAATATAATATACTGTTGTAAAAGAAAGTTATTTGTTAATTAACTGCTGCAAGTTATTTGTACGGTGTATTTATATAAGTTGTATGTATCACTCTTGAAATTATTTAATAACGTTTTTTTCTTTATTGGTTAAGTTAAGAATTAAAGTAAAACAGTACAGTAATGTAAAATAATGTAACAACGTTCCCGGTTCCAGCGTATCAACAAGAGAGCTTCAATTTCCCGCCAATGTTTTCTTTTTTTTTAATGTTGCCCGCTTCAAAAATCGTAGCGACAACACTTTGTTGAAAATATATGGAAATATAGAAAATTTAATAAGTCTACAGCTGATATAGAATTTTATAAGATTCTTAAATGCACCTAAGCAGCACGTTAAATAAAATGCAAACTTTCATGAGCCCTTGGGTTTGAAGAGTTTATTTTACTATTTGTCACGGCAACCGAAGACGTATTCTGTAAAAATTGCAACTGGCTATACCTTCGATTCTAAAGTCTTTACAACACTAAAAAGTCTTAAAAAACCAAAGCTACCCCATAGTTTGAATATACATATATTTAAATTGTATTTGGTGAACATTAGAAATTAGCAGAAAATACACAATTCTTAAATATGTTTTAAAGCAAAAAATGGCATATGCAATAATTAGTAGGTACTCTATAACTTCAATTGTCTTTATACAAGGGATTATTCAATTTCTCTAGTTATCTTTTCTTTAGATATAATATTGTAATAAGCTTAAGTATAATTTAATATCAAAAGCAAAATTGTCAGCAATGTTCGTTCTAATTTCTATACTTTATAAAAGACATAACAAAAAAAACTATATAAAACCTTTTTTGATTTTTTATGCCCAATATAAAAAAGTATTTTAAAATAATTAGGAACATTCAATTATTAAAGTAAAATATTGTGACTTCGGGGGCAAAACAACTTAACCTTAACGGACCAATAATTTTGGTGTCTAATTAAAAAAAAAAATCCCTTAATATTTACTTAATTTTCCTTATTGTCAGTATAATTAATTATTTCAGTTTAAATTAATATGTTTTTTAATTATAAATGTAAGCTCACACATTCTGTAAAAACAAAAGAAAAATGAAATTCAAAAAATAAGGAAAGGAAAGTATAATGATTAATTAAACGAATTCGATTATAGAGATAGTTTTGAATATTTATAGAAAACTATGATTAATTTATTTTAATTAAATTCGAAAACAATATTCAGCATTATTTAATCACAACATAATATAATAGTCTATGATCCCAGGCTCTCTATTGTCTATTCCAAACACATAAATAACTTTGACATAGAATTGACGCAATATCATTGGTTGAGATCTTGAATAATCTATAATATTAATTATGGATTCTTAACTACATACTTATCAGACTCGGACATAAAAATAAACCTCGAAATTTTAGTTAGCAAACTGTAAAATTACGTAAATAGGTCTAGTATGATGGAATCTAATTATATAACATCACGACTAAGGCATTCCTTAATATAAAATCGTACAAAATTAGCGACAATTAAGACCCATGTCTTAAACCGTACTTTCCAAATGGATTAAGAGTTTTGCCATTAATAATGTTAACTATCTTAATATTTTTGTTTGACTTTATAAAATTGTAAATCAATCACAAATTAAACAACCGACTGTCGATACATAATATTGAGAAATATTCTACAGATACTTATATATTACAAAATATGCTACAACCATCGTCTTATAAGAATATACAAATATTTTTTGTATAACGGATATGGGTCCTTACGCCTGATCATGCCCCCTCTTCCCCACCACTCTACTCCTACGTTCGTGGCGCGTATTCCATATACTTCATTACTATATATATAACAATAATAAGGTATTTATTTTACTAACGAAACTCTGACTCAAGAATGAATTTATTTTTATTTGTCTTACTACATATTTGATTATTATTTTTCTTTAAGATATATATATATATAATTGAATTCTTAACAAAATTCTTTCAATAACCATCAACTTCGATGTCTCACATCTACCGGGCGTCCGTGACGGCCACGTTTAATAATATTAAGTATTTAGTTAATTTACAATTACATACAGTGCAAGGCTAAACATCAGCTAATCAAAATTTACTTTTATTATTAATAGCATGACGATTATTGTGGATTTTGTCTTTGACATTTTTATTTTATTATGGGACTGGGTCGAGACCACCTAGAGCTCATTTTCTAGGTGAAGGCTAGATCCCGAAATAGTTTAAACACTAAATAATAAACATTTTTAATATACAATAATTCTCATTAATTTCAATCTAATTCCCCGGGATGTAACAGCGATTTATCTATTTGGGCGTATTTAAATGAATCTGCTATTTCTTGGGGAAGGTCTGATAATTTGGCATCTGGGATGGAATCGTCTAGATCATTTGTTGAGTTAACTGAGTTTGGGTCACTGAGGCTTAGACTGGTGTCCGCCTCATCTCCATAGCATCTACGCTTGTGGTCTGAAGGTAGATTGCGGTAGGAGGAATTCTCTACCCTGATTGCTTGAGTCGTATTGCTGAAAGAGATTAGCGTACAATTTGAAATACTTGTCAAACAAATAGTTTTTATTCCTTTATAGAAAACATAATAATATATTTTTTACCTAGTCTTCCTCAAAATAGGACGTCCCATTTCGACTTGTAGCTCCAAAGAGTATAACTTAGCCAATGACTCTAATTTTTCTTTCTCCACGGGATCTTGAAAACTCGGCAATTTAAGCTCGGTTTGGCACGAATCTTGTAAAAATTTCGACAACTGCTCATTCGCTGCGCTTAATATGAGGAAACCTGGCCTTTCGTCGCGTATCCGTCGACATCCTGCTCTTATTTCGCGTACCTCAGACACCCCTGCGTTACCCATTGAATTTTCACTGCAATAGTGATCACTCTGGGGTGATTTCTCGCTTATATTCAAATCGCTCGACGATGTCTTCTGTAAAGTGAAATTTGTGCGCGGCGTCTGATTAAATTCCTCCTTTTTTTCAGACTTCTCTTGAAATTCCTGAAAGGAATGAAAAAACGTCTCATCGGCGTTCTGTCCGGATACCCCCGCGTTCATGACGTCGCTGAATGTTGAATATGACGAATGCGGCAATATCTCCTTCTCTTTTAAAGCTTCGTCTTCGACATCGACGACTGTTTTCGAGTCCGACATCATTGCGTCATCGTCGTTTCCCGAATCCACTTTAGCTCTTTTCTTCTTGTATCTATTCTTACAACTAGCCCATCCGCCTTTAACTAGAAACTTTTCTTTCTTTAACCTTTTCGGTGGTGGCATGTTGCTTACAGATTTCGTACAATTGTTATTCACAGATTTTGATGATTTGAATGTAAGGCTTTTATTGAAGACTTTGAGCTCCTCGATGCCAGGCCAGTCTGTGAGCTCATCGTCACCTTCTCGATCGCTGTCATTGGTTATTACTCCGTCAGAGTCGCTGCTGCTCAAAGAGCTGCTCTCGTTGCCCGTGCAGTCCATACCACTGTTTGAATCGTCGAAATGTAACGGATTCCTCAAAACATTAGGCGGGTGAGATTTATTAAGCATCTTATACTTTCGATGGTACTTTCCATCTATTTTGCCTGTACTTGTGGTGGCACAGAAAAACGGCGGCAAATCTGTCGCTATTCTATAACCCGTGAGTTTAGAGAGCGTTGGTGTGCCGTTTTTAGACAAATTTTTATAGACGAAGTTAAAGCTAGAGCTTCCCGGCAATGATGGAGTATTTGTAAACGAGGAAAATTTTGCTTCTTCCGTGTTATGAGATTTGAGGACGATTTTTCCCGGCTGCAATACTGTATCTTTTCTCTTTTTATCCGTGTCGTATTTTCTTGATTTAATATCGTTTTTAAAGAAAGCAGATTTGGATGAGCAGCCTCCGCTAAATGATCTCTCTCTCATCTCGCATCCATCGCCTTTGTCTCTATGTGACCACTTGCGTTTTCCACAAAATGCGTTTCTGTAAATAAATAAAAATTAAGATAAATAATAGTGACATTAAAATTTAATATCTTATAAAACTAAAGTTTATTGAGCTTATTCATGGATTATTCTCCCTGCCAGGTAAACTGACCTCTCCTGTTTTTGTTTACCGCCGTGTAGTAGTGGCGAGACACTGTGAGTCGGATTCGTGATCGTCACTGGCAAGGCATTCGGCTATAAAAAATAATTACAAAATTAAGGTAAACTGTTACTTTTAGTATTTATATATGAACCTAAAAAAATATTTGACATAAACAAACAAAATCAACCAACCGGTTTTTATTTTGTATGCACAAGGTTTTTTATTTAAATGTAGAAAGCAAATCAAATAAAATAAAAAATAATATGAATTAAATCAAAAAAATATATATTTAAAAAAAAGAAACAAAAATATTTGTCAGAAGTGGGATTCGAACCCACGCCCTCAGAGAGGACCAGAACAACTCGAACCCGTTCTGTACGGGCAAGGGAACCTTGAGTCTGGCGCCTTAGACCGCTCGGCCATCCTGACTGATAACAAATGCATCGAAATAACCGTTCGTTTACTACTACTGATCATCATTTTTTTAATTTTTATTTTTGCGTAGTAACAATGATTAATGATTATTACTTTATAGTACGTGTTTATATTACTTTCATTAGCGACAACTTTATAACTTTCTTAATCGAAAATGTTACATAATAATGTATTATTTCGAAAAAAAATCAATGTCGAGATTACAATAGAGGATTACTACATTTAAACTATTTTTAAAGCTAATTTAATATAGCCAATTTGGTAATATTGTTGATTGATTTTTTTATTTATGTCAATATTACATCACAAACAATTATATTGTAAGGAATTTATATTCCAAATTTAAAAATAGCTGTATAAAGTAGCTAAACGGTAACAAAAATACTGCCAGCATTTTCCCGGCGAATTTCAATTCCAATTCCCAGAGCAAAAGGTAAACAAAATGTCACTTAAAATAACCACTTTTACTCCAAGGTTCAAGTGTTAATAATATAATTATTATTATTTTCTATTATTACAAAATAAGTAAATTAAATTATTAGATATACACAGGTATGTTGTCTATATTAAAATATGATTCCAGGAAATAAATATATATTATTTTATTGATTAAAGTAAATAGTAAGCAGTAATTTATATTATATTCATTAAATATTACTCAAAAGTTTTACTTTTAATTATAACAACCTTTATATACCTAATCAAACAAATGAGCATTAATACTTATTTTCTAATAATTATATACATATATAAATAAATAATGTAGTTGTAAAATCATACTTCGAGCACACAATGTTTAAAATAAATAAATTAGAAATATTGTGTGCTAGTAGTACTTTATATACCTAACTTTTATATAAAGTATATGATTTATAAATATTAGTAAAGCGTTATTATTGAATTTCTTGATAAAATAAGGATTAACTTACCTCTGTAGTAATACATAATATCTCTACAGGCGGTGTATGTTTACCATCAGTATACTCTACTGGCATCTTTTTATACTTTCTTTTCCTCCTAGCATTAGCTGGCCGAGTTGGTGAAAAATTTTCATTGAACGAGTCAGATTCAAAATTACCAATCTGGCAATAGTGTCGAGACTTAAGGTTTGTTGATTTGTGTATGTTGAGATGTGGGTCATCGGAGTCTGACAGTGGTTGTGTGATGAGAGGTGCCTGAGGCGGGCTACTTGAACTTCCATCTTCAGCGAGGCTTACTGCTATTGCAGCTGCTGCAAAATATGTATTTATTCAAAAATTTATAGGTCATCACATGAATATAAAATAAATTCATAGTAATTTAATCAAAATTGATAATATGTTAGTGTCAACGAACACAATAAAGGTGGTTAAATAAATAGTTTAATTGAGAAAATTATGTAACATCAATTATATTTTTGTAAATTGTAAATTAGTTAACTTATTTAAACTTACTAATTTTAAGGTAAGTACATTATACATACCAATTTTCAATAAATAACCATATATATATACATTTAATAATCAGGATAATTTTGAGACAAACCAACCAACCAACTAAAATTTAATTTTAATTTTTCTTTTAATTATTTTGATGTCTCTTTAATTACTGAAAACATTAATATTAAGAGTGGGAGAAAATTATGAGATGCTTATTTTATCACTAATGGAACAAAGTTTTGGAAAAAAATGAAACTTGTTAATTGAAACTTTTAGTGTTCTGCAAGTACTGATTTAATGATTTTTAATAATCTTGATAGCTTTGAAGTGATCAAACTATTTTTTATAACAATTGAATGGGTCGTAGTTAAATCTAAAATTTACCAAACCCATAACTAGAGGATATACTGATATAAAAATATAATTAAAAAAAACTAACGCAAATTCCCCGCGGACCTGGTACGTCGACGCAGTCCGATCTTCCGACGTTCTTGCCTTCCACAATTGCTCTCTTCTAAAGCCAGATTTAAATCATGAGACAACCTTTCCATCGTCTCTAAGCAATTTACACACAAACACTCATTATCAACAATTTTTTACATATGCGTTGACATCTAGAACGTACTATACGACCGGCACTATTTTATTTACACCTTTATTTGCCCTACTTCTATCGCGTCCTTTCACTAAATTAATTTTAAAATTTAATTTGAAGCACTATTTTAATATTGTTTCTTCAGTCTTATTACAATAAAAAAGTGAAAAGTCAATGTTATATTCAACAAGTTATAATATTTCAAGCTATTAATTAAAACGTATTATGCGAATCCGGAAGATATTCTATTTATTTTGCAAGCTTCATATTCTTAATTCATCGAAATAATTGAAGTTTAAGGAACTATAACAGAAAAAAAGATCGAGAATGTATTACGAAAAATATAATAGGTACACATCAAAGATTAACTTTGAGCAAGAACACTATGAAATTGTAAACTCGAACTCGATGAATGAAAAAGTAGAATGTCGATAGTGTTGCAAGCCAATAGTGAAAGTAGTATAATATGTGTTATTCATAAATATTGTTGTAGTAAAACTAGTTATATCATAATGATGTAACGATTCAATAATTTCTAGTCATGGAATTGAAAGCAATTTTATCGTTAAGTTTCAATGAAATAAATACAGCATCCAACGTCATAATATGTTTTAAGAGGCGACTATTTAGGCGCAAGCTACTAATGGTAGGCAACACTGAGACTTATTTCAGTTGACATTCTCAACTCACGACATTCATTAATGAACTCATTTATGAATTAATGAAATATTTAATACAATACAGAATGTATTGTGTTAATTGCACATAAACAATATGTTTTTAACAAAAAATAAAAAAATATAAAGAATTATCATAAAAATAAAAAAATAGTCATAAGATACATAAAATTTTAATAGATGAACATTATATCAATAAAAAATCTTAACGATTTCTTAGGTTATTAGCTTGCAAATACTGATGCCTTGGATTCAAATCCCTGATCGAGCTATTTAAGGCGCTGGAAAATCATAAAGCTTTTGTTGAATCACCTGAACCATGTAACTGTAACGAGGCTGTCCCTGAACGATATAAAATCAAACATGATTATGCTTGTTTAGGCGCGATCGGGGACGTAATGGATATGTAATTTCGTATATACGAGGGATACGAGTATATGAATAAAATTTTACCGATTTTATTTAAGGCTACAGATCGATTCAGATAGTTTGAGTTACGGATATAAGATTATTTAAAAATTGTAAAAGAAACACCAACAAGATAGATTTTACTTTATTGGTAGTCTATTATTTAGTTCTAGATAAAAAATCACAGAAAATAAACAAATAGCTTCCAAATGAGATTAGATAAACATTTTTTTTAAATTTTGAATACGGTTTACGGATAGATTTTTATTTTGGATATCCGATAGTTTCGGTTACGGCTAGGTAGCTCCAAGCATCCCTGTTACGGATAAAGGATTTTGACAAAATAGTTATAATATGCATATGATTCTTATTTTACATTTTGATTTTCTTTCAACAGTGAACATAACTTACAGCTAATTTGAGAACTATAAAGCGGTAGATTGGGTATTAACATAATAAAAGTAATAAAGATGAGGTGACCTCATCTTATGTTTATTTGAAAAAAATAATTGAAATATTATTTTTTTTTGGTCTTTGAATATAATTAGCTTCTTCCAATATTTCAGCTATTGTTACCTGTATTTTTTAAATATAAAATAAAATTAAACAGTATTTCAATATTTTCAATCATTAATAACGAACGCAACCAATGCTATATACGGCTGTCTTCGTAGTGACCGTTGATAAACATATGTCAATTTGTGCGCCAATTTTTCTTCTAAACTAAATTGATGGGATAATAAAGTTTGTTGTTTAACAGCAAAACGAAATTTTTTACGAGACGTGTCCACTGAATGAAACATATTAAAAGTGTTTAGTTGGGATTATTAAGTATAAAGGTAGGTACTTTAATTTACAAGTAAAAATATTAGTTTACGGTAAAACAGCAATTTGACTTAAAGCTAATTTTAATAATCGCTACAAGTTAACTCAGTTTTTATCTTATAGACATATTAAATGAAATTGAGGATTGTTTCTAAAAATTATATATTTCATTATAATTATTTTTGTAAATTTAAGTCTAGGACTTGAGTAGCGTCGTGTTCGTCTTACCAGCATAGATGCCATTTGTTACCACTTACCACCGTTCAGGTCAGTTTTAATTGGTACTGATGTATTTGTCAACTCTTAATAATGATAAATCTACTCTAACTGGGCTAGATAAAAATGATACTGCGTTTTTTTTATTACATTTCATTAATTTATGTGTCATCATTTTTACCTACATCACTAAAAAATAACATTATACATTCCTAATCTTTCAATGCTTCTTTTATTTCACTTGTTTAGTGATTTACTAACTATTGCATTAAAACAATCATTTAAAAACTTTTTTTTTAACTATAATTAGCTATGATTAATAATATAATTAATCATAAATAAACTCATCAAGGATATAACACAAGTAGCATACAACAGTTATACTGAAACAAGATTATATTTCTAAAATAATACTATATTAATTTATCCCAAAAGTTTATGATTAAAACAGTTCTAGTGTTTATTATGTTGATATTTTTATAATATCATTGATTTCCTCAATACTTTATTTACTTTAAATAATCACTAATATGACCTACATATAATAATCTACACACATTATTCTTTATCAACATAGGTACATAATTTGTTCTTAGCTTTGATAACAAAATAATATTTTAAAATACACAAAATAATATCACAATTTATGTATTAATAATAATAATTACACTCTGAAAATAGCAAACACTTATATCTGGCCTTAGACCAGCTATAATCTGATTTTCCTGAAATTTAAGATCTAATTTTGAAGTCGGCATCTAAATTTGTTAAAATCAATATTAATGATATTGTATTAAATTTTATGTGTTAAATTGTTCAAGACATTTAATAATTATGTTTAAATTCTTCAAGAGATTTAAAATTATATAAAGTTTTCATCCCTGAAATTTGCTATTATAAAATGGTTATCTCTATAGCTTGAAATACTCGGCTGTAAAAATCTGCAACTGTCTTCCTTCATCTCCATGTAAAAATTTAACTCAAAGCACCTTTAAACAAAGTACAAATTTGATTTCTTGAATCAGCTGTTTTAGATAATATGTATATACATATAAGTATATAAAATAGCCCTCTGCGTGGTAGTTGGATTGTCACTTAAATAGTAATATTCACTCAATTCTGCTCCAACTTTTTTTGTTATTATTATAACATTTTTACTACTACTTTTATGGTTTTTATAATCTAATATTATTGATGTTACTTAAGGACAAGGTAAGTCAAGTCCAGCCGAAAACCTGTGCTGTATTCAGAATCAGCTATATGGAGACTGCTTATTTTAAAACACCATTATATCTAATTATCATTATTATTCATTTGGCATAAAATAAAGATTCTTTATTCCTAAATTAAGTTATTCATAGACTTTCATTACACAAATTAGATCATAATTATTTTCTATGTTTTATAGGATATATACACTTTATTCCTTTCATCATTTTAATTATTTATTTCTAGCTGAACTATAAAATTAATAAAACATCTGGTTTCTTTCATTCTATGTTTTATGGCAGCTTTACACTTAATTCAACAGTATAACATGACGCTTCAAAAGTGCTTTTATGATGCTACTTGAATAAAAAATATTTTGATTTTATATTATCATATAAAGGTCTCTTTGCTTGCAAATAAAATGGCATACTCATATCTTAGTCGTGTTTTTCATCTTATAAAACATTCTAACAAAATCATTTGCTTTTTTGCTGTGCAATATTTAATTATGTAGTATACTGGTATATTCCACAATAATTTCAGAATTAGGGTGATGGAGGCGTCACCAGACGCTCCAAGACGCACCCGCGCTGCACTGGCAGAGATTCCGGCACGATTAGACCGCCTGCGCGTTACTCCCCTGCGGCCCCTTACCAACACCAGGGAGGTATCGCCGTCCCTCCCGCCAGGGTACCTTAGCCCTGCGCCATCACCTGATGAGTTCCTGATCCAGCAAAGAGGTTTGTTATAGCTATTATTTTAATCAGTATTGAGCACATTTTACTTGTATCAGAAATAAATTAATTTTCTAAAGAAGATCTTATTTTGTGAGGATGTGTCTTATAATATATAGATGAAATTCTGCTTAAAAGTTTAGTTATTTTGGAACTTTTGAATTTTGCTTAGATTTATAGAATTTAATTAAATATGATTTAACTAGCATTTTATGTATGTAAATGATAAAAAGTGATATTTTGAAATATACAATGTTTTTTTTATGGACCCAGTATGGGAGCATTTACAGGATAAGGACTTTAAGAAACGTCTATTAATTTGCTGCAATCAATTTTGACATACTAATGTTTTTTGTCAATGCTTTGTTCACTTCTAGATATTTTACAATTTAAGGTCACCTAAGGGTCACATATATAAATCTTGATATAACATGAAATTTTGTTTGTATTAAGTTTTTCCCCGAAAACAATAAATCATATTATGTTATATGTGTTTGTCTGCTTGGAGCCTTTTGATACCAGAAAAGCTAAAATAGGAAATTTTAAAATAACATAACATTCATCCTTCTAGGTCGCAAACGTCTGCCAGTGACATGGTCGCCCGACATTGATTTAAAGCGTTCAGCTTTTCAGTCTACGGTCCGCACACCACCTAAAAATACACCAGGACGAAACTCACCGCCTAGGCTTGGTGTAACATTACGTTCTACCCCAAGAAAGCGTCTTCTATTAGGTGATGTTGAACGAGTCCCACTCACCCCAGAAAAGATTGACTTTAGCGACATTAGTACGCCGCAAAAATTTAAAATCACAAGCCCGCTCAAATTTACTCCGCCTATAAAGCGATCTCGTCTGGAACATACCTTCGATGGAGAATTTAAGGGGCCGCTAGACACGGCTTTGAAAGGGCTCAGTCCGACACAGCTTATACACATGATAAAGAGAATAACTCATAAACATCCAGACATTGAACAAGATATACGAAAAGAAATGCCGACACCCGATTTATCACCTTTGGAGGAAAAACTATCTTATCTTAAATCAAACATATTTAAAAGCCTTCCAACATCACGCTTGACATCTAAGACTGACTCCCCCGCTTATTCGCGGGTCGCAACCCATCTCGCTGCTTTTAAAAAGTGCCTCATTGAGCAAGGAAAGGTTTTGGTTGATTCTCAACATTGGGAAACTGTTATGAAATATGTATTTCTCGCTTGGAGTTATGTAAGGGCTACACCGGTTTGGGATAATCAGCCTCATAATGCGCAGCGAAAGCAGTGCTTTAAAGCGCTAACAAATTTCTGTATGACGGCACTCAAAAAGGGTGATTTTGATAGCTATTTTATGGCAGATGTTCAAGATAAACTGCAAGGCATGGAAGCTGATAGTGAAGAGGTCCAATCTTGCCTTAAATATGTTCAAGGACATTTGCGCGATCATTAGTTAAATTAATGTAATAATGCAGAATGGTATTTTTTGATGAAGTGGTAATGCCACAGGATAATGTTTACGAGAGGTTATTGAAACCTCTTTGAGGCTTCAATACTTTTTAAACTTCCAATACTGTAAATCTAGGACAATCAAATTAATTTTCTTTTTTATTTTGCTTAACAATGATTCATTGTAAATAATTTGATGTAAAATATGTGCGGTTTTCACTATTAATGATGAATTTTGTTTGTTTTTTTTTTTACATGTTAGATTTAAGAGCAATGTAATTATTATGAGCACATAGTTTTAAAATCTTTGAAAACTTGTTCTATGTAAGCAAATTTAAATTTCTTCTATTTGGAAAATATTTTACTTTTGTAATATTATCTTTAATATTTTCATTAACTTGTTAGTAGCATTAAGATATGAAATGCCAAATACACTTGTCAATGAGGGATTTTCAATTAATTCTGTTTAATAAAGATTAATTCACATTAATAAATAATACTAAGTGTCACTTGGTTTTGATTTCATATTATGTTTAAAAAAAAGCTGAAAATCCCTTATAAACTCTTTTTAACTCGATGTAAATTAAATAATTTTAGCAAATATTATCTGTAGCAAAACCCAATATTAATTTAGATTTTTTTTTTATAATTATTTTGTCTTTTATTTTGTATGAAAAAGGAGGCCTTAGATAAAAGTGATTTATCCTCGATATATGTAAGTGTAGTAATTAATAATTGGATTTTAATAATTGGTTACTTGTTTAGGTTTATTTTAATAAATTGTAATGTCTGTAAAAGTTGTATGTAAAGTCTTAAATAGTTCCGGCCTTAGTTCTTTATGAAAAATCAAGAAATCAGTTAGATAATCCATATCTGATTAAATTCAGTTTAATTAAATAGTCGTACCGTTTTATCCTTAAAGACAGATGAAATAAGTTTGCTATTAGAAATGTTTTTTTTTTCCAATAAAATGCGCAAACAGTTTCAAAAAAAAACAAATTGAACCATACTCCTAATACGGAACGTTAGTTACATCATAAAATAATATTATCAACCTTGTCATGCATTTTTGACAAAATTATAAAACAAAAGAACTGTCCTACGTAACATGGCGATATAATCTGTACCCTGTCGGCACAACTAAAAGCCATTAAACTAACAATTGAATTGAAAAAAAAAAAACTGATTTATTAATCAATCAGTAAATTTGACAAAGGCGGGATATTTGGCGCCCTTTTCAGTTTGACACATCAAAAACAAATGAGTCTGGGATCGGTTCTTCTTAAAAATCATATTCGATAAAAATGTTTTTAATGTTAAAACTATGTATTTCACAGTGTGCCTTAAAATGTACCAATTTTTTTTTTTAATCGATCGTAGTTTGTTTTATAAACAATATATCCTACGATATTCTTTGATACCAGTTTGAATTATGTATAGAATGTAAGGTAAACATTATTTTCCAATAAATCGTGTTGAATAATATTTTTGTTTATTATTTTCCAACAAGTTGTTTTTCAAAATTAATAATGAAGTATTTTTTACATTGGTCCTTACTAATTACAGTTTTATTGTTAATTAAATAATGATCATTAAGGTAGTTAAGCAATTAATTAATTGTAAGGAAATAAATTAATTAATTATGTAATCTTCATTTTATTTACAACTCATTTACTAATGAGTAATTTAGACAACACAATATAATATATAAATAACGTGGACTTGTACTAAAATCATCACTTCATCTCTGTACTACAACGAGTAATATTCTTTAGTGATTCCGATAAATTACTGAAAATGGATTTCAATTTGTCGGAAATTTGTACTTTATTGGCCGAGAGAATTGAAGACTATAAAATTGTTGCCAAGAAACGCAGAATGCAAAGAGGTACACAGACTTAATATTATATTAATTTATATGTTCAAGTAGTTTTCTTGAAACTATTTTATAGTTGCTAAAAAAGTATTAAGCATATATAATCTACATATCCTCTGGGATATTATAATCAAAACAATTAAAACCAGTAAAATCGTGTAAATATAGTATATTCCATGATTTAATTATCTATGTTTGATAGTGTTGGTGTTTTATATTAACTGTTTAGAATATCTTTAAATAATATTTCGAACGCAATTTTGTATAAATGTCAGATGGAATTCAATCATTTGTCTATGTCTATGGGCGGTGATAACTATTTATATGTGGTCAATTTGCCAATACGCCTATTCTAAAAAAATCCAAAATGTTATCTTACTACACCATGCTGCTTAAGCACAGTGTAGTAAAAACTTAATTCTTAATTAAGCTGTTCGCTGTCCAGTGCTCTTTGTTACTATTTTTAATTTTTTAACTGTATCTTTTTATTTAATTTTTAATTAATATTATTTTAGAAATCAAATTACAAAAAAACAAAAAGCCGAAGTTGAGCACAGTACAATCTCCGAAGAATTTTAAGGCTGACGGTAAGTAATATTTATATTATGTTTAAAACAATAACACAACGATATTCTTGTGCCTACTAAAATTATAATAGAAAATAAAAAATAAATAAAAGTAAATGTTATCTTTTGTCACAGATGTGCAAATATTCGCATCAACCCCAAAGTCAATAACTAAATCTAAAGTTGTGAGAGACAGTTTTTCATCAGTAACTAAAGCTTCGCCATTCGTAACACCAAACAGACGGCGAGTTTGCCAGCGAATAGTTACGAATCCGAGGCGACTGACTTTTAATGAAACGGAGGATTGATGATGAAAATAATTTAACAACTGCAAAGAAAGAAAAACAATAATGATAAAAGCCTTTAAGGAACTCAACGCCGAACATGGTGTATCAATGATATTGATATGAAACATTGACTTGAATTATTTAATTACATCATTTAGAGGAGACACGTATGAAAATAGCGTAGTGAGTTCGAAATTTCACGAGTGAGATGCGAGTGAGTTCCTAGCAGAACAAAATAGCACTGCAGATGTCGATCTAAAATTGTTCGTGTTTTTTTTTATAAATAAGAATTGGATAATTTATACAAAAACTGATATAATAATATAATAGATACTTATTAAGTTATTGTTACAAAATGTATAGCTGTTATATAATTTAAAGTAATAAATTTAGGATTATATTTTGTTAATTATTTGTAAAGGTTGTTTTAAGAATTAGTCAGTCGTGTTATTTATTTTATGGTAAATATGTATGTTACATTTATTACAATAAAAATATTTTTCCAAACGACTCTTTCAATAGCATGTTATTTACATTATTAGTATACATTATTATGATTGTTGATATAATGAGTAGTTTTTACGGCTGTGTGTGATAAGATTCGTGCCGGATTGCCAGGACAGGTGAATAAAAATGAAAGATTATTCTTTTAAAAATAGATATTGTCTATTTAAGTATTTAGGAGTTTGCAGTTTTAGTCTTGATCCCAGGTGACGATATATAAAAAAGTACAATCAGTGCTTTTTAATTTTCACGTTAAATATCTACTTACAAAAATATAAATATCCTTGGTGGTTGAAATTCGATCATAATTATTAAATTAAAGAATACGGATTGTGTGAATTTGTAAGCTTCGACCAATTTTTTTGTACTCTTTTTTTTATAATAATCAATAAATAAATAACCAAAAAAAAGTCGGTAGACAAACGATTTAGAAAGAGGTACAGAACCGTTTTGTCCTTGCCTTATTATGCTTTATAATATTGTTATTAAATATATATGATGGTTGAAAAAGAGTAACTAATGAGTTTCTAGATGGTTCTTTCACAAATAATCTACATCCTAACTTGTGGTAGCAGATGTTTTGAACTTGAATGAAGTAAATGTTTATTTAGAATATAAATAAAAATCCTCTATTCATCTATCCGTCATCTGTCTATAACAAATTATTCAAATGGTTTAATTAAAACTTCTGTAACAATTAGGATAATAGTCATATTTTTTTCACATTTAGATTTAAATTAAAAATGTCATCAGAAAAAATAAAAATGTTATTGTTATTGCTTATCATCTAGCAGTGTGATCAGACAGACAAATAACACTAAATAAACTTTATATAATTAAAATTATAGACGTCAATATTCTTAATCAAATTCCCGGTAAAAGAGCTTGAAGCAAGCTTATATTCTAACGCTAAGCAGCAATACTTAATTCCGACTTGAAGGGTGAGTGAGTCAGTGTAACAACAGTTAAAGTTCCCAACAAGGGGTCGCATTTGTTATATACATACTTAAGTCCCATTTGTCCATCCACCTACTGATGCCATAAAAAGTATACTTGACCTCATGAGAGGTAATATAATTTTGTTTACAGAGGTTTGCAGGTTAACATAATAACTATTGTGTTCTATTATTATTATTATATTATTATTATCCTAATAAAGTAAGTATAGAAGAGATATCTAGGTAAGTTTTGTTCCTCCGTTCCTCCGGATGTCCTACCTCTTCTTCCCTCCCCAAAAAATAATTTTAGAGACCTTCTGGGCGCGTCTCATTGATGGTCTTACACTTGATCATTATTGGCAAGGCGCCTTGGAAGGCGCGGCAGTCGGGTTTTTCGCACCCCCTGCACCCTGGTCTGAAACGGGGCTGAGACCCTACTCATACATAACCTTGTGGCGTAATGTCAACTATAATAGAACTAAACAAAGACAAATAAGTTTAGATGTAGACGATTTTACTACTTCTTACCAATTAACATATTCTTAACAATCTCCTGGTTTAATGTAGTATGAATGGATAACTATATTGTACTACAGGAACAAAATACTAGTAATATTTGTATTTTTATATATATTATTTATTAAAAACTAACTAACATTCACCATCTAACGATCTCTTTACTGTGAAATACAAATACTACTTTGTACTGCTGAGTTTCATATCGAATGGTGAGTGCACAAGTGTTATTATAATAACAATCACAAGGAACATAACAAATTATATATCGTGGTTGACGCCTTTACGATCTAAGAAGTGGTCTATATAATATCAGTGTTTATGGTGAAGCAGCCAACTTGCTAAAAAACGAGTTACCCATGTCACCTGGTGAGCGGTAAAAACCAGCGGTACCCTCTTCGTCTCTTAGACGCCACGGGATCTTTTTAGCATGCTTCCGTGACACCCAGGACTCTAATTCCTTGTATTGGGTGGTACATGTATTAAAGTGCTCAGTATTTAAATAATCAGAAAAATAACCTTGACGTCAAATATTTGTCATAAATAAATGTGGAAAAAGAACACGTGGAAAGTTTTCTTATTTGTAAACAGAATAAAATTTTATAGAAATATTTTGTTTTTAAATGATATCAAGGCTTAACAAAGGCACTGGACAGCCAACTTAATTTAAGAGCCAAGTACACTTGTCGCTATAATGGTTTTATAATATTCGTTTTTATCTTAATACTCAATTTAACCCGGCCTCCCTTCCTTTAATAGGCTATTTGACAATGCGAAAAATAAAGTGTCAATTCTTGTAATCAGTATATATTATGAGTTTAAAAATGGTTATTTATCAACGAAAGTTGAAAATATTAATTTATTTATTCAAAATTCCATAAATAAAAATGCATATTTTTAAACGATTGTCACGTGACACAAAACGCTCCTGATTGGTCGGGCTTATGATGACGTCACTTGTTTATTAACCTCGTTTGCCTACTGTATGTAGCTTATATGTGCCACAGATTACAATACAGGCAAGTGACGTTTTACAGCGCCATATCGTCAAAGTAACGTTTTTGCGCGCTATTTACATATGGATTTTTTAATTTGATATTTTTCAGCAAATATGTACTAGAATTAAAAAACACAACTTTTATTGGGTTCCTTAAACTCTATTAAATAATACAAAATGCATTTTAAAAACCAGTCAAATAGCGTATTGTACTCGTGTAAGTAGTGCCAGGTGGCTAGAATATATATTACTTACGAACAATTGAATATTCATTTACAGTATGGATAGTTGGTGGTATTTTAGTTATTATGTAAATGTATATTGTTATTTAAATTATTTATTTCAGAAGTCATGTTTATTTGCATTTAAGAAGCCGTTCACAAATAATTTGCAACACAAATACGTTGTTATGATTGATAAATAATAATTTATACTGTCTTTTCCTTAATTTCTCTCCAAAATACGCGGTTCTTTATTAATATTTCTCAATTAAATCTGATAAGATAAGCTCTTTTAGAATCCTTAATTACTCTACTTCTATAATTAGTAATATTAATTAATTAATAACAAGACATTTTTATTGAAAAGTTAAATTTACTATAAATCGATAAAAAGACTACTTTTATAACTTCATAATTTTTTTTTTTAAGTTAATAAATGTTGCAAAACATTTTCTTATAATCATTGGCTTACATTGACTTATATGTATACTACTAGACAAGTCGTTCAAAATTAAAATTGTGTCGCAGTTACGGAAAAGGGAAAGAAAGCGGGAGGGGAAGGGGGAGGAGTCAGTGATTAAGCGAGACGGTTGCGCAGATGTGGCACAATAGTTTTTACCTTTTTCTGTTTGTGTCTAAGAGTACTATAGTAAAATTATTTAAACAAAACAATAGTAGAATAGATTACATAAAAGATTTAGCGCTTATAATCTATGTATTTAAGGTATCGAGAGGAGTCCATAGTGCTAATGTATTAAGACAGTTGAGTCGGTGCGCCCCAGGTAGATATGTGTGGCGGAGACATCGACCTTCGTTGCTAGCGGTGCCCAACGGACGAACCAAGTTGCTTAGGATTTTTTTTAAAGTATCAAAGACTGAGATTCGGAATTTTTCTAAAAATAGTAGTTTTAATAGTATTTGTTACAGTAACTTTATTTTTATCTTATTCGCTATTGGTGTATGTTTAAAGTATGTTCGTTAATCTATGTCGGCATATCTATTGTACTGCTGTTAGGTAAATCTAGTAAAGAATACGCGAAATGGCATATCAAGATGTCTCTCATGCATGTAATTTTCGTGTAATAATTTGTTTACAAGAAAATACAAATTACATTTGTTACTAGCTATAAATAATTATTATTAAATAATTTGAACAAAGTTTGCATTTAAATAACATGTCTATTTAAGGTCCACTAAACAAAAAATGTCCGAATTCGTTAAGACTAATAATACAAATAAATTGCAGCTCCTCTCGGAAGCTCGCATTTGATTAAATGAATTGTGGCCAATTGACCGTAACATTGTGCCCAAAATATCTCTACCTGACAGCGTGACATGTTAAGTCAGTGCTTATAATTGATAAATCAAATCCAGAATATAGAGCAAAATTTTTTTTTATAAATTCAATACATATTTTTCGATTTACGTAATTTATTTTCCTTTTTGTATATGATTAATTTATAATTATTGAAATGAAACAATTATAGTTTAAAAAGAATATTATACCTACTGATTATATAATAAAAAATGATATTAATTGAATAAAAAAACAAAACTAATTTGCACGTTAAATTCTTTCCACGTCTAGACGATTTGTGATCTTTTTCGCGCAAGACCAGTCGATTTTTTTTAACTTTATTTTATCACACAGGTCAATCTCTTATAAAACATTACATTGAAGCAGAGATACTTCAGTTAAGAACGTGAGTTCTTGTTGTAATGACTTGTGTGGAGTTTACAGTGAACGGGCAGAAATGTACCGGTAATATTAATTATAACTTACGAATGAGAACTAGACCATAATGTTATTACGTACTCTTTAGAATTTAGTTATTTGTGAAAGTTAATAATTAGTGTTCGATTTTAATTTAAATATATTTACAAAATATATTTTTTTTTATTTTATTTTGTTATTTATTATAAATATGTATATAAAATAATATTTTATCTATTTTGTTATAAATATATTTGTACCTAGGTAATTCGTGTTCTATGTATTTCAATTTATTTTCTTTTTTATCTATAAACTTTTTTTCTGTTACCTACGGTTGATTGTTATATAATATTTTAGAATTTGAACGCATTCAATATAATTTTTGGGTTAAGTATGAAATAAATAAATCAAATGACAAAATGATATTATCAAGTTCCTCGATTGGCCAATTAATATGTATTTAGTGTGTATTCTTTGTTGAAGACCCCTAAATGAAATAAATAAATATAGAATCATAAATCTTTAAAATTTTAGTTTTTTTTAAACAGTTATCAACTGTAATAATTGGCCAATTTCTCAAATGGACCACAGAAAAACTACATAAAAATATACTTAGCAACACTACTAAAGAAATAAAGGAATGCAGGCTTTTCTTTACAATAGTTTACATAAACTTCGTTTAGATAGAATAAATTAAGCCTCGTGTCAATAATTTTCGGTAAATTATTGTACAAATAAAAAATAAAAAAATGTTTCATACAATCATCAACTTATTTATTACATAATCATTTACGTATCTTGTAGTTTGCTGTCCTTTGTATGATTACTGTAATTTAACACAGTAATGACTCAAGTCGTTACACGGTAACTGTTACTAGTGCTATAGAGATCGCTTCTTAATAAAAGATGTCGTTTATTTCTCAAAAGTTACTCAAGAACATCCAAAGATGCTAAAAACGTATTTCTTTATAATACTGATTTCATTAAAGCCTCCATAGTTTGTTACATGAGTGAACGCATAGGTGAACATCATGCTAAAGCATATTTATTCCTGTGTATTTTTTTGGAGCGTCAATATATAATTTTTGTCCCGATTTAAAATGTATTTGTGAATGACATCTATCCTTACGTTAAATTTTAAATAGTATATTTTTTTTTCACAGTCAACAATATTTTACATCGCGACACATCATTGTCCGCCTACATCAGGTATTTCCTGGGCCTTCCCGGCACTAAGGCGATGTGTCGTCAAGGAGTTTGCGGGGCGTGTATTGTGAACGTGAGCGCTCGGAGACACATATCTGGGGAAATCGAAACATTTTCTGTTAATTCTGTAAGTACATACTATTTAAAGTAATTACAATATAGTAAACTGAACCCTGCTTGTTTCAAAATTACTAGCACTCGTATATGTGTACTGTATTCAATATGAAATATAGGTGTACTGATTTTAAATGATTGTTTAAATATATATATATATATATATATATATATATTACACGATATACTCGTAAAAAATAACAAGTATATCATAGTATCAATAAGTTCTTGGAACTCTTAAAACTTAAGAATTTGTTATATGGAAATCAATAATCAAAATATATTTTAATGAAACATATTTAAAAATATCATTATTATTATGAAACATTCATATAACATAACATCGCAAGATATATAATTAATTAATTAAGTAAAGATACTTTAATCAACGAATTACCTGAAAACAATATCTTTGTACAGTGTTTAGTCTTGGTGTTTTCCTGCCATGGATGGGATATCACCACTGTGGAATCGATTGGTAGTCGGGGCCTGGGTTACAGCGAGTTCCAGAAGCGTATCGCCGCATTCCATGGCACCCAATGCGGGTTTTGCACCCCTGGATGGGTTATGCAGATGCAAAGGTTAGTGCAAAGCACATTCATTCCCAACTAGTTGTCGCTCGCGCCTTTGCGCCAAGCGTTTTCAGGGGATTTTCTTGGAGTTCAAGCTTGCTTCATATCGAATTTCATCAAATTCGTTCAGTGGTTTGGTCGTGAAAGAGCAACAGACAAACAGATAGAGCTAATTTCGCATTTGTAATATTAATATAGATAAATCGTAGATAATCAAAGTTACGATTCAAAGGAGAAATTCTGCTAGCATTCATCTCACCATCCACGCGTTCATGATTTGTACAGAATCTATGTTTAATTTGGATTGTTGAATTCTTTTATCAAATATCTCTTGTTAATATATATATAATATAAATAACGTATTTTTACGTACTTTTTCTGGGATAAAAATGTACGAAAACGAAAACGAATTCGTACCGTCGTAACGTAAGTAGCAAGTGAAGTAACATATGAAGTCAATCCATAACTCTTAATATAGGAGATACGGATTGACTTCATTTAAATCCGGGCAATATTGTATTCTTATGTACTTAATTTTGTTTGTGTTTATACTTTGTCACGTGCTCGTGGCATTAGGAAAACGTAATACACCCACTTCAAAGTATAGATCTATCACTTATGCGTAATTTAACGTGGTGCGTTTTCAAGAGTGAACAGTTCTATATTAGAGTAGGATAGTATTGTAAGGTTATGTATATATATAACAGTATATGTATAACAATACAATTATTTAAATTTTATTTCATTTCTTTAAAATGTAATAATAATATTTTTTGATGTCCTTATATTTATAACTATGCAGAGCCGGATTTAAAGTCCTGAATAGCCTAGAGCAGCAGATTTGAGGCCCGTAATTATTACTTTACAAATTAATTTGAAAATTATCATCTCAAAAATCAAATCAAAATATACTTTATACAAGCTCTTTTGAATCGTCATTTAACAAACTATATTAAGTAAAGCTACCACGGCTTTGGAATGTAGATTCTCCCGAGAAGAATCGGCAAGAAACTCAGTAGTTACTGTTTTTCAACATCTAAAAATACAGTCTATTAGTTAAATACAATTATATATGTATGTTATATAACATATATATATATATATATAACATGCAGGATATATTATCCTGCATGGAAATCGACAAGCATTAACTCCACGCTTTTTTATCATCTTGTATCGAATAATATGCCTTCTTTACCAATGTATTTTTTACAAATGATTTGAATTTATGAAACGGCAAAATTAAAAATTTCTTCTCAGTCAGGTTTGTCAATAATATTACACATATTTTACTCTTTGTAGCATTAGATATAATTAGAGTTTATCTCGATATAGACATATATTATATTAAAATTATTACTCGTCGGAATCTTTGTTGTGGGGTCTACTCTACTACCCTACTCTTGTAGAGGTTCCAGGGCAATTACCCCGGGCAGGAGGGCACTCCTTTAAATCTGTCAATGGAACTAGGAGTATGTTTGTGAAAAATCATTTGTTAAAATTTATTATATTAAGACCAGCTAAGGTATTATTTTAAAGGTGAGAAAATGTAACATATTTGTTATTTGATAAATATGCGTAATATATAAACAATAGTATAATGATAAACCTTCACATGAATAGATTAAATGTTTGAAATGTTATATTTACATAGATATAGTTAAAACAACCTGTGTGTTATCAGCTGTGGTGACAATAATTTTCTCATTTGCTGTTGAAACCTTTCATTACAATAAAATACGCATGATCTTTCTATTCTCATTGTAAATTATTTTTGGGGTAACGCTACATATATAATTATTTTTCAATTAACAAAAAATACCATCCTGTTTAGAATCCCCGCTTAAAAATCTTGGAGCTCGAGACTTTTCTGGATGTTTTTAACAAAATATGTAAACAGTTGTTAAAATTTTTTACTAAAATATCATGTTAATTCAATACGAGTTATAGTACGAGATCCGGCAAAAAAATTGTATCGTGCAAGTACATGTACAATATGAATGTACGTTGTGAGTGTATACACGTTACAAAATCATATCCGTGTAAACCTGGCTGCGAAGAGGTGTGGCCAGATGCGCAACGGCAACCATGATTTTTCAGTCTTTATAGGTGTTGCCGTAAAGTGGACGACATTATATTGAAAAAAACAAGTCAACTAAATTTTTGACGGAATAAGAATAATTAATAATTTAATTAAAAACACTAGCGGCCACATTTTGATAGGCAACCTGGTAGTAAAATTCTCCGAATCATAAATATGTGTAAAAATTTGGTTTTTAGCAAAAACTCGATTGGTACACTGATTCTGCAGCCGGATCTTAGACTATTAATTCTTGTATAAACATGAAAAGTAAAATTAAGCTTATAAAGATAAGTTTTGGTATCTACAAAATCAATAAATACTTCTTGGGGCAAGTTACTACTACTTTATCTAATATAAAATTCCGCAGATAACTTGTCTATTAAAAAATATTAATATTCGTTATTTCCATACAGGACATATCAAATTAATTATTTATAATATGTATGTATGTTGTATGTAACTATTTGAGTAAAAGAGTATCAAACAACAAAAAACAAAAATTAAATAATGACAAATTTCGTGATTATCCTTAATCTATCGTATAGTATAGCCTTCTTTTAAGCGTAGCAATAACTGTCAGATATCCCACTATTTTTATATAATGAAAGCAAATTCTTATTTTTTTTTAATTTTCTTAATATATTTTAATTATACTGTTGTCCAAGGTTGGTTTATGTCTAAATATATAATTATTTCGTCTCGCAACAGAAGTTATACAAATATTGAAGGACATTTATTATGTAGTAACGTAACCGACGTGTATTTTAAGTGAGGAAGGGGTGATTGACACTGTGGAGTACATATGCCTACATTAAAATATTAATTCTCTTTTTACTCGTTTAATCCAAAAGTATACTCGACCACAAATTAATAAACTTATTAATAAAAATCCTTTTTTTATACATTATTCTTCATGTTTCTGTCATATCTTATAAGAACGAAAATATCCCACTGCTGGGCATAGACATTATCTTCTTCTAATCGGAATTTTTGTAGCTTATTCCTTGAGAATGCGAGCAGGTACATGTGTCAGAATTTATTTACGAAGGTTTCCTCAACACCAAGCTGAAGGTGGAATTATAAACAAAAATTAAGCACATTAAACTTTATTTATGTTCCTAATATTACTCGTACGTATTTTATGGTATTAAACATCTAGGTGGCGTAGCTAGGTGGGCAAGGGACCGGTGCATAGAAAAATAATCGGGCCAAATATTAGTTAAAGAGGGGATGGAAAGAGGGGGTGTCTCTTTTTCTAAATAGATGGGAAAAATATATTCTTCTGAGGTGGAGGTTTTTTAGCTTTAGGAGCTGGCAAGTTGGCTGACCCACTATTTTCAAAGCTTAGGTTAGAGGGGCTCCTGAGCTCTGGGCCCTTGGTGCACTGTACCACCTGGCCCTACGATATCTACGCCACTGATTACAAATATATATATATATATATATATGGTCACAGATAGTCAGTAATTTGAATTTAACATTGTGCAGTTTTAAATATCATCTCATAATATTCGACACATAAGACCTTTTGGACTAACATAAACATAATATCAGAATGGTGTTTATTTTACAGTCTCTTACCAAAGAACCTAAAGATGATTGAACTAGAGAACTCATTTGGCAGCAACACTTGCCGTTGTACGGGATACAGGTCGATATTTGACACGATCAAGTCATTCGCTGTCGACGCCAGTCCCGAGCTCTGCCAACAAGTTGATGATATCGAAGAATTAGCCACATGTATCAAAGATAAAACGAGGATTTGTAACAGGAAGTGCTCCGAAACGAACAGCGAAAGCGACTGGACTGTTATAAGCGCAGATCCGGAGGCGGTGATAACGGTACATTTTGGCGATAAGATTTTCTTTAAGGTTTTTCGCGAGGATCAAATATTTCAACTTTTTAACAGCTACGGTGTTGATAATTATTTGTTTATTGATGGAAACACTGGCAGAGGTAAGAAATCAATTTTATCATATTACTTTTTTAATAAAGATCTCCTTCGATTATTGATATTATGCTAAATTTTATTAGCCATGACTCCACAATATTCAGTCCAAGGAAGGTTTCTTAAAGCAATTTGCAATTAAACTGTAATCTTATGCAGTTCTTAAAATAATATCTATAATATTTTAAGAACTGCATCATATTAATTAAACGGCACTTATGGTTCAAAGAAAACGCATTAAAAATAATTACAAGGACAGCTACTCTGTAATAAAGAACTAAGTGCAAATAACGGACATATTCCGTTCATTTTATTAAACTTAAGATAATGTTCCTTATATGTATTGACGGACACACAGACTGAACAATGAAGTCTCGTCACAAGTAATATTTTTACTAGCAGACACATATTGACACTTTGTTTCCTGACATTAGATATGAATTAATGTCTTATAAAATATATAATCATTCAACAATAGTCCAGAAAAGTTTTTAAACTCGAGTTACAATGACACTATTACTGACAGAAAAATTGCGCGTTCTTTGATATTTGTATGTTGCTATAATGTGTCTTTCCTGTCTTCTTTACCATCTTGGTAGAGACATCAGTCCGGGCGTTTGGATTATCCTAGTCGAATCTTTCATAAAGTTAGGTGGGAAGTGCACTAAAGATATTGTAAAACCTGAATATTGGTAATATATCATGGATAGAATTACTGTAAACGTCATAAACTGTTTACCTGTCCTGGGTATATAAAATATATAAAAATGTTCAATTTTTGTCGATATTTCCCGGAGTTTTGGGCGTTACAGTCCCATGCCTCGGAAAGCTGGTAAAGTCGTTGGCTTTACGAATGAACTCTGAATTATCAGTATGAGTACACACTGTTGCACTATATTAGGTACTGTGCATTTAAGACTTTCTCCTTAAGGATGACCATCTTCATTAAAAAAATCACTAGATTCAACGACTAGTATTTATTTAATTATCAATACGGAAATACGGAAATACGGAACGCAAAATATAAGTTATATTTATTTTATTTTTATGAAGCATTTGGGGTAATTTTCCGTTGCATATTCCAATAACCAGTTTTACGAATTGAAATACTTTTTTTTTGTTCGTGACTAAATTATATAAAGGTCATTGCAAGATACGTTCAATACTTATGTTTAAAGTCGTTTTTTTATATTTGTACATGTATTTTTCTTTGGCACCAATTTATGGTAATCGGTATTGTATTATTTCGATTATTGATATATTGTGCATAAATATTTTCAGTCATAAATGACTATAAAATTAGAATTAAATAGTAATTTGTTGAATATTAATAAATTACTTAATAAATAAATTAATAAATACATAAAAATTACTTAATAAATTCTAATTAAAAAATAATTAATTTTAATACTCTTTCTTTAATAAAAAAATATAAACAGAGATTTTTATGATTTTATACATAGAATATTAGTAATACATTTCAAAGACGTAATAATAATTGTTTCCGTGGATATTAATTTACTTGAATCTCGATTTATGATTTATTTTGACATGGTTCCAGAGTAAGAATTTGTTTTGGTATTATTCCTCTATCTGAATTGCGTTTGTGTGTCATGGGTTAGGTCAAAGTTACGTCACAAGAAATAAAAACTTATCCGAAATTATAACCTATTTTTGAGGTTAAATTACTTAGGCGGTAATTTGATAATAAAATCGATAAGTAGACGAGAGCTGAGACTAAATTTTATGAGACTATATTTTTATTTTTATACGAGACGATCGTTTAGACCTTTTCTTATATGACAGAGAAGAAAGATATGACGTAGATAGCAAGAGAAAGAGAGATATATATTTTAAGAAGTACAAACGAAACTTCTTAAAAAAGGTTTTAATGTGTGAACACGCATTTTTTTTTTAATTTGAAATATGTGTTTTTTTCCGTGCAAATACAGGTTAATTGCCAATATTATAATAATACTATGTAATCAATTCACGTAGCGCAGAGCTTATCTTTAAGAGTCAAAGCCTTCGGAGAATTGATAAACCAGACTAAATAAATTAAGTTTTTTGTGCATTCATTTTAAAGATATGTTAATTAAAATGTTTGTTGAATACTGATTTATACAATTGATCAAAGTAGGTATTTAAAATAATTCGTTAGAGAGAATACATAGCTTTGTTTCTTATCTCTTGCAATAATATTACAGATATCACAAAAAAAAGAGAACTTGATTAAAGACTTAGCCATTCATAAACCAAACATGCACGAGTTATCGTTCTAAAACTAATTATGGGGTATCACTATCGGGAAGACAATGACACCTCTCTAAAAATCGAACTGGTAAAGATCTGTGTATTATTTGCAGCTGTTATAAACGAAATTGAATATCCTGCAGTACTAATAGACATAAGCGCTGTGTCGTCGCTGAAACAATATCATTTCGATCAGAACCTCGTCCTAGGAGCAAATATATCTTTAGAAGAATGTTTAGAAATCTTCAAAAATACTGCAGCCACTATGGATGATTTTAAATATTTAGAAGAATTTGCCAAACATCTTGATCTGGTCGCTCAAATCCCAGTCAGAAATGTAAGTTGAAATTAAATATTACTTTTGTATAATATATTAAAATTAAAATGTTTGTACCTACCTATTATATATTGTGTGTGTGAATAAATTAAAAAGTTATCAAATGTGATGTTTATTTCATCATAAGGCAGAGACTTCTATTGCGCCAGTGTTGCGCAGCAGTATCCTCTACCGAGCCGCCTTGATTTTCCTTATGTTATCAGATTATGGGGTGTGTAGCTTGTCCATTTGCTTTTCTTGGGAGTTTCTTAGAAATTTACGACGGTCAAAACGAACGTTTTGTTGTTAAATCCAATGCACGATACAATAAAGTATTTTTGAATCGTCGATATTTCGACTGTACCACCGTTTCGGAAAACATCCAAATGCTAAGGAACTCGTCAATTACTGTTTGGCTATTGAATATCGATTTAGAAACGTAACTCTTATTCGATCAAATTAAATCGACCGATTATTTATTATCGAACATTATTATAATTGCAATAATAACACGATTCTGAAAGTACAATTTATGTTATCGATGTAAGTTTATGTAATGCACTCCGCACGTCATATTAAAATATTGCTACGTATGGACAAGGCCGGATTATCCATTGGGAAGAGTACACAAGAACACAACTAATTACATATGCAAATTGGGAGATACAGTTTTAAAATTCGTTGATAACGAAATTATTCATTAAAAATTTTTATATTTGAATATGGTATATTCTCCCTATAAATACCCTAACAATTTAACAAAAAAATCCGGCCCGATGTAGGAATAGACTTCGTGAGTACAGGAAGGGTCACACACACACACACACAGGTCCTAATAAGTATCATAATGGCCTGGCAGTTCAATTCAGGTATATTAAAATAAAATAGTTAGAATTAAATTCATAACAACGACACGGACAGCACGCCAGAAAATTTTATAACATAAAAAAATATACAAGAGCAAGCGAATCATAATTGCCTTCAACAATCGCTACTATTGTTATTGCTTGTCCTTGGGCCTAGAAGAGAAAAATATGTAAAAAAATTGTTTTTTTTTTTCTAGATTGGTTCGTTGGCCGGTAACATAATGTTGAAGCACATAAAGCCATCTTATCGATCCGACGTGTTTTTGCTGTTCGAAGCAGTGGGGGCTACAGTTACTATACGTAAGTTGTTTTTTAATAATACAACAATAGTCGACAAAGTTAAATATTTAATTGCATAAAAATATTTTTCAAAACTCATTCTCTTTAATAAATTAAGCCTCTTCACACCTTATAATGAGACCGTATTGTTTGTTGATTAAATATTTTATATTTGTTTAGTAGTTATAATTATAAAAAGTTGTGATTGTTTTCGCATTTATCGTTGACACTAAGGAAAAAAAATGATAGCGGTAATGCGGAAACCGAGTGAATGGTTTTGCACGTCCAACTAGCTCAAGATTCCGTGCTGCAGCAGATTCCATCAGCATAGATAATATTATAGGGGATTTTAATGCCCACCACGCCAAATGGTTTGGTCTAAGCTTTAGCATATGATCTGACACAACTAGTCACCTCGCCAACGCAAATTCCGGAATGTGGAGGATCATGCACCTTCCCTCTTGGACCTTCTGCTAATTTCTCACCTGGACGGCTACCAGGTAACCGTCGATCCCCCTCTAGGACCGCAGACCACTGTCACGTCCGGAGTAAAGTGCCGGATGTGCGCTCCTCACGGCCTCGCTTTGTAGGCTGCTGCCGAGTGTGGCACTAAAATTGGGCGGATTGGGATGAGATGCGGTCCTTCTTTGCATCTTACGCATGAGGGTCATTTTCAGGAAAAAAAACTATTTAAAAAATATATTTTATTTATTTATATATTTTATTTTCTGTTTCATCCGAGTGTGGTTTCAGGGTATGAAACTGTTCATTCCGTATTATGTAGTGCCCATCGGTGGCAAGTCCCAACCAATGAGTTGGTCGCTTCTGCAAAATACCGTCACGCCGAAAGTAGGAACGCTATCAAACCTGTCCGTGTGTCTCGTAAAGTTAAAACCAGCGCATTTAGAAAGGAATATAACTCTGACTCTAGATCCTTTAAAAACGTCATTGCTAAGGCAAAGACGGAGTAAATTGGTGCGTCTCCTTTCCGGAACATGTTCTGGTTTCTCGCTAAGGCAGTCTTAGGGAATTTCTGTCAGCCTTCTTTTCCATCTCTAGACAGGAATCTTTGCGTCCAATTTGACTCGAGATGATCGAGACAAGTCACCACCAAAAATCCCGCGGTGTGATATTACAATGCCAGAGTTTAACCTCCGGCAAAGTGCAGGTCGTAAACTACTTCTTTATATATAAGTCTAGTGGACCCTTTTTTTTACGAGGAGGAAATGCATTTACGCATGCCGCATGACCGGTCGTGATACCGGGACGGGTATGTGGGACTCAACTGGGGCTATGAGGGCCCCGTGCTAGGGCATAATGCCCTGTCCAACCCACTAGAACCATCGTCGGGTTTCTACCATGCCGCGGAGTGGTGAGGCAACGGGATCGCCCATGGCATGCAACCGCAGCCTCACCAGCGTCAGCCGCCTCAAGGCGGCTGAATACATGGAAAGCGTGCCTAGTGTGTGACTTCCTCCTCATCCTCCATGTCGGAATGTAACGAACTCCCCCGATTCCGCCACCGGAGGCTGCGCTTCAACGGCTGACGCCCTGCGGCGGATAAGATGATCGGCTCCGCTGCTAACCGCCGGTGTAAAACATCTGGGAGGCTCGAGTAGCGAGCCTTCCTACTCCCTTCTAGCCAACGAGGCCACTCACATGGTCCGCCTTGCTCAACGTACGAGGAGCGGCCATTAAGCGTCGTTCCAAACTCCTGGAAGACTCTTTGGTGCACCCGATGCCTAAAAAAGGCAATCGCTCTGGCCCGTCCAATTATAGACCTATAGCCATTAGTTCTCTCCTTGTTCTCCATGGTAATGGTGTCCATTATAAGCTACCAGCTCTCGTGATACCCGGAGGTAGGTATCTCTAGATACCGCCTATCGGCTTCCGTAGGGGTTGCTCAGCTAGTGACATTCTAGTTTACCTGACACAAAGATAGGCAAAAGCAGTTCTGTTCAACGGGGAGGCATTAGTAGCCAATTTGGACATAGCGAAGGCCTTCGATCGCCTAAAGCCTCTTTCGAGGCTTTCACCCATAAGCACTGGCAAGTCCCCCGGTGTTGCAGATATCCTCGGAAGGTGATCGTCACTTTTCATCAGCCACCTGCTCGTTTGCCAACTTATATCCCTTAAAATGTTTTCGTTGAAACCGTAAATTCGAGGTAAGTTGCGATTTCTTGATATAAACCTTGATTTCAATCTTGTAAGTCTTTAAATTCACAAGTATATATGTTATCTTGTACGCGATCTACAATCATTACTACAAGTATTTTTAATTATAGTAACAAGAATACGCTTGAATCAAGACACCGTAAAAGCGTAATTCTTGTTATCATTTAATGCCAGTCTGTTGATTATTTTTAGTGTTAGCTTTTATTAATGTCAAATACCACTTTGATAAGGATTTTTTAAAGGAAAACCTTATTTTATATAATCATTAATAAAACATAGATAAGACTTATATATCTCATGTACAATCGCTATTGTTTATTGACACGTGCCTAGACGGGCAACACCAACATTTTGGTTTTTTTTTTACTCTATATATTTTATTTGCAAAAATACAAATACGGTGTGAACTCCATGTAACGTCACTCGATTTAACAACAAACAACAAACTGCCTAAAGCGTCGAAATCACTCGACTTTAATTGGTTCAGCTTGTCTGCCACACAATGATACACTCTATATAGCGTTACACCCACTCTCAATAACGAAACATTGTATAATAAAAAGTTATTTTTTAGTTTCCAAAATTAGTAAAAACTGCTCAGATGTGTACGTTCTTTTAACGCTTTATTATTATCCTAGCCCGTAATAAACTGTCGGTGTCATACATACGGAACTTTCTATGAAATCCGTTCTTTAGTTTACAAACTGTGATTGCTTGCACGTGTTAGATTTTTTATAGAGAGACTTAATACATGATGTCACGATATTTTAAATATATTTCTATTTCTTTATTACTTTATTATATTTTAAGGTTATAAGACAATAAAAGATTATATATAAAACACAAATATTTATTTAGCCATTATAATAGCTGTAGTAATCGTAATATTGTATCAATTAATAATTACAATAAAACCAATTACCTTAATCAAAATATACTTTATTCAAGTAGGCTTTTACAACCACTTTTGAATCATCAGTTAACAAACTATTTAAAGTAAAGCTACCACCGGTTCGGAATGTAGATTCTAACGAGAAGAACCGGCAAGAAACTCAGTAGGTACTTCAGTATTTTTCAATATAAAAAAATACAGTCATTTTAGTTAAATACAAAAACAAAAACACAATTCATATCAATAATTTAACAAGCAATAACAATTATATAATATCACAAAATTATATCGTACCTTAAATGTTAACAGCAACTTGCTGGTCCAGGTTCAAAGTGAAAAGTAAAAGTCAAAGTAAAAGTGTTCTATACCGAGCTTCCATCACTTATATAAGCCTCACTACAAATCACGTGACTCACAATAATGAACAGAAAAGTCAAAGTACCCTCTTGTTTAATAACAATGTTATCAACACAATTTAAAAATAACTTAAATTAAATTATTGTTGTTACAGAATGGATTAAAACATACAATACATAGTGTAAGCCTTGTTTGCAATTGTCTAATTATTTATTTATTTCTTAATTAATCTGACATACGTATAAAGAAGCTCTGGGAGCAGCAAGATTATTAAAAAAGTACTTTTTTATCACCAAGATGACCCAATATCGCACCGTTATGTATAAGTAAAAAAATAAAATAAAATTACTGGTGTAGCAAAAGGCGTCAAACGAAAATAACAGACGAAACACAATAGCGTTCAAATAAGAATTGTTTTATTAAATTATTAACACTAGTCTGAAATAAACTTTTTCTTTTTCCAATACAGATTTTTCTTCTCTCTATAACGTCTAAATACATACAGTCCCTTGAGTGTCGTTATATAGAGTTTATACTGTATATTATACTCGCTGAACTTTATAAAACTTTACCTATCACAAACCGCTACCCTCCATTTTACACCCTTGAGGGGTGAATTAATAATAGTAGCCTATGTCCAAAGAATCAAACTATCTCTAAATCAGTTTAACGGCTTAAGTGAGAAGAGGTAACAGACAGAGTTCCTTTCACATTTAAAATATAAGTTTAGATGTAAGTGCACTTAAAATACGAAAGAAATATTTTTGATATTCTTTTCGTTATTTACAACTAAGGTTAACATATCCAGTACGGATAGTTTTAATCTTAACTTTGAAAAAGTATTTAAACCGTTAGGCCGTGGGCGGTGGTCCCCATGTCCACGGATTACAATGCCTTTGACAATATAAATTTATATGTTTGTCACACCAAGCGTTATGAGAGTGATGTTAAAATTGAAAAGACGTTCTGGCCGGTCATTCATTATTGAGGAGCGAGATGGTCCAGTGGTTAGAATGCGTGCATCTTAACCGATGCCCAAATGACTAAGCACCACCGAATTTTTAAGTGGTCGATTTGTGTTTCTAATTATTCATCTCGAAAAACATCGTGGGGAAACCTACATATGTCTAATTTCAACGAAATTCTGCCACATGTGTAACCACCAATCCTCATTGGACCAACGTGGTGGAATATGCTTTGAACCTTGTCCTCAAAGGGAGAGGAGGCCTTAGCCCAGCAAACTAAGATGGAATTTGATAAAATCGCATAAATAAGGAAATAGTATATTCTGTAACCGTCAATAATTCTATAATAGCCACGATTACTCTCGTGCTCAATTTTAAATTCAGCGGTTGTAGTCGTGAACTTTTTTTGCTCTCTACACTGTTAGCAATATTTAGTTAAGAAATAGTAATTATCTAAGGAAATATTCCAGTGTCAGTGATTAAATATTTATGTATTTGATTGTATTTCCATGGTTCGCAGGTGGCGCAGGCAATCTTTTAGTCAGTTTAAGTTTACCGGAATTTCTTAAATATGATATGAAAGGGAAATTAATATTGAACTTTGAATTACCTCCACAAGGCCCTAATCATATAGTAAGAAGTTACAAGGTAAGATACGTATCACTTAATATACTAAAAAACTTATACATATAGCCTGTTCCAATGGGTAAAAGATACACAAAATTAAGATTTACGTATTTCATGCGATTTGATTATCAGTTATCACTCAGCTTTATTGCGCACTACTATGAGTATGTAGCAGCACTTTGTAAGACGCCGTCGTTGAAACAAGATTAGTCCCGAAAAGGACTGTTTTGCGCACCGCGTTTATATTTCGTCGTTGAAACAAGATTAGTCCCGAAAAGGACTGTTTTTCGCACCGTGCTTATATTTCGTCGTTGAAACAAGATTAGTCCCGAAAAGGACTGTTTTTATTATTACGTCATGTTCGATTGAAACAAGAAACGGCACGCAAGATAGCTCTGATAAGAACTGTTTTTAGATTCGTTTATCTTCATATCTCTTCAAGCATCTTCATCTTTCTTCAACACTTCAAGAACTTCACTTCACAACACATGGCGAGTCGACACGGCGATCTTCGGTGCAGTCGTCCTTTCTCCGCGCGGCGCTCGAACAAAATGGCCGACGCGACGTGCCGGAGCGTTATTTATAGCTACGGTGTCGCGGGTATGCGAACTAGCATGATGCGCGCGCAGCTCGGCGCGTGACGTCAGCGTGCGCGAGCAGGACGGAACGACATCTCCCGCCTCTTTTGTTACTTATTGTTTTTGTATACTGTTTTTTAATTGGCTAATTGATTTTGAAATTTTTGTATATATACCGGTGCAATTTTCGATAAAATTATTCATTCATTCATTCGACAACTCATCAAGAGTATTATTCAAGAAGCCTGAACTCTCCTCTAAAAGTATATGATAAATATACATGTCGGAGAAACATCATTCTTCATTTTCATTTGGTTCGAAGCACGAGTCAAACAGCTGAGCAATTGACAGCTAAAGACTGGCTGAGTTAGCATAATTACAGGTACATGTTGTATAACGTCTTAAAATCCTGTATTTGGCGGCGTATTACATAGAAATGAAAAAATCAATCCATGAGATTAGCGATTATATTCATCTATTTTTTTTTCAAACAGGCCAAGATCTTTCGCCAAAAGCACTAAATGTAAATATATTATATGTAAACTTTCGCCTTTAGCCACGAGCTCTATAAGTAAATAGATTATTTAAAACTATATTCTATGTGACTTGCTTTATTTCAGATAATGCCAAGAAGTCAAAATGCGTTAGCCATAGTGAACGCTGCGTTCAACATCAAAATGAATCCAAGCACTAGCGTTATCGAAAAAGCGACAATTGTCTATGGTAATATATCAGCTACATTTATTCACGCGACGCAAACTGAAAAATATTTGAAGGGGAAAAACGTATTCAGCAATAGCATTTTACAAGGAGCTATAAGTCGGTTGAATACAGAATTGGTTCCCGTTGAAGATCCCGCGGAACCAACTCCGGCGATTAGAAAAAAATTGGCGATAGGGCTTTTCTACAAGGTACGTATTTCAGATTCAGAAAAGCAATTTGAATTTGAAGCGTATATCAATACGAATGAATGAGTATATTTAAAAAAAACTATTATAATGTAAAAAATAAATAAAACTAATCATACACGTTTAAAAGTAATGAGTTCGTTCTATTCTTTTCTCTATAGATTTGCACTGTCTAACATATACCTACATTCATTTGGTGTTAAGGACCAACAATTTAGGGATCTCATTTAGTTGAGCTTAAATTGGAATTTGTCTTTGTGTGTGTATATTACTAATTATTTTTTCAAAATAATCTTATTTTCAGTTCATCCTAAGTATAGCCCCGATCAGCATTTTAAAGCCGATTTATAAATCTGGCGGTACTCTTTTAACTCGTCCTCTTTCAAGCGGAAAGCAAGATTTTCAAACCAACTCCTCTCTTTATCCTCTCAATCAACCAGTGCAAAAACTCGAAGCAATTATACAGAGTTCCGGGGAGGCTCGGTATGTGAATGACATACCTCCTTTACCGAAAGAAGTTTTCGGTGCGTTTGTTCTGTCGACAGTACACAATGGTGACGTGGACGTAGTTGATGTGGAAAGTGCTCTGGTAAGTGATATAGTTGAACAATAATTATTAATAATATAAACTGATTTAATGTAAAATCTTATTTAAATAACTTGAGAAAAGCAAATATGCGTATGATGAAGAAAAATTTTTGGTACATGAATAGTTTAAGGTAGTTAAAGTTGTTTTAAAAAGTGTGAACTAAAAGAGACTTAAATTGATTAGGTATTAAGAGATATATCAGACACCGTTGTATCTCCAAATTAGTTAAAAATCAATTCCCGACATTGGTGGTATATAGGCGATGCTAAGAGAGGAAAATGTTATTATATTTACAATGCGACATTTATTTACCTTCAGGTAGCCCATTTGTAAGTCATAAATATAATTCTAGGCTATACCAGACGTAATAGCGGTGTACACGGCCAAAGATATACCAGGCGTAAACTCATTCACCTTTCCGGGCTTCCAACTGCAAAAAGAAGATGAGGAAGTTTTAGCAGATACGAATATTAAATACTACGGGCAACCTGTTGCAATAGTAGTTGCAACATCCGAAGAATTAGCAACAAGCGTTGCCAGAAAAGTTAAAGTAACGTACAAAAATGTTACCAACGTCACTCCAGTATTGACAATAAATAAAGCTAAGTTAGACAAGACAAGAGTTATCTCTGGAGACACAATCGAACCAAAAGGTCGAGGAACTAACGTGAGGAAAGTAATTAAAGGCGTCTTCGAGGTGGGCGCCCAGTACCATTATTACTTGGAACCTTTGTCGTGTGTAACGATCCCGGTAGATAATGGGTTCGAAGTGCACGACGTCACGCAGTGGATGGATTTGACTCAAGGAGCTGTTTCGCGATTTTTGAATATATCGGAAAGCGAGTAAGTTTACATACAAAACTCCTTATTAATATAAGAAAACTTTACATGTAAAAATTAGTATTACAAAATTTATGGAAATCCAGACTCCTAAACTAGAAAAGCGGTTAGATATAGCGGTTGTGCAATTATACAATGTTTTGTCTTTTTCTTTCGAAAGTCAGCTCACTGATGGGAAAAAGAGAGATTCAAACATTTATTTGTAATGTCCCTTGGCTATTACAATAACTTATGGAAATCATAGCTGGTTGACTTAGAAAATTTTAAAATATCAGCTCTTGCAAGGGATGTTTTGAAAAAAACGTACTACTAAAATACTCTCTGATTTCAGTGTTCACGTAAAGGTCCGTCGATTGGGCGGAGGTTTCGGCGGGAAAATAAGTCGCAACGTGCAAGTAGCTTGCGCAAGCGCACTCGTCGCTAAGACCCTGGACCGGCCGTGCAGGTTTATATTGCCTCTGGATACTAACATAACCATTGCAGGCAGGAGGTTACCGTGTCAGTGTGAATACGAGGTGATCCATTATACGTTTTTTAAAACATGACTGGATTTATTTGAACCTAGTTCTTATGTTAGACTTTATTGAGTAGAGTATCAGAGGGCTTAATGTTAATATTGTAATATGTTTCCTGTAACATTATTAAAATATAGGTATATAAACTAATTAGTCATTGTTTAGTGACTTTATATCTGGATTGTTAGTTACCTGTGATGGTTTACTTAGTGTTTTGGCCCAGATAATTGATATTATGATTCAATGGGGAAATGCCATGCCCTGCCATGTCATCACTCTTGCCGCAATTCCACGCAGTCATGATTTGTACAGTTATTACAATTTTTTTCTTTTTAATATGCTATCATAAATTGTCATCAGGTCGGTGTAGATAACAATGGTAAGATCCAATACTTAAACGCTTCGTTGACGGAAGACGATGGTTTTTCCCACAACGAGAACGTCTTGTCTTACGTTGTAAGCAGTTTCGCTAATTGTTACAACACAGACTACTTTACCGTCAAAAGTTTTGCTGTTACTACAGACTTGCCGTCTAACACTTTCGCCAGAGCACCAGGTATGATAATTTAAAATATTTATATATTTGTTTTGACTAGAGATATTTTTAATAATGGCATTATTTGAATATACTTTCAATAAATTTCAGGTACGTTAGAAGGCATCGCTAGCATCGAAAATATCATGGAACACATAGCAGTTGCCGTGAACAAGGATCCCACCGACGTACGGCTGGCCAATATGGTACAAGAAGAAAACGATCTGCCGACCCTCATTAATACGTTAAAAACTTCTGCCGAATACGAGAGACGTTTACAGGAAATTAAAATATTCAACAAAAACAACAGATGGAAGAAGAAGTCCATACAAATTAGTGTAATGCTCTTTCCGGTGATATATTACGGCAACTACACCGCCATGGTCTCCATTTATCGAGGAGACGGATCGGTGACGGTCACTACGGGCGGTATCGAAATGGGTCAGGGAGTCAACACGAAAGCCGCCCAAGTCTGCGCCTATGAATTGGGAATACCACTAGAAAAAGTAACGGTCATACCAAATTATTCATTTGTCGCGGCGAATAATATATTTTCAGGATCGAGTATCGTAAGCGAATCCGTTTGTTTCTCTATAATTAAAGCTTGTAATACACTGAAAGAGAGATTGAAGCCGTTAAAAGATCAGATGATTAATCCCACGTGGGAGGAACTGATAAAGAAAGCTGGGGACGATCTAGTAGATCTAACGGCTACTTACATGATGACCGATAAGGAGCCGGAACTGCAAGGTTACAACGTGTTCGCGGTTACGATACTTGAAGTGGAGTTGGATGTATTAACAGGAAAGTTCCAGATATCAAGAGCTGATATTTTGGAGGATGTCGGTTTGAGCGCCAATCCTAAGATAGATGTTGGACAGGTACAGAGTATTTTATAAAGTTTTCCGATACATTCAATATATTCTTTAAATTCTTAACGCGTTACACAAAAGCCCTGACGCTGGGCTAAAACCTCATAAGCAATGGAAATGTAGAAGGAAAAGATAGAGAATAGTTTATTTTTAATTTTTAATAGATAAACTTAATTTTAGGTCTTTGTTTATTTTAATTATTTAAATAAAGACCAGAAGGATGCTCAAAATGTGATCTCTAGAAATCTGTTATTAATATTTTACTATTCGCATTAGGTGGAAGGTGCGTATGTGCAGGGCTTGAGTTACTTCACGAGCGAGAAGCTCATATTTGACAAGACGACCGGTCAATTGCTTACAAACAACGCACTGAGCTACGAAGTCTACCTCGCTAAGGACATTCCCGTCGACTTCAGAGTGAACTTAAGATATAATTCTAATAATCCAAAAGGAGTTCTTGGTTCCAAAGGTAAACACTGTCTTATAAATAAATATATCATTATCATTATTGAGTAATTTTGATTATTTTATTGCTTTTTATATGATATTCTGATTATTACTAAAGTTCTCTGGCATACCCCCTTTTTTATTACATTTATGAATTTATCTAAATTATGTTTCAGCTGTCGGGGAGATGGGTATCTGTTCGTCTCATGGTATTATCTACGCTCTAAGGCAATGCATTAGGGAGTCTCGGAAAGATTCTGGCTATGATGCTAATCAATGGTTCGAAATGGGTGTGTATACTTATTTAATACATTTATATTACGAAGTATGTTTCGTTTCGTAAAATTATGGGTTGTGTTTATTGTTATGTATATATTTTACACAATAGTATTATATATTAATACTTACTTTTTCTTTTTAGATTTGCCTTTGACTACGGAATCCATATTAAAGGCTCTGAATGTAAAAAACAGTGAGCTTATCATGTATTAAAAGCCGATCGTACCTCGAAAATGAATATTTGTAGAAATTTATACTTTATATAAATTATTATTCACTATAAAATTGTTATTTACTATAAATTTAAAATGAGTTTACTATAAACTTAATTAATTAAAGGTATTCATGTCTTTGAGAACAATAAATATTTTTATAATAACTGCATACGATGATAAGTCACTGAGATATAAAGTCCCTTTAACGAAAATAGTACTTACCGTCCGCAATATCGATCTATCACCTTTAAAAAAAATAAGAAAAAATATGGATATTATTTCGACAGTATGTTTTTTATTCAATTGTAATATATTAACATATCAAACAATACTTTTAATGTATGCTTCGTAAGTGTATCTTAACTCATTTTCCGGCTCCATTATTTTCCTACAACTAAACAGTTTGAATACCAGAACGAGAACACACGATATCTGGAGAAGACGAAATTCATTAAACGTCAGTTGCTGAAATTCATATATGTTTATTTATAGTTTTATTATTTGTATAGTAATTATAATATTATTATTATTTTTTTGTTACTTTATTGGTTCACATAACAAAATGAGGATCAAAGAAAACATTCATACTGTAATTATATGTGCGCGATAATAAAATTATGTTTAAAAACCGGTCCTTTTTTTACACTTTCTAAAAAAACATGTATTATTTTAATACATTATATTTTTTTCTGATATAAACTCAGTATCGTATGTCTGCTACGAAATTAAATATGTTATAAGAATGCGTCATTTAGGTATTCCAAGGACCTTGTGCGGAGGAAGCTTGAAATTCAAATCTATATATTATACTATCGAGCCACAAGATCAACGCGACAGTAAATATATCGGTAGTAATGACGAAGAGTTGAGTGAGAATCAGGTGTTAGGTACAAAAAATAGCCTTTGTCCTTTCTTGGGGTTCAAACTTACTTCATACCAAGGATAATCAAAATAATTTAGTGTTGCATATCGATAGTCCACTATCGATAGACTATCGATAGACTTTCGATAAACTATCGATAGTTAAGGTGTAAGCGATACTATCGATAGCCTATCGATAGTATTGTCACGTGCCAACGTGACCGCCGAAATCGCAGAACATGTATTCAGTGTTCGTTCTACTGATTTTTAAGCCAACATTCTCCAGTTTCTGTTGCCAATCTTCTAATCTGCTCTGGATCTCAGGTCCATCTTCATCAACCAGTACAATGCCGTCGGCAAAAAGAATGCACCAGGGTGCCTCCTCCTGTATGTCCGCCGTTAGAGCGTCCATAATCAGTAGGAACAGCAGCCACACTGAACTGGTCGGTGTAAACATTATAAATATTCATAACATTAAAAAAACTTTTAGGGAGGACGGTGGCATTACAATGAAACTTATTTGTAGTAATCTTAAGTGTAGTGATTAGAATACATTACGAATACATTACTTACATTAAAAAACCATACCATCAAAAAATCGCTGGCTATCGGTAGTCCAAAACAGAAACAGAGTTCCATAGCAGATTTCTCTAGCTCTGTTTCATTCCGATTCAATGTAACTATGAATATGTATGATGAATATCAGTAACGACTACTATATCTTTAGATGAATACAGATATATTATACTTTGTTCAACTTTAAATTAAAAACAATAAAACAAATCTCTCGATTCGATAATACACGTTTATTGTTGCATCATAAAAAACTCATTTCATCAATCATACAAAAATTTAGGCCCTAATAACAATAGGTTTCCATTTAGGCCTCGATAAAAAAAAAATACAATAAAAACCATAAACCAATCATTATAAAATAATTAACCAAATCATAGAAAAAAAAAACAATAAATACCTACCAATAAGTTATCCATTCGCTATACAATCTAAATTAGCTTATTATTAAAAAAAAAAAATCCTATGTAGTACAGTAGAACATACTTATATAAATCTATACACAATAATATCAACAGTTATTATTTTCGTGTTATGCAAAAAGTGCAATTCAAATATCACCTGCTAGCTTAGAACGAGTCGCCAGTTACGAATACGCGATTTTGAACCTAATGTGACGATATTCGTTTCTTTAATTATATTATAGATCGTTACGAACATCGATATTGTTACATGAACTATAATCGCATATCCGATGGCATCGTTTCGGCCGTTGAAGCGAATTGGTCGAAATATTTATATATTATCTTAGTAGTATTATGGACAATGTAACTACAATTAAGGAAACTACTATATTGTTGCCATTATAATATTTTAGCTCTTTACAATCAGCTCGTTTAGTTGCTCGTCAAGTGAAGAAGGCTTAATTTTTAAACTTATCACGTACTATTTGGTTTTAGTATAAATCTGGCTTATTCAAACTGAATATTTTTTGTTACCATTATTTAAGCTTTTTTAGTCAGTTTGTTGAAAACTAAGATAAAATATATATTGTATGTAACCGAGAGAAAAACAGTACAAATATTGATCGTTTATAAATGTTCCGTTGTACCGCGATCGGTCGTATAAGGACGAGTTATCAAAATGTCACCCAACCGGTCCGGTTCGGTCCGGTCCTAATTGCATGATTAAACAAATTGCACATAAATTGTAGCGATTATTTTCATACAGGTTTTACACATTAAACGAGTTGATATAAGACTACAAGATATTTAAACATCTCACATATTTTTTCAAAAACTTAAACTCTACTAGTCGTGAGCAATATCGTTTTAATGTGTGTTTTTTTTGGTCTGAATTATATACAACACGGTCGTTACTGATGACGTGTATTAGCCTTCTTCACTTAATAATAATATAAACCACATATCAACATATCATGTATGTGATTTCGAAAATAGTTTTTACAGTACATCGAAAAGTAAGAACATCGAAATGATCTACAATTATTATTATTACAAAATGTCCAATTCGTACAACCGTTTATATCTACACTACACAGCGGTAAAAATCTTACATAGAATGTTGAGAGATTCGTTGTAGATCTTTGTTTGTATTCAGTCAAAACTTCACACCCAACTCTCAACTATAGGCTGAATTAGTTCATTTCAATCTGAAATTGAGCCCTTTGATTTGTTGCACACAATCTCTAAACTTATCTGACGTCAAAACTTATTCAAGTTGCCTCACACGTTAGAAAGAGTTAGCAATACTTTTAATCCAATCAAATTAGTTTACAGAATGTGTACAACAGAACCAGAATAAACATTCTTAATAATGGAAATCTTTCAATATTCCTTTACATTCATTTCGTTCATTTATTTAAATCATTCAGTTATTTTTTACAAATATGTCTGACGTGTATTGTTATGTTGTGAATGAACGTTAAAACAATATTATTTTATTAATAAATGATTTCCATATGAAAATATAAGATTTAAAAATACTAGGCAATATTTGTGTGTTAATACATTAACAAATAACCGTAAATTCCTTTACTATTTCTCTGCTTCAATCATATATAACTAATTACAAATATAAAAGGTAATAATAAAGACCCAGACCATTTCAATTAAAAAAAAAAAACATTCAATCGATTAATCTATTCGATTCATATCGAATAACGTACACGATTAAAAAACATCGAACTTACATTTTTAATCTGTTATCACTATATCCGTACATACAAAACCTCAACCTACATCTGTAGTAACGATGTCTAATTAATTATCTTTGGATTTTCTATACGTTTACTCACGTTCTACCGCTACTCGTCTTCTACATAGCATTTAGTATACCCTGCACATATGTATATAGAAGAAAATTGAATTATATACTAAAATTGGCCATAGATACCTTTGATTAGCATATATATATCTATTTATTATTTCTGAATATAATTTAATTAAATTTGAAAATAAATTGTGACTTAAATTTATACCAAAGCTCATATCACAGTTAGTGAAAACTATTACTTAAAAAAAAAGACAAATTAATTTATGGTTAAAAGATAGCTATAGACAATTTTAGTATTTTAATTCAGTTTCAAGTGTATATAGCTACATATACCTAATTGGCGTTAGAGTTGCATAGAAAAACAATACCCTTTTAAGCACGTTAAGCGACTTCAGTTTAGCAAACATCGTTAACATTAGACGAACTAAACTCGTACAAACTATAATACAAGCCAATCATATAAAAGGCTGAATCGTTAGACGCTACAAAATATGAGGTATATTTTTTAAATTATCGTGATTTATGGAACATTCGTTTCTTTAAAACGACTCCGGCGCGACGCGTACCGTACACATTTATACTATAATACATTTCAAGTTTTCTACCCACTCGTTTCATAGATTACATAATTTAAAATCGATGGAATTGTATTCGAATCGTCGCAACAGCACCCACTGAAACGCACCGAAAGAACCTCCCACCGATACGTACTCTCGTGGACACGCCGACCGTCGACATATCAGGGCGTGTTTTATTCGTTTTTGATGTAGACAGTAAAATTACTGAAATATTGAAAACAATAAAGAAATACATTCAGAGTAAGTAGTTCGAGTATAAGTAACGCTGCAATAGTTTCACTATTCACCTGCGCGCGCTCACTTGGTGTGCGTGTGCGGGTGCGGGTGCGCGTGGGCGTGCGCGTGCGGGTGCGGGTGGGGGTGGGGGTGCGCGTGCGGCGGCGCGCGGCGGTGGTCGGGCGTGGCGCGCAGCAGGTCGGGCGCGGCGAGGCCGAGGCTGGCGTGCGAGGCGAGCGTGGCGCGCCGGTCGGCGGCGGGCGGCAGCGTGGACGGCGTGCGGCGCGCCGAGCGGTGCGAGCCGTTGCGCGTCAGCGAGCTCATCTGCGGCGTGCCCGAGCCGCCGCGCAGCGACGCGTTCTTGTAGTCCGCGATCAGGTGCGTCAGCTCCGCCATCTGGGGACGCGGACAGGGAGCTCGGTGAGATACATTCCCAACTACGGACGAATGGTTCGAGGAAGCGGCCTTCATGGGGCTCGGTGGAAGTAGAATTTGAGACGAGTTTGAATGCGTCGTTGTATGTATAATTATATTATGTACCCTTTTAAGGAGATGATAAGATTTTTATCCTGTTTTAAAATTAATTCTAAAAAGAGATTTGACCGGATTAAATTCGTATCCAACGTACCTTTGGCTTATTGAGACTTATTAGCATCTTATGAACTGGACTCGAGTCCTCCGCGTCGATTAACATCATTAGATCGTCCTGAAAATAAAAAGTAGACATCACATTTATATAATATAGACTTATTTCCATCTTACATAACAAGCTCCAAGAAGTTTTTTAAGCATATATGACATTTAGAAAAAAATGGAATTTTGTTATTTTGACCGTTCTTAATACAATGCTCACCTGCAGTCCACCAAACAGCCCAATGGAATTAAGCGCATATCTCCCTATGACTGCCATGGACGCTAATTCTAGTACCGTGACTCCTTCCTCCGATACAGCGAGCCACACCATTGATAAATCCGGCTGTTTTATCTGTAATATTTAATTCGAAATAAGACTAATGTAAAAATATATAAATATAAAATAAAAAATTATAATTGCATTTTATTTTTGTATAATTAAAAAATATATATTCATTTAGATTAAGATGTTTAAGATTATACATTTAATATAGTTATTATTATTAATGTAGATTATTATTATTATTAAATAGATGAGAAACTTAAATTTACGCGAGAAATATAAAAATATTAATATTCATCGAAGATATCGATCACTAACTCACCCTAGCTTGGAATAAGGTAGCACCGAAAAATGGCCATTTCCTCGTACAATTGAGATAAATTCTAACGCAATCCGCCGTACTGCGACCCTTTAGCGCGATCCACTTAGAGCGGAGTTTCTCTTCGACGTCTCTGTTAAATAGTAAAAAGGTTATGTACAAATATAGTCTCTTGGATTTATTGATGTCGAAGTAAGGTAGAAGATTTCGAGACGACGAATTGAATCACTGTTTGATATTAATTAAGATTTTATATGACTATGCTTCGTTCGTCTATCGGAAGTGTACCTGAGCTCGTCGTTGCCGAGGCCGGCGCGGTACCGGTATGGGTAGAACCGGTGCGCGAGCGGCTGGTTGTGCTGCGTGTTGGAGGCGCAGTGGTCGCCCATGTCGAGCTGCGCCATGAGCGCGCCCAGCTCGGCCGCCAGCTCGCGCGTCACGGGGAAGCGGCCCGCCACCACTGCAACACAGGCTGACTGACACTCTGCTCCCGCAGTCATGTCACGTGTCACATAGTGACATGACATGATCAAAGAAATCTTTTCTTCGTTTTAAAGAAGTAGTGACACACAAAAATAGAGTACCGCGATTAAAACATATAAAACCGTAACGTTTTGCTTATAACTTCTCATTGGATATTGGATTCTCGCCGCGGCTTCACTCGCGTTTAAGGAGAGGGGACAAGTTTTAGGTACTCCATGTCTCTCTCTTGTTAGCAAGAGATTCTTGGTGGTAGGGCTTTGGCTTGTCAAGCCCGTCTGGGTAGGTACCACTCACTCATCAGATATTCTACCACCAAACAACAGTACTCAGTATTTTTGTGTTCCAGTTTGAAGGGTGGGAGCCAGTGTAACTACAGGGACAAGGGACATAAAATCTAAGTTCCCAAGGTTGGCGCCACATTGGCGGTAAGAAAGGGATGTAATATTTCATAAAGCGCCACTGTCTATGCGGTGGTGACCACTTACCATCAGGTGGCCCATATGTTCGCCTGCCAATCTATAACATATATTTTTTTTATTAATAACTATATTTATCGGTCTGTGTGATGTTTTATCGATCGTTGACATCTACCCAGATTGTCTACCAGGTACAAGAGACATGACACCTTAATTCCTAAGGTATATGCGAATAGGGAACGCTATTTCTTACAGAACCATTTCTACGGGCATTAGTCGGTGGCTTACCATCAAGTACGCCATTGGCCTTCTTACCTACTTAAAGTAAAGAAAAATGGTAATTACAGCATTATGTAAGGGATAAAATAAACTTACCTTGTTGATTAACTTGATAGCAGAGCAGTAACCTCTCCTTGTCAGTTTCCGTTCGCACAGAGTTCTTGAAGTACAAGCGGTTTCTATATGTTAGCCTAATTACTCTAGAGTTCTCGAACTTTCCTGATCCTTTCTCCCGTAACGCTGTTTCCCATTTTGATATTACGTCGCACAACTGAAAAATATTTAAAAATAAAGCGACGGGTTCAACTATACTCTTATAAGAGCCGAGATGGCCCAGTGGTTAGAACGCGTGCATCTCAACCGATGATTTCGGGTTCAAACCCAGGCAGGCACCACTGAATTTTCATGTGCTTAATTTGTGTTTATAATTCATCTCGTGCTCGGCGGTGAAGGAAAACATCGTGAGGAAACCTGCATGTGTCTAATTTCGACGAAATTCTGCCACATGTGTATTCCGCCAACCCGCATTGGAACAGCGTGGTAGAATATGCTCCAAACCTTCTCCTCAAAGGGAGAGAAGGCCTTTAGCCCAGCAGTGGGAAAATTTACAGGCTGCTAATGCTAATGCTTATAATAGCGTAATATAACGTTTGAGTCTTCATGTTGCAGGATTAATGTAAACCTGAAACCAGTTCCAGCCAGTTAAAATTAATTGTAGATTCAACCGTATTTTATTAAATGTATGTCTTGTATCAATGAAAAATAGGTCCACAAATTTTGTCACATGATTAAATTTATTAATGGGCAAAGTTTGAAAAAGGATGTATTAACTTTTCGGACTCAAAAACTTGGTGTTATAGGATTTACATTTACTTCTAGTGTTTATAAAATTAATGCAAATTATATAAAGATTAGCAATTAAAAAAAAAACAAGATTTAATTAACAGCTGTTACCTAAACAGCTTATACAGCGTACTTAATTTAATAGAGAAAAATCGAAAAAAATAACATATTTTTTTTACCTTCTTGTCAGGTTTGATATGATGTTCCAAGTCCTTCTCTATCGGGTCATCACTGAAGAGAGCGAAACCAGACGCTGCCGGTTCTCTGCATCCTAGTTCTGTGCTCAGCGTCGTAAGGAACTCTTCAACCGTTGTCGATCCGTCAAAACTTACCACCTAAAAATATATATATTATATGCAAAATCACCTGCCATGCCAGCAACCGTCAGGGGTAGCAAGCGTTTCCTTAGGCCCGGGCTTAGGGTGGCAAAACTTATTTTTTTTAGTATTTGTCCGTTTGGAGAAGCCGATTATTAAAAGTTCCGGGAGTATGGTGACAATTTTTCATAGGCCTAGGGCAGCTAAGGTATCAAATCTGGCCCTAGCCTTATTTTGAGAACGCAAAACCCAAATTATATATGTAATATAATATTGTCTTCAATAGAGACATAAACAGCACACCGGCTTGGATATCATGGCCAAGACGATCATCGGTCAATACTTCCGAGTAACTTTGTAACCGTAAAGAACCTAGTCCATATTCCAAAAGCAAAATCCCTTTCCCGATATGACAGATTATAATAGGACAGATTGTTAAATAAAAATGCATTAGATTTTTTTTCTAGAACGATATCTATCTAGAAGTGATAAAGTAATAAAGTAGTTAAAAACCATTTTTTATATAATTTTCGAATTACATGCCTTTTAATGATCTATCTATAATTTATCAATGCATGAGATCTGTGTAATGATAATATTAATACCATTGCCCATTTTAAGGAATTACTAATATTCCTATTTACCATTCCTATTAAGCCTATAGCTTGTGCTAATAGTAGGGACGACAATAGCCCAAGGATTCAGGATCGAAGTTGCAACTTTTTACACCGCTAGGTGGCTCTATAATTATTCCGATATTCACTTTGTTTATTGGAAATTGAAAGATAATATTATATTTCCACTACTGACCTGGTAAGTATTATTGAGCACATGTACAGGTATTGCATGTGGTAGGCAGTGGTGGTAGGGATTCTTTAGCAATATAGATAGCACTTCCATTCTGGAGGGCCGGTCCGTTCGTCCGCCGTTCCGGATCGTCCGTTCCAAAGCGCGCGAACAATATGCCGCATATTTACCACATTCCGTTCTGAAATTGTATTTAACTCTTAATAAAAAGCGAATATAACAAAATCCAAAGTTATTTTTAGACATTTAAAATATATATAACAGGGAGACTTCTTTATTTTGATGGCATATCATGAGAATTCGTGATATGGACGTATAATGTAAGGGTAAGAAAGTCGTGTACCGAGTAAAGTACTCAGTATCTGGTTCTATACGACATTAATTCCTTATTTCGATAAAATAATATGAGGTGAGAGGCAGATGGAATAAAAATAGACCATGGCAAATATAGAGAGATAAGTTAGAGGGAGATAGAATATAATAGGAGAGATAAACACTGTTCCAGTCGAGAGGCGATTATTATCAAGCTCATTACAATAAGTTTTAATTTTTAATTTTAGTTGTCATTTGTTTGTATCGATTTTAAGTGGAATCTTGATAGATTTATTATTATTTTTATAACTAAAATGTGTTATTATAATTATTTGTTTCCCAAATGAATAAATATTTTGATGTTCATCAGTAACGGAAATTTTGTATTAATTACACTTGTTTTACGAATGCTATTTAAAAGTATCAAACTACTTACTTGGTGTCAGCGTGCCTGCTCAGATGCAGCTTCAAGTACCACAATAATCTATTGTTCCTCGGTACGAACAAACTGACCGCTAGTGCTAATAGTTGCCAGCCCTGAACGAAACTATACGTAGGCGGATTGCTCTTACAATCCACTGTGAGTAAAGGTGCCTGTAATATTCAGAAAAACCATAGAATTATTAAGCACTTAAGTCATTTTCGAAATACATGTTTACTCGAAGTACTTAAAAATATTGCCTTTCTCATATGATTACATGGAAATGTGTATTACGAAAATTGGCTTCTAATTATGTAGTTTTACAGATAAATGGACATTAGTGGTTTATTTAAGAATCGCAAATGTTTAGAGGACCCTAGTTAAGAAAAATCGTCCGTGATTATCGTACCTATGTAAATCACTAGAAATTGGCTCCTATAAGATTAGAAAAGTAATAAGTCTCTTTTGTTGTGAAAATGACTACTGAATTAATTAATTAATAATACATTTTTCGGTTACTTAGATCATAATCGATTATCGATTTAAATTGTGATCCAAGTTGTCGGTGTCGCTGTTAAGTAAAAACTACAGAATACATGAAAATTGTGATGTCAAACATACCTAAATTAATACTGAATCTATACTATTGTTATAAAGTGGTTACATTTGTTTGTATGGAGGGCTGTAATCTCGGGAACTTATGGCCGAATTCTTAAAATGTCACTGGTAGAAAGCTACATTATTCCTGAGTGCTATAAAGTATAAAATACACGTATATCATTAGATTTTCTTTATTAATACATTGCTCCCGTGCGAAGCGAAGGTTTGCTAGAACTGTATCTAATTTAATTATTATTATTTTATTCGAAGAAGCCACGTGTGATCTGTGATGTAACAAAAAATAAACGAAGCGATAACGACTAGGGCCCAGGGCTCAGACGCATTACCTGTATCGAGCTAGGCGATCCGGCAGAGTTCTGCGGGAGGTCGCTCTTGTTGTCGCCGCCCACTGAGGACGCGCCCGTGTCGCAAGTGAACAACGACTGGGTCGCGCACAGTAGCAGTTGCTGTACAAATGAAATGTTGGTGTTCGGATCGTCAGTGGGGGGCTTTAACTCTACTGACTCTATGCTTTTGTGATATCGTTTGCGTTTCTATATTTGAAATGAGGTGGTGTTTCGGTAGGTTAAACGTTGATAAGTTATGATTATATGTGTTTGGTTTAGTTTAATGTTAGCTGGAAATAGAGGCTTATATTGCTACTAATACAAGGAGGATTAGTGACAAATTATTTGATCATTACTATCTACTTATTACTCGTTGTTGCAAACATTTTAGTGACTTTTAGTAAAATTATAGACCGTTTATTATTATTAGTGATAAGGTTTGAAATATTAGTAATTTATTTATAAGTATAACATAATAATTTTTTTCTTGATGTTTTAGAAATTATACTCTTTTAAAACGTCATAATGTTTAATGATAAATTACATTGGAAATTAAAACGATAATGTCAATATTAAATTTATATATGATACAAATACAAATATTCATATATTAGATTACATATTTAAGTAATCTTACTGAAGTTTCCGATGTACATACATTACAAGAGAGAAACTCTGTCGAAACGTCTTGATGAAAAAATCATTGAAGTGTTCATTACATAAGGCACCTTGGTGTGCAGTTTCATTGTCAATGAGTTATTATGATTTGTTATGTAGCTATTTTTTATTTTGTTTTTTACTTATATACTTATTTAAATCCACGCTGTTAATACTTTTTTATGTAAATATAACTTTAATAATATAATATAGTTTAAAATAAAATATATGTGCACATTATATATATTCAGTAACTTGGTCATCAACGAATGTTTTAATATTAAAATTCTGTTTTATATTTACAGTAAATTGTGGTTGATATTGATTTATATAAATAATATCAATCGTTACTGAAAATAATTATATCTTTATGAAAACATTTAAAATGTATGTAATTTATACTTTATGGAAGTACTTTTACACGCACTTTTTTATCGACATTTTAAATGGTACCTTATAAAATTTTTAATTGGGATATTAGTTTCTTCGTTTGATTTAGATATAAATTTTAAAATTGAAATTTTGAGTACCTACAACTCCAAAATATTTGATACACGTTCTGTCTCCCGAGTTGCGAGTTTTAAATTTTTTTTTTATTAATTACCTGCTTATGTAATTGCCATGCAATGTTTTGTTTTTAATAAAAATGTCATACTAAGATAATTTGAGATTTTATATTTTCTATAAAATCACCATTTTAAAGGAAATTGGTCCCCTTTAAATGAATAAATTTGTAATAAGTTTTGACATTATTTGATTTTATAGTACTTACTACTACTACTTTTACCTAACGTTCTAAAGTTCCACCCTTACTGACAAGAGCGTGATGTAAAACAGCTCCTTAATCTACTTACACTTGATAAATATTTTCAGCTTCTATACGAACGAAGTCGCCGGCATAAGCTAAGAGTTTGACATACGTTCTGTCTCTTGAGTTGCGTTCAGTTTATTTTTATTAAAGTTTAATTATCTTTTTATGTAATTGACGTAAAAAGTTTTATGTTAGTAAAAATGTTAGTGATTTTAAATTCCATATTTTTTTAATTATTTTTAGTATAATTTCATACAGTTTTAACTAATTATATATATTTTATTATTGTATATGTATTTATATTATTTTTACAAATATAAGATATATAGAAGAATATAATATAATAGGTATGTAGAGATATGTGTTTTATGTGCTACCATTTCCACCATAACCTCAATATTTTGGAATATTTTCTTGGATACAACCCATGGCTCTTTATACCCAAATAGTGCTATGTACACTTGAACTGCCCGTGTATCTTGTGTATATACATTCATATATGTTTATGTACATTGTGGTATGACTAATAAACTAAATCAGAGTAAAACTGCATAATGTTATGAGTATTTAAATAATGCATTTTATTGTATGAACTCTAGTTTTTTCTTTTTTAATATTATAAAGACGTTGATCAAACTTTTTTTTTAATTACACTATGCAGTCATACGAGACTTAACCTAATTTTCTCAACTTACCTCGATATAAAATCATTCAATATGTAAACGATATGTTCTAAGACAAACTTGCAACGTCAACCTTTCATTACAAAGGAGATCGGGTGTGCATAGCTATGACAGTATATGAATGACAAAAGAAAATAACATTCCCTAAAACTATTGGGACGGAGGGCAAACATTCTTGGATGGAAAAACGTCAAATAAAAATAAACGAGGGAAAATTTACACCAACATTCCATTTGATAGAATTGCGACATAATACATAACCGCTTTACGTCATGGCAACATTTTAATCAATCGTACGAATGTACGTTCTCGTTCGCTTAATCGATTCTCAATTTAAACACGGAAACCGTTACAGTTCAATGTTGCCAGAACCAGAAGATCAAGTTGGAATAAAACCTTTTTGAAGGTTATTCTCATGATTACAAATTCCGGTAGATACGATATAAATTTTAAATATACTTTCAGAAGCCAATAAGTTCACATACACAATTCCAAATTGATCAACCACGAAACACGAAGCCTTTAATATATTTACAGCGACACACAAAGCTGTACACTTATATATATGGTTTGTTAGTGTATTTAGATTCCGAACGCAAAATAAACTTCTTAAGCGATACTAACATCAAATGTGCTCAATACTAAGACACGGCAAAGGCATAGAACAGACTGCTTTTATATATAAAATCTCTTTATAATAATTTAAAGTCCGACAATATTTTAATGAATTAAATAACAACATTAAAATTGAAAAAAATTGAAGTAAGATCTATCAAAATAAAAAACTATAAATTTAATATTTTCATATAAATAATTTATGATTATATCGATATTAAAATCGATTCTTATTTTGTATTTTAGATTGAATCGATACTATGGGTACGAGCAGTCCATACTATAGCCATGTCCGCGTCCGATTGCGATACAGCGTCTGTTGGCCAACACCCAATCTACCATTTCGATATGAGCATCATATAAACCATTTTCTACACTAGAGTGTGTACAGAAACTACAACCGTGTACAGATGAGTGATGAGTAAATATGACATATGAGAAAAGCATATAAGCGTATCGCTTTAAAGCTTGGGTTTGCGAATATAAAGCGATTTATTTTTGTAATATGACAATTTTGATGGTATTCGAATTTCGACTTTATACTTTAAACACTACGGAACAATTTGCATTGTTAATTCATTGTAGATAAGGTTTATTTTTACAATAATAATTTCGACCATAAAAATTCATATTACATATACATTGATATTCATAAGAGTAAACTTTAATTCGTTTAAAATTTACCTTTAGAATATAGCCAAATAAAAATAATTGTTAAAGCCCTCATAGTTTAAGCCTGATATTTTTTTATGACAAACTTTGAGCGCTTCGGTGTTTTTAGTTATAGCAAGCAGTACCTGGAACAGCACAGTTTGGAAACAGTTATTATTCTCTAAGCGACTACATACTTGATTTATATATTTCATTGATAAAATTAAATTGCCAATGTGGCAAATCGAACAACTTATGGAAACTTCTTTAAATATATTTTAATGTACTAATGTGTGTATAAGTCGTTTAGAGAATTAATTCTTAAAAATCGGATCATACAATACCCACTTCTGTATTCGTTTAATATACTTTATTTTCTTTTAGGTATAAAAAAATATTTTTAAATTTAGTTAGTTGTTGCAAAGGACAATTTTTGCAAGAATATGTTTAATAAAACGTTCATTTTTCTTTAAGTATTATAGTTGCCACATTTATCAGCACACATTAGAAATAATATACTGACGGCCGAATACTGAAACGTCACTTAAATATTTAAGTCCAACTCAACTATTTGAGACGCTGTTAAATTAAAATTTCGCATACTCAAACATCACTTTGGAGCATCCCTCAAATTTGAGAGTGACTCAAAATAAGTATAAGTCATGTTAAATAATTTTGTTTTATAGTGTGCAAATCATTATACCGTATAAATAAAACAAAACAATCCTTTTGACAAGTAATAATTGACCTGACTTAGCATAGGTCGAGTGATTACTATTGTACAGTCACATTAAGTCATCGGTCTCTCTACAGTCTTACGAACGAAGCGATAATTTTTTATCATTTGAAAAGCAAAAGCCCATATACAGAAGTCGGAATCGTGTGCTCCTTGCACATCATAGTGATGTGATGTATAATCAATAACTGTTCCAACAAACTGGCTCGCCGGGGGGACACTCACGGCGGCGCGCGCGGGGCGGGCGGGGCGTGCGGGGCGCGCGGGGCGCGCGGGGCGGCGCGCGGTTACCTGCACGCCGTGCTTGGAGGCCGCGTGCGGCGTGCTCTGCTTGCACAGCGCCGACACCAGCTCGTCCTGCAGCTCGCCCACCTCCAGGCACTGCTGCAGCGCGTTCTGCGCCAGCACCACGTGGTAGTCGATGCCGGCGTGCTCCACCGCCACCGACATGAACAGCTGCACGCACTGCGGACGCGACATGCGGCTCGGTTCACGATTGATATGATGAAGTATTCGGTCAAATAATAGAAAAGAAAAACATTTTCAGCCTCAGAAGATAATTGGTTAACTTGTCACATCCGACGGACATTAGCATTTTTAGAATCATATACTTCTCCTAACACTATTGATGATGCCTCATGTAGCTCACCAAAAAATAAGTGGAAAAATATCAATCTATTTCTCATGACAAATAGAACATTCGTACAGTAGAAGTAACCAACCCAAAGAGCCCAAATTCTTGTAACATAGTCTTAGTCATATATCATATAACAGAACAAATACTCACTTTAAATAATTTTAATGCTTCAGCTTGCAATGCTTCTGAATTTAGCGATGTGAGTGGTGAAGTTATGTTTTCTTTGGAATACAATAATGTAGGATGCCTCCACAGAACACAATCTGGAATAAGAACAAAATAATTTCATACAAGCACATACATATAACATATTTTTATTTATTGCGTCTAAATACAGTAAAATATAATATATTCTTATTATTAGGCTCGTGGAGATTTTTATTTTGGATTATATGTATATATAAGTTTGTAGTATATTTTGAAAAAATATAATATAATCACTAAAAAACTCACTCGGATCGCCATCAGTTTCCATAAGTTTCTGTACGAGTTGCTCGAAGTGCGTTCCTTGACTGAGACCACCGCCGCTCACAACCGTCAAGTGGTAGAGCCACGAGTCTTTGTCCGCTTTGCTCTCGAACAAGAGGTAAGTAGGGCCCTGGAATTGAGATACCAATATTTATATTAACATTACATATAGATCTAAATATCCTTGCTGTGTGTGGCTTAGGAATGAGATAGAATATCCATAATAATTTAAATAATAAATAAAATTGACATGTATAAATAATGTAAATACTGTCTTTGAGGACAGCTCTATCAGTAGAGATATTTTTTAAGACAATCATAAAAAAACACCCGTTTATTAATGTTTGCATTTACAAATAAAAAGGTTTTGTTGTGTTGGTTTATTTAATGATTTATTCGAGACATCGAAACAATTTTAATGTTTTGGTGATTTTATTAACAAGAATATGACCTATTTTTATAAAACCTCTTTCTATTCGCTTAAGTCGGAATTTCGTTTAATGTTCCAATAAAAATATAGGGGGCGATTAGAGAGTGTGCATCGGCGTCGGCACAGACCCCGGTGAGCTGGTGCTGCGGGTAGATGGCCACGGTGAGGTTGCGCGCGTCGTCCGCCTTCTCCTCCGAGTCGGAGTCCGACACGTGCTCCACGTCCTCCACGCGCGCGTCCCGCATGTTGATCTGCCCCGTCGGGTTCTGCGCACACAACGTCGCCCACGTTACGCTCTCGTCCAGCGCGCACGGCACCAGACACAGCGCACGGTTGTTACACTCAAATATAGTATTAAAGTTCACTCAAAACACCGATAAACTTGTAGTCTCGATTATCGAGTCTAAATTAGTAATTCAAATTAGGGTCATGGGCTCAATATTCGGAGCCTCAAGACAAAGGAGTTATAGTAAGCAATCCCGTCACGTCCCAGCCAGGGAGAGTTTGTTTTTTAGTTGCGGTAGTCTGGCTATCGACCAGAAGCTCCACATAGTCCCCTGCGTAGTCTACGACGGTTGCATGTTCGAATTCGAATTAAAATATCTTTATTCGACATAGAAGTATTACACTTTTTTATTGTTTGTCAAAATTCTACCACTATATCGGTAAGAAACACCTCGGACTTGGGAGGAACCAGCGAAAGAAACTCAGCGGTATGTTTATTACATTATAAAAGCTAGGTTAAGTGAATAAACACGGGTCCAAGCAATACTAAGCTTTTACGTGATCCATTAGCGCTTATAATTAATCTTTAATTTGGGGCTGTAAGTACACACGTCGCTGGCAAACCGGATGTGCTAACTGGAACTTCTTTGATTTAGAAATTGTATGGAAATACACAATTGAGGTATAATAAATGTATGTACCTGATCTCCGGGACTCTTGAAGTACAGGAACATCTTGCCCAGTAAAACGCACCAGCTTTTCTTGGCGTGTCCGTTCTTGACTTTGGTTAACCAACCCTGTATAGTAGGCTTGTTGTCTTCCTTACTTAATAGCAGTTTCGTTGCGTTTCGTCTTTGGACATTCTGAAAGTTATTTTTATATATATTATAGTTATTTATATATTACGAAGTATTATCATTTATTAAATGAGAAAACATTAAAATTGGCCTTTGACTATAAACTATTTAAGCTATAAATTAAAACTATTTGTTTTTACTAGGGTGAGTTGGGGCAAGTTCGTCAATGGGTTGCAGCTTTTTATTAAACTTGTACTCCAGGCAATACAAGTTATTAAAACTGATTCCAATGAGATTTGACTGAGATAACATATAAAAAGTGAATTATTCAGCCAGAAATTCAATTGCTACGATCTTATTCCATTGTCCATCTTAATCTAACTCACCCTATTTAAAATACTATAAAAACGTATTTTTGTTCTTTAATAAATAAGACAAAGTCTAGGTGAATATTTAATGTATATATGAAATCCAAATGAGGGTACAGAGATTTATTTATAATAACAGTTTTATCAGGGTAATATTTACTTGTAAGACTCTTATCCAGTCCTCCATGGTGGCGATGCTGTCTGCGGTGAGGTAGTAGGTGCGGCTGCCCGTGAATATCTCGAACGTGGCGGCGCCCTCGTTACGAGAGATCTTGCACGCCTCGCCCAGCCCGATCTGACCCTGGGGCTTCCGGGTCACCTCCGACTGAGACTTCCAGTACGATAGCGTGCCGTTTTTGAGCACGAACCTGGAAATTAATATATAGTTGTTTGAAAATTACATATTTTTTAATATGTATGTAATATGTATATGCATGAATTAGTGTAGGCGCATTGATGCTGTGAAGATTATTTTGGATTTCTTACAGTAACCAAGTTAAAAAGTTTAAAGTGTTACAGTTGCGTGCGTAAGTGTAGAGTGTACCCGTACATACACATGCATCACGCAAGGGCAAAGTGTCCGTACCATCTCTTCCGCCAGGTCTTGAGCTTCCCGCCCAGCTTGGCGAGGTGTCCGCTCTTCTCGAGCGCGTCGTGGCGGCGCGGCGAGTCGCGCGCGCCCTCGCACGACACGGCGTCCGGCGGGATGGCGTAGTCGTCCGACATGCCCGACTCGAACGACGTGTCTGCAACGCGCACCGTTACTGTACACCGGCTCACCCGCTACTTTACTATACGGAGCAATAGATGCTTCGTTTTGCAAGTGAGTCATCTGACGTGAGGTGATCGGGGCTGCCCGAGGGTAATTACAGACGACACCTGCTAATGAGTTGCCGATCTTTGAGACATCTGTTTATGCTATCTCAATTTACTAGACGGATCGATAGGGGGGTTTCTGTTTTGCAAGTTAGTCATCTTATGTTAAGTAATTACAGTTGATTGAAATTCGCAGATGAGAGGAAGTCTTAGAGGTATCTGTTTATTCGCTTCTTGAAGAGTCCCGTATTGTAACATCAGGGAAATTGTAAAACATTTGAAGATGATACCATCATTTTCTGGGACAGAAAAGGCTCGAAATAATGACAGATTGAAGAAAACCAGGCACCCAGTTGGTGAGGATGACAATTGTTTTAGCGACGCTTGATCCGATTAAAAGAATAAGGAAGGTGGTATTCAATCAAATACTTCTTTCAAACACTCCCCCATCGCAGAGAGGATGTCCCATTATAGGAGTTAAAGAAAGTTAATCACAGAGAATTTATGTTGTGGCCAAGAGTGTACGCGAAGATAGCATAGATACACCTATAATTGCAATAATTTATCTCACTCTGGTCTAGTTAAATGATTGACACGACACTAGGAACATTTACAAAGATGGGAGGGACCTTATTATTTAAGAGAAGAAGTTGAACAATACCAATTTCTGAGCATAGATGAGGACTTAGACACAAAAAGCCTATTCGTATTATGAGTTTAAATTCATTCCAATGACGTCATTGAAAGAACAAAATCTATAGACTTATAATTAAAATGAATGTCATGTATTGCCAACTGTAATATTAAAATCATATTGTATTATATTTATCTATGACTGTATTAAAATTAAATTATTATTTATTCAAGTAAAACTCATACTCTCAAAATGTTAGTCATGTTTCAGTATTGGATTAAATGCAAAGCTACCTATCATTTGGAAAGTAAATTCTACCGAGAAGAACCGACAAGAAACTCAGTAGTAGCAGGCTTAATAGTCTGATTTCATAAACATAATACAATTAATTGTAATTTACCTCTAGTTTTACTCTGTTTACTCGGTGATCCACTACTGGATCTCTTGGCAGGACTTAAGCTGGAACTGGTCTTCACGCTTTTCGAAGGGCTGCTAGCGCTTAGACTAGTATCGGAGGAGCTGCATTGGCCATTTGTGTTGTTTAGAACAAGTCCATGAGGACCTGCAGTTTGTTGTATGGAGGCGGGTAGGATGCTGGTTAAGTTTATATTGTTGATCGTCATTGGCATTTGAGATGTTTGACCTGGAAGAGGAATTTCAACATGTTTTTTTAAATATATTTAATATTGTTACTAAATTTTTGAACTCTTGGTGACAATGTTACTTAATTTTTAAGAATTTTTTTTTAGAATGTGTAATTTCTTATATATTTGATTGACAAGGCAGCCGTGAGCAGTTGCGCTATTGAGATTTACAAAGTATTTTAGAAACAAATACGAGACCGCGAGGATCTATGGATGTAGATAAGATGGTAGTTTTACATTGACTGTAAATATATTTGTTCAAATAAAATAAAAAACACATTTTAAAAGGTTTTTCCTTTTAAAAGAATATGAATGAAAACTTACCATAAAGAGGGTTATGATGTGGTGTATTATGAACTGTCACACCCATTGATTCTTCACCATCGGATGAATCGTCTGATGAATCGCCCGTGAAAGGCATCGACCGTATTTGACTTGCGCGCTGCAAACATAGACATATGTGACTTTAACTATATTATATGTGTATGAGTAATATAAATATAACAAACATTCCTTAAAAATAACTACATTATTAACAATGGATTATCAACTTTTTATTAATATAAATAAGATTAGTTTCTCTAGAACAAATTTTGTGAAATAGTTATTAGAAGATTTATGTATTAATTACCCCTTTAACGGTAGCATATACTGGAACCGAGATATCCTGGTAACTGGTGGATTCGTGCATGGTCCGGGGACACGGAGGTGGACTCAACTCCTCTTCCACGGACTGCTGGAGACCGTCATCTGCCACCTGAAAATAAGATATAACAATTTAAAAAAATTAGAACTTGTGGCAAAATAAAACTTTCATGGCTATAATAAAAAAATGGATAAGACGCAGACCTGGTATATTTTTGCCTCCCAGCTGGGGAAGCGATGCAGAGGGGGCGTGGGGGGGCGCGGCTGGTCGGACACGCAGCTGTCGCCCGTGGACGAGCCGCCGCGACTCGTGCCCTGCACCACCACGTGCACGCCCTGCCACGCCGGCGTGCGCTCTGCGAGGAACACCAAATGACGACATTGTAAGGCATTGTAAATACATATTATACCGCACGCTTAGGAAAACATCGATAGAACTCAGAATTTAAAAAATAATGATTATTGTTAAATAAGAGCTCAATTCTAAAAGAAACATTAAAAAATAAAAAATAATAGTAATGTGCGAAAATATCTTTATTTCTTTACCACACCTAAAAGTTTATATATTTCAGAAAATACGTGTGGTTTCAATTTTGTCTTATGAGTTTTAGTTCCGATTCTACAAAATTTTCAAAAATATGTTATTTATACTAAAAATATAACATAAAATTGCCAATATGGATTTTAATTTTGGCCAGTATTTATTTAATAGTGAGATATATTACGTTAATTAAGAATCATTTGGTGTCCATAATATAGCAAATTGCATGGATTATTCAAATCTAAGGTTCGTTTACATTTACTCCTATCATTCCCCTCAAGTAAATATTACAGTGGTTTCAAGTTTACCTCGGCTTGGTGTATATATTTCAGCATAGTCGTGTGTGGTATCGCCGTCTGTTGAAGTATTTGGTGTTGTTGGTAGTACCACTAAATTTTCTACTGCAGCCTGTTAAAAAAATATTAGAATTATTTGACGAGATCATGGTTAGAATTATTCAGTAACTATATCGTAAATATATAAGACAAAAATAATACTTTTTTACATTATCAGAAAAGTGTGCTAAATATTTTTGAATGTTAATATACTTTATTGTACACCACAAACATAAAATAATACTAAAAATAAAATCAAAAATATATAAAAAATATTTGATGTGTTGTACAATGGGCGGTCTTATGGTTAATTAGCCATCTCTTCTAGTCAACCCATGTGCATGGTGCAGCCATTAACATACATACAAATATTTACACATTAATACTTACACTTAATAATAATACATATATAAATATATATCTATTATGAGTACACTAATAAATATTTTAAAAATATACTAGTTATGTAATTAGTAGATTGCTTAAATTGAAAAAAAATAATTAAATAGAGCAATAGCTTTTTGTAATCCAATTAAAGTAAAAAGCTGTTTATATATAATTCAGATACTACAGTGATCAGCCAAATATTCTATACAAATATTACTCATAAACTAAATATTACTATACATTGTGATTATTTTCCCAGTAATTTATCAAATCAAACCCATGTGCATTTAAGTGATCAGAATGTATAAAAATATTATTTTATAACACAGTAAGATATTATCATTGGATTTGTTTGGAATGCAAACCACTATAAAACATAACTATGCAGGGTTATATTATACAGTGGAAATAGGAAGATTGTGAAACATATACATTATCATAGTTAAGTATAATTCAACATAATCTTGAGGACAACTACTTTTATTTTTACCTGGCAAAAACATTGTATACATTAACACTTTTTTTTACATATAACAATTAAAAAATCAAATAAAAAACAAATGCCTGTTTAAAATACATACTGCAAGATCATCAGCTAGCAGACTGGCAGCGGTCCTCTCATCCATGGTTCGATTCATTGTGTTCAATTGACTATTGGCAGTTGTTTGAGTTAAATTTGTCGTTCCAATCGATAGATTTCGTCTGTGTCTCACTGGGGTACTGTAATGGGGTTCCGATGATGTTATTGGCAGCTGGAAAGATATAAGAAGATTTAATACTTGCTCAAAGTGAAGTTGCAATGTTCTATCTTCTACAATTAAATATCAAGTAGCATTGTTAATACCTTTATCCTTTTTAAGTCTGCATATTTTTTCAGTGTAACTTCCTGTGTGTTAGATTGGTAATATTAAATTAATTTTTTTATGTTACATAGTATGTTTATTAATTCTTTTTTAATATTTTATTTCTATGTTTTGATTCTTCTAAATTAATCAAATTAGCTTTAAAAGAGATTTTTAAGAGTGTGATCTCCATTTAAATAGGTCCAGATAAACATTAACAAAACTAAAAAAAATATTCAAGTTTATATTTGTTAGAATGAATACGATGAAAATTTAAAGTTTATATATAATATCCTTAATAGAAAATGACTTAATATGTCAAATATTCAAGCAACTATAACAGTGAAATTAAACATAAAATGTGACACTTTTATTATAACAGTAATAATAGCTAGCTCTAGTATGAATAGCAGTGCATAAAAAACAAACTTAGAGATTTTATACTGATATATTAATTGTACATAAGTCTTACTTAATTTGCCAGACAAGCATTGCATAGATTTTTTTTATAACAATTGCCATATCACTAATTTATAATATATTAAATATTGCTCTATTTAAATATTGGTTTCACACCAATGATTAGTAACTCATTATCCATTCAGAAACATAAAAATAATTAAATTTGATATTGAAAGAATAACATTCCCAAAAAGTATAAGTGCTGAAAATAATAGCAGTAAAATATACAACATTGACACATCTAACATCCAGCTACCTGGGGACCCTCTAGGCTCTCAGAGCGTCGACGGTTATTAGCCAAGAGGCTCGATGAGGCACGGGTGCCGTCTTCTGTCCTCACTTCTAAAGACAGACTTGCCCGAGAAGGTAGAAACTGCTAAGGAAGTTTAAAATTCTAAGCACTGCATGATACTTACTCATATAACAATAGTTATTATGTTGTTTAAAGGATTGTTTGCAATATGCAATATGCAATGACATTTCATGTTAATGATGTTTTATTTATACTTACAGCACAATTTCTGCTTCCCTGCGCTGCAATGTGATTCCTAAGTAATTCCAGCTGCTGATTGCAGCGGTCGTTTTGTTCCCTCAGCAATTGGTTCTGTTGCTCTAGTTCTTTAAGCTTGTTTGTCACCCACTCCTTTATTCGTGCGGCCTTTGCCTCAACTTGTTTCGCGTCTTGGAGTCGCAGCTGCTTCTGTCGGAATGTGCAATGTTGTATTGATATTGTTTTAAAATTTTAAGTTTTGTGATTTGAAATTTCCGAAACTGTGTTCATACTGGAAATGAGTCCATTGACCATTATAAAAACACATTTGAACCGTAAAATCCTAAAGTTGAAAACTATTTATTCTTTAAAAATTAAATACTAATAAACTAATAATAAATAATTTAGGAAAAAAAGATCAAGTACTATTACGTACAATTAATTAGATTTAATTGGAATCTACTTGTAAGTTTTATTCATCATATTATGATGATGAATATATATATATAGTATTAATAGTGTTGACAAATTTTTCAATAAAGTGAGATTATCTTCTTAAATTTATTCCGATTTACCTGCATTTTTTTGTTTAAAAGTTTTCAGAACTATTACAGTATATTACATTTATGACACTTGTTTATCACTATTTACAATTATAAAACAAAGTATTTGTCACATAGTTGTTATTCTCATTTAAGAATTTCATAATAAATAATAAAATGTGAACATAAATGAAAAAAAGACGACATAATTGAAGCAGCATATACAATATAAACAGATAAACATCACAAGACACAACTTATGTCACAAAGTCCGCTATGTTACGCTAAGATAGCGTAGTGACGTTTGAAGAGCTTTCGAGTTTCGATGACGCTGACGCCATGACGTAAAAGGGATGTGATAACATTGAAAATCGAATTGGGTTTTTTAATAGTCACATTTAAATTTAATTTTTAAAATATTAATAAAAATTACAAGTGTTTGTCTTAAAGTGAAACCTCTTTATGTGAAAAAATCTAAGGTCAATGTTGTGTTCAAGAATTTTGATTAAGAGTGGTTTATCTTTTGCATCTTATTCTTTCTCAATTTTATTTAAAAACACAAACTGTTTCTAAAACAATTATTTCAAAATTTAATAACTTTTACTTTTCAATTTGGTACGTAAATTATTATTAATTCTGATTTTTTTCATTACATATATCGCTATATTATATACATACTGGGATTGTAATTGTAGTAATAACAAAGCAAAACTATATAGCTAATTCCATAATAAGTCTCAAGGGTAGGAAGGGCTAAGACTAGTTAACAAAACGGTTCCCTAAAGGTCAGTAACAGTAGAATAGATTAAATAATAAATACAACGGGAAATCCGTTTTCTTACAAACACAATGTTATTGATCACATATTATGCAGGCTTTATATATAAGATAAGTATATAAATATACGATCATAAATACATTTTTATTTATTTATAGATAGAAAACCACCAAGTCTTATTTATTTTAAATATGATCACGTGCCTAATTGTTTGAAGTAAAAAAAAAACATCACTGTCAATGTACCGCCAATCAAATGATTTAAGATGTTATGTCTTTTGTAACTGATATAACACTGGCTGACTAGAATGAATTATATCCTCCTGACCAATGCTAGCCACAGTGCATTTTCAATTCTCTAACGCTCTCAATGCGATTGAACGACAATCCAATAAGACAGGTAATAGTAAAGACGCAGGAACATAGCGAATGGAGTGTTTAAACTTTCAAATTCTATAATTTTTTTATTGATTCGACCGTGAAAGATAAAAAATTACGAGCACAGAGGTGGAAAAATTACTGATTGGTAGGTATTGAATATTTATGGAAGTATTTAATATACCTGTTCTTCAATTTGGCCTTCAAGTCGCGTGATGGCCTTCGGCGCCCCTTCAGCGCCAGCCGGCCACTCGCACAGCCGCTGCTCCATGGCGCGGACCTGGAACACGTGAAGTTTTAATATTTATAACATATAATAAATATTGATGTATCTAATATTATTGTAGTTTACTCAGACCATTTTATTTAGGTATTTAATCGTTTAATTAGAAGTTCGATTAAAATCAAAATAAAAAAAAATATATGTTGTAAGATGTTGCAAAAAAATTAAGTAAATTGCTAGTAAAACATTGTTACATACACAATTGCTGTATACACAAATAAAAATGATTATAAAAACTAAATAATAATTATTAATATATTTCCTATTTGAAATATAATATATTCATCAAAGGAAACCGCAGAAATATATTCATCAATCATTAATCGTAGTATATAGTTACGATCGTTGAGGATAATAATCAAGGCGATAACATACCAAAGTAACCGCAAACTGACTTAGATATCAGGTTCAATAACATTGCACACATTAACATGTATTATTAACTGTCCATCTATAATATATCCTTTGAATTACATTACTAAGACAAAAGTTGAAGTAGCTTTATAATTTGAGTCCTTCTTCTTGACGTGTATTTTTAAACAGAATAAGGATATTCATTTTTTAAAGAGGGATACTCACATATTGCCGCGTATATATGTTTGTATGACATTCTGAAGCTTTATGTCCAACACTATGCGTTAAATCGTCGATACATTATAAAGGTCACAATTAATTTTTACACTGATATCACTGGTACGTAACAGTTTGTTTTTTTTTTTATTTTCAGTTCAAGAAAGTCTATCACCAGCCACTATGTCACTGTTTCGTATAAAATAAATAAATTGTATAATATGTTTTTTGCAATATAAGTTCATGCGAAGAACAATGAAAACTTCCCGTTGAAGGAATACCCAGGAATAGATCGCATTAATCACAAACGCTGTAATTTGCCTGACTCACGACACGAGGGGACGCCACGAATATCCAGAACTTTCTATATCGGGTAACACTTAGACGGCGAACATGGAAAAATAAATGATAGACACCGTGAAGAGGAAACTTTGAAATGGACAATAAAATAAGCATGAATCAAACTTAATTTCAGGACAGGTTGAAAATAATCCATTGTGCGCTATGGTTTATTTTTAATAGTAACTTTGAATTAGTAAAAATAGGTTTTATATGTATTTGACGTACTTTTAGTACATGAGTCGTAGTCAAGTAAAGAAGAGAAACGTTTATTTAAAATAGTACATATTTTAGTAAGAGAGCTGAAAAGGCGTGCATCATACCCGATGATTGCGTGTTAAAACCCAAGTAACCACCATCGAATTTCCAAGTACTTAATTTGTGTTTATAATTTAGGATGCAAAACATCATGACGTAATCAGCAGGTGTCTGATTTCAATGAAATTCTGCCACATGTTTATCCAGCAACCAGCAAGTAGCGTGTTGGATTTAGCTTTAAATCTCAAAAGAAGAGACCTGCATTGGGTCAGCTAATGCTTTACTGTATTGTAATTTTAGATAAAAGTTCATAAATGAGAACATCATTTACGTATACCTTGAGCCATACGAGGAAAGAAATATTTATTTCACAAGTTTCTGAAATATTGCTGTCGCTAAAAGGATCATATGATAACATTAAAAAAAAGCCAAAAAATAAACAGAATCGGGATAGTTTTATGTACGCAGATTGAAAAACTATCTAACTGTAACTGAATCTTGATTAAATATGATTAAAATAAGCGATTGTCATAATATTAATATTAATTTAATCCCTTGATAGATTACCTAATTAGATATTCAAAAAATATCAGAAAGACTTGTTATGTTATGGAGATTATTATTATTATATATTATATAAAAATAAATTATGTATGCCTTTATTTTTTATGAACATTATCCATAAAAGCAGATATCCTTATGCCTATTGCTCCGTTACATTATACCTAATACATTTTGATATGTCGAAAGCTTTGAAACGATATCCATTAATTTTAATTTGCGGTCAAGTGTAAACAGTGTGGCGACACACAAGTTCGTTCATTACCAAGTCCTCTAATTAAACCGTTGCCAGCAATGAAGAGTAGTTTAGTTAGATGCTTCCTTATTTATTTCATAAGTACCGGCAAGTTAATTTTGTAATGAAAGCGTGAGGAAGCGAGCTGTAAAGATGAGATGTTTATGATATTTACGTTTTTAAACGTAAACACAATATCACCGACTGAAAGCGTACTCAATATAAAAGGTATTTTTATGCTAGTGATGTGTTAATTTTAGTAGCTAGTATAAAACATTCAGCGCATACATATCTATATGTTGATGTTCCTTGTTTTTATTCATTCGTTCATTAATGAACGCGTCGTTAAATTTGGTCCGGATGTCGGTACTCGCTATTGAACTCTTGTGTATTTTATTTTTAAATTATTTTTCAGCTTGAATCTTTAAGTTATTTCGATATTCGACTTTTAAATTTCGTTGATTAAATATTTTGCAGTGAAATTTATATGGTAGATATGTTTATTAGAATGCGTACGTTACACGTACGTAGATTACGCTGTATTTGAAATATTCCATGTTTAATACAGAAAAGAATTACCCAATTCACTTGTAGGAAAGTTACTTCAGATTTTAATAGAACCAGATAGAAATTATCGGTTTTTTTAACGGCTTGGAAATAATATGATTTTTTTTCTATATGGTGGATATTGAGTTGTTATTTTAATTTCCTGGTTCTTGCAAGTTTTATTTATCCGTAAATTCAGTATAGTACTCAATTATACAGAGAACTTTTTTAAATCAACTTTTGGAAAAAAAATCTCATACCATATAGGTAAAATATAATCTAATTAAGTAACAGATAACAAAAAAGAAAGAAAAGAAAAAAGTTTTTGTAATTCAGCCGGTAAGGAAAAAATGATTGTCGTTTCGTTTGTGGGAAAGGTTCAAAAGAAGAGAAATGTCAATTATTTATTTATTTATTTATTTCATATTCGACTTAGCAAGTGTTCAACGATTGATATACTAATAATACGAATTAAATCAATTATCAAATACTATCCAAATTACTCTTACGTCCAGTTTATCTCTTAGCATACTTTATACGTATTAGTCTTAATATATAAATACTGTTAGGCTATCCAGCACATACCTACCCTACCCTACTCATACATGCTTTCTGGCAAATTATCGAATATTTTAGGTGGTAACAATTGACAATTACCTACTACTTTTTAACTAGTTAGATATATTCATAACAATATGAAAAGGATATTTGAAATCGCTTCGACAATTGTCAAATGTACTTTGACAATTGTCACAGTTGTTTATGCCACGGTTATCTATGGTTCAGATATTGAGCTAAAATCTGACTTTTAAAATCCGAAGATCGATTATCGACTTCCAAAATCTCATTTCAATCAATTCCAAGATTTTACTTCGAAATCTCTTTTCCTTTACACTATCTTTGTAATATTCTTTACACAACGTTAAATCACGTGTTTAATTATGTCATATTCGTTAAATCATCAAATTATAATGATTAATTATCTAAAAGAAAAACTCCTTCCTTTTACACTCTCTTACACGCTTTCTTTACACTAAGTAAAATCATGATGAATCAGACGTCAATATAATACAAAGAATCCCGTACGGAAAATTCGTTGAATCATCAAATTAATACATTTAGTTAATTAATTAGTTAACAATGATACCACCCACGGATTCATGTTTATTTTTTTTCCAATAACAAATTACTTACTTAATAGTTGTTTATTTGTGTAACGTCAATCAATCCTTGTTTAAGAAACATGTCCCATTTGGCGTTAAGAATAGATCAAAGTTTAACACGAATCACAATTAGGTATCTCGGATGTAGCGTTCCGCTTTTTTTAGGTCGTCCCTTTATTTGGAATCAGTTTGTATGGACGTTACGATCCCATTGTTTCGTTATATAATACGTAACGTGATAAGATCTATTGAGTTATTCTATGAGTATATAAATTGAGTTGAAGAGCTCAGCAGGTTCCAAGTCGGTTTAGAGTTTATTTGCCAATACAAAAAAAGCTGATAAATACTAAACCCATATAATATCATTATATTTTTTAAAGAAAAATAATAAAGGATGACTAAGGAGGTTTTTCATAATTAACGACAATGATGTGATAATGTCAACATTAATTACAAACCTTTAAACTGTTAGAGCGTGATCGAGTAATATTAAGTAAGTTATTAATTAAAATTTACTTTTTACTGACTTCCTTAACGTAAAGGACCACTTAGAAAGTATTTTAAATATATATATATTTAAGGGGGTTAAAGAGATTGATGATAATGACGAGAAATGAGGTTAGGCTGTTGTTTAAGAACATTTCTATCACAGTTTTGTAAATTCATATTGTTAGGGGCCGAAAGTTTCAATGGAAACTCCAAGGAAGTGCGTCATTATTGCAAGATGAAAATACCGCGCTATTTTCATTTGTTTAAGCATAATTTAATTCATCGCTTGATCAAAGGATGAGAAACAGAGGAAGATCAAGTTATCTAATATCTACCTGAAAAAAAAATATTGTTTCTGAAATATTACTGATAGTTATAAATAATAATTATTTTAGGATGTATGAAGATATCTTGGGCTGTACCTAATAAAAAAAAATATAAAGAAATATGTGTTCATAACTTTTTAAAACATGGAACAAATAAATCACAATGTTCAAGCACAGAATATAATTTCCCGAATCAGTTTATCCTTTATTTATTTTTCAATCAACCCTGTCGTGGTTTACTGAAGTATACGTTACGCGTCCGGCCGTAATGAGAAAAGTTTTACCAACGCTTTTACCGCTTAAAAAATGTTGGTAGCTATTTAAAAATATCGATTTTATACCGAGTTATCTTTTATAAACCTCATATAATTAATCTTTATAGTTTAATCAAATATATATTTGTATTAAGATGCATGAATAAGCTTATTCTAAAGTATCAAGACTTAGTCATTTTACTGTTTCCACAGTTTCTATAGCAACACTAAGTAGTAGTGTATTAAATGGTTTGTTATGTAATGTTTTTAGAATTTAATCGTTTTATATTAAAATTATTTAAATTACATATTCTTATTTCATAAATCTGTATTGTTAGCTTAAATGAATTAAAATTATTTTTTTATAAAATGTATAAACAATAATATCGTTTCATATCAAGGAAAATAGGAAGAGAAAATACTAAATAAAAAATTGTATCTCAGTATAAGATATTTCTTTTAGTAGCTTAAAACGACATGAGATATTTTGAAAATAAGTCCAGTAACAAAAATGGGGCAAATTTGCCACATAGCTGCACTTGCACCCTTGAAAGACGTAAATGAAGATAAGAGGAGAATTTAATTTACTAGCTGCAAACATTATCTCCTTCTAATTCAACTTCACCCGAGTCCGTGTTCACATCTCAAGTTCTAATTAACTTACTAAGTCGGATTTACTGCGCCATATTCCCACAGATAATAAATCAGAGATAGTGAAAACCCATGTTACTCGGGTTTATTTAACAAAATATTAAACACCATTAAAATGATTTATGACGTTCTGTACGGGACATTTTAAATTTTTGTTTACATTTTAATACGATATGTAAATTAATCCTTTATTTAAAGCTGATAATTCATCCACGTGAATATTTTGTTCAGCTCTCATTAGCGAACGAAATGACAAATCGTTTAAATAACATAAATTTAATAACTATATAATTTAGACAAATATTTACGGACCTATATTATTGAAGAATTAACTAACTACGTGATTGAAAATATTTTTTATCCGATTAATTACGCATAGACGGTAACTAAAACAAAGTAGTTGAAGTATAGGCCTTCAACAGTCTTTTTATAAAAATGTTATTTAAAGTTATAAGTCAGATTAAAAATTTTCGTTTTGTATATTATTTTTCATTACCATATTTCTTATTTAATCTACTTAAAATGTTTTCTTTTAACAAATTACATTGTTATCGCAACAATCAATAATAATATAAATGGCTTCCGTATCGAATAACATCCACAGTGTTAAGCGTAACGATTAACACTATTATCGTTACCCACTTAATAATATTACCACTTGTCATTACACCAAAAAGTATTTATGGTCATTTAAAAGAGCGCGAAAAATCACAGATATTATAAGCACTTTAAAGTCCGGTTTACACAGTCGATTAAAAACGCGTTTCCGAACGTACGGCCCTTTACAATTTATTTTAAAATTCGAACTCGGAAAGCGACGTATACGCTCGTTGCGGCACGGAAGCGAACTAACCGACTACGAGCCGGCGATATCCTACAGGACGTGCCGCGTTACATTCTATGGATCGATATTTACATAGTGCTTTTAATATTCTGCCGCGGACTTGTTTATTTTTATCTTTATAGCTAAGATTGCTTGAACGTTGAACGTACATATACTATGTATTCGATATTGAAGAGTTAAATGGCGAGAATGATGTTGGAAAAACAAAATAATTTATTTGAAATAAATATAATTATTTTTGTCAAAAGAATGTGAATAATTCCTATATTTTTTAAGTGATGTATTTGTGTAAAAATTTGTAAGACCGCCTACAGTAAATAAGTAAGTCCTAAGTAGTCACCATCGCCAATACGCTGCCGCCAACTATGGATACTAATTACTCTGACTCACTTATGCTTTGATTTAAAAAAAAATAATACAAAGTATTGCTGATTGATGGTAAAAGGCATGATAAGTTAAGAATGGGGTGGTACCTCATAAGCGCAGCCTGCACAAAATCTCAACAACATAAAACCTTATTTTAGCCATTAACATTTTTCTAGTTTTTCTATCTCCTTCATGTCAGTAACTATAAAAAGCTTTACATCGTTATTCAAACTTTTTTTATAGTTTTTGTCAATTTATGACCAGACGTCTCATGTTGCCAGTACGTGAAATGAATATTAAAAAAAAAAAAGTTTACTTTTAAAAACTTATATTATAATACAATAGCTCAAGCATAATTATGTCAGTTGACGAAAAGCTTTACAGATTTATCCATAAATATTCATAAACTTGTTTGGGCATAGACATTTCTGACGTTCCTTGTCACGCTTATTTAGTATGTAAATTTACAGCGTTTAGCTTAAATGAAAAGATTATTTTCTTTCTTTTAATTAATTTCAACCTTACCTCATTCCCTATCTTGCAGGCTTAATTAGACTATGAAAACTAACTTCGATTTTATATTTTTAACTTTCACTTTTATTTTCGTTTGCTGTGTTTTGCGCCTCTCGATTAATAATAGATTTCAATACAATTAAATTTATACATTACGTTTATGGTTTTAGAGATGTCATAGTTCCGAGGAGGGCCGATGAAATTTGGGCGCTACTGACTTTTCTTAATTTGTGAACATAAACAATTAAACATGTCCTTGGCGCTTAAGAAAACTTTACGTGCACGTGTCAGATAACATTCTGACACGTGTATATCCACCGATCGTCATTGGAGAAGACCGGCGAATTAATAGCTTCCAAATCTTCTCCATCATAGAAACTTCCTTAGCTGTGAAATATAAACGAGGAATAACGAACTTTAAAAAATTATCTATGTATAAAAAGGGAATCAAATAAACTTTTTTAATGGAAAAACGTACTATGAAGCAAATTTCAACTGAAATACATAAGCCTATCTGCATATTTAGTTATCACATATGTAGTGTTTAACGAACCATTCAGAATGTAAAGTGTAGTTTAACTTGAAAATTCCGGTTTAATTCCAGCGGCGTTTGTGCTTAGAATGTAAAAAAGATATGCGCCAGTTGTAAAATATAAATTGGATTCCATTCATTCAGTCGTTCTAAAATAAATCTTTTGAATAGATTTATTTCCTTTCTCTATTGTTGGAAAATATTTATATACATAATTTTGTTCCTTCGCAAGTGAACGTGTCTTAAAAAGAAAATATTAATAAGCATACATATATTTTTGTTAAAGTATTTTTTATCGAAGGAGAACAGCAATGAAATATTTAAAAAAACGTTTACGCTCTTATTGATTGTTTAGTGTACTCTTCTTTAAATCAGAAAGTCGTCCAGTCATATATACCAAAACGAATTATAAAAAAAAGGCTATACGTATTTTATCAACTAGACGCAACCTTCTTGAAGAAAGAATACTAAACAGACAAACAGACTAATAAATCTCTACAAAGAATAACAATGATACCGAAAAAGTATATAAAAATGCAGTTTTATTGCACTACGTCGCGACGGTTCTGGACATAATCTAGTACTTGATAGTTGGTGGCAACACTTAATTGTAAAGACGCGTGTACACTAACAAGAAAGGCAACTAAAAATGTTTTCGTTTCACTGTATTGTGTACTGGCAGTGACAACGCCAACAGCAGAACAGGGGAGCTCCCCTTTTCTCGACTAAGTTAGTGCTCAGTAAGAATAACGGTCTAAGGCTGACTCCTACGAAAAAAGCACCTCGGATGTCGTGTCGGTTGGCTAGTATGCTTTTGTCTTTGAGCACGTGTTCGGGACACCTTGTGTAGGAAACACACTACCTGTATAAGTGCCGGCTTGTACTACTTGACAGTTCATTGAGGTGTTCGGAGACCAAATCGATTCTAAAGTCCTCATGGAAATGGTGTTATGTATGTACTACGGACAACCTGCGACAGTGCATACTATTTTGTTCTGAATGACCTGTTCTGTTAAATGTTTTATATTAGAATACTTATATTACAGTTGGACTCGATCGGGTAAGTATAGGACGTACGCACGTTTTAAATAATGTCCTATAACTAGGAGTAAGAAAAATGTTAATATAAAGGTCGTCATAGAAACTCTCTCAGTGCACTATGACAGTAGCTACCTAAAATATAATATTCAGTATAAAAGTACAAAAACACCCGTCATAAGTAATGGCGACTAAATGTTTACTTACAGCTCGTGACGTATTTTGGAAACGGTCCAGGAACAGCGACCGAATCAGACAAGACAGTTAAGGAAATCGAAGGTTTATGCGAGCTGAAAGCACTGACGTTATACCTTTTATTTTACACTCTCTAAAATTGAGATGATGTAAGCGAACACCGATTTTATACAAATAATAAAAGTAACCGTTGTCTGCTCATGAGACGCTGTTGTCAAAACATCAACCAAGTTTATTTTAACTAGCTCTCGGTTATAACCACGTTAATTTGTGATGGTAGCATAAGCATATACTAATATCGCAAATGTGTTGGTTACTATGTCTGCCTTTTCGTCACCACATATATCACATTTAAACCAGCGAAGTCTGAATCCTGGATAAAGATTTTCGGCGAGATTCGGCGCTATTTTTTTGGGAAAAATTGACGATACAGACTTCACTAAAGAGAAAAAATAGTATAAGGTTAATGGTACTTCCCATGGAGAAACTTAACTGCGTGAGAAAGAAAAGAAAAATTACAAAATCTTGCTCTTAAATTCGACATTTAAATTTAATTCGCATCGCCCAAAGAAATCTTGTTTTCAAAATCCTGGTTAAAAATAGATTTCGATATATTTATACTGAACCATCTCAATTATATACCGAATGAACTTTAATGAACGCTGCTGTAATATAATTTAAAATGGAATAAGTTAAATTCCATAGACTATAGAGGATTACCTCGGGCTTTTGACACATTATTCGATTACGACTATTGCGATACGGGTATTACAAGCTACGTTATAAATGTATAAAAGAACATCAATTATTTATTACCCGTAAGTAAGTTTCTGCAAACGAACAAAACGTTGAACAAAATAATTAGACTAGAGACTGTAACGTCTGCTTAGCAGCGTGTAACTGCTGTGCGATTCTATAATTCACTTCGTATCTCACTCATGAAATCTTGACAACTGACGGTGATACGTGTATCGAGTTTCCTCTTGCAGAATATCTCTACTGTAACGACAAACTCGAAATTCACATATTGACTACAAAAAATAATGATAGCATTTAAATCATCATCCATCGTAAGTCAGTTGTAAATTTTTTACAAGTGAAATAAGATTTCTTACAGAATAGCAAGAATAATTTATTAAATATATATAACGGGGCGCGGTTATTTGTTTGTTGATTTGGATAATTAATGAATCGAGTAGTTGGCAATAGTGTTTGATGGCTGATTTACTTTTAAGAGCGGGTCACCCCGAATGGAGTTGTAAGTGTCATGGCAACGCGGGTCGTTATGTTTTGACAAGCGACTCGAATGCGATGGTTGCTTGCAAACCCATTTGCTCTTAATCGAGATGAATTATTGTAATCCTTTGATATTTTTGTGGTGTACGATTATTGAATCAATTAATACAGTAATAAGACGATATTAAATACGTTTTATTTGTGAATATCTCCATTGCCTGCCCACATAGTCTTCCGAATGTCGAATAAATGCCCGAACCCAACTGTTCGGCATCCTGCTCCTCCGACATATATATTTTAATTATTCTTCAATTTACATTGACACGATAGTCGTGTAATATTAGTAAGATATAGATAATTCAGGTTCCATCACAGGACCGATTGGACACTTATTATGAATAACAGTAATGTGAATCTGTTCATTTGAAAACAGCAATTATGCGAGCTACTTTCGCTAGAGTCTGCTTTCAGTATTCGTTTTTAAATATTGAACATTCGAACACACGCTTCATTGTAAAGTTTACTTGAATAAAATACATTGGATTTGAACACGTTAACGGATTTAAATATATATATTGAGATAAGAAAATAATAAGGTACAAGAAATAAACATGAAAAGAAAAGTACTTAGATAAAATATCTTTACGGAACAAAAGACTTGCCACTGAAGGTTCGGAGATTATTCCATTAATCTTCTCCGATGCGGGTTAGTGGATAAGCGTTTCATGATGTTGTTCACTATTACGAGACGAGTTACAAACACTAATTAAGCAATTAACGTGCAATATTCGGTGTTCCAATCACTGGGTCACCTGTGTCCATAATAAATTAACATAGTACTAAGTTATTCTGAACTGTTCCGCTTCGATTGACGCAGATTGGGGTTTATTAAATGAATTATTAAATAAGTAAGTGTATTATGTATTCTATGGCAGAATCGATTAGTATACTAAACTTTAATAAAATCCGTCCGCAGGAAAGTTTGATACGAACAGCCAAAGTAAAGATACAAAACTTTGTATTTATAATATTACGAACATAAGATTTATTGATGCACTTCAACTAGCTAACCGCTTACGTGATTCAAGCAAAAGATTGTGATTTTTAAGCGGTGTCTAGTGAGCGCTTTTGACAAAAAAATACGCTACAAAAATACCTACTTTTACTTTGCTAGGCACAATCAATTGTATTAAATCTACGGGTGCCGAAAAGTCATAAAACTCAGGGAATTAAAATAGTTCTACAAATTTTTGGTCCATACGGAAGTAGGTACGTTATAAATTATAATATGGTTTAATAGGCTGACTAATTAAATGGTTGTATTTATTATAAAACTTTAAGGTTTAATTGAGCCTAATATTATTTTTAAAATATATGGTTGGCAACTAAGTGATTGCCGATTTCAAATAAGAAGGAAAATTTAAATCGAGTTTTTTTGCCATAATTAAGCATTTTTTGATGCATGCATGCGATACATTGAGCTTCTCTGCAATATCACGTGTTGTACTATGACGATCTGAATCAATAATGGCCCTGGTATGGGTTGCATTGACTTTGACTGGACGGCCAGATCGTTGAGCATTTTTCAATGAAAAATCAAATTTTCAACGAAATCTGGCAAACCAATTTTGACACTGACTTTCTTTCAAGGCTTCATTTCCATATATGGCATACAACTTACTTTTGTGCTTGCGATGCGTTCTTGCCTTTTCGGAAGTAATACAATAATATATGTGTGAAGTGCACGTCCTGTTCTTTCATTTATTCATTGGGATAAGAACAAAACTAAAGCACTAATCTAATAAGTGGAAGTCCAAACAATACGAATAAATGTAGGTTTAGATGTTTTGACCACGTTAAGAAAGCAAAAGAAAGTGTAAAGTCTACCTACCTATAAAATCGGCTTAAAATCACTTAGTTGCCAATTCAATAATTTAATAAATCATCAACATTTAACATATAAGTTATGTCCTGGAAATTGGGATATCTATATAGTCGAAGGTGCATGACATATCTTGTAAATTGGCAAATTTTAAATTGACATGGAAACAATACATATAAACTATGTGATTTTGTACTAGACAAGTACAAGTTCACGTCAAAAATACAGGAATCGAACCCGCGACCTTATTAGGTCGGACAAATTTATGACTCAATTTTTGCATACTATATCATCGTGCGCGAACCAAACCATAGCTTGAATTTTTTCGATGCAGCGACATCTAGTACGCGTCGGAGGAACTATTTAATCTCGTTTGAACTGAACTTATGTGATGTGAATATTTTATAATAACAATGCTTTATATCGTTTGCCTATATAAATTATTACTGCTACATATTATAAAGAAACATATACAATAAATGAATTTTAAATATATATATTTAGATTTTTATTACTACTTGTAATAATTTTAATAATAATTGTACATTACTACCAAATTTACTACCAAATAATGCATGAATTTTTATAAATAAATTGGGGAACTTTAAATGCCATTGTAAAAAAATACTGTAGCATTTTAAATTAAAGTTGTTTTTCTTTCAAATATTATTATGCTAATATCGAAGTTAATTCATTTACGATTTTAGTAGCGTAGTTTTATATATAAAATTGATGTTGGTACATTTGTTTCAGATTATTTAACTAACTGACTAACTTCGACACTATTTGACCATTACCAAACACAGACGGCCACAATGTAGGTATTTTTTAATTTTTTTATGTTATAGGTTTTGATGTAACTCATCGTTAGATGGCGAAAACAGAAAATCGACTATAACTATGCCCATGACTATATTTATACACACACAACCATCCGTCATGAGAATTGCCACTTTTCCTCTTTGAGAAACGTAGGAGTTTACTCTACCACGCTGCTCCAATGCGGATTGGTGTGTACACGTGTGGAATTTTCATCCGACGCACGTAGGCTTACTCTCGATGTTTTCCTTCACCGCTGAACATTATACGAATTATAAGCACGAGAGAAGCACATGAGAATTTTTGTTTGAATCCGCAAACTTCGGATAATATTCAGGGCGTTCTACCTTCTTTCTCCGTCACGGTAGCATGCGAAAGCGAAAGGCGCCCGCTGAAAAGACACAGAAGGTACCGCTGGTTCTTTAGTGGATATTCCGGTGTACAAGGGCGCAATAATATTGTCCTGGGCACCGCCGAGTCCCACATACCCCCCACGTCACGTGGGGTAAACGCGTAATGCGTTTTTCCAGCGAGATGAAAAAAAAGGCGTTCTAGCCAGTGACCCATCACGGCTATACCTAACATTAAATAAATTACGAAGTATTTAAGAACCTTATGCTTTTTAAAATGCCAATTCTTACCATCAATCACAAAAAAATTACAGATCATTCAAATAGATTCAACGAATATATTTTCGGTAGATGTTGCCAGTTTGGCAACAAAAGGGAATCGATATATGAATTTAGGCAAGGTCAATGTTGCCAGTAACTGGATTCTATCCAAATATAAAATATATATGCATTATGACCTTTTCGGGAGGTTTCTCTCGTCTAATTACATATTTAGGGCAAAATATCGATCTGTCTTTACGTAGAGGGCTAATACCCTATGTATGCCTCACTGACTTACTAAGGGGTCGCAATATTAAGCTTGTTCAGCTAATTTAGACTTTATATTATAAGGATAAGATTTAATATCGTTAAAATGTAATGGTTTATTCATCTGTAAGGGTAAGCGATCAAATATTTATCCATTAGTATGATGAAATAGTTGTTTGTGTCACATGTTGCTTAGGTTAAATATATATACGTCGGCCGTTGCTGATATTATTTATTTTGAATTTATTGTAACAAATATTAACAGCAGTTCTACGTGTGATTTTCTACAGAAACCTATAAATCATTATTTCTTACTAAACTAAACCCAATTATATATAATAATGAATAAACTAATTTAATATCTATCTAGTTACAATTATATGCAAATTCCTCCCATTTTTTTTGGAGTCGGTTAATCAATAGTAAAACCTTTTTCTATTGTATTTTTTTTTTAATTATCTGTATGTCTCACGTATTAAAATGATGTATTCGAAGAATCTATTAGTAGAGTCGTTCGATGTTTTTTGTTGGAATGCATTAATTTATCCAATATTTTATATTTAGTCTGTATATAATAATACCGATACAAGTCTTTCGTGAAGATAGTTACGCTAAAATTATAAAATTGAGCGAAATGTATTTTTTTATTTTATATAAGTATTTCGTCAAGTTTATAAAAGCATTTATATTTAACGTCTCCATTTGACAAAAACGTTCCAAAGTGCTATTCTGTAAGAAAATTGAAACTCAACGCAGAACACGACCGTGTAATGTTAGAAAGTAAACATTTGACTTTTAATTGTATACTTAGTTTAAAGGATTCACGTATCAAAATGGCGATTCACCGTAAGTCGCTTGTTGACACTTCACGAGTCAAATCGAAGTGAAATTTAGCAGGATCACACTGCTGCTACGAACTCACTCTGTATCTCCCTAATTTAATGTTGACAACTATTCGGTGTTACACCATTTTGTTGCGTGAATTGTTATTAATATCAAGTCACATGTCACTTCCAGACATTTCAAGATCTTGTCCTGTGGTATTGTTCTAGAGTGTCTAAGATAAATATATAGATTAATTATATAAAATTGAAAGAAAAATGGTGTTCACAACTTGGGTAAATGCCAGACTGCGTTCGCTCCACTGAGCAGGATATCTGCATTGTGTTCAAGTAATACTTTGTGGATTTTGAAAAAGGATGTTTTACTTTTAATCATTTAATTCAAAAGTGCCTTAGTTTCAATAAAATATATATTTAATGTCGCTTTTATATATTACAAAATCAGGGATATATTTATAAGCTAATAAAATTGCTTGAACGCGCAGATAAACCTCTAAGTCCGATTTGAAAAAAAAAAAAAATTGTTACATTGTTCATGTTTTAAGAAAATATTATATGTACTAGCTGTCCATCTCTAACTCATTCGGATAAAATAAGAATTTCATTTACTTTGAAATCGCAGTGCCAGCTGGCGAGTCCTGGCATCACCACCCACTAAAATACACACAAAAAAATCGTCAAAATCAACTGTTACTTGTTTAAAGAACAATTATATATATTAAGAGAAAAATATGTTATGCTAAGCTAACTATAGCTCCTACCCTCGGGGTAGACTGTAACGTTTAATACCCTACGGTATAATTATTTATTAGTCGCAAATCACCGAGTAAGTAAGTATATTGTAATTTAGATTTTATACAATTGGACGTGTCTATCTATCTCGCCGAATTATCTTCTTCTTTCGTAGGTTTGTTAGAAGATATCTTCTATTTTACCTGCTTATATAATAGTTGGTGGTTGGGCTTTGTGCAAGCCAGTCTGTGTAGGTACCAACAAATCATCATATATTCTACCGCCAAACAGCAGTACTTAGTATTGTTGTGTTTCGGTTTGGAGGGTAAGAGAGTCAGTGTAACTACAGACGAAGGAACACATCTTAGTTCCCAAGGTTGGTGGCGCAAAAGGTTTATATTTCTTACAGCGCCATTGTCTATGGGCGGTGTTGACCACCTACTATTGCTCCTCCTACCTAAATCATAAAAAACTTGCTTAACTTTTTTTTTGCCATTTTCTTAATCTATCAAAAATACTCATGTACCTTAACTGTCAAATAAATAAATTATAAAAGCATATGCCAATATCAAAATGTAAACGTATATTGTTGTATACAGTCGATAGACTTTCTGGGGCGTTTCTTCGCCCACCTTCCTGCCATTATCGGCGCCGTCGTGGCGTTAGACTCATAGGGTAGGAATTCTAGTGCTTGTATCCTACACATATCTATACATTAATAAATCAATCACACGTATTGTTGGCAAATGCTACTACTATATTATTCAGGTGTTTAGTTTTATATGAGATGGCGGTGGTGAAGTTAATACAGACAGATAAATTAATAGTTTTTCATATTTCCTAAAATACATTAAAGTTAATGATCATATTGCACTTTAAAACTACGTAATTTAGCATAAGTAAAGAATAAAAAATAAATAAATAAGATCCACTATTACCAAGTTAAGTTAAATAATAGTGGCCCATCCAAACTGTTTATCCTACTCCAGGTTACAGGTGTTAGGAACATATTATTCGGGTTATCTATATCTATGACAAATATCATTCAAATCCGTTCAATTCTGGCTCGACGTGACTTATTTATATCTTCAAGTTAATTTATGTGTAAGATACATAGGTGGAGACTATTGAGTTATTTTCTATTGTTTATGAGCATTCAACCTTGAAGCTATATTGTTAGGGCCTATATATAATTATAGTAATATAATAGATCCGTATCGACGTTTACACACAACATTTATACTTAATACTATCAGGTTCATTTGAAGGGATCTATCATCTGTATAGTGCGGTAGGTCACTGGTTAGGTTAGATTTTTTCCAATCCGTGACGAGGTGCCGAGCATCCCACAGAATCCGCTTTCTGTCCCCCAGGGGTCGGGTGCCTTTCTGAAGGTTTGAACTGGGTAAAAAAAAGAGTTTTTTGAATTTAACTGAAATTCACTTCGATTATGTTCTACCGAAACATAATGCGTTAAATTGTAAATTTGTATTCGTTCACAATCTTTCAACAGTTTATAATATCGCGTGATTGATTATAATCTAACGGTTTACAATTTTACTCGGTATATATACTTATACCACAAAATATATATGAGTGAAACAAAAAAAAAACAAAATGTCACTTTGACATTTGACATGATTGACATTTCGATTCGCTATCCAGGGAGTCCGGTAACAATGTTTCTATGTGTGGCCGTTGATTTGTCATTTTATGATTTAGGCGCCAACAAACATACGCTCATGTGATGTGTGGAATACCTTTACATTGAACGTCTCAATCAAACGATCAATTGTCTCGGGTCAATAGTTCAGTACATCTTTATCGCTGATGAATTGCAATCGATGTCCATTAAGCCGTTAAAGAATATATATATATATATATATATATATATATATATATATATATATATATATATATATATATATATTAATCTGAATTCATTTAGTATTATTTGTGTTAATTACTTTAACGGCCATGAATCCCGTTGAACATTAGGTATATTTTTAGTTTATATTTGTTTTGTAAAATAAAATAAAATACAAATATTTAGTTTATTGTGTGTGCATATGTTTGATTTCATTCCTTAGTCATAAATTTGTATTAATGACATATAGACGTACTCCCTGTACGTAAGGATATGTGCACCATGAAATGTCGTGCATATATGGCTGGTCTTCCCTGAGACGGCGGCCAAGTGCCGTGACCGAAATTGATCGAAAAGACATAATATATACAAATTCATTACGTAAAGTATAACACGAACAAGATATCATTCTAATTTAACACCTCACCTCTTTAAAAAAGTGTAAAAATAGTTTTCTATACTTATCAAGTGTTTAATTATTACTTGAAATATATAACAAAATAAATTACTAATATTTATTAAATTGCATTCAAATTATCCTTGATAGACACGTTGAATGCATTTTGTAACGTCATTTATTCATTTATCATCAATGTCACGATATATTTTATCCCCTATACTATACTGTATACCTTTTTAGTTTTTAATTAAATAATGAATAATCAAATTGAAATATTTAATAATATCCGTAATTGGAAGGGTTCATTATAGGCATGAGTAAGGCATATTGAGATGTGTTTACACGACTTATTTTGATACGTAATAAAATAATATCAAAATTGATTGATTGCATAACGTTTTAATTTAACAAGATTATGTGTGTATTATACATTACACATTAGTATAGTAAACATTATATTAAGTCCTAAATAGTTTTAAAGTTCACATATAAATTAGTCATTAATTAGTCGGACAGAAATATTCTTGGTTTTCCTTTGTTGATTGTCTGTGCTCTTAATACAAATCACTAAGGTTTAGTTTAGGAATTTTGTCTTAAAATAATTCAAGAAAATATAACTCCAGACGTTATAGAATATAAAAAGGAAATTGTATTGTAAATTAAAAGAAAAATAAAAGTTATGTCGCGAAGTTTTCAATCCTCAAATGCTTAGGGCGGCGAGATTAATGAAATAAAGAGATGCTTCAAAGAGATGTTTCTTAAAATCTTTTCGCCTGGCTCTTCAGACGCGATCTTCGGATGGTTGTTTTTGTTTCAGCTCGTCTGATATTTCATATTTTTATTATAGTTAAATGAAATATTCTCCTTAATGTAAAAATATAAGAGATCCGTGATTTAATGTTAATTTAAATATTATACTATAAAAGTATTTCTGTATTTTTTAAGTCATAACGTCAATTCCACTGCATTAATTGTTTTGTTAAAAAAAACAGCATAGGACGTCGACAAATGCATGTCATTACGAGATTTACGTTTAACGATACGTTTGACATTCATGAAACATGAAATTTGATGTCGCAAAGAACAGTTAGTAATTTGATAATATTGTATATATACAACCGTTTGCTAGACGGTATATATAATAATAAATAATTAAGACGTTATATATAGTAATAAATATTTATCTGCGTATGAAGAAGTCTGTATTGCACATAAATTTAAAGGTTAATTAAGTTAGTTTTAGCTTTCAAACTATTACCTGCTTTTCTGTATTTACATGAACGTATCAAGCGAAGTGAATTTTAACGAAAATTTGCATAGCGATACTTTTTAATTGACAATTTAAAGGTTAATAAATTCTGAGCTTAGTCTTGTTTTTTTTTATTTACTCAAAACACGATGCACGTTCATTCGTCCCTGATAAATTAAATTACTTTATCATATTACAAAATTAAGATGAAGCGTGAAGCGGGTATGATGTCATAAATAAAGTCTAAATATTAATCACATCTCACTATTATCTGTAGCTTTATTTTTAAAACTGATTCAGTATGACTCATCTTCACTTTTAAGCTACCAATAAAATATGACGGTACGTTCCTAGCAAATTGAAATGGCAGTCGTTAAAAAGACATTGATTTCTAAACTAATACCAATGATCTACCGTCTGTCCGTCTGTAGTAAAGCAAAAAGACCTAACCCAGGATCCTCGGTCTGGCGCGTGTCCAAAAACAGAACACGCTGTATACACTATAAAGCTATGTTATGTTCTTACTAACGCTGTATAACACGTCGACATGAATCTTATCGCTATCGTCATAAATACTAATATAAATGATTACGTTACCGTGTTTCAGTAAACATCATATGTAAAGTAGATGTGACGTGTTCAAAAATGGGTCTAAAATGCTACGATTTTTTTATAATAATGTAAAAAAATAATCACTTTATTAACAGTAAACATTACGAAATATTATTAATTTCTTCTTTATAACATATGGTAAGATCTATTTTATTGGCTTTACCGGCTGTCTAGGATGATTAGTTTAACAACACTGTCTCTTTCTTTTCAATGTCCAAGTAATCTTGACAGAAAGAGAGAAGTTACTGTTTAAATAAAGAACCACTTTAAGCGCGGCTTCGCTCGCGTTTGTGGCTTGGCCGTGAAGGAGCAACAGACAGACAAACAGAGTTACTTTCGCATTTATAATATTAGTATAGATTGTTTTAAATAACATTTTTCATAATAGCGTTTTAAATAACATTAACCTTTATTAAAATTCAGATTAATTACGCGGTGCCATGTCTATTTTATTCTATTATCTATGGAGATTGTTTAGTGACTATGCATGTTACAAAATCTTTGTACACATTCTATAGTGATGGGTGTGTAAAAGTGCAAAGGTTGGTGTCAGTGTGTGATATAAAACGCTTTTAGAATGGAAGTTTTATAGCACAAAGGCTTTTACGAATGGACTATGAAATTGATTTATTAGTTTTCACAGTAATTGAATATAACTACCTATTTAACAGATAACAGCTTTCTATTATAAATGTGGTCATGGAATATTTAAATATTCGAAATTTGAAATTTGAATGTTTGGAATCGTAAACCTTATTACGTTGCTTTACCATTATTGTTTGATTCCCTATTGGATTTTTTTTATATACAGTATGTTTGATAATAATTATATTGTAATACATTAATTATTTAGCGTTAAAAATACATTTAAATTTTTTTTTTTGGAAAATGTTGGATTTTTTTTCTGAAACGACGATATCTTGATTTAGAAATATTGATACGAGTAAAACGTAACTATGATAAGAGATATAAATGTTTATTATAATTGGATTGTTAGCTTTTGTCTAATCATTGTAGTAGACCTATAATCCTGTCAGTTGAAAATGCGAATAATTAATATTTGTCTTTGAAACTTTAAAGAAAATAAAAAAACAGTTTAGCGAGAAGTTTGCCCTTTAAACATAGCCTCTCCAGAGAGATCGTGACAAATTTACCAGTAATTACGTTCGTGACGGACGGACAGACGGCCGACGAATATAGATAAGTTGTTATTATTGCTGGAAGCATCAACGTTTCCTGTGACAATTTTGGACGTGATTTCCTGTGAGGAATTTCACGGATGACTTAATGAATTCCACGAGGAAATAAATGTTATTAACATAAATTATACAAACATTTTATAATATTTAAAAAGTAAAACCACTTTTTTCACAATAGCAAATTGATTCAATTTGAAGCGATAAATTAATTTAATTAATTTACAGTATTTAGTATTTATATTTTTTACTAAAAACTAATATGTTGTTTTTGTTTTCGAATACATTTTATCTGGTGGAACTTTTTGTAATGATAGTTTTAAATTAGTACTCCCGAAAAAAATACCTGGAACTCGGTATGAAATATGTGGGCCTCAAAAATGATTACAATAAAAACTATATAAGTATAGCAATTTAATCTATAATTAGATTGCTATACTGTATATAATAAATAATAAATGTCGTTTTTTAAACAATCTAATCTCTAGAGCTGTCTGACGGATCTGATAAAATCATTTGCATTAGATCAAAACCAAAGGAAGGTTATTATTATTATTGATATTACGCTTCGACCCACGCGACTGGAGAACTAATGTTTACATTAATAAAATCTTTAGTACATATTCTATAGCTAAGGGTGTGTAAAGTAACTTATTTGATTTTATGACTGTAAAAAGTCAACTTCATAGTTTCGGAAATCGGAAATCAATTATTTAAAAATATCTAATTCTTCTTCTTAAAAGAAAATCGTATCTTAGACAGACATAAACAAAATAGCTGTGAACGTTTTAGTCTTTAAACAAAAGTTTACAATTGTTGCAGAAAATCCCCACCATAATCTGTGTCTAGAATGTTTCCTTTACACTTAAGGAAAGAAAATCCGACCACAAAAGGGAAGAGAACGCAAAACAAAATTAGACGGGCATTAGACGTTCGTAAACCCGATATAAAAGCGATTTTCAATACAAGAGAGATTTTATTAAAATTTTATTTCCCGCCAGCTGTGCCCGATTGCCGGGTGAATCGAGGATCTATGCAAATGTGCAATGCGTCATACTATGCAGTCTCATGAATTATTTACCAGTGCCTTTGAACCGATAACTTGTGAAATTGTTTCGCTTCAGGCTTTTTGTATGTGATACGTAATATTGATAAATAAAAATTAAAAGTGCTAATTACATATAAAGCTAGTACTTGATCTGCACAGAGTAAGGTGCCTACTATAATATTGACATTATACGATTTATTTTTTACGTTTCTCGTCGATTTGACATAAGTCATTTTAACAAATTAGCGCAGTGGCAGTTTTGCCAAACCTAACTACATACATTGCCATTTTTTTAGATAAACTTTATAGACAGGATAGCAGACGATCGTATAGTTTGTTTTCATACGCTATTCTAATGCTTTTGCCCAAAATCGTACATTTACGCGCTGTTAGTAAACTTTTTACTTTAATCAGCAAATGGAACTCGTAGTAATTAATTTTATTGAATCAAATTAATATGTTAAATCCCTGCGCACAACGAGCAGCTGGGTCCTCGTCGCCATAGTGCTATGTCACGGAAGTGATGTGCTCGAATTTGTACCACTTCACTGTTTAAGTTCATTTGAGGAACGATGATCAACTCGGAAAAAAGGGTTTCGCGTTATAAATGCACCGCGTATTTATATATATATATATATATGGGCCACCTGATGGTAAGTTGTCATACATTGAAACTGTAAGAAATATCATTCCTCATAATACCATAAGGAACTAAGACATTATGTCCATTGTGCCTCTAGTTACACTGGCTCATTTACTCTTCAAATCGGAACAGAACAATACTAAGTATTGGTATTTAATCGCAGAATATGTAGTGGGTAGGGCTACTACCACCACGTAACGTATTTAAAACAAATCATACATTTGACTAAACGGATGACGTCATAACTCAAAATATGGGAACCGAGAACGTGCTTTAGAAGACAACTAGTAAATTTCTTGATATTCACATTAGCTTTAATTTTACCAGCATGTTTGCTTTCTAATGACATTTAGGTCAACGATATAGTTATTAAGAACATTTTTTTACTCGTGGGTCATATTCATTAGTACCCAATAGCAAAGAGTTTATTGCGTGATAAGAGAATTTCTATAGAAACGAGGTCGGGGCGTTGCCATAAAAACTATAAAAAGTGGAACAGTCTGCGGTAATGCTGACTTCATGATAGTGGAAAAGTGCACGTCTGATGGGGTCCAATGTATTCAGATTTTTCAGCGTAGACGTTGGATATAGGTCTTTAAAGATTTATTTTTAACTTATATTATTTATACTAGCATGCTCGAAATGATTGGTCAATCATTTAGAGCATGCTAGTAAATTTTGTGGATTGATTAATTTAGCTCATGGATGATAGCACACTTTGTGAATGAAACGATATTTGTAAAGAATTAAAATTTCTAAGGTCAGGATATTTTCTTTTCCAAAATGATGAAAGTCTATAATACGATAATAAGTAAGAAGTGTATAGCTTCTAGATCGAATAAAGTATTTTGATTTTATTTAATGTAAATGCTACAAGCAACAAATAAACAAAATACTAGCAAAAAGAAAAATTAAATAAATTTAATAGTTACAAAGAATAAAACGTTATATAAATACATATTTTGTACATATACTTCTGATAGCTTAGTAACAAATAAAAAATACTCAAATAGAAAAATGTTAAGAATGGGTTTGCGTGAATGTTGAAAGTTCACGTGTTGCAAGCTGATGAATGGGAACCGTTTTTTTTCTAATTTATTCAAAACCTTGGCGTTTATCGTCATACCGACACCCTGGAATGTGTTAAAAGATTAAAATTGTTAAGCTCGAAGAAGTGTATTTGATCAGGTTTTTTTTTAATTGTTATTCTTATGATAGTAAGTTTTATAATTAAAATGTGAAAACAATTCTGTGTTACTGTTTTTATCTCATCACGACTAAATTTAATATTTGACTCTGAAGCTGAAAGGCGGCGAAGGTGGCTTGGGACTTTACTTAATTTCCAAAATACCTTAAATTTAAATAGAATCTGCTATTACATATATGAACCATGTACTACCTAGCTTTAAGTTTTATCGTACCTTATGGAAGCCATTTTATTGACGGTCAATTTAAATATCCCTTGGTACAAGTAAGAAACGAGAGAATATTCTGTGACACCCGTGAGGCTCGTTTCTTCCAGAATCTAGACAATGTAGCCAATCTGAGTAATATAGTACATTTAAGTAGTCAACGAGTGAGAAGATTAATTTTGTTAATTGGCAAACTTTACCCGTTACTTTAACGAGGAGCTTGTGGGTAGGGGATAGATGCAGTGTAATTTAGATTCTTTTAAGTGTGGGAGGAAGCGTCTTCAATGCTTTTAGTTCTTAGTCGAGTAAGAAGTTTCGTTACGTAACCGAGTTGAGTTGCAAGTTTTAAAACCGAGTGTTTTAAAAGAATTAGGAATGCCGAGTGTGGCACTACAGGTCAGCAGATTGGGATGGGATGCGGTCCTTCTTTGCATCCTACCCATGGGGGCAGGTTTGTTTCTCGCCGGATGATCCGAGTGTTGTTGCTGACTCTGTTGCCGATGTGGTACTTCAGGGTATGGAACTATTCATTCCGTATTCTGCGGTCCCCATCGGTGGCAAGTCCCAGCCCTGGTTTGGTCGTTTCTGCAAAACGGCTTCACGCAGAAAATGGGAACGCTACCAAGACTGGGCTAACGCATCAGCGTCTCGTGATGTAAATACCAGCGCAATCAGAAAGGAATATAACTCTGCCTCTAGGTCCTTCAAAAACGTGATTGCTAAGGCGAAGACGGAGTACATTGGCAGAATTGGCGAGAGACTGGTGCGCCTCCCTTCAGGAACACGTGCGTTCTGGTCTCTCGCCAAGGCTGTCTTAGGGAATTTCTGTCAGCCTTCCTTACCATCTCTGCACAAGGACGGTGAGTCATTGGCCCATACAGCGAAGGAGAAGGCTGATCTTTTAGGCTCTCTCTTCGCAGCGAACTCGACTCTGGATGACCGAGGAAAGTCACCACCAACAATCCCGCGGTGTGATACCACGATGCCGGAGGTTAAATTCCGGCAAAGTGCAGTTCGTAAAGCACTTCTTTCCTTGGATATTCATAAGTCGAGTGGACCCGATGGCATCCCTCCAATCGTGCTACGGACTTGTGCTCCCGAGTTGGCGCCGGTCTTAACGCGTCTTTTCCGGCAATCCTATGCATTCGGCGTCGTCCCGAACTCCTGGAAGACTGCTTTGGTGCATCCGATCCCTAAAAAGGGCAACCGCTCAGACCCGTCCAATTATAGGCCTATAGCCATCACCTCCTTGTTCTCCAAGGTAATGGAGTCCATTATAAACTGCCAGCTCCTGCGGTACCTAGAGGAGTACCAGCTGATTAGCGACCGCCAGTACGGTTTCCGTCGGGGTCGCTCAGCCGGTGATCTTCTAGTTTACCTTACTCATAGATGGGCGGAAGCAGTTGAGAGCAAGGGGGAGGCATTAGCAGCCAGTCTGGACATAGCGAAGGCCTTCGATCGCGTGTGGCACAAAGCGCTTCTTTCGAAGCTTCCTTCCTATGGGCTTCCCGGAAAATTATGCAATTGGATTACCAGTTTTTTGGCAGATCGGAGCATCAAGGTCGTTGTCGACGGTGCATGCTCTGACTTAAAATTCGTCAATGCTGGTGTTCCACAAGGCTGCGTTCTATCACCCACTCTGTTTCTTCTGCATATCAATGACTTGTTGCAAATCAGTAACATTCATTGCTATGCAGACGACAGCACCGTAGACACCTCATACACCGGCCGTGCTAATATTTCTCGGGAAAACGTCGAAGAAAACCGGAACAAACTTGTATCTGAAATCGAGTCTTCGTTAAACAAAGTCTCGAACTGGGGTCGGCTAAACCTAGTTCACTTCAACCCCAAAAAGACGCAAGTTTGCGCGTTAACTGCTAAAAAAACACCATTTGTCGTATCTCCACGATTCGAGAACATTCCGTTAGCCGCTACAGCTAGTATCGGAATACTTGGCGTTGATGTTTCGAGTCTCGTTCAGTTCCGCGGTCAATTGGAAGGCAAAGCCAAATTGGCATCAAAAAAGCTTGGTGTGCTCAGCAAGGCAAGACAGTATTTCACGTCGGCCCATCGTCTAAGACTATACAAGGCGCAAATTCGGCCTCACATGGAATACTGCTCTCACCTCTGGGCGGGTGCTCCCCAGTACCAGCTCCTTCCATTTGACCGTATCCAACGTAGAGCGGCTCGAATTATCGACGATCAAGCCCTTTCCGATCTGCTTGATCCTTTGGCTTTGCGTAGAGATGTTGGATCGCTCTGCATCTTCTACAGAATTTATCACGGGGAATGTTCCGAGGAATTGTTCGAATTAATCCCGGCTGCTGAATTTCACCTTCGGACATCTCGTCAAAATTCCAAATATCACCCGCACCACCTAGATGTCCGAAAATCCACAACAGCGCGATTTTTAAGACATTTTCTGCCTCGCACAACCACTCTGTGGAACCAGCTTTCGCCGGCGGTTTTTCCGAACCGATACGACTTGGGAACCTTCAAGAAAAGAGCGTACTCTTTCCTGAAAGGCCGGCAACGCACCTGCAAGCCCCCCGGTGTTGCAGATGTCCATGGGCGGTGGTAGTCACTTTCCATCAGGTGAGCCTCCTGCTCGTTTGCCACCTTATGACATAAAAAAAAAAAAAAAAAAAAAAAAAAAAAATGAGAGTTATCTTTAAAATAGGAAATTTATTTTATCTTACCAACGTTGATTTAACGCAATACATTTTAGGATAGATAGGATAATCTATAATTTATATTTAATAAAATGTGAATGTTATAAAAACTTTTTGTAGGGAATGTTTTACTTTTCTTTTTTTTGAGTGCGTTTTTTAAATAATAATAGCGAATTCCAATATAGGTACTACAGATTTTTGTATTCACGAGATCGCTGGAGCGATTAATCCAGCAACTGATCGCTTTGTCTGCTGTGTAGTTTAGCGCAGGTTATTGCTCTGTCTGAGTCACTATAGAGACATCGATTCTGCGTAGAGTACGTCAAATATAAACAATAATAAACATTTTTTACTTTAACTTTAATTATATATATTTTTCCTAATTTTTTAGTCAAAAATGTTATTTTTGGATTCGTAGGTATTTATTTTTAGTCAATAGACAGACTGTATCAAAAAAAATTTTTCATTCAATGAAAGCCGTTGTTTTACGTAACGTGTATTTTGCTATTAAGATAGTGATTCTCTTTGTAAATAGCAGTTACTTGGTGTTTATAACGTGAATAAACTTTAGTTGTTACAACAGTCAATCACCTTTGTTACTTTTGTTAGTAAATTTCACGCTAAAACGCGACATGTCAAACATGGCGGGAACGTAGCGCGCATGCGTACAACGAACAGCTGGTTCATCGTCGCCATATTGTTAGGTCACGGAAGTCATGTGCGCGAGTTTTACTACCACTAATATTAGGTTGTTAGCATTTACACATGAAATGTTTTATGAAGGTTAATATGAAATATTGTCGAGTGAAAATTATGACACGTTAACTTTTCTGCATATAACGAAACTATCTGCAGATCTTTTTTTATAAGTACAGATAAAATATATATTCTGATTGAAAAAAACAATTACCGTTAAATTGTTTGTTATGCTAATTGACACAGATTATGTTAGACACGACATTTAAAATTTGCATTTCACGGTATCACAGCAGACTTATTACAATATAAATATATTTTTAACCATAAATGAAACTGCCTTGTACTTCAAATCTAATCATTTTAGTGTATTTCTAGAAATGGTATTAACATATTTAAAAGTCTTTTATTGTTACTACACGTTTATATATTTTTTCAATAAAAACCGTCCGAGGTTAAGTAAGCACACGAGTTGTATAAAAATAGTATTGTTTTTTACAAATGACACATTACAAATAATAATTGTGATACTATAAATATCCTCTCGTATTTTGTAGGAAAAATATATTATTTTTATCGTTGCAAGAAATATTGATCACGATGTTTTTACAAACACTTCAAAGGCTCAGACACCATGTGTGTAGGAGGCATTAAGAAAAATAAAATAATAGTTAATTTACTTACGGGTGACTGCTATGAGTTTGGATCCGTTTTCTTCAGGAGCTGTCCCCTTTTCTCGGCGAATTCGGCACTCAACCTATGCGCCTTTAGCGTATTTGACTTCGACATATCAACACTAACCCTAGTACTTTGATCACTTGACAGAAATTAAAGAGAAAATTCGTTGTATATCTTAGGCCGAATTACGTATAATACACACTGACTTTACAAGCGACGCTACGAACAAATAATTAATAAAGAGATGCTATTGATTGCTGTTTAATACTGATCACAAATTCGTACAGCGATGATATAAAGATGTATTTAATATAGTATAAAGTATCTATAATATAAGACGGATTTTCTGGATGCTTCGTATTTTACTAGTTAAAATAACATGGATATTATGTATATACAGTTTTAGATGTGAAGTTACTGCGTATGGAGCTTGGTATCGTGTAACTTGAAGTTGGGTTGAATTGTGCGCATGCGTAGAAGGGTACCCGCTAAAAGTAGGGTCACCACTTTTTATTTGCGATAATAGACACTAAAATGTATACATAGGGTTCTAGAACAACATTTACTGATAGGGAATACTTATTTATGAAATAATAATTTAAATTCTTATTTAACGATACATTAATACATCGATTTTGATTTAATTTGAATGATAAATATTTTTTAAAAAAGGCAGTTATGTAAGAATAAAATGGGATTTGAATTATATGGTGTTCCTACTGAATAGAGATCTGTTGTGTTACCGGTGCCAGTATTTAAAAAATGCTTCTGTTTTTTTTATAGAGATTTCGATCTTATTTTGATACCAATATGAATTAAAATCGTGTTTGAATTTAATACCTAGTTGATATTTTTTGTGTACAAAAGCCAAATCCGCATAGGGCAGATGGTAGTGTTATTACGTCATTGATCATTTTATTTGATAAGTAATATTATTCTCATACCCAATCGTAATTATAATATTAATTACAAATTTTAATGACATAAGACTTACTCGTGGTCCTTAATACTTTTTATATTATATAAGTTTTAACGTAGTTGATTTTAAAATAACAATAATGAAATTTCAATCTGACTAATATTACAAATGCAAATGTTTGTATGGCTGGATGTTTGTTGTTCAATCACGAGAGAACGACTGAACGGATCTGAATGAAATTTGGCATAAAGATAGATTATAGTTTAGAATAGTATGTATATATATATATATCAATCATATCATATCTTACTTTGTATCCTTAACGTTCGCAGCAAATTTACAACCCTCCATGTTTTACTAGGCAACCTCTTGCATTTGTTTTTTTTTAGATAATGTCCAATAACACTTAGACTACAGTTTTTACATTTTTAAATTTTCAAGTTCGCTATGTCAATGAAGTACTAAGCGATTTATTATTACACGAATTTACTGCAGACGTTAAGTCATTTTATATATTAAAGCGTTCCATATTTTTTTCATTGTTTACTTTAAAAACAGTATTACGGACACATTTAGGTCAAGACAGAGATAGCTTCTCAAGAAGTAGTTAGGTTTTGTATTTTTAGCTGAGTTACAAGTATGCTTGTATTGTGAAAACACTAACAAAGGTCTAGGTTATAAACACTATCAAAACAAACAAGAAAACTAGGTCAAGTTTTACTATGCAAGAAAATATCAGTACTTTTTATAAGCGCAAGTACTTAAAACTTAGATCATACTGTCTTGAATTTAACGCCTGTAAAGATACCTTTTTAATATTCGGCTGAATAGTTTGTTTCAATGCTAGTGTGTTTTTTTTTATTATTTCGATTATGTGTTGCTATATGATACAAATGCCATCAAGTTATTTAAACATGTCAAGACAAAAAAATAAACTGTTCTAAAATCAAAATTTTTGAAAAATGTCTGCTAGGTGCTGCTAGGTCGGAATAATAAAACGTAATTGTTAAATATACAGAGTATACAATGTGTAGCGTCTGTTATGCGTTAATTAAACGAAAGTTAAACAAAATGCCGTAAATATAAATCTCTACAACAAATATGAATGAGTCATTGTGCAATCTGGAAAATCAATAACATCCCGAAGGATCGACTATGCAAGTGTGCACTCTCGTGTTCTACGGTACGGTCAGCAAATAACGATATTATATTTTTCTTTTATTCGTATTTACTGCGTCTAATTTATTTTATAATGTGTATAATATTTTAAGACTGGTCGTACCGTCATGTTTCTGTGTTTGTAGGGCGCTCATTACATATTCTAACACCAAATTATATTATACTAAGTCTTGTTGTGATATGAGAGGTTGCGTAACTAAAGGTACGGTTAGGTTAGGTTTGTTCTTGGTTTGTGGCACAAAGATAATGTAAAGAGTGGTTGATATTTCTTAAAGTATGTCCATAAAACGTCAGATAACACATATCCCCGTCGGACTACATTTTTAAATAAGAAAAAAAACAGAAATATCTGTAGTAAGTTAACAAAATAGGCGATTTCTATTTTAATAGGTGATGATTTAATGATGACGATGATAAGTTTATTACGAGATTGAAAATAAAATTTTACCAACTAGTATTACTTTCCGAACATTTAATTAATTTATTTTAACAAAATTAATATTGAACATAATTATGCTGCTGTTTGTACTAATATTTAAACCCTCGTAATAATCCCAAAACATTAGTTACCCCATCCGTAGGTTGTAACGGCTTTTAACAATTGTCCCACAAGGGTGGCAGGGCCGCTAACTTGTTACAATAAAATGTTGTGTCAATATACTTTATAATATTAACTTAACTGGTTAGACGACGTTGTTTCTCCTATATATAAATAATTATGTTACTTTTAATTAAAACGAACATTTTTTGTATCCAATCAATAAAACTCAAATTACCTACAATATCAAACACAAATGTAAATTATAATTACTTTCAAGCTACGTAATTTTTAAGACAACACTTAAAAAAATTATTTATAAAATCAATATTAACTAATAAATTATTGTTCGTAGAACTGTAATCAAATCGATCTTTTAATGATAAAGAAAACCGATTCAATTTATATTTTATCTTTGTAACTTTTATTATTAATGAAATAATTAAGTAAATGTATGAACCCTTATATGAAATAAAACAATAATTATTATTAATATAATATATGCGTACATTTTACACATTGAATGTCCTCAATATGATTGTTTATTTTAATGGAGAGATTATTTTGAAGATTTTCTTTAGTTAATGTGTCTTTTTAATAGTTAATAAAACGAAAACTACCACCGATTCGGAAGGTAGACTGTTGAGATGACACCGGCAAGAAAATCAATAGTTATTCTTTTATAAATATATGTATAAGTATGTTTATGAATAAATTGTTTGGTCATGAACCAGTTTTGATAATGTTTCATTAGATTTAGGAAAACTGTAAGGTCAAGGTCACGTCTTAATTATTACTGGAGATTCTTAAGTTCTTATTTGAAGCGTATATTCAGGAATATTTTTGAAGTAAATAAAATAATTAAATTATATACATACGTTCAGGATCTGCAATGTTCAAAACAATTCGCTGTTATTCTTTGAACATTGTCACGCGCAACTTAGCATTATTTAGTTTACTTTATTGGCTAATAATGTATACCAGAGGTCGCCCATTGGTCGAAATTCGCCCGTTATTCATTGCTAATAAAATATAAGTTGCGTTGATTCTAAAGATACGTAGGAATAATGAGGATTTTTTTATTAATTTTCATCTTTGACATAAAGTATGTTGTCATTGGCAGTATATTAATTTTTTTTATTTTATTTTAAAGACAAAAATAATTGTAGAAATATGGGTAGAAAATATGTATTTTATTTTATACCATCGCCCATGTGCCAAAGTACGTCACTCTTTTGTTTTATTAATTTCAAATTCCGAGTAATTTTAATAAAACCACGCTACCCAGGGGACGAAACACAAGAATGCGCAGAAAAAAAAAGTAGTTTAATTTATGCTAAACAAATATTCCTTCCATTGATATATAAATAATAACGAAACAGTAATATTTTGATATTACATGCACTACTAATAAATGTGAAAATTTATATTTTGCTTGTTACAACATCACGAACAAACTTCAGGACAGAGTCAAATGCGATTCGTACAGTATAACGTGATGGATTAAAGTACTATTTAATTCATAAAAGAACATTAATTTCTAAAGTTTAATTAATGCTCAGCGAAGCGAGATAACAGCTAGTGGAATATAATTTGGAAAGGGTTTTGATGAAGGTTCCTTAAAAGGATTTCCCGATTTAACGTTACGTTTTTTGCTGACCCTACTGACATTTATCGTAACTCAGTGTGCCGCTGTTTCTATAGCCTTTAGAAAAGGATGACAAAAACTGTTCATTTGTAAATAATTATTGCGAGATTTAATGCGAGAATGGAAGTGTAGGTATTTAATGAGATTATACGTAATATGAGTATTTTATTTTAGTTGGTTTTATTTATTTCGTATACATTTATTAAATATTGTTTCAAACTAAAAGTATTGTTTTAACAATGAAGTGCTTAGTTGTAATATTGCTGTTTTTGTTAATTTTTAAAAATATATATGGAAATGTCGAAGTATAAAGAATAGTTTCTTTGTCTAGTCTTACCTTATCTTCCGCTTCCTCCGCTCTTCCTTCGGCTTCCAGAACTCGTTGCTCGAGCTCCGAAAGCTGTAACAAAAGAAAAAAAAGGATTTATTAGAATCGAACAAAAAAATGTTTTTTTTTTTCATAGTAATTTGAAAATTTTATATATGAACCTAAAGTTATATTTCTGTTCAACGATGCGGATGAAAATCCCATACTTGGCCAAGTCGCTAACTGGCACAAGACATCAAATCCCAATTCGGAAAGAATAAGTGTTCTCACTTAAGACTTGTGCTGCCATCTATTAGTAGCGTAAAATATATCGTATGAACTACGAGTTTCAAATGGATGAACTTCTAGAACCATTTCACCTATTTTGACAACGACGAAGCTCCGCTACCACCCGATAGATGGCGTTGGATCTCGCGCATATTTTATTGAACCACGTGGTTTACGCACGTATAGGTTTTAGATATATACAGTGCTATTTGTCAGGGAGGCTGTGGAATAGTATTATTGTTATGTAAGAGTGTATTTGTGCGGTTTCTGAGGTATGGGGAGGTGAATCGGCTCGTGAAAGGGTGGTTGAACCAAAGCAGTGATATATGTATGCAAAGCAAGGAATTAGGCTGTGTTATAGGGATTTTATTCGGTTGTTGAGGATAGAAGGGATTAAAAATTTTACAGACGACATTTGTATCATCGCTTTACTTGTGTGCTCACACGTACTTTAACTAAAGACAGTATAATACAATAATGCAAATAAATTTATATCTAACTATATGTATAAAAACATAATTAAGGACCTTAGTAATATTTTCGATATAAACCAATTAATTAATTTATAAAGTAAACACTTATGAACTCTTTTCAATTGTCATATTACAGTATTAAATCAAATATAAAGTTCATCATAGTTTTATTTATATATATTATACACTTTACATATAATACCTACCAGTTAAAAATAACCCGATTCAATATGGAATCAATGCAATACGCGAAACGGAGTTTTCATAGGAATCCAGTATTACATTCGATACCTGAAGGTAAGCCAGACTTGTAACGAACTCACAAATAAAATGCAATTCAAATGCAACGAACGTACGTCAAAGGAAAAAAAGGTTATATATTGAAAGGAAATCGAATTTTAAAATTTCTCTTTAAAGATTTTAAATAACTTCTATCTTCGAATATGCATGGCACTTATACAGGTTAATATTCTGATTAATTGAAATAATTAATACAAAAATAGATAAAACATTGAAATTTGAAGGCATCCTTTTCTTTGTGAAGAAGAGGTGCGCTAATGTATTTTGGTTATATACAGAGCTGCATCTCTTAAATCTTCATTATCATACAATTGACCCGTATTAAATGACATTATTTTTAAGAATTAGGTAAACATGACTTGTTCTCATTATAAGTATATTAATACATTAGCATAGAAGTATTTAGAATTATATTTAATTATGACGTTTGCTGTCACGACATTTATACGCGTTTCTTTAAAGCGCAAAAACAGATCATTCAAATAAAAAATAGAGCGTTACTACGCGACCTATGGAAGTTCGATAGATTTTTACTAAAGTCGGTCAAGAAGTTAACCTCTTAACATAACCGACATAGGATACCCTTAAATCGAATCCGTCTTATACGTCTGTACAAAGACACAGTCTAAGCTGATCATTTGATAATATTGGCTTCATTACTAAACATTAATTCTCAATCGCTGGTCATTTCGTCACTGTCCCGACGCTGTCAACATGTGTTTATTATATGTCTAAGCAACACGTTCGTTATATTTACACGAACGATTATAGCTCTTAAACACTATTAGATAAAAGTGAATATTGTAAAGCCGCTGCATTAATAGCTTTGAGTATGGGGTCACAAATCGCCATTAATTTCGTAATCGTGTCTGTATCAGGATATATCTATGAATCTTGGCCGGCCATGTCTAAAATGCTGCATTATTGTGTTTATACGGTTATCTTAATTTCATACGAATAATATATAATTAAATTAAATTTGAAAAAAGATCTTGTCACTGTTGTATATAGTTATAGTGTATTTTTTGATTAGTAGTAATCAAACACTTGTAAGAGTAGGTAATACGTGTCCGTAATCCTTTAAGGAAAGGACTTCCTGTTAATTAAAATGTTTTGAGCTTATTCCATCAGTAAACAAGTTCACATACATGTTGCAGAATTATATAAGACACACGTTGGAAACACAAGATAAACACGTGGAAAATCGTTGTTTTGTATTCGCGATCTTAGATAAAGTTCCTTGTGTTCGATGTTCGTTTTCTACCTCATCCGTAATAGGTATTAAAACCATTTATTCATAGAGCACGTTAGCAGTTTGTTCAATTAAATGGAGTGGCTGTTATTTATTTATTCTTAATGGTTTTAAGTTTTAATAATCGTTCTATGGCCGACCACCTGTTGATATGTCGATTGATATCATTTTTATTAAGTAATGTTTCTGTTTACGTTCTTTTGTTACTTGGTAAAGGTTTTATTATATTATATAGTTTTATGCGAGTAGCGCAAGACCTGCTTTTGCGGAGAACTTTCAGGGAGGCCTTTGTTCAGCATTGGACGACGTCCGGCTGAGATGATTATGATGATGTGGATATTGTATAGTGTAAGTGGGATTTACAGTCTTACACATATATACATAATCAAATATATTTAATAAGGTTTTTACAAGCACTTTTAAATGTTACCGTATTTATATTATATGTAAAGACCATCGGTTCGGAATGTAGATTATATCGAAAACAGCAGACGAAGAAGACAGTAGTTACTCTTTTCATCCCAAATTTATAATGTTTATTAAAAAGAGTTTCATTACAAATCAGACAAAATAGATATTCATACTTAGAAAGGTGAAATATAAAGTAATGATTTGTAATGAGTCATTAGTTCATTAGGCCAAATTAGATTTCAGGTCTGTAAAAAAGTGGGAGGGAGCAATGGGAACGACTACTAAAGTTATTTTAACCCAAAAAGTAATGTGACCGACTGATTTCTAAGGATTTCCTCTGAATTCACAATCGGGACGTAGTAATAAAAAAATCGTTGTTCCCTGTCAGCTACTATTGCGAATTTTATTGACACATATTGGGTGTATATGACAGCGTTAAAGGGTATGAAAAAGTCGATTCTATAAATGGTTTTATTGCAGACTTATGTCACGTATGTACAAGCTTTTTTCTGTTTGTTTGCTAATATTGTATATGTGTTTAAGAGTTATTCTTTATATTGTTGTTATGAACTTTGTTTGATAATTTCTTGGTACAACCCACTCATCCGATATTCAACCGCGGAATAGTAGTACCCAGTATTGTTAAGTTAGACAAGGGACATAAGATCTTAGTTCCAGAGGTTGGTGGCGCATTGGCGATGTAAGGAATGGATAATAAGGCCACCATGATAGATATCGATCTGTTTCATAAATGATATAAATGAATAAGTTTTGATATGTAATGTCGGCCTAGTTCAGGAGCTTGTATCCATTGAATAAGTACGTTCCTAATTGTATTGTATAAGTTAAAGACACTAAATATATAAAATATAGTTATTTATGTACAGCGAGTATTGAATAAATTAGGACTTATACTAAAAATAATGTATTTTTTCTTCTAAATATTTATGTACATTGTTGTCTTTTATTTATTGGTCAATAATAGACCAGTTCAACAAAAACTAATAATAGACAATAATATCCTACAATAACGATACTTCAGTTATTTTCAAGATATTTTATTTCTCAATTGTATGCGATACCAAAATAACAAACTAGCAATGATAAGATTATTATATTGTATTGTATTGAATAAACTAACTAAACCAAGTTTGACAATTTCGAAATCTGTTTTGAGCGTTCTCAGTGGGGAACCTAAACCAACATCCGTCAAATTTACAAATTTGATTTCCGCAATCATTCTGTTGGATGGGAAATCCTAAGTAATAGGTAAAGGCTCTTGAGTTATTTGAACTCCAGAAAAGCACTTTAAGATCGAGACTTGAGATTAATTAATAGAATATTGAGTATACTACTGATGAGGAGTACCTTTTTATATGTACTTTATTATTTTTCTTAATTTTTTGTAATTGACTTATAATTGAATTCAAAAAAGGAAGAAGTTCTTTATCAATGTCGTCGGGCATAACTTTTTTGTATAAGAATTGACTAATGCCCCCGTGACGTTGTTCTCGTTTTAGGACTTAGTCATAGTTCAGGTGTTAGGCATAAAAATAAGTTCAAACTTGCTTCATACCAAATTTTATCAAATTCGGTTCAGTAGTTTAGCCGTGAAAGAGCAACAGGTGATAAAATTTGATTCAAGAGTGAATACGTGACGCCAAAGAGATAAAAGCTAAACAAGTTCACCAAGGATGTAGATGCTTACACGAGTATTAAACTACGTTATCTCGGAACACAAGCTCAAGTATCACACTACGCGTGATATCCCCGTAATAAAGTGGCAGCGTAACACCAAAGCAGTTTAATTTTCTGCATCGAAGCCGCAGCTGAAGATTGGAACTGTGAATCGTCGAATTTTCCACCGGACTTGGTCCCTTTGATGTCCCTTCGCACGGAAAAGGAACCGGTAGTGTTTGTAGAGCAGAACGAAACGGATGACTTCGAAAACAGGGACGTTTTCGAAATGTTTGTGCGTGAGGAAACGTTTTTTGCCTGTCGTTAATCTTTTTTACATGAATGAATACAATTGAAGTGAGAACTTTCATCAAAATAATGTAACAGTAAATAGAGTTAAATTTAAAGATGTACATAGATACATATGTAGGTATATAATGCATTTCGTATTTAACGCATCGAAACCAAAAACTTGAGACTCGTATAATTGTCACAGACATGAAAATGTGTTGAGTTTTAATTAATGGCAACGTTCGGAATTAAAATACTCTTCTTTGAAATACAGTCAGATAAACATTTAATTATATAATGAAAATAAAAGCTTATCATTCATTCATTAATACCTGATTTGTAGTTCAATATATAATGACGGAGATCTCCCAGTGAATGAAATACGTGGTTTCATTCGTCTTTACCGATGACTTCAGGTTCAAATTCGAGGAAACAGCACAAGGTTTCTAAGATCTGCATTTGTGTTCATAATTCATTTCGTGATCCTGATACAGTATAACGCCGGCATATTACATTTTGCTAAAATTTTATTGAACATATACTGGAATCTTCACCAAATTTATCCAGCAATTCGCATTGCAGTAGCTAGGTAGAAAAAGCTTGAAACCTTCTTAATAGCGAAGAAGTCATTAGACCAGGCAGAGGGATACATATAGGCTTTTCCTTACTTCCAAATATCGAAGACCTGTAAGCAATGATACGTTTATAATAGTATGGTCATCATCCTCTTAACCCTTATCCCTATTTTACTCGGGGTCGGCGCAGCATGTCTTCTTCTTCCATACTTCTCGGTCGGACGTCATCTCACAAGTAACATTCTTTCTAACCATGTCGTCTTTCACACAATCCATTCATCGTTTCTTGGGTTATCCCCTACCTCTATATCCATCCACATCCATTCTAAAAACCTTTCTCACAACATGGCCCTCATTCCTCCGCATAACATGCCCATACCAAGACAGCCGATTTCCAGATAGCTTCTCGGTTACCGGTGCCACTTTCAAACTTCCTCTTATGTATGTTTTTAATAGTATGGTCTTTGTTAAAATTAGCCATATCACTGGTTTCACACCACGTGATCAACCCCTTGAGAATGGGCAACAGTGATAAAGTAATTACACGCTACCGTCCAATTAATAGATCAATCATAATAGCTCACGGCTGTTGAGCACATTCATGGCAATTATGTGATTGTTTGTTGTATAACGAATTTACGGTTCGTTAAAGTTTATTACGCATTTTAGTTCAGATAAATCGAATTTTAAACGATATTTGAACTGGCTGAATGTTTCATACTTTGAGGCACTTAAAAGCAATTTATTGACAAAACATTTTCGAAAAGTCAAAATTAAGAAGACTTTATCTACATATATTAATATTATGAATGCGAAAGAATAACTCTGTCTGTCTGTAACTCTTTCACGGCCAAACCAGGTCAGCAAATTTGATGAAATTTGGGCTACCTTGGATCCCTAAAAATGCACAGGTTACTCCTTATCCCTAACACCTGACTACCAAACCCAAAACGCGATAGCTTATTTTATTAAATTTAAAAAAGTTACGGTAAGCCAAAAAGTTACGATACTATTTCAAGTATAATTCGTAACAGTACGTTATTTTTTTGTTCATACCATTTTTCGAATGGCTAAACTCCAATTAAGTTAGATCTGTCTTAAATGTTTTTATACTACTACCTAATATTGGAAGTAACAACATTTCTGAATTAAGCCATATGATGTTATAGATAACCGGACGGGTAAATGGGTCACGTGATAGGCAAGTAGTAGCCCTTTGATGTTGTAAGAGGTATAAATCCTTATTTACATCGCTAATGCGCCGCTGCCCTTGGGAACTGATTAGTAACACCGTAGTCACACTGGCTCACTTATCCTTAAAACCGGATTACAACAATACAAAGTATTCTATTTGGCGGTAGTATACCTGGTAAATTGTCTCGACCTATCTGTACAGACCACTTAACTTTAACTGTTCATTTTAATGAACTTTTATTAAATTCAAATATATTTAATATATAAGCAAACAAACAACTGGTGTTTCGTAAAACGTAGTGACCAAATGACCTTTCAACCCTATTTCCTCTCAAACAGCGTTTGCTTTAGGACGTTAGAATCTTCCCCGAAGACGTCCGTTCTACTCGGCACTCGTTCGACAAATGATCTCTCAGTCGTGGAGCGACAGCTGCGTTCAAATATTAACAAACAACTCGACCTTGCTAACATAAAAGCTTTGTTACATTGTAACATTTACAAAATTAGAAGGAAAACTGTTTAATGTTGAAAGTATATTAAAGTCATTTTTTTATTTAGGCACTTATAAAAGTTTTAAAGCTATCATTTTATATTTGAAGAAGTATTTTTGTTGCAGAAATATGCATTATTTAATAAATAACATAGATTCAATGTAATGTTAATACAGTAAATTGGATCGCTTTATTTGTGCATTTATTTATATTATTAATCCCGAAAAATTAAATCTGCATCATCATACTATCTAAATTTATTGTTACATACATAAGTAATTTGAATATTAGATATTTGGCACTGGTAACAATAATTATGATATATATGTATATGGGATAACGAAATATCGGCGTAACTCAGGATTCTACACTTTTCGAGTGAGATATCAAGTGCGTGCTACAGAATAAGACTGAAGAACAGATTTTATAAAATATCCAAAACTATGTATAAATATGTATTTAGTGAATTTTAATTTGTTTCTCTCGTATGCGTCGCTAGACCGATGGGTCTGATTGAGCTAAATCTTTGTACAGATGTTGGTGGTACTAGCGCGTAAGCTACAACCATAGAACCATCAATTAACAATAGGTTAAATTAACAATAGGTAAATTATTATAAAATTTTTATAGTAAAAACCGACTTCATAAATTAGAAATAAAATTCAAGGTCATGAAAACAATCAACCGTATTTTTCACCCTCAAATAATACTTTTTCGTTCGATTTAAATAAGACTCAACGGATACGTAAGTATACTCAAAAATAAGAAAAATTTCCGAAAATGGTTCATAAAAGGCGTGGCGTTGTTCTGATGAAAAAGTTAAAAAAAAAATACATAAAACCGAATAGATTCTCCTTTATTTATAGAAGTCGGTAAATAGCATTGTAAAGTATTTCAGGCTGAAAAACCTGGCTAGTAAAAAGTGACAGCTTTTAAATGACCCACAGATAAACTAAGGAAACCTCTCCTTTTGAAAAGTACAATTCAAAAGGACAATTTACTTTAAATATCCATAATTAATACAACAAGGACCTTATAAGTGATAATCCACTCCATTAATACTTTGATAAAACCATTAAATCGTTATCAGTCTTTTAAGTGACGGATTATACGAGAGGCGACATTAATGGGTCGAGTTATGAACTGACGTAACCGCGGTAGGCCTTCAGCAGTTATGAAGTTCTATGTAACGTTTTAGAACGAAACACCTGCGTTATACGATCGTAACGTCTTACGAGTTGAGATGTATCCAGTTATTTATGACAGAGACGTTTTTAAACTTCGATAATGACATTGTATGTTAGGATGGTTTTTTTTTAGAGTCTATTGGTGAGCAAAGCGCCTGGGTATAAGGTTGGAGCGTCAATAGCGCAAGCGTTTAAGCCGCCTAGAAATGTAAAAAGTCGCAGGATCGATCCTGACCCCTTGGGCTATTGCCGTCCCCACTCCTAACAAAATCATTAAGCTATATATATATAACTATTATTTTATATACATACACACACAGAATGATAAGCTGGCCAATCACCCCTAAATTTGTGTTTATATTTTATCAAGCTTGAAAATTTGCCAAATATGTAACAAATAAAAAAAATATATCAAAAAAACCTAAAAATAAAAGTAGGCACAGTTCACAGGCCACTATCATTATTTATTACTAAAATATTATTTTCTAGAACAAGTGACCCAGTGTAGCCCACAAGATATATCATAATATGCACACAATATCAAATAAAATATATACTATATAACTATATATAGCTCCTTCAATATGGCATTCTTTAAGTCTTTATTAGGCTATGGTAGAAGTTTTTTGTCTCGGATACAAGAGTATTGACCTATTTCATATATTCATATAATAAACTGCACTCGTGGGACATTCATTCCACTTGACATAAACAAGTACCAGCCCGTACCAATGCATCGTATGAAGTCATAAATACAGTTGAAATCCCATCCCTATCTATTTTTTATTTACCTGGCCCTGCCAGTATAACAAACTACAGGGTGCTTCCAATGAATTATTTTGTACGCCGTTTTCAGCTATCTGTTATTATTACAGATTTATCTTTTATATCGAGAATGAAATACTGCAATTGTTCTTTTATATATGTATCGTCGTAAAATTGTATATACCGTTAGATTGTAATCTATCTCGCAAGATTGTGAACGGTGATTGAAATTACAATAGAACGTATCCTTCGTTTAGGTTACGTTGGAAATTATAAAAATTAACTGACATATAATAACCTTAATTTATGATATAATATTATATTTTTACAAAGTGATACACATCCCTTTCCCCACTCTCATTCATATAACCTCTTCTATATAGTTGCATAATACACGAATTCACCAACAAAACCATTCAAACAGGTGCGTGCGGTCATCAAAAAAACGTACAAATCCAAAAAGACTAACAATCCACCAATCGAGAGAGTGGGGGCCAATCCATCAACATGTCTGCGGTATTCCAATTTCCATGCGAAGTTTTCATCGTCTCGAAAAAGCAATTAAAATAACTCATCCGTCCGACCATTCATCATCGACTAAGGCAACTTTTGATAGATCGAGTTTATGACGTTTAGACTATAATTTATTAAATTCTTGATAATCGAATAAAACTTAATTCGATTATTTTAATCGAATTTTAAAGTCTTTTCAGTTTACAAAATGTACATTAGTATTTAATGTTCATCGAAAATGTTTTGACAAAGTGATAAAAAATATTTTAATTATTGACACGTCAATATTTTTTATATCTCTCTTGGTATTTGGTATATGGCGGTAATGTCACAGAGTAGTCTTATTTGAATGATTCATGAAGAAATAATATAAATTCAAAAGAGACATTGTCTAATACGTCTTTGCGCTTAAACCGCTGAAGTGATTTAGATGAAATTTGGTATGTTAGTTTTTATCATGTTTGTATGATAAATAATTTCTTAAGAAGTTGGTAAAATACTCATTCATTCGTCAAATAAAACAATTTGTTCATTTTGACCAATCTTATTATTTTGCAGTAGAGACACTGCTAGTTATACTTATAATGTCTGTCTGTTACGCATTGACGACAAAGCCAGTGAACAGATTTTGATGTATATTGGTACGGAGTATGCTTGAGTCAAAAAAACAGAACAGGCTACTTTTTTAATAGATCTCTCGAAGCGGTAACATTTTGGGTAAATGTTTGTGTGCTAAAAAGTTTTTTTTTTAATTTCGGGTTGGTAAAACCGCGGTTTCAGCTAGTATTGTATAAATGTTACGTCGAAATTACATGTCGAAAATTCACGCGAACATATTAATAAAATCTGACATTGAAGTATCATAATATTGCAGAGTACGTAAATTATTGCTAAAAGTTAATTAATTATTCTATTTAATAAATCAATTACTTTTAACCGCAATTACGTTTGTTCAGATGCGGAAACATACGAGATCAGGCCATTTGGTTTATAAAATAAATATCATTTTTGACTGTCCTGAAAAACAACAAATTCTTGGGAGTGCGAAACGAACACTTTGTTTTTGTCAATACGTCAAAAGTGCAATAACTTTCATTATTATTTTTTTACGTACGTTGACAAAAAGACGCATCGTTTCGCATTACAGGGAATTGTATTCGCTTTTGTTGCCTCAATTTAATGTTCTGCATGCTCTACGCTTTTTGCTTTATAATCTGATTCGTTATGCTTCTATATGGTTAAGTTTTCCAGAAACAAAACGACCGAGGACTAATATAAAATATTATTCTTAAATGAATTTCTTCAAAGGATTAGTTAAAAAATAACTGAAACATGAATAAACGCCAAAATATTAATAAGAAGGAAATTTGAATAATGATGTGACCACCTCGATCCTTATTGCGTTTTCCTCATGCAAATTTCGCAAATACAGTTCATAAATCTGTCTCAAAATAATCTCGAGATCAGTATAAAGAGAGAAAATCGTCTAGATCACTTGTTACAAGTGTAACTACATTCTGCACAAACATTATTCTAATGAAATGAGCTAAGGAACCATCTAGATAGCATTTTAGATTTTGGCATGCCGCCGAGTATACAGCCTCAATACAATAGCGTTTTCGTTTAAAACGTTGAGCTTATTCTGCAGCCAGGTGAAATTATAATGAACAAATTATATAATGTTGAGGATTTTTTTGAAATATTATTCAAAATTAATCATACAATAGCATATGAAATTAAATCAAATCAAAATAAATTCAAGATATTGCGAGCTCTTTTGAATCGTCATTTTTAAATGATTAAATTTAATTTCAAGCCATCGTTTCAGAATGTACATAGATTCTATCAAGAAGAACCGGCAAGAAACTCAATAGTTACTCTTATCCAACAATCAGTTACATATATATTTTATTTTTACTATGAATTTTTTCTTAGAATATTTATCTCTTACATAAAAACATGGCGCGTCATGGTGCGTCACGGTCGCTGTGCGCTCAACAGGACAGCGTAGGAGACGAACGATAACAATTTTTTTCTTTTAATAGAAAGCTACTTGTGGATTATTGTAGTTATATTATAATGAGGTTATAATGTTAAATTTAATCTAGTAAATAAATTAAAAAACAATATCTTGTTAATACTTTGTATCTAGTAATAGAAAACAAAGGCATCATATAAAGCTTGTTTTTTCAAAGTTGAATAATATTTTTTATTAATTATATTGTACATTATTTTCCTTTGAGTATGATAATCTAAAGTCCCTGAATAAGCCTATAAATTTCTAGAAATGTTGGCGACGAATTGTATGCGCAATAATTAGCATATCTGCTTTTCAAATACTAGGATATCATAACACTCGAGGCGGACGGCTATTATCCGTGGGAGTATTATGTTTCACAGCCACATACGTTAATAAGCACCAGGTAGTTGGCTTGTATCCAAAGCACCAGATATTAAAGGACATTCTGCAACCGCTTCTAAATCATTGGAGCTGGAAGTACGGCACAAGAATAGTGCGAATATTAAATTCTCTGGTACGTTACCTGAAATAAATTAGTCTGTCATACTCAATATAAATATATTATCAAAATAAATTTTGGTATAAGTAAAGTTTTCTACAGATATATCTACATAATTTTAATGTTATCTTACTTTTACTTAAGAAATGGTAATTATTACAGTGCTATTTTTTATTGACGGTTGTGACATCACATATATGTATACATTAGATGCCCCATTGGCCGGTCCACCTACAATTTTATAAAAAAATGTGACATTTAAAAATGGAAACAGTTATTTTTTTGTTACGCACGATTTAATAAATTTTAATTTGACACATAACGCGTAATATTTCTGTACATTCATTGGTTGAACCAAAGTTTAACGATTCTATTAAATGGGTTGTTACGTCTACAAAACCAAGAGATAGCTTAGCAAAAAGGTGTAAAGTCGTTTGAATTTTTTACCATATTGTAAATATGCAGAAAATTGTTGACGGAATCTCTTGATTAACATACGCCAGAAACGAGAAGAGTTTATCGTTTTATGCTAAAATAAGGCAGACAAAACAGCTCAGGTTTAACATTGCAAATATCCACCAATCACAGTCGCGACGAGATGTTTGAATGGGGAATTGTAGACGCTTAAATAACGTAGAGACCAAAAATTTAAATTTAGTATTGTTTTTGTTTATCTGTACTTAATATTATAAATAGGACAGTAGCTCTATTTGTCTATTACGCTTTCACGACGAAATGACTGAATCGATTTGGATGGAATTTGGTACGAAGCAAGCTTGAAACTCAAGCATAGATATACATAGGCCTTTTGAGTGTGTAATTTGGACGATAAATAACCCTATTATTCAATCATTTTCATCACTAAATGAATTTCAAGCGGGAGCAGCTAAAGGTGCCATTAGATTTATATTTTTGTAAATAGGAGTCGCCGGTTCAGTGTTTCAGGTACGGGGAATATGCCTAAGTTCTTTAATGTGCGTAATTTATGTTTAACTAAAAATCTCGCATCAGATGATAGCTGCAAGAAGACTTAACTCCAAGCCGTCATAGAGGAAAGAAGGGCTTAGATCAGTTAAAGATTATAAAGTTGTTACTACTATATACTACTACATATATTCAAAAGAAGTGATTGGAATATCATATGATACATACTGTATACCATATAGACATAATAATCCAAATTTATTTTCAGTTTAGTTTGAAAAAAAGTTCTGTTATCTGATTTTATTTTTCTCAGTTTAAAAAAATTACGCGTGTGTAATAAAGAATACGTCAATAATTATTAAAAAAGTGACAGCAATTATGACGTTTTACCAAAAAGGCACGCCATTTCGCACTCTTGGAAATTTACATTCGCTTTTGATTTTAAATTCACTTTGTTGTGATTTATTTTTACTTTAAATATTATTATTATCACTGCAAAAAAACCATCTCTGTTTTTGTGTTTTACACAAGAGTTACTTATAATGTAACTCTTGTGTAAAACACAAATATGCTGAATACTAAAAAATATGCTATTTAAATTTTTGCTATAAACATAAATAAATTGGATACGTTAACGTTATATCTGCTAAACGGATTACTTTCCAAAAATTAATATTTGCTACCTAATCCTGCTATATAGTTTTCCGCAAAAAATACATGTTTATGCACTTAGCGTGATAGAAGAATTAGCTTAACTACAAATGCACTCTCTATTATAAATATTAATGATATTGGTGAAGCATTCCATGATGAAGAGATAAAAATCAATCTTATGACCCTGGTAACCATTAAGAAAAAAATTTATGGATGTATCATCGATTCTAAATCATCCTCCTGGCCTTATCCCAATTTCCAAACTTCTCTGTCAGACGTCATCTCACAAGTACCATTCTTTCTTTATCAACCATATAGTCTTTCACACAATCCATCTATCGTTTCTTTGGTCGTCCCCTACCTCTATATCCATCCACATCCATGTTCAAGACCTTCCTCACAACATGGTCCTCATTCCATATCTATCATCGATTCTAAATATGTGTGCAAATTTTTGAAGCTAATATTTATGTAGATATCTGAAGTTGAATACTGATATTAGTTCACGTGTTTACTATCCTAACAAATATTATAAATTCGAAAATGATTTGGTTTGTATGTTTGTTACGCTGTCATGTCTTAACTATTCAATCGAAACCAATGCAATTATGCATACACGTTGTCAGGGGAGCAGAAAACACCAGATACGAGGGCAAAAGTGCGCGTAAAAGTGTGTTTATAATTTCTTATTGAACTTAACCGCAACAGGGGCTGTAGCTTGTTGTTGCAAGGCACTGTGTCAACTATTGGCCAATGCAACCGTTGTTTGTTCAGTAAGAAAATACAGGTTAAAAAAACTCTATCCAAGTTGAAATATAAATTACTGATTCTATGCAAACGAAGCCACGTATAGAATATATTATTACGTTAAAAGAATCACTTGGTATATCAATTCACATTTTTCTCGCCAACAGACCGAGAACAGAATCACGGATAATTGAATCGGAATCGTCTTAGCATACGAATTGCCGTTAGAGCCACCTCCAAACTATATATCCTCTCCTGTCCCTTTTGTGGTTTCCTCATAACTCGCTTTGTGAACTTTGCTTTATGAATAGTTTGCAAAAGTTTACAAAAGCATAACTTTTCATATTAAATTAGAATTACAGCGGCATGAAATTGTAATCAGCTTATTCTACAATTTGTGGCTTTGGAAGTTTTCTAAATAAAGGTCACCTGCTGCATTTTTATGACACTTTCTGGGATGATAATTGGGAAGACAGAGAAATGGTAATTACATTTTACTAAAATTTGTCAGTCTAAGCTTAAGTAAAATTACCAAATATTATATTTTTGATTGATCGACGACAATATACTTCAATTAAAAACAAATCACGTATAAGATCGATATCATCGAAATAAAATATTGACTGCTAAATATAAAGCCACAGAAACCACAGACTAACAATTCGCTTCACATTTTTCGATAGCCACTGTCCATCGCATACATTGTTTTCAATTTTTTTGTTGCGGTCACTGTACATCAAAGAGTTTATTGTTAGAATATAGTCTTTATATTTTAGGAAATAAGAGCTATCAGTGTGACAGTTTAAGATTCACCGTACCGACAATTTATTCACTCGGACAGATAGCGTCCCCTCGCTTTTTTAGCTCGAAGCAGTGCTTAAATAATTGTCAGTTTTCCTTTGTTCTTGTTTCATTCTGAATTTGTCAGGGTAAATCATGATTGAGAAATATATAAATATAAACTATACACTAGTCGTGATTATTTAATAGATAGAATGCGTCAAGCAAGCGAAAATGATTGTATCGAAAATAATATCACTGGAATAGACGAAGACGAAGTGAAACATTCGGCTGATCATTGGAGACTATGCCCTCTACGAAATAATTTTCAATTTTTTTATAATCCGACAAAGTAATGAGCTTTTGAGAAAAAGTTTTTTTATTTTACATTTATTTATTTTGTCATAAGAAAATCAAAGAGCCGAGATGGCCCAGTGGTTAGAACGCGTGCATTTTAACCGATGATTTCGGGTTCAAACCCAGGCAGGCACCACTGAAATTTCATGTGCTTAATTTGTGTTTATAATTCATCTCGTGCTCGGCGGTGAAGGAAAACATCGTGAGGAAACCTGCTTGTGTCTAATTTCAACGAAATTCAGCCACATGTGTATTCCGCCAACCCGCATTGGAGCAGCGTGGTGGAATATGCTCCAAACCTTCTCCTCAAAGGGAGAGGAGGCCTTTATCCCAGCAGTGGGACAATTACGGGCTGCTTATGCTAAGAAAATCAAACATCTGATGATAAAAACCACAGTCTCAGTTTATTTATTTTCTATTAATTAACTTCACCTGTATATATGTGTTAACATAAAATCTTACAACTGTGTGTGAAATGTGAAATTTTGCAAACGCTCTTCGTGAACAATACAATCTGTAAATGTTATTTATTTTAGTGTGTGGATAAAAGGTTGTTTTGTAAAAAGATTTTCGTTTCCTCTGTGTTCTTTTATTTTAAGTACTTTAAAAATTCTATTGTAACATTTAAGTCTTCAGTACCTCCGAGTTTATAGCATCAGACATTTATAGTACTTAACAAGACGTTTACGGTGTTCAGTTTTGTATCGTTCAACTTTCTCTGCATTATTGATCACAAAAGTTAGTACTTCCTTTTATTTTTAACTTAGACGTGAATTTTATTGTACTATCAATTTTATTGTTATATCACTTTCTTTAAATTATTCATTCTTCCAATAGCTGTTTAGTGTTATTCTTTGTAGCAAAGTCAGGTGGTCGGGGAATTGGGTTATCTGATGGTAACCATCACCACTGACCACAGACATTTGTGCCGTATGAAATTCTAACCATTAAATCCATTGCCAATGCACCAATTCAATCTGGGCAGCTAAGATGTTCTCCCTTGTGGCTGTAGTTACATTGGCTCACGCATCCTTCAAATTCTCAACTCAACAGCACTGAATATTGTTGCTGGGCGGCGGAATATGTGATGAGTACCGAGACGGGCTTGCACAAAACCTTACCATCGATTAAATTATTAAGAGTATCTTATCACATTACTTATAACATTCCTATTGTAAATTTTAATACCTTTAAACAACATAAGATATATTGTTTTATATTTATATAGAGTAATCAAATATAAACAGTGACAAATATTATACCAAGATAAGAAAATAAACTTATATGTTTCAGTGTTATAAAATGTAATGTTTATTGTAGATTAACATTTATTAGAGGAATTTAATTATAAAAATCATAAGGATGATGATAAATACGTTCGTATTGTTAAATTCATTGCGTAAAAAGATCCGTTTGATAAAGCAAATAAGTTAAAAGATTCCAATTCCAAAGGAAAGCATACTACGAGTAGTGTTTGTAAATTAAAATAAATTTAGCGCGACAGTGTGCTCAGAGGTTTCAAACTCAGGGTTTTTTTTTTGTCTGAACGTTAGTCAGGTCACATGATGGCGTGTATGTCTTACATATATTAATACAAAATTACAAAGGTTGTATGCAGTGTATGCATGTATTTTGACTTTCCTTTGTTTCGCTTATTAACTGATTTTATCTTGAGATGCGCTGTTTGGCCTCACGGCTTTAAACGCTAAAACGCGTTATTTTTCAACGAATTACGCGAACCCCTACGGGCCGAAATGAATTAGTTTGAAAGTAGGTCAGAAAATTTTGCCTGAGCGTTACATTTTTGCATAATGTGTTTACTTTAAGTTAATAAATTTATCAAGTTACAATTTTGTCAATGGTAAAAAGTTAATTCGTTTGAATAAATACTCTTTTCTTTTAGGCCGTATAACTATTTTGTGAGGAGTAGATTAATTTTATTTAAATAACGATAGAGTTATTTTTTTTTTGAAACATATTGGAAACAGAGCATCGAATTTGCTTGTGACGTAATGTAATCTAATTGCCGCAACATTGACACGTTATGAGAAATGTTAGAATTTAAATGTTTTAAATTTTAATATATTTTCTTGTTTCTGACGTTTTAAACATCTTCCTTAAACCAGAATCTTAAAATTTTAATTGATTAATCTTAATTTTAACTTGGCTTAGTTATATGTAATCGTAAGGTAATCTTTTATAATAAATTCAGTCGTGAACAAGCCTTAATTGAATGGCTCAGATGGTCGGTCAACCATGTGATTGTGGCAAATTACAGAACAAAAAATATATATCAGATATGACATCAAATGATGTATTAAGGAATACAGTATCTATGAATCCATGAACCTCTTTCTAAAACGATTTGTGATAGAAAAAAAAATAAGATACAGAATTTTCTCGAAAGAATTTCCACTACGGTGGTCAGGCAACTTTCCAACTGTGGGGTGTTATAGTTCTTAGCACTGGACAAAAAAAACTTAATAAATTGTATTCGTTGGAGCCGCAATTTAATCCTACAAACTGGCGAACTTTTAGTTACTACACTGACGAGAGTAAATAAAATATCGTACGTTTATCTTTGATAGATTTCATACTTTAATACTGCCAGCGTATTTCATTTACGACAAAATATATAGCATTTCTGTATTTTTTAGTTCTGAGGTCGTAAACAGTCGTTAAATGCATATTAGGGGCGGATTGCTGTTCGTGCATATTAAAGCAGAGTTGAGTGATATTGAGAATATATTACCTTATTATGCCTTAATCAAGATAATGATTATAAAGAACCAAATTAAATACTTACTGGTACTCGCTTGGCTTGGTTCGTTTTATATAATTTATTATAACTTTAATAAAACTCATTCCTGCTGATTTGCAATTCATGACATAATTTTAATATTATTTTAAAGTTTATACGACATAAGAAATAGAATAAAATTTTAATAGCAAAATTCCTTTATTTGTTGTGTTCTTCAGCCTTCATTAGAATTTGCTATAATTTTCCTTTTTTTTGCTAAATAACTCACTCACCAAGGCTTTTTTGTTAAGAACTCTTTTGTTTAGTTTTTTTTTTTAAATATAGGAATTAAGCAAAGGTTTTAATTTATGCTATCGTGAGCTATTCATATTAACTTAAAATATTTTCTATATTAAAATATCAAAAGTTATATTTGTCATTAGAACTTAGAATTGACTGCAATACCAGATGGTCTTAATTTCTGGTAAAAATATACTAATATATTTAAATAAATAAAATTAGTATGACTTTCTTATAACATTACTTTATAAATAGACTCACAGTAATTAAGACAAATAACAGCTGTATTCATATAAAAAATATTAACGTTAAAAAATAACGTCCGGTTTATATAACCGGATTTAACCGGCTTCAAGTGTAGATGACGTGGAAGCGTAGCCGTGACAAATGGGAAGCGGGATGATGTCATTGATGATAATAGTCGATAGAGGTTAAGTCCCTTGAGAAATGGGAAAATTCGAAAAAAAATATCACAATGTAACGGGGCCTTTTTACGGTTTTAGGAAATTTGTGGCGCTGTAGAGCTTACTTCGAAACATCGATTACTATTACGGCTTTGTCAGTGGTTTATCACGTCGCTTTAGTTGTACACGATAAATAAGGGCCTGTCCACATTTGTTTAAAAATTGATAACATTATTAAAGTTAATTATAATTTTAAACATTTAGTTTTTTATTAATGATTACATTTATGACATGTAACAGATAAACCGTGAGCTCAGAGAAGCATTTTCCAATCGAAACCTTAAATATTAATTTACTTGACTAGAAAAAAAAAAATCAAAGCGTTGTCATAAAAATGATCCAGACACAATGAGGTACTTCCACATTCCACAACCATAAGAATAGGTTTACGATATGCCAACAAGTCATTTTGATGATATTGCTAATATCAGTAAAAAAACCATGTGTGTGTTTTTAAGTATCTTGTTGACGTTTGAAGTTGAATCCTTATAAAAAACGAAAAATAATACGTCACACATCGACATTGATACGATGCATTTCCTTTTTGAAAAATCAGGAAGAATTCATAAATAAGCGTTGTATTGAATATCTTAAAGTATTCCTATTGTATGTGAAAAGTATTCCAATAATACTAAATTTATTTTTCCGTTCAAGACTATGTCTTCTTGGATCATGTATTTCGAAGAAATTCCCTTTATATTTTAAAATGAATATCTTAAATTCAATCGTAAATCTAAAAGTTTAACGCGAACTATCTTCAGCACTTAAAGCCGGACTCTTGATATTTATATAACTTCGACTATCTTAGTCTTATATTGTAAGGATAAGTTTTATAAAAAACGATATTTCAAAAATTATACTTGGCTGCATTAACACCTTATATCCCTTGGTTTACAGCACACTTGTAATGCATTCTCAAATTCCTTTCTAAAGAGCTTCTATAAGAATGACGTGGTTCCATCAGGTGGATTGTTTATTTGTGTTTTTTATATCTCTATTAATCATTTAATGCAGATCTACGACAGACGCGAACGCCACCTATCCACAATTATAGATCGTTTAAAAATAATTATTTTGAGTCGATAATATACCCGCAAAATTCGATATTAAATCGATGAAACTCAATGACATGTCAGTTCAGCGGGCGGCCATATTTGTTTACGGGTGCGTTCAGAAAATGTGTTTCAAATAATTAATTAAGAATGGGTACGGTAGGTAGTATATTTATGTATGTTCATTTTTATGTTATGTATTTAACTGATTACTATAAAATTTGGCATATGAATACTTTGTTTAGACAGCTTTATAATTCGAGTCGAGATAAGTCAATGTATATTATTTAGATATATTATCTACTTTGTTGTAGCTCTATATAGCCCTGCAGTACATTAACGTCTATAACATCCAATCGACTCGCATACCTTAAGTACAAACTTAGATATTCACATAAAATTATTGTTTACTAAACTATCATAAAATCTGATATACTAAATCAAAGCCGCACCAATTTTGTTTTTCTATTATTGTGTCAGACGAATTCATTTTAGCATGTCACTTTTATATTCAGAAATAAAAATCAACCAAACGTATTCGTATCGAACGTCCACACTACTGGATTAAATTTTTGTGGTTTTCAATTTGTTACTAGGACGATATATTCGTATATATAAATACATACATGAATATTGAACATATCTCGTTTCTCCGAAATTGTGACAGTTTCGAAATTTTGATAGGAACTCAAAGTATTACGTTTTAAATTCGGAATTTACGAATTGATAAATCGATTTTTTAAATTACGTGTATTCATTCATTTTGTAAAGTTTAGATCCGGTATAATCATTTAATAATACTTTGAGGACATTATGTTTACTTGTAATCGTCGATCGTTTAATTCCGAAGAGGTTAATAAAATATAATGTCGTAATAAAGTTATTATTTAGTTTTTGGCATATTATTAATCTTTTCTATTTCTAATCTTTTTTTTTTGATACAAAGAATTGTATCAAAAAAAAAAAAAAGATTTATAAATTGTTTAAAGTATAAAATAAAACTGAAACTGAGTCAATAAATTGATATTTGCTTTTTACGAAAAAGAGAAACTATTGAGTTTAATGGAGGTTCTTCTTAATAAAATCAACATGACGAACTGGCAGAAGCTTTAATAAATATGACATATTAAAATGAATCAAAAATGCTAAATTAATAAAATTTCATATAAAGTATGCAACAGCACATTTAAACCATGCCGCATTGTCGCCATCTCTATCTAAATTATCATCCCATCAAGCTGAAACCAAAAGTGTAAGGGTGATAGATATATATTTCAAATTGCTTATGGGTTCTCAAAGTTACATATAGAGGTTTCACTTTCAACGAGATTGTATAAGATTTGCGTCTCTAACTGTTTACCTCTTACTTCTTTTTTCTTTACCTAATACTGCTTTTTATATATGCTTCTTTGGACAGAAAGAAAAAATAAACTGTCAATTTCTGTCAACATAGACATCACTGAGCGTGCGCTGTTAGTTAATTAAAAAAGGAATTCTTTGATACTTCGGTAACTACTATTTCTTTTTGGATGTCTCGAAGCTAGTTCGTAGTTCGTAGGATGTCTACATTCTCGCTAATTAGAGAAATGACTTCACACAAGTTGCCTCGGCTGCCTCCCGAGTCATTTGGTAACAACGCTTTTAAGGAACTTTAAAAACTTCACGTAGTTGATTTACAGCATCTACTTCTAAGTATATTTTTGTAAAGCAAATAAGTATTATAAGTAACAAGGTAAACAGGCAAATGGGACAGAGAACGGTGTTAATAATATATTTAAAATTTATACTAAAAATATAATAAATGTTTGTACGTGTCAATCACCCAAAACTGCTGAACGGATTTGAATGTTTGAAATAGAAATAGATTAAATTCTGACTGACATAGGCCGCCTAACAACATCTGAATCACCCTGCCTCCTCCCCCGTGCACGGTTAAAGCCGCAGGCGGAAGCTATAGTATATTCATATAAACGTAATTGACTTTATAAATGAGTTGCCAACATAATATTTTATGCTACGTTTACAGTCTACTTCCTCGGAAGTGAACTGCGAAGTGGGTAACATGAATATGTATGTATGGATGAGCACTTCTTTTCTTTGACGCTGCAACAACTACTTACAGGTAGTACTACCAGTACTACTTAAAGCATTTTGCCATTGTGAGTATACCAACTGTCTTCTATCACCTTCTAGCGTTAAAAGTGTTATTTGTATATGAGACAAAAAAAAAGATGAATATATTATTTTTAATTTAAAAGCAGATAGAATATCATAATGATAAATGAAAGAAATATTTTTTACCATATCACTGTTTTCATGCCAAGAGTTGTTGTTGTTTGATTCAGTTTGTCAAGAGAGTTATTTCAAAGATTTTATTTGTGTACAATGTTCTCTTTAAATATGAAATCAAACATTATCTTTTTGACTTTTTTTTAGAAAATTTTTACTTCATAATTTGAAAGATGATTTTTTTTTTTTTTGGAATTAATTTCTGTTTTAGTATTCGTAGTAGTATTTTTTGTTTGCTTTTTATTTTTATTATTATTGTACGTAGAATTAGATATGTATATCACGTAGTCTTACCAAATAAATAAAAAATAAAATCAAATATTTAAGAAAACATACAAAAATATCGTCCCTTTGAACTTACTTTGTAACTAATTCGTAAAATGTCCAAAACGGACTTGCGAAGATCCGTTTTTTTTTGACGCTTTAAATTGTTACAATGATAATCAATGTCACATATAACCTTCTGACATTTTACAATCATGTTTTGCGGTGACTTTCAAATTTGTTCTTACACGATAGTTCTACTGATGAAAAGACCCTCGTAATATACTATTAAGAAATCGTGAACTTTAGTCATAATATATACAAATTAACTTGACAATTTTCAATTTTGTACTGAATAATACAGATATCAATAAAGTTTAACACTACAAACAACATCGATGTAGGTAAAATTAATAATTAATAAAGGGTAATTAAGTTCGAAATCGCTTGAATTATTCAGACACATTACACAACTGTAGCTTTGAGTCCTAAACAGTAAATATGGAAGCATTAATTTTACACAGTACCATATAACAGCGTTGTATTGGTGCTGTATAAAAGAGATTGTTTACATCGCGACGGAACGGATACGATACGATATGAGACAATTTCGTACCATACTAATTTATCATAAAATAGACTACTATATATTCAATTGTAATAATATTTTCTTTCTGTAATAAAAAAAAAATATAATACTGAATGTAATTTTATTTTAAAATTTATTTTTAGGTAATGCTAATTCGAATTGAACTAAAAGTTATGTATTCTTAGAATTCCTATATATTTTCCTTCCTGAATTGCTTTTGTTTTTATACATTCGAAATTTGAATACGTGCCAAATATATAACACATATCTAAAAAAAACCTAAATATAAAAAACAAAAATGTATCAATATTACAGTCTATATTGACAAAAACTCGGCACGAATAAAAAAAATCTAGTAACAATTTCTCGTCAAATCGTGTTACCCTCGTATCGTAACACACTAAAACGTTTTAAGGGTTGTCGTGCACGGATGGGCACTAATGATTTATTAACAAGCAACACACGACGTAGAATTACCGCTTTGGGCTTGAATATCAAACGCTGTGATGTCTTTTTCATCGTTCATACTATGTTTAAAGAGCTTTATAATTCGAATCGAAGTCGGCATAAGACAATGTAACTAAATCTTACTTACTTACATGACAAAGTTTGAATAGATGAATATTTGTTACACAATCATCAACCCAAACTGCTACACGGAACTAATAGAAAACTGGAGTTTTTTTTTAAGTTTGTTATTCGTTCCTTACACCGCCAATTCGCCAGTAACCTTGGGAACTAAGATGTTATGTCCCTTATGCCTGTAGTTACACTGGCTCACTCAACCTTCAAATCGGAACACAATAATACTTTATATTGCTGCTTGGCGGTAGAACATCTGATGAGATAAACTAATGAACATTTTTAAGTTCTTAGAGAAATAATGTATGTATACATGTATGTATTAATATACTATTTATATATGTATTTCTAAATAAATGTTGAATAGTTCTACTAGTCCGTCATAGTCGCCCTACTTGTAGTGCTAGTGCATCCTCTAGGACGCCGTCAGGCATTAAGTCCCCTGTTGTACCAAGAACACTATTTTGTTCAAAAGATTTATTATTTGAAATAAATAAAATACGTCGGTTCTATCCAGTCAGGGGTTTCATAATATTAAAAATTACAATGTTTTTTCTTTATTGACGGAAAGTATCTAAACAACAAGGAGAGCATACATAATATAAATTACGTTTATAGTTAAGTAGAGTATGATATTATAAAGCACACGAAAATTCAGCGGGGCTCGCCCGGATTTTAAACTGCCTTCGACGTTTAAGTTCCAAGAGAATATTGGACTATTGCGAATCTTGTTTGTAATGAATAGATCTTAACAAAGCTGATCTCTTTATGGCTTTCAATGAAAATTTTCATTATTCTTTTGTTGGTAATTAAATCAAAATATTTCAAGGAGGTTCTTCTCGCTTCACAAGATTAAATTAAATCTAAAGGTAGCACGGGTTCGAAAGGTCGGGAATAAACAGCAAAAAAACTTCTATTGGCCGGCCATTTTCTTGCACATCTACTAATTTTATATTAAAAAAAAAAATTTAAAAAAAAATGTTAATTTACAATTTACGTTTATATTGTGAGTAGGTATTGCATACTAGAACGTAGAGCCAATGGTCCTGCGGTTGATATATATCCGGTCGTGTGAGACGGCTGTCCTATAGGACGATGAGCTTTAGGAAATCGAGGGTGAAACTGTGTGCACACTTGTACATAATAATATTACGTCACGTGGTCTCTGAGATTGGTTGTCATTGCCAGCTATGACGTCATCTTAGTCTTCTCGAAATTAACGTTAAGCTTTATTATTTAGTACTAAATCTCACGTAGCGACTTCTTTCGCATTTTAACATATGTTACTTCTTAAAGTTCAAGTTTGCTTCGTATGAAAATTCACCAAATTCGGTTCAGTGATTTGGTTGTGATAGAGCAACAGGCAGACAGAGTGACTTTCAAAATACACATTTATGATATTAGTATGGATGTAACATCGGTGTATGTACAACTATAGTAAGACAGTCAGGATAATGGTCTGCCTTATGGGTGGCTAACATTGCATACAGACAGTGGTTGAAAAGTTAACCGATCATCAATCTTTAGAACTAAGACCTTAAATCCTTGTAGTACTGACTCCCTCACATTACAAAACTATATTTGAATATAGCATTACAAACTATCGATATAATTATCATATATTAAAAAAAACAATCTATAAATGACACGGAATTGTTCTCTTATATTTTACATAGCGTATGTTATGTCTGGTTTATATATACTGAGTTATCTTCTTACGATCCCCTTTGACATCTACCGCCTCGAGGCATCCATCGGTCCTTTGTAGAAACGGCACAAAGCAACAAAATATAATAACATAACTTAATATTTATTAAATGTTTGTTTCTGTAATAATGGTTTTTATTAAACAATAAAATATTTAAATTCAATTTTTAAAATTTATAATAGCAAAAGAAGAATTTAAAATTGGAACTGTTTCTAATGATCGAAAACTGTTAATAAAAACAAATCCAAAGGAATTGAAATGAATCATAGGTTTATCGCTCTTATTGTATTTTAGAATAAGGATGAATTTCCGTCAATCAAGCTAAAGCCGTGCGATACAAAAGGATATAAATTTTTAACCAACTCGATTTCCTTCAAGAGGGTAGATGTCCCCTTTCCCTCCTTTGATGTTATGATTAGGTTTATTTTGTATAATGATAACAGAAATATGCATTTTAGATCCCCAACGAATTGCCGGGATAACTTCAAAGCGTTTTGTCAGTGAATTAAGTTTGCGTTACGTTTTGCGAGATAAGTAACTCAATACAAAAATACGGAAATCTTTATGTTAAAAAAATATATGTAATGTTATTTCCATGTTTAAAATGATATGATAAATATTTAATCTAATTATTTCACAAGAGTTAACAGCTCTATTCGTTAACGTTTGTTATAAACATTCTCTAAACTATAATTAGCAAAGAAAAGAGCAAAATTACAAAGACAGGAGGGCTGGTTCATTTTTTGTCTGCTTGCATTCTTAGAACCATTCTGCGATGTCATGATTTATACTGTTACATTTTTGATTCTTATTAGTATATTTATATAAATAAGATTACAATCAATATTGAAAAATATGTTAAGCACCTAAGAGAAGCGATGTCTGTTGATTTATATATCCAGATTTGAGCCTAAAATAAAGAAACAGAGGCGATAGGAAACGAAGCTAATGGCAGCAATTCGTTCAAGATGCCGCACACACTAATGTTCCTCGCCAAGGGTTAGTTAAATAAAATATTTTATCCGCTTTCTCAGCAAACCTCAAAAATATCCATTAATGTACATCGAACCACTTGTACAATAGAACGAAAACCTTATGCCAATAACCATAAGGGTTACATTATCGATATATATTTTTAAAGGCTTCACCTACCGTATTCGTTGTAGAACAAATGCAAGAAAAAAATCATATTGATTTACGTCTGAAACGTGCTTTGTCTTGTTCGATGGGCTGTTTGGAAATACGAAAACGCACACAGACGACAGACACACACACTTCAAAAAGAGGTTATATATAAGGTTCTCAAAGCGTTATTTCTATCAAATGTAAGTACTCTAAGTTTGTTTTATATAAAACCTGTAATGGTTTATGAGTATTATTTTTATAAGTATAATTTGCCATTTATATAACAGTATCTATTAAAACCTTCTTGGAAACGCACTGCGTCTTCTGGTATGTGTTATATGTATATTGGTTAAGTAGTCTTAATTCAGTTCAGTTAGGGAACAAAAAAGAACGTCTCTACATTTATTAATATAGATTAAGCCGTATGGAATAATTTTCAAGTCTTTTCATCATTTCTTCATTAGCGTGAATACTATTTATTATTATTACGTGGTATATAGTTTAACAGTTCTGCCAATATTGATATATTAAAAGACATTATCTAAGTATAAAACTGATTTTGAATTTAGTAATATTCCAAACATATCCCAAAAAAGGGCAATGACGCGAGCGTCTGCAGAGATTAATGTCTTCATTATAAAAAAAATAGATTTATCACTTTTAGATGTTATCGTTAAAGTTGATAAAAAATTGTTTACAAACTTCGTCCGATGAAGATTAAAATAAAATGCCAAGTCGTTATCTGTTCGATGTTGCTAAATTTTTAAGACAAAGGACTTGTACCTTCATTTTCCCGAAACCAAGCGATTCACGAATACGAGTGGAATCCGAGATTATTCACCGATGAATTTTACATAGCTACTGACTGGGGTTGTATAAGATTTATCTGAAGATCTGAAGATTTATTTTAGCCGAGACTCCGTTGAATCGAGTATGATGCAAAGATGTTTTGACGGTATTGGTGCATAATTTACCTAAGTTTATTTCTGGTGATATTTATTAATAACAGTTGGTACAACCCCTTTAATTATAATTTACCCTTCAATGCAATATGTATAATAATATGCATACATACTCAAAATCAAAAATACATATATAAATTAAAAAATATATATATGTAATATGTATATTGAACAACATCACATAGTACATTACTCTGATCCCAATGTAAGTAGCTGAAGCACTCGTGTTATGGAAAATTTGAAGTAACGACGGTACGACAAACACCCAGACCCAAGATAACATAGAAAATTAATGAACTTTTTCTACATCGACTCGGCCGGGAATCGAACCCAGGACCTCGGAACGGCGTATCCATGAAATCCGGTGTACACACTACTCGACAACGGAGGTCGTCGTTACATGGTGTATTAGTTATATGGTTTATTCAAATAGGCTCTTACGTGTACTTGAGCGTTGTAAGAAATGAACCATTCCTTATACCGCCAATGCGCCAGTGACCTTGGGAACTAAGATGTTATCTTCCTTGTGCCTGTGGTTACATTGGCTCACTCAACATTCAAACCGGAACACAATAATACCAAGTATTGCTGCTTGGCGGCAGAATATCTGACGAGATAAAGTAATGATCATAAATAATAAAAATTGTTTATCGTTTACGAAAATCTACAATTAATTACTCATAAGCTGTTTAGTTGTTTATATTATATTACAAGGGGAATTAGTGTGACTTTCCGAACGTCATGCGTCAAGCTGTCAGACGTCTTTTAAATTGATTCGCTTTTTGGCTGGAAGTAGCGTGATATACGGCCAGGCGTATCATTGTTAAACTGTTTTTGTAATAATATTAGCAAACCAGAAACTGATTAAAGTTTTTTGTTAGTAGTTAATTATTATTTTATATTCATGTAATAAATTTATTAAAAGTAAATTTGTTTTGTTAATAATATTGTATAATATGCTTTATTTTTTTATTGTAAATCTTTAATGATCTGTGAAATTTTATTTATTTACTTTATAACAGTAATATACTGTGTTCTGATTTGCATAGCAAGTGTAATTACAGGCATATCGGACTTCACATCTTCGATCGCGTGGTTGATAGCTCGTAATTGAATTTTTTTTTATATTAATTTTTTTGTTGGTTTAGTAGCTGCTTTATGATGTTGTAGATTGGAAGGTCCTGGGATACAGGGTTGGACAAACAAATGTCATGAAAACCGGTGAACACACTACTCGACCATGGAGGTCGTCTATTGTTATTAATAGGTTTTATTGTTACATGTTCCTGTTGTTTAGGATATCATATTTAACAAAATAACATGAGACCAGGGCAAAACTTATAAAATAACGAATCTCTTGATATTAAAAATGATAAAAGAAATATTTTTCACGACTTTAAAAAAATTATGTATGATTTGGTTTTTCCTCGCACGTCATATGAAGAGGTTTAGAGGCGGTTTTTACTGAGGGCCGTTTATTATAAACTTTATGGTGACATAAAGCATAAAATAATGGAGTATTTTTACAACCCGATGTCGTAAAACACCTTTTATGATTGTGATAACATCGCTATTGGATATTTTGCGTGTGTATTGCATTCGTTGTTGTATTTATTAAATTAATAAAAAAATATATAATTATATTTATGAGGTAGTTATTTAGTTTTTGATAAAAAGAGCTGAAACGACCTTGTATATTCACGATCGAAAAAAGCAGTTCCGTAGTTCCTGTTGTCACTTGTTATCATTGGGTATTGCAATAAATCAAAATGTTCCAGAAATGCTGTATTTATATTTAAAAAGTCCAGACCCTATATTTGTCGGGGTGAACCAAACGTTAGCGTGATTCAGAAATCTATTTTTCATACAAAATCTACGCATAATTTTCTTAAATTTTTTTGGTTTAACAGGCCCAATGAATAGCAGATGAAATAAAGCTCGGCCACGATTGAATTTCAATGTACATTAATTATATTGAAATTAGTGTTTATAATTAAGTCATATTATGTTTAAAACCTGAATGTACCCAATGATTTCGACCTCATGTATATTCAACAGTTTAGTGGAATAAGCCCATAAGGATAAGACATTGACCGGGGGTTGAACATTTGGCTATTGAAACATTTAATATTAAAAGTCTTCTCGTATTAAATGAATCCATACAAGCGAATATGACGAAACGTGTATTAATTTAGAATCTATAAAGATAGAAGTCAATCACCCAGGACTGAAGTCTGAAGCGAGGCAAACTACATTAGTCTGCAACGTTCAAGTATATATTTTTATTTAATTTTCCAATAAATACTCATATGGCTTTAATAAGATAAACTAAGCTGTGATTGGTTTATATTAAAATTTTCATAATGCAAGCTCTATTCCAAATTTTTATTGGTCATATGATTAAGTGTAATTGAACTCAAAGAAAGGACATAGGCTACTTTTTATGCTCAATACTTGTCGAACAATCCCTAAAACACGAGCGAAGCCGGAGGCGACACGTGTTTCATATATAATTAAACTGACTGAGACCAACTATTTTGAGAATGAAACAGATTTTGCATGTAGGTATGAGCGCATGGCGTGCTTATTTTGTTTTTTGTAATCGTGTTTGGGTGTGATTAATTATAGAACCTTGTACCTACTCTATTAAAGGATACGAACAAAATATGTGCATTTTGGTGATGTTATTAAGACGTGTACGGTGTAAATTAAAACATGTCTACCATTATACATTTGAATGAATATTCTATTCAGCAAACCAATATGATGAGCATAAATATTTATTTATTAAGGACCATCAGCAGTCTCTACACTTACACATGTTATACATAAAACATATTTATACTTAATATAAAGTGTGCGACTCTTCGACGGCCACAATATGCATTTTTACGTGATTTTGTGTGTATTGTACACAAGTATATTTTTTTACTAAAATTATTTTATAATACTAAAATACTAGAGTTTAACTACAATTCATTTAAAAAATAAAGCAATAAATATTATAATTAACAAGTTCAGTAATATAATTGATCACGTTAATAAACTAAATAACAAAATAAACTCAATAAAAAATTAAGAGAATTAGTAAATAGTAATAATATATATGTGTCATGTGAATTTAACATTGAATCCGTTCAAAAGTCTTTATAATGTATGTGACAAACATATGAATCTATCCGACTTTTTTTATTATACCGTATCCAAGAATGTGGACGTGAGATAACCTTAAATGGTACACCAATTCCCCATAGAACGATGAAGTTACCCGCAATTGTTGTCATGAGCCTTGAAGGCGATAAAAAGGTGATATATATTTCTACTTTGAATTTGAATTAAATTTTCAAAGAGTTTTTTTTTTGGAGTAATATTGGAATCTCTCGTGTGATTTGGGATGATATTGGCCTTAGACCTTCCTATATGGCACAATTGAAATTAGTCACGTGCAGGTTTCCTCACGATGTTTTCACCACCGAGCACGAGATTAATTATAACCACAAATTAAGTACATGAAAATTCAGTGGTGCTTGTCTGGGTTGAAACCCGACATCATCGGTTAAGATGCACGCGTTCTAGCCACTGGGCCATATCGGCTTATATTATTGACTTTGTCTATTCCAAACTCAACTAAGAGATCATCAACACAGTACTCAAACAATTACGTCATCTTACTACGAAAGAGTTTCTCAAGATCTAAGATAATAAAACAAGAAGCATATCGATAAACCCGGTAGTGTATCTAGGAATTAAGTATTTTTTAACACGTCACACTTATATATATTCTATATTTATATATTATTTTATATTCACTTTTGAAGGAATAATAAAAATAATTTACATTCGTTTTTGTTGCTTCATTTTAACATTCTAAGCGGTCCATCTGTCTTTTGTTTCATATTTATAATCTATGGTACAGATATCGGAGGGAAAATAAACACTTAAATTAGAAATTTTGTGCAAGACTGTCTGGACAACAATGGAACTATTTAATATTATGTGTTCCTGCTCGAAGACTGAGTGAGCCAGTATAATTTAAAGCAACACAAATTAGCTTAGTTCCCAAGGCTGATGGCACATTAGCGAGTGGTTAGTATGTCTTACATTACCAATGTCTTGATCGATGGTGACTACTTAAGTAACAGGTGAACTAGTAAACGTCGAAAAATAAATATTTTATTTCATAGGAATTTTAAATCACGTTTTTGTTGTGACTAAATAAAGATGACAAAAATTGATAATCATGTTTATGTAACCTTTATGTTTTTCTTACTCAGTAATATATATAATATATTGTTTTTTATTCAGGCTATTTTATTGTTGTAATTCTGATATATTTTATTCGGTGTTTTTTAACACATATTTACGTCTTCGGTATGTGTCTGTGCACATATTTGACGACCTCCGTGGTCGAGTATTGTGTACACCGGTTTTCATGGGTAAGCCACTCCGAGGTCCCGGGTTCGATTCCCGGCCTAGTCGATGTAGAAAAAGTTCATTTAGTTTTCTATGTTGTCTTAGGTCTGGGTGTGTGTGCCGTCATTACTTCTGATTTTCCATAACACAAGTGCTTTAGTTACTTACATTGGGGTCAGAGTAATGTATGTGATGTTGTCCAATATTTATTATTTATTACATATCAAAACAAATTATGATATCAATTTAAAATTAATTTCCTACAACATGGGTCTTGATAAAAAGGATGATTCACGACTGACTTTCAACTGAAACAAATGCATCAAATACTACCCATTATTAGTGAACTAATTATATAGCAACTACTAGAACGTTTTATATACTAACTCTATAATTAAAACAATATATATTAACAGTAATGGCGTTGAGTCTGTTAATTTAATGTGAAGTAAAGTTGCAGTCAATCACAATCGCCGAATTAGCGCCGTTGTCTGGCGATACATTAGTCTGGAATTTGCCGGTCTGCTTTGAAATTGCTTGCTAATTGCGTTAAGCGAAGAGCTATTTCGATTTATTTATAACATTACACTTCACATGTTTTTTATAAGAGTATTGAGCAAGTTTATTCAACATGCACCGGGGTTAAATATATTTGCGTATATTTTTGAGTATTATGTTGATTCAAAATAACCTTAATAAAATATTGTTAAATATACGGAAGCGAAAACGCAAAAATTCACTGAAAATATTGAACAGAATAACAGATAAAAAATACAATTAGTACAAAAAGCCCGATTCGACAATACTTGTTTAACGAAATACGCTCCCAAAGCTTAATTCATCAAAACAAGCGAATCGGAATCAAGACCCAATCGTCTTAACTAAGCTGTAGTCCGCTTTCTACTTTACTCTGACGTCTCCGGAGGCCCCAACAAATTTTCCATGCGGCCTGTCAAAGAGAATTTAACGGAAACGGAAAAAGCCAACGACGTGAAATAACAAATATAGCAGGGAATTAGGAGATTTTTTATTTTGTTTTGTTTAAAAAAAAATCAACGAGACTCTATGTTCGATCGAAACTAACTTTATGGTTGAGAAAATATGCTGAAGTTTTTATAAACAGCAGTTTAATGACCGGTTAAAACGCAAATATTAGTAGACTTGTTTACGATGCATGATTCAGATTCTGCCATACTTGAGTGATCCCTATTCACGGATCAAAAGGCTACGAATAACGGATAGTTGGGCCAATCTACGAATATGACAATACTAGGGTTCGATACGAAGTTCATTTTGCTCACTCTAACGCTATTTACTTACGTTTGTAATTTTAAGTTGACATAAATGAATTTATTTTTAGTTACAAGGTAAGTTCATGTGTGTTTTATAGATTGAATTGACAGAATAAACTCTACTAGAATAAACTCTCAAATATATTGGTATAAGGTTGAAAGTGACATACTTCATCTCTCTTAAATTTACCTGGATTTGCGCCATATGATATGTTTCATGTATTTAGATTCCCTGGCCAAAAGTCGGTTAGGAGGACATCATTATTATTAACTTGACGCCTTGACGTCTCCTTAAGTGGCTACACCACACCTTGTGGTAAACGGTAAGCATGCACACTTGTCGCGTTTTGTCACGGATTATTAAGTGTGAATAATTTAAAACCGGACGAGTGCAATACTCGGACGTAATAGAACGCTGGACGAGTAGGTCTTAAGCTGAATCCACAATTTAAAGTAAATTTTCCAGGTCCGTCTTAGGACGTAAACTTAGCCAATAAACAATGAAGATCATTGTGAATTCATGGCACAAACCGATCGGACTTGAAATTTTTCACTACTTTCTTGAAAATAAATTTCATCAGATGAATTTGTACGGAACCACTAACGTTAGAGGATTTCGTGGGAATAGATTGATTTATGAAAATTACGTTAAAGTTTACGTTACGTTCATTCGAATACCACTAACCATTTTATAGAACACATGTACTCTATCTGTGTGATTGACTGTTTAATTCGATTTGATTTGATTTCGATTTGAATGTACTATTTTGCGTCCGTACTTATTACGTTGCAGTATCAGGAACGGTGGCTCAAGAGTTAAGGATTAAAATTTCATCATGTTTAGACGATACTATGAATGGAATGTCACCATTTTTATGGTCAAATCCTGCTATAACGATGACAACTTACCGACTGGTCGTATAATTGATTGAACATAAAAATTATTATTATAATAATCTATTTATAATAATTATTATTATAATCTATTTGCTATTATACACGCTGTATAATAATAATTAAATCATTTATGCTAATCGTGCGACATGTGGTTTGGTTTACCGAATCATTCAGGAATTCAGGTTCTAGATTATATCGTTCATATATTAAACGTTGTAAATAAATTATGCTCTTTTGTTGGGTATTCCCCGAAAGTCACCAAAAATTAGACAATTTATAAATGAATTATATTCAAGCATTAACTATGTACAGTAAATATTATTAACATTACCATGCTGTTTCGAGCGTTGGACATACCTGTAACAAAAAAAAAGAAACATTAGTTACGAAGGTACAGTTCCCGGTTTTAATTTTCGAATGGCGTCCGAATCATGATTGAATAAACTCTGATTGGCTAGTTCATATCGTGCTGGATGACATCACGTCTGGTCCAGTCACGTGGTCAATTTCCGGTCCAATTTCCTATGCAGGCGCTCGGTATTAGGGACCTGACGGCCGTGAAGTTAAGACATCTTCTATAATTCATTAGTTTAATTATTTCGTTAATTATTGTAATTATTAGATATCATTTTTATGTAACCCAAATGAACTAAGTGTACATCCATGTTGTTTATACGTTGTTGAATATATATAAAAACTATTAACATAAATATATTTAAAAGCGATTTTCATTGAAATTGATTTTTAGCAATAACTTAGTCTATTTGTACACTTGTCAAAGTTTATGTGTATATATATATATGTGTATGTTTTTCGAATTTAAGATAATTATAAGATCATTTAAGGCTTTTATTTGTATTTATTTCATAGTAAGCGCTCAGTGAAAATTTTACCTTTTTAACCCATAATTTACCGAATAAATCAAAAAAGGTCAATTGTAAAAAAAATGTTTTATGCAGATGGTCACTATCGCCCATAAATATTAGCACCTTAAGAAACATACATATATATAAAAGACAAATATATATATATAGACATTGCTCACAACAACAATACGCCGATAAAGTCACTTACACTCAGTTCTCAGGCTCAGTTACCATTTAATCCAGGACACAACAATACTAATTATAGCTGTATAGCGGTAGATTATGTGACGAGTGGATGGTACCAGCCCAGACAGTCTTGCACAAAGCCCTACCATCAAGTTAGTAATTCAAGTTAGTGTAAATGTAATCTTGAAATCCTAATACATTTCAATATTATCATCTTCGAAGTAATCAAGTGAAGCATCCTTTGTGTTAAGTTTTGTTGTAAACTTCGTTGTTTAAGCCCCATTATACCGTCAGCGTCGATAAATTAATTGAAATCCATTCGCAAAACTTTATTATTCGGTTGAAAATTTCACGACGGCTTTCAAACTTAACAGAACAGATACGTGCGTTCTCATTGATCGTTTCACAAATTAATTTACATTCTTTCGTCTACATTTCCGACACGATATCCAATAATAAAGGAGTAGAATTTTCATTTCGGTTTAAATTTTTCGTTCGTATGTGTTGGGTGGTGGATTGGCACTACATAGTGTGAGTTAGATTACTTATATAGACAAGAGACACTTGGATTCCAAGGTTGGTGGCGCATTGGCGATGGCAATGGATTTTTTTTTTGTATATAGGTACCGAATGGTAAATATTTCTTACAGTGCCAACATCCATGGGCAGTGGTCACTTACCATTAGGTGGCTCATTTGGCCGTCCGTCTCAATCTATTTCATAAAAATTACACAGAGGGCTTGTAAAAGTATATAGAAATCAAAATGACTACAGCGTGGATGGTTGCATCGTTTTCCCCTTGAATCGCAATTCTGATCTCTATGGGCGCAAAATGAACAAGCCTCACAAAGAACAAGTGTCACCAGTTGAGACAATAAGACACGTTTTATTAGTTTTAAAACGTTTAACCCTTATTGTAACAACCATTTTACAATTATAATTGATATATACATATATGTGTCTAATATATTAAATTATGTATTAAGAAAGTAAGAAATTTTATAAATTATCATGTATAAAATGTATTACACATATTTTTCAAAAAGTCTTAAGTGAAATAATTTTTATTTATCGCAAGCAATTCTGCTTTCATTACGACACACGAACACATAACAAAGTACAAAGAACAAGACATTGTCCGCTGTAGACAGTAGATTGGGTAGTAAAAGCGATTTGCTGAGAGCAGATGCTGTAACACAATTATTAGAACAATTGCAACGCTGCAAACATCTTGTGACACAAACAAAAATAGCCAAGAAACATTCTGTAACATGTTGGAAGAGGGGAGAAAATATAAGGGAGCCATTGAGAAAAGTTAATTAATTAATCAATACAAAAATTTTAATAGATTTTTAGCTAATTCATTTGAAGTATAATTATATAAGTACTGTTGTCAAAGTTTATTGACTTTTATATTTTTTTTACAAGAAAAATCGTTATGTCTGTGTACTTTCAAAAATTTCAAAAATCAATAATAGTCCGTTTGAGGTCCGTGTGGTAACATCTTTGCTGTCTTCCTATCCTAACTTGTACGGTAGGTTCCAGGTTCAAATCCTGGGTTGAGTCGATAATTTTTCGACTGAAAAACCCAACAAGTTTTATCTGTCTCAACCCAAGGATTAAAACCGAATTCTCAAATTTTAAATTAATAATTAAATCCAAATATTAAAATGTGAAAATTTTATATATTATTTAGGCGAGCAAAATCTTATGATGAAAATATATATTCTATAAAAGATATAAAAGCGAATGCTTAAATAATATAATAATAATAAATAGAAACTTTGTAAATACGCTGAATTGCATTTGCCCGTCCGCCTAACTATGATATAAAAATAATATCAAATAAACTCCAGAAAAAATGACGATTTCGTTAAAAAGGATGATCTTTCCTTAGTTTGTTTAGTTTTGTACTTATTAATGAAGTGTAAAAAGATACCTCCGGAAATTGGATGGATTGGATAAGCGTTGCACTGATGCTAATATACAGAATGTTTTTTTGATTCTCGTCCCTACGGTGACCTGAGGCTGTAAAGTCAACATTCATGAACACACTGAACTGACAGCAACCATAATATACGAATAATAAACAATAACATAGGAGGTTGATGGAAGGCAGATAACATTAAACCCAGAATAATTTTCCACTGAAAATTTGGCCGTCGTCTTTCAATAAGAAACCTTGCTAAAAGGTCTTAAAAATTAAATAAAAGGTAGGTTACATTTTATTTAAATAATGATAGTTTGGGTTTTTTTTTTTAAATACATTGTTTAAATTAATTTGTGAGTTGGTAATATTGTGTGTCGAGAGCAGTGGGGTTGATGAGATGGCACGGTAACTTGAACGGCGATGGTCAAAGGTAGTTTTATGAATTACTGGAATTGTTTAAGTAAGTTTACAAATATTTGTTTGACGATGAATTAAACATACATTTTTGTCGATGATGTCGGTTTTGCTTTGTATAAAAGCGGGTGTGTTTTTAATAATAAGAATTATGTGAAAGATTCGATATACTAAAATATAAAAGATATCTTCATTATTTCATATCAATAACGTGCTTTTATCAAAATTCAAACATTAATTAACCGTAATAACAGTATATTAATTATCAAATAAATTGCATACCGGAGGCATCTGATGTCTCTAACAAATAATTAACTATTAAAGCACTTATTACTTATATCATAAGGCTTCCTTTTATTCGTCATCCTAACTTCGTTACATCATTATTTCATCTGATGGTTCAGTCGGCTACTGAATTAATAATGCTTCAATTATGAAGGTTTGTATTATCCTTAGCAGAATTATGTATTTCTGTGAACAGTCTACGAAATGAAAATCAATACGACTTACATCATTGTGTTCGTTTCTACGCTTGTGTGAGATTTGTATTGTTGATGATTTTTTTATTTATATTATAAATAAACTTCTGCAGATTAAATTATTATCAGTGTGTAAGACATGTTATAGAAAGGGACTTTCATCCATAGACTTTGGCATGCTTTGAGAAATGTACACTTATTCTTGAACTGTCAATTCTTGCTGCCATCCACAGGATTTACGATGTCAGGCATTGGTACCAGAGAGGCAGACACTCCCTTTTGTATGTGTAAATAAATTTGAATGTTAATATCATATATATTTTATGTTTTTAAATTAATCTACCATTGTCACTTGTGACAAGTGACAATGGTAGTGCGGAGAAACGTACGAGATAGGAGGTAGTCCGATATGGACACTTTTAATGCCGTCAACATCTACCAGCAAACTTCAATCTCGTGAACAAGACGTTCGTAGATAATGTCGAAATATCGAGCTCCACCAAATAAAAATAAAAAACATGGTAAATATCCCGTTTTAAATACTTATAGTAATATTTTATTTTTTAAAGAACTGGCCCGGTGTATTCTTTTCAACCAAAAAAACGACTAAATTATATTATGACGAAGCAATGTGTTGTAGGGTATCCTGTCATATATTTTCACATTGTTATACACGAATTATTATAATTTGATATTTCGTAAGGATTTGCCTATATTTGTAATCTTAAATTGTATTTATCTAAATATATTTTTCTTCAAGCCGACAAGCTCAATTCGTCTAAAATGTTCGAAGTTAAAAAGTACAATTATACGCTTAAGGATGTCACGCTTATAAATCAAAGGACGGGAGATTAACCAGGTCATATCTTCACCTTAACCGGATTTTGTCGGATGTCGTTCGACGTGGCGCGAATATATTACAGTGTTCTGTCCGGACCGAGTTTTATCGGTACATCCGCGCACATGATCATCTCCATCCCTTGTTACTTTTGTTTTAATCTTTATGCCGTAGGAATTTTAAGTTTTTGTAGACTTAGATTTTATACATGGATTATGTACAGTTTGTCCATAATGTTTTCAGTAGAATTATTTTTTAAGATAAGCAGTATCTCAGACCCTCGTACCAAAACTGACCGACGTGACTGTGGACGATCGGTTCGCTATGAAACTGAAGAAAGAAAGACTGAATAGATTAGGGTTAATAATAAAGTCAAATATTTCTGACGCTAAGTTCATAAGTTGCACTCACTCTTTATTTGATATATATATTAAGGAGTTCGAAGAAGAAATTACAAAATTAAACAATAATACAAACTCATGTACCTATTAAATTAAATTACCTTTATACCAAAATAAAACACCAATCGGGTATACAAACAAAACTACTTTTAGCTACCGTTCTGTACCAAGCCAACAAGCAGAATGCCCCCTTAGTACGGGCGTACGCCGCCATATAAAGACTTTTTTTTATATAGTAGAAATCAGTTGCCTTAATATATTGTTTACTTAACGTCAAAAATTTACAACAAATAACCTTTCCTAAATGAGAACATTACTCAACTTGATCGCAAGGATTCGAAGAACTGAAAGGTTTCATTCAAGTAGCCATGAAGTACGTCAGTGCTACACGGACTAACATTTTTAGTGACTATTCTCAACGGATATCGAGACACGGATCTCGCATTACTGAGCGCTGACAGGTCTCGATTCAATTGTTTGGACTTCCGTTATTGAAATGTTTATTTCATTTTTATTCATTATTTTAACGTTATTTAAAATAAACGAATTGAATTATTTTTTATGTTCATAACTTTCTTTACGAGAGTGTTTTTTTTTTTACGAGAACTAGATTAATTTACTCGGTAAATCACCAATTCATTATCAAGTTGCCTGAAATAGACAACCTTACACATTATTTTATTTTATCACTAATTGTGAATGTTCAAGTTTGTGAGTGTTTTAGTACTGGTGAAAAAATAAGAAATTACATTTAACAAGAATGTTATTATTATTAATAAGTATATTTTTAAAACTATTTCTAATTAAGCCGATGAAGTTGTCACGCGTACGTCCACTTTTTTTTCATACGCAACAGTTCGCAATAGTTCAGTTAAGTAGCTTTAATAATAAAATAAATTATCGTAGTAACAGTGTGGACCGGAGCTTACGGGTACGGCAAGTAGGTACAAAATAGTTCATGTATTTAATTTTCTATTGCTTGCCGGTTCTTCTCGGTAGAATCTATATTCCGATGGTTAGCTATGCGTTATAATGATACAACCGCAACAAGTTGTATGATGATACATTAATACTAGTCATGCGTACGTTGTAGTCGCTACAAAACAATAATTACACACATATAGATAAAGAGATGTGCAACACATTCGTTATCACACACACACACACACACACACACACACACATTATTGATCACGTTTCCTATACACGAATTTATTCTCAATTCAAATCGAAATGTTTCATCATTGTATTGCAATTTAAGCCAGCACGTTATGTGCACTAAAAACTGATAGATTTGTAAGGTAAAATTCATACTACGTTTGGTTTGATTTGCATGTGAACGCTCGCCATTTGCCTCGGTCTTTCAGACCGTGCGAGTTCGATCAATTCACGGCTGAATGTTTTAGGTACGTATCGTAACTTTAGAGTTTAGAATGTTTGAATATAACGTTTAAATTTAAATTATAAGACATTCCAGTAACTACTAAATAAATTAAAAAATATATATATTTTAAGACTTTAACATTATCATCGAAACTATAATGTTATGAAATTGATAAAATTGTGTTATTTATTTAAATTTTAATAATGAAGCATGTGCTCTTAATTTAAAGATAGACTAATGATGATTAATATGTACTATATAAAGTAATATGTAATGTTAAAATTTAATAATAAGCTAATAGAAAGAAAAATCTGTAATAAACTGACTGAATTTTTTTTATATTTTTTATTTTGTATCATGTAAAAATGTTTAGAGGTCAATCAACATTTTGATTTCACTTGCTTTTCGGTTCGCGTAACTAGTTAAAAGCGGAAGGACTTTTCGACCGTACGGTGCAGTTTAGTGTTCACTATGCTTACTTTAATGAAACACAAGCCCCGCTTCCATGAACAATGCGTATCCGAAATTAAGGTAATTTAACACTGGAATATTGAAACCTACGTGAACTGAGCTAACTCTGGTAACGCGCAGATTTTTAAAGTTTAAGGGCATAATTAAAAATTCAAATCTCAATATAATAAATACAACAATTTTCAATAAATTATAACTTAATAATATAAGTATACTTGAGTGTATTGTGTACCAGCTATTAAAGGACTTGCATAGTTGGAGCCAATTGTTTGGCATTGGCTTAAAATTCACATGCAAAATTTGAGCCAGATAAACAAACATGGTAGGTTGAATAAAAGCTTAGGAAACATAGCACTCAACGTTGCTCCTTGTTATGAGAAATCCATCTCTCTTACCTCGCCTCATTCTCTGAACGAAATCAAAGAACGCTTATCCTGCTATTCTAGGTTTCATCTAATTGACTTTAAAGTAAATAATAAATAAAAATCAGTCAGAATCGTACTTATAAACCAAACGTAAAATTATTTAATAATTTTTTAACATGTTTTCTTTTTTTTAAATAGTCTTACTATCTTCTTCGTTTCGTCTAAATTTTCACAAATTCTTCATAGCATACAATGTAATGATTAATTAAAATTACATGCAATGTCATAAAAAAGTTAAAGTTCGAAGATAAGAGAAGGCTTAGGAACAATACGTGAAGTCTGACTGCAGATAATGATAATGGTGATGCCAAAGTTCTCAAAGACAACTCTTTGAGAACTGTCTAATTAATAATTTTGGTCTTCAAAAAACAATTTCTTCAATAGAGTATGAAATCTTATCTTAGTTGCAAATAACACTAAAATGATTGAGAGAAATCGAATAAACACTCAAATTAATTCAAACCCACTATTAATTTAGTTTGGATAAGCAAAGATTTTGAACTAACATTAAGCTGTCTTGACCACAATGGCGGTAACCGCACTTTAAACAACTATTCGACTGCCGAGACAAAGAAGTTCATTAAATTAGACAGACATATTTTATGGAGGAAACGCTTAAGCTCTCGACTAAGAGGCCGATGTCTTAATCCGGCTATTATTGGATCTAAATGATTGCGCTTATCCGCGCAATGTTCCTCGTTGCCGTTTAGTTCAGCTCTCGTGAAATATTGGCGACTCAACCGTTTCTTCAGAATACAGGTAAGAAGCTATCAACTTTAGCTTCAAGTGGACTTCTTTCAAACGTTAATAACTAAAAGGTTTTAAAGGTAAAGGAAAATTGACCTTTAAAATATTTAGTATCCAAATCATATATGTTCCTTTAGCAGACTTTGATGAATATAGAAGATAAATTATAATCAATAAACAGAAAACGCGAATAAAATTAACCGTATTTTAATAATAAGTATCGTCTATTAAATTCTATTACCGTCTAAATATTAATAATGACAATTAACAAATAAAATATTTCATAGATATATTAGTTTGATTGTAGTCAGATGTATCCCTATGTTCCAGTTTATCGTTGATCTTCGATTTTACATTGACGGGATGCTATCAAGGTTCAACTGTTTCGATGGTATACAGAATATATTAATATGATTATATTGGATGCAATTCGTTTTTTATCTTTGATTTATAAATTATGCATATTGCATTTATTATAATAATAATCACCTACCCCTAAACTATCAAGCTAGTTTTTTTGTCATGATATTTTTTCTTAATCATTTCTTATATTTTTTTCCGGTTCAAAATAAAGTTACTACATCAATTAAAGTCCACGGTGATATTTTTTTTAATTACCAATCAAAATCATATCAGTCCATATATAAGAATAAACATATTTGAACTTAAAAATAGTCCCAAAAATTTTATGATCCTAAAACTGTTTATTTCATAAAAGAGGAGGAATTGAAGGCTTGTAATTTTATGACTTAATGAATTCTAGAATTAATTTTAGACAGATGTGACGATAGACTGATCTATCATATATAACAAAATGGTCAAAACGCTTACTTCTTGTGAATTAGAAGGTTCAAGGTGCACCTTTCGTCGACTAGACGGTAACAAGAGTTAAATCGTCCGATTTATTTGCTACGATCGCCATTGTAGAATTGTTGGGAGTTAATAGAAGCACCGGATGAAGTATTAGTGTGATTGTAATCTTTTTCTCACGTGGTAAATTGTTGTGTAAATTATTTAGTACTATTGATTGCTTAGTATTTTAAACACTACATTTAATTTGATTGATATTTGACTTTAGTTTTAGGAACATTCGACAATTGTGTTTACTTAATTTGTAATCTTTTTATAACGTGGTTAATTGTTGTTTAATATTTATTACTATCGGTTCTATGAATTCTTTTGAGCTTTTTTATTCGTACCTTGCTTAGTATTTTATACATTAAATTAAGTTTTGGTAATATTTGTTATTAAATTCTTTGATAACAATTTTGCTTACAAATAGTTGTAGATGTTTTAACGGAGTGAATAGCTGAATTATCAATGTTGAGCACTTCTCATATCAAGGTAATTCAATACGTGTGTCTCTCCTGTCACTCCTAGCTCTCTTGGATATTCTAATGGTATAGATATTACCGATGATGATATTAAAAGTTAAATAATTTCCCTATTGTTATAATTAGTATTCGAAAATAAAACTACTAATTAAGGAGATATATTTATTACAACGCTCATTGATGTCTGTTTCTTTAAGCAATATTTCTAAAATATCATTTGAATTGATAAGGTACGAAATATGTACTTCGAATTACTCACTCTGATACTTTAACAAACTCTTCAGTTATTATAAATACTTAGTTATTATAATTTTATTTGTGTATTCTACACATAATAAAATATAACTTTGAATGTTTATTTACAGATATTTTTATCGTTCCCTTTTTGATAAGTTGTCGGGATATTATTTTGATCTTACAACAATAATCAACTCAGAAAAAAATTGTACGTTTATGAGCCAATGGTTTTATTTTCAGATAAAGTAATGAAAAACACAACATTTTTTTCTTTTTTTCTTTTATGATATAGTTAGGACGAGCAAAATGGACGTGATAGGAAGAAGTCACTACCGTTCATCGACAATGATGTTATAAGAAATTTTAAGCATTCCTTATATCGCCAATGCGCCACCGACTTTGGGAACTAAATTGTTTTGTCCCTTGTGCCTATAGTTACACTGGCTCTCTCACCCTTCAAATCGGTACACAATAATACTGATTACTGATGTTTGGTAGTAGAATATCTAGTGAGTGGCTGGTACCTATCCAGACGGGCTTGCACAAAACTCTACCACATTGCTACATCCAATTCCATATAATTAAGATATAGACGAACAGAAATAAGATGACATATAATGAACTAGATCAATTTTGATCTTTTACGAATTGATTGAGTATATTACAAAAATATATTTGAAGTGAATTATTTATTAATTAAAATAAATTATTTTATCGAAAGTGCTACGATTTTTTTGCTATCAAAATGTCAAAGGGCAAGTCATGATGGTCTACCATTAACAAACAATGCAGCATCCACTCTCATCTATCGAGAATTAATAGTGGTACATAAAAATCGAATACCTTCTCTGGGCCCGAGGCGCGTTTTATTGCACGTCCCTTTGATCGCGACAATGGCTGCTGTAATAAAATTTCAAAAAAAAAGAAACGTTACGTTCCATTGTACGCAGCACCCTCTGGCGGTAAAATTACAAACTGCGTTTGTTTCCGTAAAACGGAACGCGTAGCGTAAAGGTCACATAAATCGAGGCGTCTATTAACTTTTTACGGCTTCGTAGCCTTTTTAGAGAATCTTGTGCTAAGCTGAAACGAAATGCGACGATTTCGTCTTTAATAGCTTATTTATTATCTCGCACTTTCGTTGATGTTACTTTATCATATCTCAATACTCGGAATATACAGTAAAATGTTTCTTGTAAAACTAGTCATAAAAGTAACTATTATCAAAGCTATTCATGGTAATACATGCTACTCATGATTTTTAACTGGCAAACCCCCTAATGTGATACCTACGTCGATTTACTTGACATGGTACTGACACATTTTGTACAAACCAAACAGTATTTATTAGTTTAAACTTAGCAGCAAATATAAATATGGCAATGAAACAAACAGTTCAGCTTGACCGTCACAGATTATATAAAATTACATATTGAATAATAATATCATTCAGCATAAGTTAAATTTATTGTAAATGTATATTATACGGTTAATTAGCCGTAGTTCTCCCATATGCTAGTTAATTAGTGTAGTTAAATTTTACAGCAGCCAATTACAGTACATACCAGTAGGTCGAGGCACGGCATGTGCTCAGTATGGTAAACCTACAAATGACGGCGTGAAATTGTTCACGTATAATAAAACCTTATCGGAACCGTTCGACCGTCATAAACATACGGGCTTGGAAGCAATCCAAATTATCGATTTAAAAATAAAATTCAATACATCCCTTCGATTGTTTAATTAGAATTAAAATGTTCTTTTTATAGAATTCGATATTTTACTGCGATTCGTTGATTTTATTCGATTTTTAAAATTTAACTAAATGGAGGATAATTTAAAAATGTAATTCTCTTTTGTTCTTTTTTTTTATTTATTTATGTTTCGAAGGCAGTCAAGCAATTAGGATTAACTTTTACATATTATAAATGGATGCAGATATATAAATAAATTTTTCTGAGAGTAATATGCTTTGATACATTTTGATCAGCATGAAAGATTTTTTTACGAGTGTATGTATTTTTTCTGCAGCATAGGCATCGACTCATATATATGCTACTAGACAAGCTGTTCAAAATTAAAATTGTGTCACAGTGAGGGAAAATGGAAAGAAAGCGGGAGGGGGAGGTTAGTCCTATGATTGAGCTGCGACGGTAGCGCAGATGGGGCACAAACGTTATTTATTTTCGTTTGTCTCTGAGAGTATTGTAGTGAAATTATTTGATTATATAATGATCATAGTTTTATTAATTGATATATATATATATATATATATATATAAATATAATCTAGTAAAGAGTAAGCGAAATGGCATATCAGGATGTCTGTCATGCATGTAATTTTCGTGTTACTAGCAATAAATAATTATTAAATCATGCGAACAAAGTGCACTTGTAAATAATAAAGCCTTTTTATGACAAAACAAAAAAAAAACCGAATTAATTAAGAATACAAATAAATTACTGCTTTCAACAACTGTCACCGCCCCCCCCCCTCGGTCGCTCGTATTCGACTAAATGATTTGTGGTCAATTGACCGTAACTTAGTGTGCACAATCTCAATACTTAATAGCGCGTCTGGTATATTTAGGTTAATGTACATAGAGATTTGAATAAGGAAAGTATTTTCTGTTTTTATTTTGGTAGCGGTTAATTTGTTCATACACAACTAAACAATAATTCTCAGCTAGATAGATTAGACAACTCATCTATCTCTAAACTCAAACAATGGAATAGAATGGTAATTGTCTAATATGGTACCCAAACAATCAAACATCGAATGTTTGACAACAGATCGTCCATTTTATTATGTACAGAAATAAATAAACATACAAAAGCGGGTCAAGGGCTGCCGGGTTTTGATAGTCGTATATATTCTATATTTTAGGAAAACTGGCGAGCAAATTTGCCACCTGATGGTAAGTGATATTGATCACCATCACCCATAAACATTGTTAAAATTACACATGATTCCTTATCGCAACAATGGACCATCAACCATTGGTTATGTCCCTTGTGACGCTAGCTCTTCAAACCCGCCATAGTCACTTCTTAACCCGCTAATGCACGATAACCCACTGTATCTAAGATGATCTGAATAATGTATCAATTACAATTGCTATTTTAAGCGGAACACAACAAGCGGACGATACGAAGGTTTTCTCTTTGGCGGGAAAATAACTGGTTCTGCACAAAACCCTGTCTCACTGATAAACTAAGGTCCAAAAGAGGACCAAATCCAAATAAACAATATTTGACATCGAATCGACGCGTTATGATTGATCGAGAGTTTGATATTCATCATGAATTTGCGGAAAATGGCGTTTTGAATGTCGACTTAACTGCAATGGGAACTTGGGAGTAAAATTAAATATAAAAGTAGTTTAGTGGATTAGTATTGTATTATAAATAAATATATATCATAAATATATATAAGTCAAGAACTTTACAATACAGCTGAGCTATTAGCGAATCGCGTGACATACGTATCTACATGTAAATTCTTTTGATCTTTATTTCTTTTTAGATTGGACTATTCCAACGTATGTAGTATAGACTACACGTAGGAAAAGGATTGATTAATTATGTCACCATACTGTTTCAATACGAGTTGGACACAAAGAGTTTCATTCAGGCACATACAGGCAACTTCAAGAAGTATAATTAGATAGCTACGAACTAAGTAAATTATAAACACGAATTAAGTACATAAAAAAATGGTGCTTGCTTTAAAATATTAATATAATTTAACTATCTCGGGTATGAAGCCACAATCTTAGAATAAGATTCAAACGTTTTAGCCAATTGGCCACCTCAGCACTTATGTATTTTATATTCCATTAAATACAACATTTAAAATAAATCCCGCGCAAAAACAAATCACGCTCATGAAACGAAACTTTTACAAGTAACACTGAACAAAACGGTTTGAATAAGCAAACAAACTGATGTCATTACAAACTACAGTATGTTTACACTCAGATAAAAAATAGCATGATTTCTGAAATTACACCGATAATACCGAATGTTGTTAACTTGCCTGGTGGCTAACTAGAAAATTTTTCTCCCTAACTGCACTATTGCGTGAGAATGCCACATTAATCGGTATTAACGCCAACAACGCTCTCTGCCGATATATGGGAGCTTTTAAACTGCATTGCAGATAGCGAACAATAACCATCAAACGACTATCCCCTTTATTACGTCGAGATATTGTCCACAATTGCGTACATTAAACGCACGGTATGAATATTCCTATGGGTGAATGCTCTGGACGCGAATGATACGATTTAATTCACTTTGTCGGTATCAAAAAGACTAATTTAAAATGTCGCCGGATTAGAAATAGGGTTTCAGTAAAGAAGTTATTAGCATACGTTTACAATGTTAACAGCTTAAGGCGGTCCACATACATTGGTATTTTTATATTTATTTTTTTAGTGATTATTAGCAAAGGTGAAAACAAGTTAATTGGCGTCTAGCCAATGCGCTGCGAATTGTAGGATATGATGAATTCCTCCTGAAATACGACAAGGCCGGAAAGAGATCATACGAAAGACCAATGGATTTGCTTTCCGAGGCACGGGTGTGTGTACACTGTGAACTTTCAAACACTGGGCTGAGAATTTCTAGACGAAAAACTTTAAAGCCTGACTTGGAGCTTAACCTTATAGCTGCAAGCAGTCAAGACTAACAAATATTACCCTATAAGTCTTCTGTCGTCGTGACATTCCATCAGGTGAAATTCTTGGTCTTTTTATACCCAATATCACATAAATAATTAGTAAAGTAAGCTTGAAAATTAATAAATATATAAGTAATGTCTTTGATAAAGCCCTTAAAATGTATTGAATAGTAAATAAAACAGCGCGAGGATCATTGAAAGTGGGCTAAATGTAGACTGAGTATGCGCTACGCCTGTACTCAAAACAACGTAAGTAGAAAGTATATCTGCTCGGCTGAAAAAACTGGCCAGTGAAGTAAGCTAAAAGGTCTAACCACCAATAAAAGTCCTCCATTTGAAGTGTTCATATTATTTATTCCTATGTACGATATACAAACAATATTACGTTTCATAACATTGCGTATTAAACAATGTCATGTATTTTCTTTTTTTTCTTGTAAACAATATTATTAATTTAAAATAATAAAGAATAAATACTATTTTTCTAAGAAAAGTTGAAGCCCAAGTAATAGAACATATCAATTTTATCACATACGAGAAAATAATGTAATCGAAAGTAAACAAAATTCGATTACGACTGGCACGAATATTATAAATTGACCATCCGCAAAACCGTCTGGCACCACGATTTAAATGAATAAATAATCGAGTTTCCGAATTTAGGGCAAATCTTCGTAACGAGTTGAAAACAAATAAAGGTCGGAAAGTTATTATGCCGGCAATAAATAATAAAGCGAGCGAGTCCGCTGGGGTTCAAGTTTTAATACAAATGTTGTGTTGACGCTGCCTGACGCTAGCGTAAACACCTTTGCCAGGAAGTTTAGGTAGGAAAGTGTTCGGTTTTTGGATAAACTTAGTAGTTATAGTAAACTCGAAAAAGTTATCCTTTCACATTTTAGAATATATCATAATATTAATTCGGAAATACTTCTAAATTAAAAGTTTGTTAATTTGAGTGCAATGTTTGTATGTAATGTTTAAACGTAACGTTTTTGTTTAAGCGCTTTCGAATTGCTCTTTAAACATTTTACGTATATTTGACGGATGTGTACCATTCGTTGAACAAGTGAATTGAATCGATAATATCTAATGATTTGTTTATATTTGTTTAGGTTTATTCGTTTAATTGTAGCTCATAAACAAATATCAAGTTTTTAAATTTGATATTTGCAATATCATAATTGGATTTGAAAGATTAATCAAATCAAATCAAAATAATAAAGGTTTGATAAATGTCCTTGCGGTCATTTCCATGACGACCTTTCTATGGTAATGAGCTGGAGTTCTAATTATACTATTTTTAGTAGATTACCTATTCCAATTTGATAATAGACCTATTGGTCATTTCCAAAGAATGTCAACTCTGGAGATGAGTTGGAATTTCGTTACATTTGTAATTCTATTTTTATGGGTTATACTTTGGTGTGATTCCATTATTTTAACTCACGCGGGACTCGAACGACTCAGATGGGATTCCAATTTAAATAATGATATGTTGATGCTGAGTGACATAGCGATAACACGAGATAAATAATATAAAAAAACGATACATAACAATATAAAAAATAATAATTGAACACAGCATTTCTTATTTATTCTATGCTAGTGAATGGCCTCAAAGGTTTAAAAGAAATTACTAGAAAAATAGATGATTTAGAGTTTATTTTATGCCTATATTATTGCGGAATGTCCGCAATGTGTTTATTCGGATTTAAAAAAATAATTAAAGGTGGGATTACAAACACAAATTTAACACAAAAAATATTATGTGTGTGGGTTTGATCCGAGATCTCACAAGCGTGTTCTTTCCATCAAGCCATCTATACTCTCAGAGAGAGTTGAGAATGTTCATAAGTAAAAGTAAAAAAAAAACTTATAGCGTAAAAGTAATCTTAATAAATTATTCACATCTACTGTGTACATGAATGTTAAAATATGTAAAATATATTACGAACTTCCTTCTATGAAATCATTGTGCATAATGACAATGAGTTGATCACGAATTAAAATTAATTAGCATACATGGAATGATAATAAGCACGTCAGACGATTATAATCGATTCGAACCGCAGTGATAAATATACAATAATTAAAAACAAATTCACCTCTAGAATAAATTGAATATTTTAATGTTAAAACGGAAGCTTGCACTGTTCGTTCGAGCTGAAAATCGATTTTAGTGCTGCGATTCAGTACTGTATTATTCGATAAAAATCGTATTGTTTTTAAAATAGATTAATTGATTCGAATAAAGCTGTTTGTAACTGTTGGCAGATGGGAACATCTGTAACTAAAGATTAAAAAAAAAAGTTTATGGTAGATGCTCTTTATGATATTTTTCTTTAACTGTTTACTTGGTGGTAGAGCTTTGGTCAAGCCAGTCAGGGTAGGTACCACCAACTCATCATATATTTACCGCTAAACAGTAATTAGTATTGTTAGTGTAACTACAGGCATAAGGGACCTATCGACTTAGTTTAGTTATTTGGTTTGGTGATATGAGGAATGAGTTTATGAGTTGTGGTGAACAATTATCGCTAAGTGTCACATTTGCCAGTCCGTTTATAAAAGGAATATATAAAAAGATATAAAAACTATTCGCTATTAAAAGAGTGAAAAATGTTGAGCTGATTTCTTATCTGCAGTACTATTCTGTAAGAACTCACTTCGTATCCCACAATACAATAATTTCATCCATGTATTCTAAATTATTATTATTGTTATCGTTAAAAATCACACGCAGCTGACAAGCTGGAATACAGAATTCCATAAAGACTAATACCATCAACGTATACTGCTCAACAAAGGCTGACTCAAAGTCACTGAAGAACGCAGAGTTCAATGCAAACTTTTTGGCATTAATTTTCAATCTAAAAATTTAGATTTGATAATGCCTAACAAACCAAAAATAACACATACCATACATATAAACATAAATAAAATTATAAATCAGATATGACATCGGCACGGACAGCACTTCTGTGGAGATAAAATAGTAATATTAAATAATATAAATTTTGACCATAGTCAACATAATTATTAATTGATAAATTGCTCATTCATCGTAACAAACGATTTTAGCATCTAGTTATTGGTAAATGTACAAACCTAAACTTTCAATCGACCGATCTTTATTGAATGACCAAATAAAACAATTTCCAAAGCATTCGAATAAAACTAGATTCATGAATGATATTTTGGTCGACCAATCATTCTGAATAATGATCATTCGACAAAGTCAAATTAAGCAAAAAGGTTGCAAAATTTCCTTCGAGGAATCGTTGTTAAATACTTTTGACAATAAGTAAAAGTGGCTAGACGTCTTCAGTTTCAGTTTAGTTCGACATGGTTTAAACTTTAATCGTTTTGTAATAAAATTTTAATTCCTTTGGTCGAGTTTATCGTTTATTACAAATGAACTGATCTTCTGTACACCTTTTCAAGCCGAAGCATCATCGAACCTGCATCACTCCGACGAGTCGAAATAACGCGATTAACATTCAAAGAGTGATCCACGACTCTTCCGCGCGAATATTTACATGAATATTCTGTTTTTACCCTCTACCCTGTACCCTCGGGCCACGTTCATACGTTAACGCGCACAGCTATTAATTTTTAATTTCGCTTTTACGACTTTTTTGTACTTTGTTTTTATTTCACGTTTAAAATGACCGGTTTATTAAGAGCGCTTTTCATCGCTGAACGCTTCTGGTGAATTAAAAACGCTGTACCAATACGTCTGATCATATATATGTTTCTTCAATTTTTAATTAGTAGGTATGCTATTTTTATTTCATCAACTATATTGGAGTTCTTATTGATCAAAATTTGTGATATTGTTCCAGTAGCTAGGTTCAAAGGCAACGTGCCCCGAGATCCGCATTAGCATTAGCGCCAATGAACCAAGTGCAGAGTTTTTCGACTACAAATTCTCAGTAGCACTGACACCCGTGCCTCAAAAAGCACTTAAAGCCTACAGCTGATTTTTTTCCCATCGTGTTTGATGTACCGTCTTTTCGGGTTATGCCTTGTGATTGCGCAAAGAATATGCCATCACCATCACCATCAGCAGCCCATACTTGTCCACTGCGATCAATCTTCGGCTACTCGCATCCAGCTCCTGCCAGCCGTCTTGCGCAAATCGTCACTCCACCGTGCCTGAGGACGTCCAAACTACGTTTGTCGATACGCGGTCTCCACTCTAGAACACGTTTTCCCCGATATGCACTAGTGACTAGACTATTAATATTATGTCCTGCAAACATAGCTATTCTATCCAGAAAATAGCGGTGGCTGAAAGTGATCAGGAGATCATCATAACCATCATCACCATCATATACATTATCATCACAATTACGACACGCATATCACTATTGATATGCGTGTGGTGATGAGTAAGTAGTCTATACTACATTTGTCTCGTTTTCATATACGATGATAAAACACAAAAATAAACATTGCGTTATAAATTATTGCAGCGATGTTTACTCGGACCGGAGCCCAGAAGAAAACAAGCTCTAAAACGTACAATATGCAAATGCTCTGTGCAAATTCGTCTCACAGTTAATTACTGCATTTTTTCACTTTCTTAATTAGCAATTAGTTGCGGTGAACACAGCCGGTGCATTAGCTGATGAGCCTTCTTTGTATTAATGCAGGTTTTGTTTACAAATAAAATATAACAATGGATCTGTTGAAACATTTTAGTTATATATAGTTTAAGATTTTTTAATATGTTACTGACTTTGTCTTATTTTGAAGATGAAGGAGGCAGTCGACATGGACATGTCCATCGATTACAACGTATGATTTTTTCATAGCAATTGCAACAATTAATTTCATACTGTTCAGTTTTGAAACTGATAAAACAATAAAACGTGGTTCTTAAATCCGATAAAGCACGATTTAGATTTCCTGTGCTTGATTGGGTGTCTTCGGTGGATAAGCAATTCCTGTGGAATCCTTTTGCCAAGCAATGGAAATCAGATCTACATCCGCCACGTGCTCTTATTCAAACGATACGAATTGTAAAGAAAAAATATACATTTGAAAATTCAGAAATTCAGTGCTGATCGAATCTACGATCTTTGATTAAGATTTACGTGATCTAAATGGACTTCTTGGTATTAGCAAAATCGATTGATAAACTTACTTAAATTTAGGAGATGTTCAACAAATTCAGCCAATCGACATAGTATTTATTGCATTGAAATTCAATGTCTATTTCATAACTTGAAAAAATATTTTGTCATTATCAAGATTGTGGGTGTTTCGTGCGCACGCTTCAACGGCTTTTAATATAAAGTGTAATCACGACGAGTTGGAAACGGTAATATTTCAGAATGTAAAAATGGAGAAAGTTCTGTTTACGGAAACGTTTTAAGAAATATGTATATTCCTTCCACAAAAACAAAAAAATTATCAAGCATATATATAATATTTTTCTACATTTTGAACCGGTGGTCATTTTGTTCAATACATGACGATTCATGAAAAATGTCTTTGTGAGGTTACTTGCCTTGAATATTTCGAATTGATTTGTTTTATAAATATGTCATATATACTCACACGATGTTAATATTTTATAAAGTGCTCTTTACTTTTTCACAAGGGACATAACATCTTAGTTCTCAAGGTTGGTGGCGCAATGGTGACGAACGAAATGATGACCACTTACCATCAAGTGGCTCATTTGCACGTCCGCTTACTATAACATAAAATATATATATCATCGGAATCAAGTAAGATAATTACATAAATTTACATGAAGCTGTTGCTCGTTTATGTGAGAGTTTAAAAATATAATAGACACTCTGACTGGCTCACGGTGCATACTTCACACTTAGTTAATTAGCCTGAGCTCAGGGCGCGTCTGAGTACTGATACAACTGTTAGTATAATTTATAATGCACCATATTACCCGCTTAACATTATCTTAGCTTCCTAACTATGATGGAAGGGGTAATATATGAAATTAATTAGGTTTATGAATTAATTAGCCTTAATATATATAAATAAAGCGAAATACCACACGTACAAACTTGAAATTTGGCAGGTAGTTTTCTTATAGAGTGTACACTATACATACGTATGTATCTATGTATACACTAACTACGAATTAGGCGGCTAAGAATGAATGAAACTCTACCCCTAAGAGGGTAAAACGATTGGAGTTTGTATTTTATAGACTTCACGCGGGTAAAGCCGCAGGTTCAGCTAGTTTTGTATAAATTCGTCAAACTGCTATTAAAAGGAAATTAAGACTACTATATCATTAGTAGTTTTTATTTTTTCGGTAGAAATTGCAAGGGCACAATTCTCCTAACATGCTAACGGTTATAATAAGTTCCTGATTCTTTTCCGACCCAAATTCGACCGAATCGCAACTGGATTGTTGTGTTAGTAGACTAGAAAAACGGTTGGACGTTACGATTCGATTGCGATAAAGTGACAATTTCTTATTGGAATTGAAGCCCATTACGCGAAATTTAAATTGAGACTAGACTAGACTATACTCCTGACTCCTAGATTTCTGAGTCTAGGTTCGGTCTTTGCTATTGTTTGAGAATAAATTAAAAAAAACAATGTGATTATTGAAATCAATCTCCTGGATAGTTTAGAAAAATGTTCAAAATTCAGAAATATTTGTGTCTTAAAGGCTTGAGGTGTTTTGCTAAAAATTATTTAAAGAGAACTTTAATTCACAATCCAGTTAGCGAACGTCACGGTGCAATGATTAATACATGTAAATAGGTCGGTTACTTTAATTAATTCATCGTAGGTGACGCGTCACTTTACCTCTTGGTTGTAACATTCATAAGTCGGGGAGCCATCCTTTATGAACAATGCGGATTCGTTTTATTGAAAATATCATAGTAAGTAGTAAAAGTAAGGATGATTCAAATCGAATATTTATCAGGGCGTATTTATCAAATACACCATATTGTTTTGCCTCGTAGACGTGGAATAAATTTTTCTTTTTGAATATGGATCTAAAATATTAACCATAAACAAAAAAAAAATTAAAATCATAACAATGTATTAAATTTCATATGAAAATTGATATAGATATGAAATCAATAACAACGAGGCAAGACAAATTGAACTTAAGCATTTGAGTTTTATAACTTTAAATATATAATAACTATTAATTATATAAATAAATTAAATGAAAAATCCATAGTCTGTTAATTGGAAATGAATATATATTCAAATCTACGTACAATATAATTGTCATTTTTTTGAAAAAAGAACATTTTGTATTTATATTTTAGCATTATATTAGATATTCCTAAAGAGGATAGAGGAGAAATTCTATTCAATATTACCAGATAAAAAACAAATCCCGAAATTAAATTTCTCTCTTGCTATTTTGGTACTCGTATCTTTGATATTTTATCATAACATAGTCAGTATCACAATTTCGTTTCTACAAATAGGTGACTGTAATCCTTCTAAATTGGAGATGACATGCTACAACGACCAAGTAACAAGCTGTTACTGAAAACGCTATAGAAAAATCTCTTCGAATAAAGCACCATGTGTATCCCATACATAATCCGATACATGGCGACCCGAATCTGTGACGTATGACGGATCGTAGGTACGGCCCCATAGTTACAAATACATTAATTATTTTGACGTATTATTGTATGCATTTTGTATGCTTTGCTACGTAACAGCGGTGGACGGAGGTGATTTATGATCATGATATAAATAAATCCGTTAAATAAATACTATTATTGTATAATAAATTAGAAATTCGACAATTTATAAAAGTATTTAATATATGTATTCAAAATTAATAGGACAATTATATCATTAACATTTACCAGTTATTTTGAAATGTTGATGGTTTTTACTTTTTTAATGATACGAAAAGTGTTGTCTATAAGTATTTAAGACGGGATATTTACCATGTTTTTTTATTTTTATTTGGTTGGTGGAGACTCAGTTCTCGTGAACAAGACATTCGTAGATAATGTCGAAATATCGAGCTCCACGAAATAAAAATAAAAAACATGGTAAATATCCCGTTTTAAATACTTATTGTAATAAAAATAACCATATTAATTTAAAATCTTATACGAAAAGTGTTCTAGGTAAGTAGATACAATATGTTTAATATGTCCAGTTATAATACCACATGTGATTTCTTTAGCGAAATAGTAAGCTGGCGAATAATTGTAATTAATTATTCAATTAACAACATTACAGTTCAGTTAAATTAATACGCATTTATCTCAAAAGATAATACTCGGTCGAATTTTTGGTGTATTGAATTGCGAACGAATTTTCCTCAATTCACAGTTCACTTTTGTTTTAATTAATGGTGCTTACCATTACTCGTAACATAAATACATACACATAGATAATGAAACACAAACAGTTAATGAAAAGTCTAAAATAAACTTTAAATAAAAAAGGCTCACCTTACGAAGCATTTCCTCGAGCGAGTCCATGTCGGCAGCAGCGGGTAACCCCCCCGCGCTGTTCATCGCGTTATTGTTGTTCGTCATAGGTGAGCCGCAACCCACCGTTGCTCGGGCCGCAACATTAGCTTTACACCCCACTTACACCATTCCACGCACGTTTATTTTACGTTTCGCCGTATACGAGACGCACCTTTATTCACATCAGTATATTAATTCAAATATAGTTTTTGTACGGAACACTGCTTTTTACTGAGTAATATAATATTTTATTAATACATACCTTACGATATATTCACTATTTTTTACATAATATATTTCTTAGACAAGGGCATGAGCTAAATTAAAAAATCCTTGAAGGCAGATTTTACGAGAAATATGTTCGACTAGGAATGGATTTAGCATAACATAAACAAATTGTACTCGGGGTACAAAAGTACCACAGGCGTCGCTCGGGGGTTAAGCTGTGCAAACAGAGATAGTGGGGTCGATGTGACTTTGCATATGTTAAGGGCTTATGCATTGTGACGGTTAAACCTGTAGCGTACTTTTAAAGGTAACTGTTGCCATGTCGGTCGTAAGGCGTAGCTAAGCGTAATTCTTGGACAGGTACAATAGACTTAGAACTAAAGGTATAATAACCGTTTTATAAAGAAAGTCATCGAAACTTTTTTTTATAATTATGACGTCAGCAGAAATCAAATATGGTGGATATACCTAATAGCACCTGTTAAAAATAAATGTATTAAAATAAAAAATAAAAAAAATACTATAGTACACTTAAATGAATTTACAATTAAATGAGTACTTTTTAAAATGATTCAGTGGTAGTATTTAACAAAGCATTGTAACCCGATAATAAACCTAAATTTTTTCAAAATCAATCAACTAAAAATCCGAAATATAAATTTTATTTACTATACAGAATACATAATAAAAACAAAAACCGTTTCTAAAATCCAACAAAAACAAATAACCCGATTCAAACATCGAATGAGAATCCAATAAATGCAATTTATCTATTTGTTCGAGAGCCTTTGTTACATTAAAGCAGCGCTGTGTTCGTAAACTGAAACGAGTTGAAAATGAATGAACACTAACTAAAACTTTCAATTAAATTTTCAACGCTCGTACGAGATAGTTCAGACGAAGATTGATGAGTTTTATGATAAACTAGCTCAACATAGCTTCGTCTGATTTAATTTTGAATTTAGAATACTTTTTAAAAAATTTATTCATAACGAATTATTTGTAAATAAATATTATATAATAGCTTTGTCATGTTGGATTTTGAATTTAGAATACTTTTTTTAATATTTTACGTTAATTTATAAATATGATAAAAATGACAACAAAAAAAGGATATATTTTATAAGCACACGAATTCGAATCAGCTTAACTATTAATACAGATGAAAAAATACAGGACCTTATCATGAAAGGTTGGAATAAATGTTTTTATATTTAAAAAATAATAGTATAATAAAAAAAGCATTAAATAATAAAAACGGTATGAATAATCGTAAAATGTTAAATTCAAGTAATAACAAAGTGCTGTACGTTTTCGCAGCTTAAACTAATTGCGGATGCAAATAAGCTGTTGGCCTCCAGCTTGTATAATAGCTCGGAAAGTTGCTTCAAGTATTGCTCGACACTGATTGGCTCGAGAACATTCGTTTTTATTTTTAAATAGCATTTTACGCTCGCTTTTTAAATTATAGTTAAAATGAAAAGGCGTTTTGACTTTTAAATTAGCTTACATATTAATTATTTGAAAATAATTTTCATTTACTTTTTTTTTAATTATTAAAGTACTTTGATGTTTTAAGTCGTATTTCGTTTTCTCATATGTGTATTGTGATTCGGATAAATAAAAATAATAATATGTGTAATTTTATTTAAAAGAAAAAAATTAAAACAATAAAAAAATATATTAGCGTCAAATATGTAAGTACCGTGGTTTATATGGCAGTGAATTATCAACGTCGTCTTTTTTTTTAATTTTCCAAGCGTGACATCAAGGTAAAAGTATTAAGGATCGAACACACCTGCGCGAACCGGTGAAACGGAAGCGCCGTTCATCGGGTCGTTTCATCGTAACGCAAAATTATTTGTAAAGTTACGGTCATATCAGCGCAACCAAGCGAAATGCTGCGGCAACACATGTACTAACTAAAATAACCATAACTGTAAATGGTCGCACAGGTGGGTTTGATCTCTTATATCGATTTGATTATTTTAACCTGTTATACTGTATGTACGTTAATATGTACAAATCTTGTGTTACCGCGATCTAATAAACTATTGTACTCTTAGAGTTTATTAAAATTGATTAATAATTTCGTACATATACAGATAACTTATAATAGTATAAAGTAAATAGAAAAATATTTAGAATGAAACCTTTTATATTTGTAAGGATTTGTCTTAGATTATTTATATTATGTCCAGATAGATAGTTGAACTACAAAAGGACTTAAGCAAACAGGCCAACTTTATTATCTAACTGTACCTGACAGCTACGCTTGACACTCACTAAACTTCATACTACTTTAATAGTGTGCCTGTACTTGTAGTGTACGTATAACTCAATTATATGTCAGCTTTGACAGCCTATTTGAATATATCAAAAATCTAAACGCTTCGCCTTTTTTTGTTCGTTAACAGTTCAAGGATTCATGATAAACGTGACTGCAAAAACATTCGAACATTCTACATTTGAATTGTTTTTCTTTTTTTCACATCGCTATGCAGCCAGTATACAGTTACAGAATTGTCGGCCTAATATTAAAATTCCGTTTTTGTTTGCTTTAAAAATATATCATTTGTGTATCCGAACCACGATATTGTATTATAATGATTTAAATAGAATGGAGGCACGCGCTTTATAGTACGTGAAGCGCTTGTGCATTTTAAATAGTTGACGTTGTATAAAATGACAAAGCTTCGTCTTTGCTACATATATATTTAAATGTATCTTTGGGGTATCTGTTTGTGATCTAGTAACTTCTAAATGACCGTTTAATTTAGTGATTAAGATTATACATGATATATTTGTTTTGTAGCAACAAAGGTGGATAGCTATGTTAGGGTCCTATACATAGCAATGTTTGTTTAATTAATTATTAGTAAATTTTTAATTATTATTAATATAAAGGTGAAGTCACGTGGTAAGGTAATGAATAAAGACTTTTTTAACTCTGACTTTTTTTTTTTCTAAATAGTTAACTCGTTTGACAAAAAAAAAAAATATTTTAAATTTAGAATAGAACACTTTTTTTTTATAAAACGAAACGCAAATAATTGTATATTAATAATTTAAACATAGAATAGAAAAATACATTTAAAATAAAGTTGCCAAATAATTAACATTCCCACGAACAGTTACATTTTTACAGCGAATTTATGCCTAACGCTATTGTATACGACAATAGCGTCTTTGACGATATAGCGTCTCAGTTGATTTTAATGTTTTAATGAAATAAAGAAGATTTTTAATAAAGCAATATTATATAATGTTCGTTATACAGTAATAAAAACTACAAGTAACATAAAATAGTTCCTGCCTAGTCCTCGGTAGGAGCTACGCCATCTCGTGCCAAGGTTCGTTGACCTCAGCAACAATAGCTACGAGGTGAAATATACACAATGTGAATCCACTGTAAATACAAATGTGCATCGTCGTTTATATTTTTTACGATCTTTTGCATTTTGTCGCATTTTAATAGTCTATACAGACTAAAATGATATAAGAACTTTCTAATTATATAAAAGTGGTTTGTTTAAACGATTATTAATCGAGTTCGACGTAAATATTCTACTACACTGACTCACTCACCCTTCAAACCGGAACACAATAATACTGAGTACTGCTGCTTGGCGGTAGAATATCTGATGAGTGGGTGGTACCTACCCAGACGGGCTTGCCCAAAGCCCTACCACCAAGTAAATACAGATTATTTTATAACCTAGGAGTAGGTACAGCACTTCACTCATCTGATTTGGATTTAATTGTATAAAACTATTTTTGCAACCAATACATGTATTATGTAATGTCTCTGTTACTGAAAAGCTCAAACTAAAGTAAATCTTAAGATTTTCCAGTAAAACCTAAGATTTACCGGCATGAGTTGGTAAATGTAAGTATTTATTATAAAGGGACGACTTGTTCGGACTTTTACCATTCTAACCAAACCTAACATGTAAATTCTAAGGTTTGCCAAGTGAATGATGGTAAAAGCTCGAATTCTAAAGTTTTATGGACATTTACCATTCATAATCGGTAAATCTTAGGTTTTACGGAAAATCTTAAGATTTACCGTAGTTCGAGCTTTTACAGTAAAAGCTCTATTATGATTTTTTTTTTATTATTTTTATATGTCTGTATTCTGCTTTGATGAATTATAGTGAATGAAATTTTATTAATAATACGTTAATTTAAGTCAATTAAAATTTTATTATTTATATTTCTTTTTAAATTAAAATACTGCAACTTTCAGTCGGTACCTCCGAACACATAGACTACCGGTGTCGAGCAACGTTTTCAATTTTAGATTTATATGATTGCGTTATTAATGTAAAATTTATAAGTTAACGTCTTCTACTATTATTGGTTTTGTGAATCTATGTGGAGACTTCATTGGAGATTTTGTCTTAAATCTTTATTCAATATAGAAGTGTTTACACTTGCTTATTGATAGTCAAAAATCTACCACCGGTTCGGAATCTCAGACCTGAGAAGAACCGGCGAAAGAAACTCAGCGGGATATTTTTTTTTTACCATTTTGCACGTACAATAATAATTATATTTTAGTTATTTGAAACAGCCTGGAGGTGATCATTCTATTCCCAAGGTGTGCAGTCAACTAAAAAGTCATTAGTGTTGTAATATCCTTTAGCATGTTGTCCTTGGGAACTAAAATGTTTTCATTATTTATTTGACGGTAACTGTGTTCCTTAACAATAAACATTTAGCTTCGGAAGCAAATATAAGAATCAAATCAAGAGAAAAATTGAAGGCAAAATGTAAGTAAACCAAACACCCTTTGTCTAAAATAACATTTAAAGAAACTACTTCCAAAGTCAAATTGGGATAGATGTAAGAGCCCGGTCGAGAACTAAAACTGTAGAGTTCGAAGTTTTATACCGAACCTTACAACCTTGACCTTTATACCATTTAGGGACAAGTCATTTTAGTTATATTCTCTTTTGATTGTTTTTATTGAACTTATTAAATAACCATATGAAACCTTCGCTTACTATTTTATTGCAGCAATTAAGAATATCGGTCAGTAAATATAATAAAGAAATTTTCAACATAAATCAAAAACAACCATGACCTTTAGAACAAAAATCGCAAACCTCAACCCGTGCTGTTTTTGACATTTACCGGTTATTGTTAGACTTATAAGGTCATTAGAAGGATTTAAGGGTCAACGTATTCGTAAATAAATCTTATAACAAATATAAAAACATAGCCATTATGAATATTTGATCCATACATAATTATATAGTTCTAAACATGAATTTATATACATATATAAAATACATGATGTGTATTCGCTTGATACACGTGTGTATTTTTGATTTTGCATGTGTGTGTATATATATTGGTAAATTAACTTTTTGTCTGTTAAGTGACGTAGCTAAACAAGCCCACGTCCACATTCCAACCTTTTCCAAGGAACGTTAACTTTAAAAAGGAAACGTACACATTTCCTGACGTGACATTATTGTTTTGACCTGACATAAGATATCGTGTTTCTTCAAACTACAACAAGTTGATTGGTATGAACTTGAATGTGTTTTGTACGAAAATATCAAGACTGCAAATATCAAAATTGTTTCCGTAAGTTTTGATATATTCTAAATAAATCTATGTACCAATTAGAATCAAAACAAGAGTACTAGATTATTTTATCTTACTTATTTTCTTCAAATACGAGTTGAATTTTTGGTATTTGTTAAAAAGACCCCCATATCGTTATTAAATGACAATTAATTGTATATACGTCATTGATACAGTATAAAGACCGGAGCTCTAATGTAAATAGTTTCGAACAGTGTAAACAATATTTGTATTCTCTTTCCATTTAACCTTAAGGCATGTGTCTGGAGAGGTCAATAGTTCATAATGTCACGATGGAACTTACACTTTACTTTATCAATTGTTTTATAGAGCATGTTTAGCCCAGCTAGCGTACCAAGAGAATTACGAGTTAAAACCCAGACAAGCACTGCTTGACTTAATTTGTGTTTATAATTCATCTCGTGCTCGATGGTGAAGGATAACATTGCGATGAAACCTGCACGTGTTTAATTTCAACGAAATTTTGCCACATGTGTATCCACCAACCCGATTTGGAGAAGCATAGTGGAATAAGCTCGAAGCCTCCTCACAGGGAGACACTTAGCCCAACAGTGAGACATTTACAGGTTGTGACTACTAGCATTATTATTTAAATAGGTATTGTATTAAAAATATCAACACAGTTATAACTCAAACTTAATTCGAATTCATCCGTCCGTTCAGCTGTACAATTGTATGACGTATAAACTTTCACATTCTCAATATTAGTGAGACTTAATTTGCATCAGGTTTCTAAGCAATCCAAAGCGTTGGTTAGTTTCGGCGAATTTCACATGAAGTCAAATTGTTTTTGTGATTTAATATAGATAGCAGGAACGTTGATGTTACTGTAAATAGTTTTAGTACACAGTCCAACCTAACCATTACTTATATCGTCAATGCGCGACTAACCTTGGGAACTAAGATGTTATGTCCCTTGTGCCTGTAGTTTTACTGGCTCACTCACCCCTTCAAATCGGAACACAAGAATACTGGGTACTACTGTTTAACGGTAGAATATCAGATTGACTGAGGAGCGTCCTAAAAGCATAACGTATTTATTTATTTCTATATCAATCAAAAGGATAAGTTATTTCTGGGTGAACTCGGATTAACAATCTTGTCTTAATTTGATTATATCAAATCGTGCAGTGATATCTGCGATGATTACAACAACTACAATCGAATACATCAATGATCAAGATTAACATCTCCATAAGCTATAGTAAAAACTATCAAAGTTATTCAATTTAAAGTTCTAATAATTTAATGAATCAAAACAACTCGTACTGGGTCAAGGAACGCATCCACGCACTATGCAAATCTTAACAGCGTGCGTCACAGAGTGGTTCGCCTTACATTCATAGCGCCCACGCGACTGTGAATGGATTGGAAGTGAGCGTAATGTATTCCGTGATTGTGAGGTGTCTAACTGCCGTCTGTTGACTGTCCTTTATAAATATATTCAACATATTGACAGATCAAGAATAAATCAAGGTAGAAATGTAACAGCCACGTTCAATAGCAATGTATACAGTCGTTTCTGATCGCGGTTCGGTACCGTGAGGAATGTAAACTATTTCTATTCCATATATCAAATACATTCCAGAGGTTTTACTTGATTGTGGGACAAATATCAAAAAACAAAAACTTTAACAATTATAATAATAGAAGGATGTCACATATCCACCATATTCGTGTTTCACAATTTTTCTCTTTAGCGAAAAACATGAAAGAAAAACCCCTAAAATTTTCAATGGCCCGACTCAGGCTATCGACCCAGGACTCCGCAATTGCAACCATCAAGTTTTTAGTATGAAACTATGTCAACCCAGTCAAAATATTAATTATAAACATTCAAAACAGTATATGAAAACACTGTTTTTAATTTAATCCAATAGCATTCGTGCATGGATATGACAGCAAACACGACATGCTTAAATCTATAAGCATATTATTAAGTAATTATAAAGAACCTATTTAATAAATAGTACTTTGAAAAAAAAAAAACATAATGAACAATTAACATAAGAATTCAAAAATCGAATACACAAACTTAGAATTCCTCGACGAGCTTCAAAGACACATAAAGAATAGCTTACAACAGACGTAACTAGAGGATTTTGTACACATTAACTATTATACAATACATGCACGCGTCGAATTACATATTCGGAACGTGGATTCAATCGTATAGTTCTTTCCAGCTAAATGATACGTGACGCGTATCAATAGTGATTTAAAGACAGGATTTGATGTACGATGTATCCGGTTACATTGATGATTTAATTGACATTGTCCTTGAAGTAAAAACGAATCTGAAGATCGATATTTAATCGTTATTAATTCGGACAAGTTCCATGGTGTTCCATATTTGCGTGTTCGGGAACGAAATAAATACTTCTATTTTATATGAGGGATAACTCTATGTTTGTTCGTTTGTCTGTTGTCACTGAAGCGACTTTGATGTCATTTGATATGAAGTCAAGTTTGAAGTCTAACATTTGACGATCAACCCAAAACACGCGAAAGAAGCTGCAGGCGACGAATAGTTGTCCATAAATACAATTCTAAAAATGCACACTCAACTGTTTGCACATGGTATCCTGGTAGATAGAACAAGTGTCCAGGGATCGGATTGTGCTCATAGCGATATCTGTACTAATAAATGAGTTGTTTCTTTGTAATGCTTACTTAAAAAACTACGAAACCAATAAACATTAAACTTATACTAGAAGATGCAGCGTGTCTTGTTAAAAGTTTTAGTATATAGTATTATTATATAAGAAGTTCAGTCTCGCAGTTTCATCCGCTATTAATTAAGACTATTAATATATAATTAATTTCATGTATCGGGAATTTTACACACTCGTTGGGCTCTGTTTTGTATTTAAGTTAAGTTAAAAAAGAGTAGTGAAGTAGGACGCCCGGTTAGAACGAACTTTAATATTAAATAAATTAACATTTGAAAATAATTCTACTTGGTGGTAGGGCTTTGTGCGAGCCCGTCTGGGTAGGTACCACCCACACATCAGATATTATACCGTCAAATAACAGTACTCTGTATTTTTGTGTTCCGGTTAGAAGGGTGAGTGAGCCAGTGTAATCACAGGCACAAGGGACATAACATCTTTGTTCTCAAGGTTGGTAGCGCATAGGTGACGTAAGGAATGGTTAATATTTCTGACAGCGCCTTTGTCTATGGGCGGTGGTGACCACTTACCATCAGGTGGCCTATATGATCGTCCGCCAAACAATGCCATAACAAAAAATCAATAAATATAAAAATAATTGTTATTTAAAATCCCGTATGAATTTAATAAAAAAGGTTTAATTGTATTATATATAATCGTATATAATAAAAAGAGACAGAAAGAGAGAGCGGGAAAGGTAGCCTCCATTATTGAATGTCTGAATGAATTTAGAATATGTTTAATAATTAAAACGTATACAAATTAAATAATCAAAAATATTCATCGTAACTACTAATAAAACCGAGATGGCCCAGTGGTTAGAACGCGTACGACGTCACATGTGAATCCACCAACCAGCATTAGAGTAGCGTGGAATATGCTTCTAACCTTTTCCTCAAAGGGAGAGGATGCTTTAGCCCAGCAGTGGGAAAATTACATTCTGTTACTATTATTGTATTATACTATATTAACTACTGACAATTTTTTTAATAAAATATTCGTATCGCAAGCACCATTTCCTTAACCGCAAACTTTGGAAGTATTAAAATTTACTTTATCCAAGTACCCATATAATATTTAAGAAGGAACTTTGCTGAAACTACCTAAGAATTCAACGTACAATAAATACGAAACACAAATGCAACTTAAACTTTGTTGCACAGCAATTAATGTAAGCGGGTTTCATGAGGCGAAACTTTCTAGGCTCGCCGTGCCGCCGCAGCCACTTGGAAAACGCATTTTGGATTCTTACGTTATCATAGATCCTAATATATTATTTGAATTATCGTGTGCTACTTTGTGATACATATTGAATTTTTATTTTTGGAAAGTTATCTTACGCGGCTTGTAGTCGAGCGAACTGGCAGATATCGTATGGAAAAAGTGGACCTACCCTATCTTTCTTTGTCCCTGTCTTATTCTATTTAATATGTATTTTTTTACTGTCATTATTTATTCTTAAACGTCAAAATTTATTCCATTGTTTCTATTATTTAATGCATAATATAAAGCGAAAGCAAATCGATTCCAACCGGGTATTCGACGAAACCTCGAGTTTTTTTTTATCTATACGTGATGAATGCATAATGTGTATTGTGAAGAATATAAGACATCAGCGAAACTGGATTAAAAAAAGTTGCATATTGGCTGAGGCTCTGATGTAAAATTTTGAAAAAAGAACAGATTAAAAATACAAATTTTTATCTTATATATAATGTATCGTTATGAACTAATGATAATATACATTTCTGAATGGAAGAGTGGAGAGATTATATAGCTTATATAGCTTATTATAACAGCTGATACGTATAACGAATTAAATAATAAATATATCAAAATCATAAAATAAAAAATCTTTAGATCTCAATAGTTTATCATGATGGCGTATTATCCATCTCAGTTTCAAGAGATAAATTTTAAAAAGTTGCAAGTTATCATATTTTTATTCATTTTTTTTTATTATTATAAACATCATTGTAAATAAAAAAAATCTCGTAGTAATAAGTTTACAAGACCTCTTTAGTATGTATTCGAAACCACAGATAATAAACATTTTAAAATAATACAAGTAATTTACTTACTAGCAACTACAAATTGCAAGTAATATCCGACTGTGTGTTACCATCAATAAAGTGCACTGCTACCCTTTGATGCAGCTTTCGTCTGTCGTCACGGAAATTACGTACTGCAAGCCTTTATCGATTGCTTGAAGTTTCAAAGTTTGTCGTGTACTTAATCGTGCGTCTAATGAAAGGCTTATTTCTTATATTACTAGGTACCAATGTAAATTAAAATACTAAACATTTGAAGCAATTTTAGCGATTCGTTACGGTCTTTATTTTTAGTTTTGCTACCTAACAATTTACTTCAATATATATATTTTTTAATTAATTTATAGTCAAGTCTAATTATTTTACATATGTTTATATAACGTTTCAATAATATTTTTTAATGTTTAGAGTAAAAATTAATAGCTCGTAATTGCTCTAAAACTGGACATAGGCTCTATCTCAGACTCCATGCAGCTCTATTTCAGGCTGTACTCTGTATTGGTGAAATATATATTTACACGATTTATAAATTAAATTGTAAATAAAAATAACAAAATACTTATTAATAAGTTTCTTTTCGGTATATTTTATATAATTTACATTTACGTCTTATTTAAATCTTGTAAAAGTTTGGCTTTGACATACAGTAATGAACACTATACAGTGATATATTATAATACTAAAAATTATAATATTATAATTAATTAATTAATGTCGCATATCACCTTTTGAAGTTTCACGATCAAATAAAATATACACTTCTATTAAAAATCAGAATTGATTAATATTTTATTTTTCCTAGTGCGTGATAGTAAAGAGTTTTGTAGTTTAAAATTAATATTTTGTTCTAATATAAACGAAGGTTTGACTTATGTAATTCTGTTTTTAAACCATGTAGCAATATAACAAAGATTTTAGAGAGTAATTTTTTCTAAAACCAAAAAAAAAAATCTCATTTTATATTACACGGCAGTTGCAGTTTAAAAGTTACACAGCGGTTTGTAAAACCATCAAAGTTACGTTGAAGATCAAATAGGGCAAAGAACTTTCGAAGCAGAAATTCAGTGAATGTAAACGAATGTCTCGGAGGATTCAGTATTTCATTCATTGTGGTACTTTAGCAGCGCTCGTTCGGGATCGTTGGCAGAGTGGGGCATTGTTGTTACCCGTCTTTTAATATTTTATGTGAATTGTCTACTTACTTATTTTAATTTATATGCTCAAGGAGTATTTATTTTAAGAACACATTTTTTTTACAAGTTCTAATTAATCTACTACTTGTTAATACAAATAGTAGATTTGGCTGTATAACGTAATGTCCGGGGCTACTAAATTCAATTTAGATTATTTCAGCAAGTGAAAGCCGCTTATTGAACAGTACATTTTTGTCTTGCCATATTTAGATCTAAGTGCCTCTACTAAAACTGGCGCGGTAACACTTCACTGACACTGAGATATACATAAAGTACATAAATCGTAAAATGTACAGTTGACAGCGTTTTGACAAACTAAATGATTTATTACACTTCTTACTATTACTATTTTCTAACTGCTGTTACCACTTACCAACAAGTGATAACTATCCGCATTGCTATTAAATATAAAAATAAATATTGGCAACTAGTAGGTATGTGCAGATTTCAACCCTCAATGATTGTGAACCAAAGATTATTAATAAAATATTTCCCAAAGAAAGAATACTCTCTGAAGATATGGCATCTACTGTTATGGCAGTCTGCCTTATTCGAATATAAGCAGCTTATTATGATTGGTTTGTCTCATCGGTAATATTAAGTCGGAAACAATTACCGTCATGGGAATTGGGATCCTTTTGTTATTCTAATAGAGTTGGATTTAATTACAGTTCGACAGCGAAGGTCAATAATGATTAATAGGTTTGTTTAAATTTTTTTATTAATATTTTTTAATTTCATGTTTTAAATCATTAATAAATAAATCAAACTATAAATCCAAGATTATACAGATGATAACGCTTGAAGTAAATTATAGATTTTCATAAAGGATGTATGTATATTTAATTGCATTTTATTAACAAATCGTTTATATCAAATTTGCACAGAGGTTTTATAAGGAGTGGGGGGAGTTGTACTAATTTTGTATAGGTTCATCTAGCATATATTAAAATCGACAAAATTAACAAAATTATCATTGTATTATCAAATTGCTAATCTATGAATTATAAACATATGTTTATATGTATGTATATCATAAATAACATAATCCCAAAGTGAAGCAGTCTAGTGGAATAAGCTCCAAACCATCTCCTTTACAGAATCCAGCAATGGCACATTTATTGTTATTGTATATGTTACTGTAAAAGTTCGAACTAAGGTAAATCTTAAGATTTTCCAGTAAAAACTAAGATTTACCGACATGAGTTGGTAAATGTAAGTATTTATTATAAAGGGACGACTTTTTCGAAGTTTTACCATTCCAATCTAACCTAATCTAACATGTAAAGCCTAAGATTTACCAAGTGAATGATGGTAAAAGTTCGAATCCCAAAGTTTTATGGACATTTACCATTCATAATCGGTAAATCTTAGGTTTTACTGGAAAATCTTAAGATTTACCGTAGTTCGACCTTTTACGGTAACATATATATTTATATGATTCACAAAGCAACGATTCTTTATCTTGAAGTTAATAGAATGTTAAATACAGGCATTTTAAAAGTCAGGCCAATGGCTTCGGGACACGTAATTATTACTTTACGTTCAGATGCAACTGAGTCAAATATATTTATATCGTTACATAATCATTATGAATAACACACAATATATGAAATATTGACGAAACGAAAAATAACGTTATTAATATGATCCGTTATATATAAATAACGTTAAAAATATATAAGACATATTAAATAAATGTGAACTATTGTAATATTATTAATACTTACTATACTTATAGTATATAAACATGTCGTTTTATTGTATTTCATAACAGCGAACACACGGGACGCGTTGCAATTGATCTTTGATATTTTTCTCATATACAATACGATACAACATGCACCACCTATTGTACGTTGACAACACTTTTTTTTATAAATATTCTAAATATAAATATTGGACAACATCACATACATTACTCTGATCCCAATGTAAGTAGCTAAAGCACTATGGAAAATCAGAAGTAACCACGGAACCACAAACACCCAGACCCAAGACAACATAGAAAACTAATGAACTTTTTCTACATCGACTCGGCCGGGAATCGAACCCAGAACCCGAGGTCCTATATTGTGTCGTCCTCGTAATTGTTGTAGTGCGAGTGGCGTACCCGTGAAAACCGGTGTACACACTACTGGACCACGGTGGTCGTTGTATGCACTATGACAGTTACCGTCACGAATTGCAAACATACGAATGAATTATGCGTGAATGCATATAATACGAACAAACACAAACACAATTATTTTATATACTCGTATAAGATATATAAAGTCCTTTCAAATTGATTACAATACAAATCAAATAGATCGAACGTTGGTTGAAGCAAATCAGTTAATGGCGACAGACAGACGTTCATTGCAGACCGCTTGGCGGGATAGCGCTACTGATAAATGGATTGATACATGTTCAAATAAGTTTAGACTCCTCTAGAAAAATGTAATTCATAAATTTTATTATTATCAAACATACGATAAAGATTGAATCCATCAAATAATATAAATAACATATCATAGTCTCATCCAGATAACCTTTGTGTTAAATTAAAAAGTCTTTCAGTTGAATAAAGCATATAATATAAATTTACTAAAAATTTATTTCACTTTTCAAAATCCACCTGGTTAGATCCCCACCCAAGTGTTACTTATTCTACCGCAAAACAGCGATACTTTGTTCCGGTTTAAAGGTTAATTGAGTCACTTTAACGAATAGCGGAACAGTATTACTTTAATACCTTACAGTATGTATATTAAGTCTATTTGCGGGGCTGATCTCTTACCATCAAGTGTCAGATTTTCCAGTCTGGCTTCTTATTTCAAAATTAATAATGTTCACTCAAAAAATAATAATGTCGCTATCATATTAACGCAATAATGTTATTCAAGGTTCAAGCATTCTATGATGGATGTATAATCCATATATTTTTAATCTTAGATTTAAAAATAGTTTTACCGTGCTAACTAGTAATTTATTATCGTTCATTTATATACCAATTACATTTTTTTTAATTTAATTTAAACATATTAATAAGGCATGCTAGTCCGTTCCGTAAATACATTTGAAGTTTTTATTACAAAAAAATAAATAAGATTAAATAGATTATAAAAGAGTTAGACAAAAGCTTGAAATTAAAATTATAATGTTTATGATTAATATATGTATGTATATGTTTGTTAAAAGGAGTTACTGAGTTTATTTGAGGTTTCTCTCTGCAGAGTCTACAACAAAAGCGAGTGGTATAACATAATTACTATTATTTTTTAACAATGACAATTCTAAAGTTTTTTGTATGAGTTTACTTGAATAAAGATCGCTTTGTTTTGAATTGTGTTTTTTTTTTAAGCAGATAGGTCACTAGCTTCTAACAATAATTCAATATTCTCATAATTCAGTTTTATACGCTTATAAAACTTCGCTAGTGCTTACAAAGCTTACATGATAAATTATAATTCACTAAACCCTAACCTACTTCTCTCGCAAAATGCAACACAAAGACTGCATTCAAAGAGCGTATTACGTTAAACATCATACTCAGGTCCTGAGAAATGAGGCAACTTTAACCTTTTGAACCAACCGCCTCGAGTCTTAGCACCATGAATATAGAAAATTTAATTCTTAATTTAAATTAGCGTTTAACTAAAATCTTTAAATTGATACACAAAATACATTAGGATCATTTACTCTAATAAAAAAAAAAACGGTGGTCTTTGATATTCTAAATTTGAATTTTTGTTTTAGTTTTTGTCATTTTAAATATTATTTGGAATACATTCGTATTATTTTGCGGTTGGAAATTAAAACTCTTTTCATACCGTTTGTAATTTTAACGCTTATATAATATAAATATATTAAAAAGCAATACTAATAAAATACCGATTTTGATTAATTTATATTTTAAATGACATTTGTAGCACTGTTATTTTTTTATACTATTTTAAATGTTGTCGTTAGTTTCATATGTTTGTAATTCTAAATTCGAATTAGCAATATCAACCGATATTTTGAAGTGATTATTTTGTTGGAAACATTTTTATTAATGTCATTTTTAACATACTTTTTTCTTATTTATTTCGTAATCTTGATATTATTAGTACAGAAAAATTATAATAAAATTAAAACAATACTTATCATTCTAAGGTGACATTATGTTTTAATTTTTCGTAAAAGTTCCTTTCGTGAAAGCTCTTGGATATATTTATTTTTTTGTTTGATATTCAATATTATTATTGAATTTTGAGAAATATATATTGATGGCGTATTTCAATACATTTATTACTTTGATATCGATGTTTGTATGTATTTCACACACACTTATGAATATGTGTAAGTATTGCACACTAGTTAATGGTGATTAAAGGGAGCGCTTCGTCATTAAATGTCCGATAAAATATGCGTGAAAACATTTCAGACGCTGAAAAGATCGCAGGTCGTTGACCCAAACATACAAAAGGCTGAATATACGAACATTACAATATCGAAATTGTTGCAAAGTAACCGATGAGTTGCGAAAACTAAACAACAACGTAATGAAACAAATATGAGCATAAAGTTTGTTTTTGTTTCAGAATAGGCGATAGAAATTTGAAAATGTGTAATAATATCGGAGGGAAGTTAAGCTATAAATTATCATTTTTTAAAAATTAATAATTTCTTAGTGAATATATCGTAAGTTTTAATATTAGAAATAATGATTTTAGTTAATCTTATTTTTGAATGGTCAGATTTTAATAATATGGGTATACTCGCTTAAAGCTTTAAATCACTAAAACCATCTACCTTTTAAAAGAGCACTTAGCACAATTCACACAAAAAAGTCAACGTAAACACATTAAGCACACGCGTGTCAAAACACATTTTCCTCCGTCAGACATCTTTAGATTCACATTAATTAAAATCTGGCTTTTGAAAGGAATTATTCGGTACCGTAACCGTAACGGACGACGTCGTTACGAAATTCTGTAGCGTACGTACGTCTACGCGTCACGAGCCCGCCGAGGCGACTGAGTCGTTACTATAGCACCCGCCGGCTACGCCGTAGCTGCTACGTATGTGGTGCAAACGCATTACAAACCTTTTATGACGGAATGGTGTAAATAAACAATGTTTCTGTCGTTTCTATTATTTCAAATACACGTGCGACGTTTTATTAGACTGTTCTTTACACAGCACTTGTGTGGTGGAGTTAGTAAGCGTTGCGAGGTATTGTTTATAACCGCGTTTTTTATATATTCGTATATTGTTTAATATTAAATTATAATAGCACATAAATATGTAATTTAATAACTACATATTTATGCACGTAGGTAATATAATTAGTGTAAAACAGTAATTATTGATTTTTGGTACATTTTATATTTTGAATCATTATTAGGTTAATATAGTTTGTTCTTTTAAAATGACGATTTTAAAGTGCTTTTTGAACAAATTATATTTTAATTAGCATCGAATGTACCTACTAATATATCATATAAATATAATATTCTTGATTTGGAATAATATTGGCAAAGGTTTGTAGAAAAGGTTCAGGTGAGTTTTTCATATTATAAAGAATATCTATAAAATCTTTATTTAAAGTTGTATGTAAACATTACCATGATGTATTTGAACATTGCTCGTAAATCACTTATAAATACGACATAAAAGATATATTATATATAAGGCTGTTTTATTGCTCTATACACGAAACTCTGAAGATTAGTAAGTAATTTTTTATAAATATATTTCGGAAAGAAATTACATGAGATTTGCTACATTAGTCACCAATCACCGATCAAACCATAAAAGAACATTACAAAGAATGTCTATTTGGCTGGATAGTGAATAAAATCTCGGTTATACTACACTCTACTCAGACGAAAAGTATCTCTTTATCTAGTTTTGCATTGTGTAGTTAAAAATAATACTACAAAATTGAACGTAATTGATAATAATGAACAATCACGTATGTGGCTTTCGATTAGGTTATTTACCTAGAAATAAACGTCATGTCGGCTATGTAATTGATTAAAATTGGCTGAGAATTAATGGATAACACAAGTGAAGGTGGAGTAGCTATTAACAATATGGTTAAAAATATTACATAGACATGATAAAACTATATCTTATCGTAATGGAATAGGGCACTGCTTTCTGAAGGGCGAGTGAGTCAGTGTTATTAAAGGCACAAGCGACATATCGTCTTAGTTTCCAGGGTAGGTTATTGCCGGTTCTTCTCGGTAGAATCTGCATTCCGAACCGGTGTGTCACTCAATATAGTTTGTTAAATGACTATTCAAAAGTGCTTGTAAAAGCATACTAATTTTTTTTTGATGATTATCTATGTAAGAGACGATTAATAAAATTACAGCGCCAATGTCTATGGTCGATAGTGACCATTTCATAAGGTGACCCATTTCCGCCTACAATAATATAATTTAAAAAAAAAACAGTTTTTTTTTTAATTATATAAGCAAATCAGTAAGTTATTATTATTATAATTAAATTTGCTGTGACTTTATAAGCCATGTCTAACTATTACTAATGATGCTTTAATAAAGGTCATCAACCTATCCTAAAGGGATTACCTTACCGTAAGCCTACCTTACCTCGGTTCAATGACAAATTGCCCCTAAATTATCTATGAACCGGTAATAAGCTAAGATGTAATTCGAATCATGTTCAATTAAGTAATTCCAAACTGAATGATAGTTATCGTTGAATTTAAATTAATTGTCATCATAAGACTATTTGCAATTTATTTTGTGTTTTTTTTTTTAATTATTTTAAAACTTACGCATTTAACTTATATATTTCAGATTGATTGAAGAATCTATCTTTCAAAAGCATACGGTCACATTTTAAAAGTTTCTTATATTTCTTAAAAAAGATTATATATTTTTGGTACTCGGAGGCCTTGGATATATTAATTTATTAAAAAAGTTAACGAAACTATGCAACTTCTGTTGCGGACGTGTCGATGTCATCTTTTTTTTTAAAGGTTCTTTACTTATATATGGAAAAGGAATACAAAATACTTGGTAGTAGAATTGATTCGCTAAAATATATTCGTCCTTTATATTGCCTATGTATATATACTATATATATTTAATTATTCAAGGGATGACCACTGATAGTTTTGTCAAAGGAACTAAGCGGGAATGGAGGTAACCTGTTCTCTCTGTTTGCTTATTGGACTAACCCAACACCGAAACTTTCGACCACTTGGAATATTCTCGCTTAGAGTTACCGTCTTTAAAGCCATATAATATATAATACAGTTATTTATGTATGTTAAATTCAAAACACAAGGGTTTTACATAATCTAAATAAATATTGACTCCGTGCAGATTAAGCAAACATAAACCACGAAGGCTTTAATGAGGCAATGTAGGGTATATGTGGTTAACAAGTCGTATGATAAATTTTGGATAGGTTTCAGATACGTTTGGCTTGATTGGTTGTACCCGAAAATACACTGGCTAGAATTAAATCATATAAAAAAAAATTACCCGCATCCTTCTTTTATGGACCTTCTGTAGTAGTAATTCTTAATTCGAATCATGAAACTTATATGACAATTTAATGAAGTAATAACAGAGTAATACCAGTTCAATTAACATGAAGCGTACATTTAGCGTTTAATCTAATTATAATATCAACCTGTCTGGACGCGTATAACAAGTTGGACGTTATGAAATTTCAATACGTACTGAACAGCGCCTCAAAGGACTCGCGTACTTCGAGTGTTCTTGATTGGAATACCGATTGAATACCTGATGCTCATATGATAATTTACACATATTAATGTTAAATTAAAGTTTATTAAATTTTATTATTCATTAAATTATTAATTTGGATATTTTTTGAAGATATGTTTTGAAGATACTTGGTGGTCAAAGTATGTGTCTTGTCTGGATAGGTACCATCCATTTATTATATATCCAACCATCAATGTGAATAGGCTAGGGTAACTACAGATACAGAGGGAACATATTCGTCTGGATATGTATCACCTGCTTATAATGATTCTAACTTTATACACCACTTTTTTGTATAATTATATTCTGGATTACAGTGTGAGAGAGCTAATGTAATTACAGGTACATAGCATCTTAGTTTGCACGGTACATCTTGGGTAGAAGCCATTTGGTATATGAAGTTATAAATATTTAATACAAAACCGTTGTTTTGTATATACAGAGGAGACTAAATATTCGTATAATAATAAATATGTATGTATAATAATTATATAAATTTTAAGGGAAAAGTTTGTAATCTGACAGTTTACAATTCTAAGGAAACGTGTTGCACACATTACATTAACAGCCTGTAAATTTCCCACTGCTGGGCTAAGGCCTCCTCTCCCTTCGAGGAGAAGGTATGAAGCATATTCCACCACGCTGCTCCAATAGCAGCGTGGTGGAATATGCTGCGGGTTGGTGGAATACACATGTGGCAGAATTTCGTTGAAAATAAACACATGCAGGTTTTCTCACAATGTTTCCCTTCGCCGCCGAGTGCGAGATGAATTATAAGCACAAATTAAGCACATGAAAATTCAGTGGTGCTTGCCTGGGTTTGAACCCAAAATCATCGGTTAAGATGCACGTGTTCTAGTCACCGGGCCATTTCGGCATCGACAAAAGAAACGTGTATGATTCGTACAATAGAGAGGTAACATATGCCTTATTTTGAAATATGCACTTTAAAGAAAAGTAATCTTCAAAATGATGCCCAAGTCACGGATCGAGCTTATGAAAGAACGATTTTATAATGCTTTAAAATAATCAAGATTTCGAAATTCGGTGGCCTTCGGCGCTAATGGATGTGCAGAATGTTCGCTTTTCTTATAGCGTGCATGTGCGGAACTCACTTTCGCTCTCATAAAAAATACTCTAGGGGTGAAACAGACAAGACCACATAGAGTCTGAGTTAACCGTTATTGTTCAGTTTTCAAATTTGCACACAATTCCTAGTCATCGCGTAGAATTACTATGTTTCATACATTTCCGGTAACATATGCGTACTTCATTGTATACCAGATAAACACATCTCATAAATGAATCAATTACAAACCAGTTATAACAACTTATTTAATGTTTATGAAAAGCAATTTTAACTAACAAATTGTATATCGCTTGTTTGTTATGGCGCTATACACCAACAAGCGTGAAGCCATAACAGACAGAGTTACTTTCCCATTTATAATATCAGTATAGACAGTTATAAGATAAATATTTTTAGCAAAACTCCCACGCATAACCCACGCATAACCCACACTGTTTGAAGGTTGTGGTAAATTGCAAATCATAACTCTATAAAAAAATATGACAAATATATTAAATAATAAATCTAATCTATCTTTATATATAGAGACGAGATGGCCCATTGGTTAGAACGCGTGCATTTTAATCGATGATTCGGGGTTACCCTGGAAAGCACCTTATTTTCATGTTCATAATTTATGCTTAAAATTCATCCCGAAAAAACATGTATGTGTCTAATTTCAACGAAATTCTGCCACATGTTTATCCATCCGCTTTGGAGTAGCGTAGTGGAATAAGCTCCAAACCTTCATTAATGTTCAATCAGTTGCGACAACTGTACATATAATAAATCTTTGTTTTTTATATATATAGTGACTCGCAAATCAAGCAACAAAAACAGACAGTGAATTTATTTTCTCATAAGATGCGTTACCACACGTGACAGTATTCTTTACGTGCGTAGGCAGTTGAGAGGTCATTACTTATTACCTAACAGTATTGCTCAAAAGACGTTAGAATAGTATAGGAGTTTGCGTCCTATTTTAGTTTATTTTATGGCAACATTCAATGTTGCCATAAAATAAACTAAAATGACACTTATACCATAATAATGATACAGGGACACCCTTTTCGAACGAAATAGATTTTCCTAGATATTACGTATATGTAGCAAAATAAAAAATTAAGAATAATTAAATAAGAAGAAATATTTTTTTTATTATTAAAACCTCCGTACAATAACCAAAATAAAAATGTTATTTGAAACCGTATGTAATAGAAAACGACAGAGAGAAAGATAGGAAAACGTCACTTGGACGCATAAGGGTTTTTCCTTACGTGGCGATTTCTGCCAGTTCACTCTACTGTAAACTGCGTAATAGAACTTCGTTCCAATAATACGTACATCAGTGAAGTTTCCACCGATAATAATAAGATAATCAAAGAACTGTACTTTCGTTTAACGCGACACTAAAAATAAGTTTAATTATACGTTTAATCTGAAATAGAACAAATATAAAATTTTGGATAAAAGTTAGTTAGCAGTTGTGAAATTCAATAACGAATTTATTTATAAACATATTTTTAAAAACATTCATATACAAAATTTCATGTCGTTAAGGAGTTCTATCGTCTGAAACCAATTCTGGGCGTAGGCCAATCCAATCAGGTCATACTTGGAATAAAAATGCATTGACACCGGGACTAAACAGGTTTTAATAAGGATTTTAGGATTTGACCTAAACACACATTGAAAGTTAAATAAAAGCTTGTAATAATATCGTAGAGCTTGTAAAAATTCAATGCAATACATTTGTATGGCCGATTACACACGCAAACACGGAAACTACAATACGCGGATTATTATATAAAACATTTGACATATTTTTACCAACTATAGTTATTTAACTATATAATTTTATTATACACTAGCAACACGCCTCAGCTTTGCACGGGTGCTATGTATTAATAAAAAAAGGGATATGACATAGATATCATTCATACGCAATAGTAATCAGGAATAATATACATTTATATCTCTATTGAAAACATTTTCAGAATTGGATCTTTAGTTAAGGAGATTACTCCCTAAATACAGACTAAAAAAAAATATCTTTATAATTTTGGTATGTGTGATGTAGGTACCATGCACCTATCATTTATTCTACCACCACACAGACTTGAAGCTAGTGTAATTACAGACACCAGGGATATAATTAAATCAGATAATTGGCGGTTTGCTGGTGTAAGAAGTGGTTTGTTGCATTAGTTTGTTGTAATAGTCCATGGACGAAACTAACCATCAAGTGTTTTTTATAAAAAAGTACAGCGTTTTCAAACCATATTAAGACAATAATGGAATATATTTTATAAATTAATTCACATTCGGCGCTTTATAAAGCATACATATGTAGCCGGAAGCGGTCATTACTGTTTAAGCTTATTATTTATTTCAGCGCTGTAAAGCTGCTCGCCGCAGATGCTGCATGTTTTGCGATACTTTTTCACGCTAATTGCCACGGCCTGTGAAAACCGAACGCATAGGTTCAGTAAGCGGCCAACCATTGTCCATTTTCACGTACTTATGCATCTATAAAAACTCTTATTACGATGGAATAAAGTTTATTTTCATTTGACACGATAGTAAAATGATTCTTGTTAGTCTTTACCATCAAAATTGTTCATATAGTGATGTAAAATAACGGTATTAATTAAATTAATGGACTGATGTTGGTAACCGCAGCATATGGCCGCAGACGTACTCGGAATAATACGTTGCACGGGCTCCGCGAAATCCCGTTTTTATTTTCACGTGCTATGAAAGATATTGAACTTTATTACGAGATACGGGAAAATTAAAATTCGTTAAAATTAATTAAGATTTTCAGCTGTTTCATATGTTACTATTACTGCAGATTTAATTCGATGTAATAATTATTTATTGTAATGTTTTTAAATGAACCTCAATAATTTTATTCCAATCGTGTTAAATACAAAATAAAAATACTTTACTTTGATATCAAAATCAAAATATACTTTAGCTAACGGTTCGGAATTTAGATTCTACCTAGAACCGGCAAGTAGCTTAATAGTTACTCTTTTTAACCGACGATAACAAAAGGAGTTTATCAAGTCAACGTGTATATTTTTTCTTCAAACATCAAGTAAACACTTTATAGAATTAAATTTAAGAGTAAAGTCCATATTACTATCAACGAATGATGATATATTTATTTCTGTAAAAGCTCGAACTACGGTAAATGTTAAGATTTTCCAGTAAAACCTAAGATTTACCGATTATGAATGGTAAATGTCCATAAAACTTTGGGATTCGAACTTTTACCATAATTCACTTGGTAAATCTTAGGATTTACATGTTAGGTTACGTTAGGTTGGAATGGTAAGAGTCCGAAAACGTCATCCCTTTATAATAATTTACCAATTCATGTCGGTAAATCTTAGGTTTTACTAGAAAATCTTAAGATTTACCTCAGTTCGAGCTTTAACAGTAACATATATATGGTATCCGCTTAACATATGGTGTAATTGCCAGTCTGCATATATATATATATATATATATATATATATATATATAAATATATGACATAACGAAACCATAAAATCAAACGTATTGAAAACGAAAAAAAAATAAACCTATTTTTTTCCTTTTCAAGGAATGGTATAAAATAATTCTAGTACAGTCCGTCGGAATGCGTTTTTTATTAACCTTATTGTTACAAGGTCATTATTACGAGTGATTATGAAATTACTAACCATTGTAATACCGACGTCTCTATTATTCAATAGTGAGTGTATTATATTTTATTAAAACTCTATTTTGAATTTTATTGCCTAAACTATAAGGTCGTATTTTGTATAATCATTTTTATTATAAACAACATCTTACAACTGGAAAATAAAAAGCCGTGACCTTTTATTTCGCCCGCGACTTCGCTTGCGTTTTAGGTTTGCGGTACATAAAAGTAGCCTATAAAATAACTCTAAGAAAGGACTCCTTGGAACCCAGAGTGCTTGATACCGAATTTGATCAAATTCGGTTCAGTAGTTTGGCCGTGAAAAGGTAACAGACAGACAGATAAAAATAGTTACTTTCACATTGAAGTAATTTATTTTATAGACTTTTCAAGTCTATAAAATAAATTACTTCAGGAATATTTATTAATAAAAAAAAAAAGTTTCAATTTTAATCGACCAAAGCGAGTAGGTCATATTTTGTAGGTATATATTATATATTAGTTGTCCGTCCCGACTTCGTACTTCCCTGAAGACGAAATTTCTAAAAATCCCTTCTTGGTGAGCGTCTACTACTACTATGCTAAAATTCAAGTCAATCAAACCTTTGTGTGTTGAGTCGAACAGTGTGTTATTTCGCTTATGTATTATATAGACAAGTATATGCCTCATTAATCAAGTTAAGTGGGCAGCTTATATGACTGCAGATCTCGAGGTCCTGGATTCAATCTGCATTTCTCGCTGATAAAATATTTGGGTCTTTATGTCGCGAATTATTATTATTATTATTAATAATTCTAAGCACAGTGTTACCACTCGCGGGTTAAGAAAGTACAGAGACTATTAAAACTCAACCCAAATACACTTTAAAATTATATATAAACAAGATCATGGTTTCTATTGACCGGTTAGAACGTTTATATAAGCCTCGTATTATATGTATAAAACGTTCTACAAATCGCTTGCTTCCCACAATCAATATAAAATAGTATTTAAGCAATGTACAGGAATGACAATGTGTGTTGACTATAACGGCAGTGATGTCTTGTTTATGTTTATTTATAGCGTAGTTAAGTACACGTGGGACGCAGCCCGTGCAAAGTCGTGGGTAGAGCATTATATCTACTCGTATATATGTTTGAATTGGCAAGACATTAGCAAGATATTTAAAATTGTGGAATAGATAAAGTAAATGATTTAAAAATATCGACATCCAATAGCATTACAGTAATGGGAGTGATAATACAAAAATCAAAATCAAAATATATCGTGAATCGTTATTTAACAAACTATTTTAAGTTTTCAACATCTAAAATTACAGTCATGGTAGTTAAATACAATTATATATGTATATTATGTCTCCTACCTGGAAGTCAACAAGCATACGGCAGCGATAATCAAGAAGATTAGCCAACAACGCAGGAGGCTTCATATGACTCAAGTGTTCACAGACACAGATGTACTACCAATCGTATAATTCAATGAGACGGTAATTTGACGTCACCGTTTTAAAACGCACGGCGAACCAAAAAATCTGAACAGATTACTCGATAGGTTTGTTTAGTTCAAGCCGGGGTTTGAACTTAGGAGTAATTATGTAGATTTAAAAACTAGACACTAGATCATCAAAGCATACGAAAAAAATTCTAGACTCATGTTAAAATTTCCTTAATTTATATAATAGTGTTCAGTATAGTCTAAATTTAAAGCTGTTGAAACTGAGAAGCAAAGTTACCTATATAATAATATGTACTAAAACCTTCTTCGCGTTATTTGGTATAATTATCATGTATATTAGTTTAAAAGCAGTTTTTTGAACGAAGTTCTTTTATGCGGCTTACAGGAGAGTGAACTGGCAGAAATATCCACGTAAGGTAAGTGCTCTGCGTCATCCATGTTACCTTTCCCCCTCATCTCTTACTGTTGTATATGGTTTAATCTGAAATTGCTTTAGTTTTAATTCAAATAGGATTTTTAATAACAATTTAACTTCATGACATTTAATTATTATCAATTTTTTTTCTAAAATTATTGCATTATTTAATACATAATATCATATCATCGCTATGATGGCAACTTCGTTCCAACCGGGTGTTTTATGACACATCTGTTTTTTTCAGTTGCAAAAAACGTCTCCCGTTTGGCAAAATTACATAACTATTGCCGTTTACAATTAATAAACAAAATTAAAATTGAAGAAACGCTAAAAGTGTTGGGTGTATTGTTTTTTGCGAAACTTTTCAAGGATTTGATTATTTTACTTATAAGGTCTCGAGCTCAATGAACTCCGTTACCAAGCAACGGCACGTTTGTTGAAATTTCATAATTTCACCCTTTCCTCCATTATCAACCAGTGTAAGAAGACTCGCGTTGCGGAAAACTCTAAAATAAATATTTAAGCGACGTGATTGAGTTAAGATTTAAAAATATTTTTATATTTTAATAAAACTTGTTCATGAAATAAATGTCGGATCTCGTTAAGAGGTCCAGATTTACTATATTTATATTAAAAATACATATTACATAAATATTAAAAGTATATGAACGAATTCTGGACGAAATTATGATTCTACTATATTTGTGTTATATTATTTTGGTCCAATTTTCGAAAATTAAATATATAACTCATAATAAAGACTATTATTAGATTATTTGTCTATTATAATTATTATATTATTATTATTATATCTATAATTGAATTTAACTGGTGATTGAAAAAAATCTTTGAAGTTACTTCACAGCGTAATTCATAAAAATATCTAGGATTTCATACAATCGATAAAAAACAGCTCATGTAGAATTATTTTCGTATTTATCTGTTCATTCGTCAAAGGTCTGTTCTGGTCTGTCTGTTTCTTCCACATTAACAAGACGAAAACACTTATATTTAACCCAATAATTAATGAACCGAACATAAACAACTCCTTGATTTCAAAACATAATTACTTTGATCATTCGGAGAAAATTTAAAATGTATTTCTTCTCGCTTCTTCTTCTCTTTTCTCTCTTCTACTTTATTCACGGAACATTATTTTACGTATTATTTTTGATACATAAAATAAAGTTTTCAATAAATAATAATTATTCTACTTCTTCTCGACCTCTGGTACGAATTCCATCATCTACATCATCAAGATATCCTTCCTAATGTCTTGAAACCAAGAGAAAATTACCACGCGATACAATTCTACAATATTATACCTCCAGTATCTTGCATTGATCTACTAAACCATTTCCTGCTTGAGATCTTTTAATACTGGTAGTGAGACATGGAGCGTTCTTAATCCACAGGTAATATGAGGTAAGAAAATATTAGGGTCGTGTTTTCTTATGTTCTCCCGAAGCATCTTAAAGTGAGTATACGAGTTAAAACTTTATTAGTTCAAATTTAAAACGACGATTTAATTTTATGTTAGCTCTATGAAACTATGAACGAGCTAGGTTAGCATAACGTTGCATTATAGAAATCAAGTAGGTACATATAAAATGTTTTAACGGATAACGTTATTTTAAAAATTGTGATAGGTTAATTTAATCGAAATTATTTTCTTAATACACTACTAAAAGTTCGTTATTATTTCACAGTTGGTTGATTCTAAGAAGGTTTTAAAGTTTTGTTCTACACCGATTCTGTGTGGACCAAGTGACAGTAATTTTTTTCATAAATGTAAATTTTCGTATAATTAATTTAGCGCTTAGTAGGAAATGAAATATTACTTACTTGGTGGTAGGGATTTGTGCAAGCCCGGGTACCAACTACACATAATACAACATATAATCTACCGCCACGAAGCAATATATATATATAAAGCAATAGTGCTGTTTTTGTGTGAGTCAGTGTAACCACAGGTTCAAAAGATGTAAAATCCTAGTTTCCAGGTTCGTTGATCTTTGAAGATTTAGAGTATTTTTGGTTCTACTTAACATATTGTATCAATCAAATCGTCTCCTTAATTTTTGTACTGAATTGACTAGAGTGAAGTGCATAGTTTTAAAAAAACAAGGTTTTAGCTGTGAAGGTTGTGTCAAATAAGTTTCTTTATCTTTTTTTAATAAGAAAAAAAATCTGCATCAATAATGAATACGAAGCGAATAAGCCATCTGGCTTATATTTATATTATTCTTAAAATATCACAAATACATAAATGGAATACAACAAAGCAATAGTCTTTTTGTACTGTACTCCGTCGTGAATAGTGTCAATGAGAGTGCCAGAGGCTCAAAGACGAGAAGTCAAAGACTGGATTAAGGCTGAAATTCCACTGATAATATAGTTGCATACATTTTAGCAACGAGATACAAAAATATATAAATCTATTCTATCTTCGCGTTTATATCGGACTGTTTCATAAGAGTCGGATTTGTAACCTAGGTATTTAAAAATATGTTAATACCTGTAAATAGTTTAAGTTTATTGGATCTATAAACAGTACGGTATATAATGAATCAAAATAAAAATATACTGTATTCAGGTAGACAAGTACTTTTGAATCGTCATTTAACAAACTATATTAAGTGAAGCTACCACCGGTTCGGAATGTAGATACCGAGAAGAACCGGCAAGAAATATATCAGAACACATCTATTAAGCATACTAACTTATCAATATGGTTACCAGAACTATTATGAGGAAGTTTGGTTTTAACAAAGGACATTCAGTAAAATTTATCTAGAAAAGCTGTGTCTCAGTAGGTATACGATAGAAAAGTCCAAGTATTCAATAGACGGTTAACCTAAGGCGTTTGAACACAAAGGCTACGTAGGTACGATTAAGACGGTAACAATCTCGCCACTTTGAATCTAAAATAGAATTGCCAGCTACCGGCGATAGCATTGTGACGACGTGACTGATTGCATGATTACTTATGCACAAACGTCCAGCATAATATTATATTCTAAGACTGATTTTAGCTGAACACTAATCCTGGCCGCACACTGCTGAATCATCGGCGAGCCATCAATTGTGTTTCTATTGACGTTGGTGAATCATCGGCGAGCCTTTAACTGAATTTCTATTGTCTTATAAGGCAATACGATTTACCATTTCCAAAATGCATTAATTGAATTTACCATATATATTGTTATAAGATTATTTCCGTGTTTTATTCACACTATGTATTAACTTTTTTTACTAGCTTTGCGTGGTCTAATTATAAATCTTTATCTTAATCTATTGGATTGGTGCGTGGTCACTGTGAGATGTCATATTAATATATTCATTATAATTATTGGGTTATCTAACGCAGATTTTTTTTCCAAATAAGATGGATAGTTGCTGAGTTAAGTTAAAACAATAAAACCCTTTCAACTTTAGGTATATATTAGTATTTATATTGATGACGTATATTTGCGCTTGTTTACGTAAAGCTATATTGTTGTATTAGTAATGAATTAAAAATAATTGATTGGTCGTTAATTAAGAAGTTTTAATTTATGTATAATAGAAGTAAAAGTTATACAACCTTTTAATACAAATATAATGTATAATTTGATGTATAGTTGCAATGTGATCATAAACACTGGTATGTGTGTGTTATCAGCACACATCATAAACTCAGATAAGCACAAAACGTACACAACGACACGTGTCTCAGTGATAAAATTTTGTCTGAGAATCATTACGAATTAACTCTAATAATAAACGTTGTTTTAAAAGTTTATTTATATATTTATCTCTTACTATCATGATTGATTTGATGTTCGAAAGAAGGAGACAGCATTGTTTAACAATAATTGTTTTATCTTAACCTGAGTAATGACGGCGTCAAGCGTTTCATTTTATCGACAGAAACAGTTTAACAATATCATCTTTAATAACGTAGCGAGACGACTCGATTTCTGTTGTATTATTATAGATTAAGACAATTCGAGTTATTATCCTTTTGTAATAGGTATAAGTTGTTCGGGCGTCGTATCCGTGGAACAATTAGTCGCTTGGGTAGCCATTAAGAGGTTTACTTCAAGAAATAATAAGACCTTAATACACCCTAGACGGCTTTTAATCTATAGAAGATGGCAAGAATTCTAATTGACGTTATAAAATGTTTTATTAATACTATGTACTTCTATGTAAAAAATTGTTAGCTAATGATATTCAAATAATCTTATAAAATATAACTATTCTGTTAAAATTTGATTAATTCACGAACGCAACAAACCAAATATATTTAAAAGAAAAAAAGTATAAAATATAAAAAGTTGCTAGCAGAGCGTGGTTTCGATCCACGGACCTCTGGGTTATGGGCCCAGCACGCTTCCACTGCGCCACTCTGCTCTATGACAGAGTAGCGAAATTATCTAACGGTTGCTATTTACAGAAAGAATATACGTCGTATGATGTCATTGACACGTAAGCCTGATAATTCTATAATAAGGCGAAATTTCATATTCTATTGTAGTTTTTATTAGTCTTATGTATTTTGTTTTATTGAGATAAAACATTATATTTTTAATTTTTTTTAAAGAAATAAAAATAGAAATTTTTACTTTAAATGGTCATGCCATTCTATACTAATGAACTTTATTTACATAAGAACTTTTAACATAAAGGCCTTAATTATATATAAATAAGTATTAAAAATATACTGGATAAATCATGGGCGTGTTTCACCGCGTGGAAAAATTATGTACATAAGTAGTATTTATAGTACAAAAGTAGAATAATAATAATTTTCGACATCGTTCCATAATACTTTAATGAAATTGAACGTGGATATAATATTTTACATAATAAAGAGAAACTTTCGATATTTATTTAAAAACAAAACCTATCAACAACTTTGGTTACATCTAGCATACCGCCACCCTAACGTGGGACATGTATCAAAGTAACGTATCCAAAATTAAAGTGGCCATCCAATTTCCTGGATAAAAATAAAAGCACCTGTCCTGCCCCGGGTAATGGCGTGAAGATTTATCTCCTATTACACGAAATTTTAATGTTACCCGCACGCCGGACTAATGTGAGGTGTGTGTTGGGAAATATTTATGTTGATTTCGGAATGTTCTGTAAATTTTAAGGGTTTCCTGAACATTGGGCTGTATCGTCATGGAAATTCGTAATTCGTTTTACGCTCAGAAGATCAACCGTGTTATTCTATTCATACTACGTATCTTTATATATATCTTGTACGCGTTTATGTAACAGAAGTTCTCCTAAACGGTTGGACCAATTTTGAGGATTTTTTATGTATTTAAGTGAGTCCCTGAATGGCTTAGATTGGACCTGGTAGGAGACGCTGAGATCAGCACGTAAATAAAGTTCTTATTTCCCCCGGATAAAGCAGGGATAAGTGCAGCTAGTAAAAACGCCTGAATCTTTAACGGAAGATTGAGTGTTTAGACCCTGAAAAGTACTACTCATTTTTTATTTGTATTAATAAAGAATCTCGTCCTCAGTGAAGAAGGATAACATCGTGAGGGAAACATGTGTTGGATGACAATGTGTATTCACCAAATCACGTTAGATCAGGGTTGTGGAATAAGCTCCTAAGCTTCTCAAACGAAGAAGGCCTGGTCACAAGGGGTCAATACCAAAATTGTATGTAGGCAAGGCCCTCTTAGCCATTCCAGGGCTCTTAAACAATGTTATTATGTCATTTCCTAAACGATATTTTTTGGAAAATGTCATGACAAAATAAGCCCAAATTATTATCTGACACAGCGAATCTGACCTTTGCGTCGGATGGCTCTATTCCCCATAACCAATCAATTCCACTTCATTTCGCATGTCATTTGCAATCACAGTCATAAACAAACCCTGTCCATTTAACTTTGAACCCTTGAAAATCTTTCACCACCTCACAATTTGGTCCTTTGTTAATAGTAAAGAGGGGTGGGGAAGGCCTTTTATAACTAAACGTCTGAATCAACCATTTAAACAAGGTCCATCTAAATCGATTTTTCATAGAATACAATAGTAGCAAGAGAGTTCGTAGCATAATGGACACATTGGTCAGTGATTCGGAAACTCATGATAATGTAAGTGAATTACTGACCACTTTGAGATGACTCTTTTGAAAATTAATTTCTAGGAGCTTAGTAATGTAAATCTCTTCGGTCTGGTAGTTAGATGTTGGAATAGTTACTAAATTCGCTTAATCGTTATGAAGGGCATTCCGTGCAGCACGCAAAGGCTAAGGTCGTTTCATGCAGGCGATTTTCGCTCTAGTGGTTAAATGGGATTGTTTTAAATGCTTATAAGCTTTTTTAGCTTCGTCGTCTTATCTTCCAGGATATTAGGTTTCTTTGTTACTGCTATTGCAGAAATGCAGTGCTGGTCGCAATTTTAATTTAAAACTTAATTGAAATCTGCATTCCTGCAAGAGTGCAAGAATATAACGTAAGAAAAGATAAAAATATTGTTTCTTAATTTTAAGGATATTTCAGTTAGACCACTTTAGGATGGACCTATATAGGTATAAATAAAATCATCCAAATGGTTTCGTTTCATCGTTACATCGGATAACCCAAAGGTCGAATTTGCATAACTCTCAATTACACACGGATTTAAAATGTTCATGGCACGTGCATGAAATAGAAATAACAAAAATATATTTGACAAATATAACGGCGACCGAGTCACCATTTACGATTTTTCAAAAAAAAAAATTGGTAACAGTTTGACGTTTATATTTTTCGGTTCAGGAAACGTTTTATCAATTGTCAAAAAAATCTACATACATTTTTAAGCTGAATTTGTTTTTCTTTATTTTAGTTTCAGGTACCAGATAGTTCACCGGTTATATAACACATAATCGTGTCTAATGAAAATCAGGCTGTCGTGACACCACCTTGCATTTGGAGTAGCGTCGTGAAATCTCCACGGAGCTCCAAGGCTATTCCATCAGAATATGGAGAAGCTCCACTAGTTAAGGATTTACCGACTGCTACTAACACTTGAATCTGAACATATTATAGCATTAATATTTGATTCAGGTCTTAATTTAATCCGTTACCTGAAATTAGTCATTAATCACAGTCGTCCCATGAACGTGATTATAATTAACATATTATCAATTACTAAGCTAAATTATAATTATATTCATGCATCATTAAATATTGTAAACATATTCACAATAGTTTAGATACTCAGCTATGCTAAGCAATGTGTATCCAAGCGTAACATTATATTATTCTGATCAGTGAATTCTGCAGTTGCATTTAAAATGTGTTTAGATTTTATCTACAATATTAACACATACCAGTAAAATTATTTCTTAATCGGGTATACCAAATAAATTGAAGTTGGCATTTCTGAAGAAGTAAAAATACTTGTCAAAAGTTTAAGAAGATGTGCTTAAAGATCATGTGTTAACTGATTTTTAGGTACTGTCATAGGGTTTATAAAGTTCATTTAATCTTCAAAGTGAATAAGGTTAATCTGCCAATTCAATTCTGCCAATTAAGTGATTTTCTAGTAAATAATTAATAAAGATAAATTTTATTAATTTATTTGAACACCATAAACGTCTAAATAGTGTTACAGTCAAATCAATATGCGTCCCATTATCAGTATAACGAACGCCATTTGTGTTCCACAATAAATACAGGATCGGGGGGTGAGTTAACCGAATTTGCATATTGATTGTTTACAGACGTGTCCAGACTTGTCCGGTGCGCCTGTCCAAGGAACTCAAATAACAAAGTTAGTTTTAGACATAGTTCCACTAAAACTAAAAATAAATATCATAGAAAGATTTGTTTAGAAGGAGCAACATAGCAAGTTAAGGATATTGACATTTTTACCGACAGTTTATGCGAATCATTTAGAACGACCTTTGTTTTATTTTTTTTTCCTTGATTTTTGTTTTTATATTCCCTTATCATTCTACATTATTTTTCACGACTGCCAAAAATGTTTTCAGCGTTCATGTATGTATGTGACTTTATTTAGTCCACTTTTAAATGTCAGAAAAGATTTGAATGTATCGGGCATTGTTAGAATCCTTACGTCATTCTGAGTGATCAAAATTATTATGAAGCATTATGACTGAGCAATGTTTTTGTGTATACTTTTGTGGTAATCTAATCTTCTCTATAAATCATAAAATTAGAGTGTCTAATTGTAATATTAAAATAACCGCTTTTTAATAAAAGCATATGTATGTATATACGGTACATATACCAAAATAACATATTTTTCAATTTTATCTGTCTGTCTGTCTGTTTCGGCTAATCTCTGGAACGGGTGTACCGAATTTGACGGGAATTTCACTGGCAGATAACTGATATAATAACGAGTAACTTAGGCTACAAATAATTTTTTTGTTAAATTCTATCGCGAACGAAGTCGCGGACACAGCTTTTAATATAAATAAATAAATTTAAAAAAAAAAGTTTATGTCAAGTTAGGAAAACATCGTTCTTGTTCAAATTAATTATTAACACAAAGAACTCAGGTGCGTTCCTGAAGTCAATCTCCATCACGCACCCTTTCCATATTATACTAAAAGTTTACGATGCCGCTAGTGAATTTCCATCAAATTGCAGTCTCAGACAATTTTTAAGTTGCTTCAATGTAGGCACTAGCCTAGGCCATTATCTCGTCAGCGTCATTTTAAGTGCCATCTATCCTGAGACGCTCCTCTAATGGAGGTGTCATGTTACTTTCTCGAATATCGTGATCCGCTTATTTTCATTGCCGCAGTTGACAACTTTCGATATGTTGATCATATACAGGGTTATGATATGATATATATATATATATATCATATCATATATAGGTTAATGTTTTTTATATGTTGGAACGCTACTAAAACTGTCAGTAATGTGTAATACATAAAAACTAAAGTAAAGTATATCCACCACGCTGTTCTAGTGCGGTTTGTGGATACACATGTGATATGTGAAGTGTAATTGGAATCTCATGCCGGTTTCCTCACGATGTTTTCCTTCAGCGTCAAGCGACAAATTTTTAACTCAATTGAAGCACTTAGGAATTCAGTGGTGCTTCACTTGATTTGAACCCGCAATCGGTTAAGATGCACATTTTCTAACCACTGGGCAATCTTCTATGCTAAATATAATAATATAGCTTCTCCAAAAATGCATGGAAAAACGTAAAAAAAATTACGAGTTTAACATTATTTAACATATTTAAAAGGTATATATTTTATTGTATTTAACCTTATAAAAATAATATAATCTTACTAAGCTGCAAAAAAGTAATTTTTGTTCTGGAATATATGACAATAGATAAGTATATAGATATGTATATGCTTATGTCATTTACATCCTAATACTTTTTACAACAGTCAGCGATAGTATTCTTCATTTATATAAGTAATATAAAAACGATAATACATAATTGATAATGTCAATAAAAACGCTATTATTTGTAAAACTTTAGAACTCTTTCAAAATAGTAATCATGAAATCGCTCGATCAATCGTAATGGCTCATACGTCTAACTTCATTCATCGGGATATATCGTGGCAGTGTTATCACCTAGCCCGCTAATTGCATTTCAACGGCTGAATTATGACCTATGCGTGGCTCATACCAGACAATAAGCGCGTCTGGGCTCTGGACGGTTGTTTACGGGCCATGTTATTGGATGAACATCGGATCCAAACACGCCAGTTCCACGAAAATGACGTGAAGGTTGACAATTTAAGGATTCATTAGAAAGTTAATAAATTATAGTTGTATGTATAAATTTAGATTATTTAGTGGTCTTTGTTCAAGTTATACGTTATACGAAAATTTAATAATTATTTAATTCGAAATTAATATAATTTCTATAGGTATAATGATACGCGTAGTTTTCCTGCTCATTGACTGCCTCATTGGGCTAGATATAAGGCTACAGATGCCCAGGCTCAAGCAAATCGGGCAAAAAAATTATTAGGTTTTTCTTTTGAAAAATTTTCAGTAACAGCTCGAATTTTGGAAGTTGTGAGGAATACTTCCGTGCCTCGAAAAGAACATTAAGCCGTTCGTCTTGCGCCTGAATTATTATATCGTATTATGAGAGTGTGGGAATAGAGACTGCGCCTGTGTTTGTGCAATCTTGTGCACTATGATGTGCCCTGTGTCGCTGGTCACCCTTGATATCGGTCTGGACGACATCATCACGGCTTTCCTTATTATTTAAGCCCTTTTTGAATCAAGAAAAAGTTGATATTCACATTTTTTTTTTGTTTCAAAGTAATTCTTTCGATTCTATATTTTCTTTACCATGATGCAATTTTCAATATCATTTTTATTTAAACATAAAGTCTGCGTGTATTTGTCGTTTTAAAAAATCGTCTGGTACCTTTGCAGCATTTGCAGAGTTTACATAAACGTCGTTTTTGCGAAACTCTAACGATGCAATATTTTGTGAATTCCAAATTGCAGCGTTATCGTCTGACGCGATCAAATACGAATTCAGTGATTTATTCGTTCACCGTAATTTCTTTACGTGGACATGCTATTAAAGCGTAAATAATTGCAACACGTTATAGAATTCGAACATCGTAGCGATTTTTACTTAGTTGTAGGGCTCTGTGTAAGCTCGCCTGGGTAGGTACCACCATTACATATTATACCACCAAACGATAATACTCAGTATTGTTGTGTTCTGGTTTGAAGGATTACTGAGCCTATGTAACTACAGACACAAAGGATATAACATGTTCACAAGGTTGGTGGCGCATTGGTTGTTGTATGGAAAGGTTTTCTAACGGCACCATATGTATATGGGCGATGGTGACCACTTACCATCAGGTGGCCCATTTTCTCGGCCATATTATTCAATAAATAAAACATCAATATTTAGTTATTTTATTACTTCCTATACAAATATTTATAGGAATGAATGTAGAAAATGCCTGCTACAATATACTTAACAAAATTATTCTAAAACGCGTACTAAATAAAACTTTTTGATGTTAAAGTCATAACTAGTAACGTCTTTTAAATCATCATTGAGCTTATAAAGCTAAAAATAAGAAGTAAAAAGATATAAGTTATTATAATCTTAAATATACTCGGAACAAGGTAATCTGTATCGTAACACAATAGATTTAAAGTCTTATTTCAGTCGAACCAATTACGACAAAGCGTACCTCCGTACCATATAATTCCTCTATATTGAGGATCTACGGGTGGGTAGATTTCAATTGATAGTATAGTTTGCGGTTGGAACTGAGCAGGACTATGTTTTAGTTGCATAAGCGTATAGTGTTGATGTTACTTATTGTTCTCAGCGAGCCTTTGTTCGATATTGTTTATGTGGTGGGATGGGAATGAAACACCTGTTTGTTCGACAATGGTTACGGATAAATAGGGTGCCATTGTCTGTGCATTTAGTTTGCTAAGCGTCTTCGGCGTGTGCTGATTTCTTACTCTTGTAATCTTTGGTTACATAAACAAGCAATCGTTTTATCGTTTGTTTTATAAAGTAAATCATCTATATTTATAGGATTATCTATAAGAAATTAAGAATAGAATGAAAGTCTTAATGAAATTATAATATTTGTATGTACGAAACACGTATTTAAAACTATTTCTCGTTTTTGTAGTTTCAACTCAATACCGATATTCATTAGATAGTATGAAGACCGAGAGCTTATTTTTTTTATACCTACGATGACGTCATACTTGAACATTATTAGAAATAATTTTTAAATTTATTGATGTTAGGTAAAACTACTTTAAACGTACTACACCAAATCCGTGTACTGCATTTTTTTTATCTTTTAATTTTATACTTAATGAAAAAGAATCAGCACGGTAAGATCTTTCTAGATTGCAGGTATACTGAGTTTTAGTGAAATTCTTACAAAAAATAATATGACCTCAAAAAACACACTCTGAACGACTCTGAACTGTATGAGCGAAAATAAAGCATATTTTTGTTTTGAAATAAGCATGCTTATAGCAAACAAATCCTTGCTACTAATAACGAATGCTCAATAATAGAACGATTTCGTGCTACTAATGTGCGTGTCAGTACCTACTCTTTGATTGGGTGGTTCCAGACAGTCCAATAAAGAGATGAGAGAGGGAGATTTTAACATACAATCTAGGTAGGGCTCAGAAATATATATTTATACTCAATGCATATATAAAATTAAAATAAAATTTATATTACTCTGATAGACTAATAAATATTCCGAAACCATAAAATTTATTTACAAGATACAATTTATAATAAAATCGTTTACAGTCGTCTGCAGTATTTATAAAGTATTTTTAATGGAGTTCTTGAATGTCGAAAGTTATTTGAATTATTTTATATATACAGATACAAAATTCAATAATTTTGAATGTTTTATTTAAATGTAGTAATAAATAATTAAAGTGTCACTTTTGACGTATTAATAAAATGAGGCGTCGTTTCGCACTACCGGGTAATTTCATTTGTCTATGATTTTGTTTTCCCTTTTATTGCTTCACTATAATGTGTAACGTGCTCCATCTGCTTTATGGTTTATAAACTTAGTGATAGGGTATTGGTAAAGATATGAATATTTTGAAACAAATTTCCCGTACATTACACTCCTGAAATTTGACGAACGACAGTTAGACTGAAAGAAATGTAAGACTTTAAACGTCACGGCACTTATGCTATAGTGTGTTAAAGCTATATAAATATATATAATATATATATATATATATATATATATATATATATATATATATATATATATGTATATATAATTATTTATTATTTTTTATTTATTATTTTTTGTATATTGAAATACTTTCCAACGTAGCTAATTTGTTTAATATACAGCGGATGGAACATATTAACCGGGTGTACCGATACTTCTCTTTATTATAAATATAATACATACATCAAAATATCAAACCGAATAACGGGACAATATCTCACAGAGATATTACATCAATTTGAAACCCTTACAGCCACGTTTTCACGCCAAATTTATTTTTTCAAACATCATTAACATAAAAGGAGTTGGAACGGCTTATTCTTATTTTTCCAGTTCATTAGCCGAGACGCGCCAAACGGTACCAGTTTCTTTGAGAGGAAATATCTTCGAAGACATACATACGTATGTATGCGTCCATTGTGCGGCTTTACGTTTAATGTGTTCGACAAAATGGCACTAATGAGAAAGCTTAAGTGAGCATCATTATTCGAATTTAAAATATTATTGAAAACTGTTGATTTTCAACTTTTTCAATTATTAATTATTATGTTTTGAAGATATAATATTTTGCATGAGTTTAGAACTTCTGTATACAGTATAAAAAAAATTCTTCTTCGCTTCCCGTCGTCTTTCCGCTTAGATCTTTTAAACTACGCAATAGATTTTTAAGCGATTTTCATCAATAAGCTGACGGATCCAAGAGGAACGTTTATACATATGTATATAGTACATATTATACTAGAGAAAATCCGACAACTTCAACTTTCGCAGGAAAAAACAAGATTTTTTCTTTGTGTGTACGTTCTTTAATATATTCGTTGTTTATAGACCCTGATCATATCCGTGTGAAGGCAGGACGGATAGCTAGTTTCACTATAAGAAAACTTAGTTTGTATTTAAGTCCTATTGAGCGATTCCGGTCACGGCTGTCATGTCAGAGGTTAGTTACATATGTTAGATATTACAAAGTACAACACAGAGTATATTCAAGAATGTGTGCACAAACACAGGTGTACTCACATAATCCGCTTGTACACGACCGGTAAAATTTCAAGCCGCTTTAAGTGCTTTGAAATTATTATGCTGTGTAATTAAATCGAAAGTACGTAAGTATAATTAAAAATTTACGTAACATACATAGCATAATTTTATCCCAGATAATGAGAGCAGAGATTCCAGTTGATAGGATACGTGGATCTTTATCAAAGGTCACAAATTAGGTCACGTGGCTACACGTGCTGCGAGGCGAGGATTGTAAGAATTGCTTCTAGATCAACGAGGCGGCTAATTAATATTAATAATGTATAAGTGAACTTATCTGATAATATGATCTCGATACATTTATAATTTGTAATCAAATTATTAATTATAACTAGCTACGGTTATTGTCGTCGTCTCTTCAAAGTCATATCCATATTAATTTTACATTTATCGTCTTTTAGTTTCCGCTCGGTCCACCCGCTTGTAAGTTGAGGGGGGGGTTCGTGTTAGGTACCCTCTGACCTTTTCTGTGCCCCTAACAAATTGTATGATGATCGGTCGAGTTGTTAAGACGTGTTAACATAACAAATAAAGTCACTTGCGCATTTGTGATGTTAATTAAGGACTATTATTTGTATATATAATAATTCTTAATTATATATAAATGTATAAATAGGTCAAACCCAGTCTAGGTTTTTGTACATTTTTCAAACTAGGTCACATTTGCTCACTTATTTCTTTATCTATAAATATACCAATGTTCAAAAGAAAAATGTCTTATTTACAAGCTTAAAATATTTATTATATAATTATTTACTTCGTACGTTCTTTACTCAAGCGAATGATTGTTGCTCGTGAGCAGCGAAGCAACATGTCGACGCTTCACACCTGCCTCTAGAAATATTGTTATCTCAACGGTGTTTGTTAAGCTCGAGAGATATCTCGTGTTTACAGAGTAGATCGTTACAGAGAATAAAACTTTGATTATTTATATTTTGATTTTTAAAACTAATATGTAGGGCGATGAATTCGATTATCTCAGTGACTAGTAATGTTTATTTTAAGTTAAAATACATATATTTATTGATTTAAGATACAAACACCTTATCTTTATCGATATTTTTCTTTATGATATAGTTAAGCGATGAGGCAAAGGTCAGCACCGCCAATAGACATTCGAGCTATGAGAAATATTACCCATCCTTATTACTCTCACCATCACCAATGCGCCACCAACTTTGGGAGCTAAGATGGTAAGTCCCTTTTACTGTGATTGCTCTGGCTCATCACCCTTAAAAATTTGTTAATGGTCATAGTTAATTAAAAAAACTCTAATGTTCGATAAACAGTAAAATTAGATACATATATAATAAGATTAAATATTACAAATTAATGCTTCATATCATTTTATAACATGGAATATTTATAAAACTAACTATAAATTATACACGAAGTATTTTCATTAAAACAGTCACACAATTATGCTTCGCCTGCGATAATTTAAGACGAGTTTTACATACAAGTTTGTCCAATCACGATTGTTACTTCAGTGTATTTCAGTGTACATAAAATAATATCACTTTGTCATTTTGCTACTATATAAATTTACTATAGAAAATAAATATTGAGAGGTTATTGCCCTCGTTTATCCTAAGAATAAGAATTTTTCAAAAACCTATCCATATAGTTTCATATAGTTTCATCTATAATATATCTTGCAGATAAATTTCTAAGTTGATGATCAATCGGGACTTTACTTTTATATATGTTTACAATGGAATAAAATCATCGTTTTCAACATTCATCACGTACGTAATCCGTTAAATTAAATTTCTAAAGCCTTTTCTTCCCCAATCCATATCTGTCCGTAATCAATCATATCGGGATCAATGAGAGTCTAAATAAAGTATTAAAAACCCATTAGACCAAACTTTCATACACTTTTGTTGTTACCCTTCACGTTTCGGAGATAAGGCTTAGCGCGTATGAACCCTTGAGAAGAACTAACGACACGGGTTCAGTATTGAAAATTTATTCTGCGTACGCGGTTCCGTGATGGTTAGTTACGATCCTAGATCATAAAATCTCCTACTAGATGAGTCGTATGTTTTTTAATATATTTTTACGAACTTTTGATAAATTAAAATGAAATCTTTTGATTGAACAACGAAACTAATAATTTAAAGCAATATACTTAATTTTTCTTTAATTACGGCGACGACTAAGGCGACTTTTAGTTTTCTCGCTGTAGGTAAACGGACATTATTATTTTTTATGATATACGTAGACGGACGGATAAATGGGCCATCTGATACTAAGTGTGCCTATAAACATTGGCGCTGCGAGAAATATTAACCATTCCTTTCGTCGCCAATGCGCCACCAACCTTGGGAGCTAAGATGTTAAGTCACTTATGCCTGTAGTTATGTTACACTAACTCCAGAACACAATTTTACTAAGTATTGCTGTATGGCGGAAAAAAAACGTTCTTCGGCACTGACACCGCAAATAGTATAGAAGAGTAAGCCACAGTTTACATCTATGATGTCATGATCCGTGTGCCAGTAATTACAATGGCTATTGTATTTATGTACAGGGTATTGATGTGTAGCGGTAGATTTTAATCGATGAATGGGTGTTATTCACCCAGATACAGAGATACAAAGCTCAACATCCGGGTGCGTACGGATATTTTATTAAAACATGATTCAGCGATATTATTTTCTTTTGAATTTAAAATACACAATATTAATTCATGTTGTCGCTTCCATTATTTTTTATTTGATGTTATACAATATCGTTGTCAACCCACCGCTTTACCTTGATCTTCTACAACCGAAACCATTCGTTCCATTTATTTACTGAAATACAACACGAGAAATGTGTAAATAGCTCAAAATAAAATGGCAAAGGCTTTCGAGAAAACATGGAAAATATGTGTTGTGCGAGTTATTTTTTACATAAACGAGACATTACTTTTCAGTAACATTTGTTTTTGAAAAGGAAACTCCTTGGTGGCAAAACTTATTGGAAGTAAAGATGGCAGATTCATGTTTCTTCGTGGTTTTGGCCGTTTGAGAATTCTTTACATTTGAATGGAATCTTTATTGTTGCTGGAATGTTTTTACCAAAAAATTTCTTCTTAAATTCGATAAAATTTATCTGCTAAATGGACTAAATCAATGAATAATGGTATTTAACGATTCTAACTTTAAATTAATATCTGTAGAAAAATATTTCCGAAATGGATCGTAAATACATGATTTATTTTCCGTCATTTATGAACAAAACTAAAACTATTTAAAAAATATGTATTAATTATTTAATTACATTTACATTTGTCCGATGTTTGACGTGTTTTTCCTCACTGCTCAGGGCGAGATGTTACAAAAAGGTATAATTAAGCTTATGAAAATTCTGTAGAGCTTTCCCGGATTTGAAACCGCAATATTCGGTTAAGGTTTCGTTTCACCCACTGCTCTGTACATTCAGTGTTAAAAATAACTCCTTAAAAAGACCTTTTTTATATGTTATGTATTTTCCAGAAATTATCTAATATTATTATTTAACAGAGATTTATAACTGACTATGTCGTACTTTATGGGTAATTAATTAAATAAAAAACACGATAATTTTTTATTGATGATATTTGTTAGAATATTGAGGTAGTTTTTAAATTCACAAAATTTATGGAATTCTTAAGAGTAATACGCAACATGAATGCATTAATTTTTTTTTTTTTTTATTAACAATTTATTTAGATAAAAGTTTTTCGATTGACTTATTAAAGTGTAACGGTGAAACATAAGGTTTTTATAATGTGTGAGTGTCTATCTCTTATTTATGAACGCGCTGTAATGTTTTGATATAAAAACGAGGAGTTTGACTTAGAAATTCAATGAAATTTGTTTATTGGAAAAGATTGAAAATTCGGCACACCGTCTATTGAATTCGAACATTCTTCTGTTGACTTTGATTTATGACAAATTCCGGTAGTCTCTTTTGACCGCCGTGACATATTTTTCGCATTACTCGAATTGGAAATAGCGAAAACAGCACAGAGCATATTTCGTTCTTTTTATAGATTTTATTCGAAAGTTGAATAACTTTGGTCGAGCTATCAGAAATGAAAATTACTTTGGTCATTGACTTCTATATAAATAGTATTTCTGAATTTTAACCAAAAAGTTTTTTTATGATTAGGATTAGGTGACCTGTATAGAGACCATAAAGAAATTGTGTTAATATACGATTTTGAAGACGAAGAAAATCCAAACACATCAAGAGAAATAAATTTGGTTTGCATTTAAAAAAAACTTTGTCTTCCGGATCTTTATGGAAACGTGACTTAGTAAGTTCACAATCAAAATTACAGGCCTTTTCAGAATTGCCACCTGTCAGGATAGTAATTAAATTTGTGACATTTCAACGGGACCTCGTGGCGTAATAGCGATTGTTGAATTGTGACAAGTATTTCTCTTTTAAAGAATTCGAATTACAGAGGATGATTTTAATAATCGGAATGTGCCGACGTTTTTATTCTGTATCTATTATTTTTGTTGTCTGCTAAATTAAAGAAAGAACTTACCATCTAAACTGATAATGTTTGGTTTTGAAGGGTGTGTGAGCCGGTGTAACTACAGGCACTAGGGACATAATAACTTATTTCCCAAGGTTAATGGCGCATTGGAGATCAAGGAATAATTAAAATTTCTAATGTCTATGGGCATTGATGACCACTTACCGTCCGGTGGCTCATTGACATGTCCGGCTACCTATTTCATAAATAAAAGCAACTGGGCCATATACGTAGATGTAAAGAACTCATAAACTATTTACAAATTTCATAGAAAAAGAACGCACGAAGCTTTAAATACTGAGGAAAAAGTAAACCTACATGAAAAATAAAAAGTAAAGTCCACATCTGACATAATTGTTGAGTACTTATCTAACACATGCAAGTTTTCTCACGATGTTTATCTTCAACGCCGAGAGGTGACGCGTAAACACAAATTAAAAACACGAAAACATGAGACTAACCCGGATTTGAACATGCAATCTTCAATTTGATATACATGCTATAGCCACTGGGCCATCCCGACATTTCTGCATACCTAACAATTGAAAAAGTTTTTATTAAAAATGTTAACGTTTTACCAGATTAAAAAAGTCTACTTTAAAGCAAGGAAGAATATTACACAATGAATAGTAAATGAAACTCCAGTACATATTAACTTCAAGACTAACTTCAGCATAGGATTGTTGTTTTAGAAGCTCACTGACGAACATTTTATAAACTATATTATATCAAAAATAAACTTTATGTCCTTGTGAAAGAATAGAAAATTCAATAGCAAATAAAAATTTACATAAAATTCTTACATAATGGTTTCAGAATGAAACAAAGAGTATATATACGTTTGTTGTTATTTAAATTTAGATCTTATTATAAGGTTTATAAGAGTTACTATGGATAGCAACTATGAGCTCGAAGTTTTCATTTTCATATTTGATAAAATGAGTAGTAATCGTTAAAGTTATTAATCGAAATTCACTTTATTCAAGAGACTTTTAAAAAAAAATTGAATCGTTATTTTATAGTATTGTACTAAACTTAATACTGCCACCATCACACTTTCGGAATGTAGATTCTATCGTTTTAAAACCGGTAAAAAAATCAGTTGTTCCTCTTTACAAACATTTTATATCTAAAGTTATGTCAGTTAAATGAAATGAATTTAATGTTGTCTTAGATTTTCGCGATTATTACACATTGAAATAAAACTAGTTTTTAACGGATTTAATCGCGTATATTAATTATTTTAACATCCCGACGTTTCGAGCACTTTGCAGTGTTCGTGGTCACGGGCAGACTCAGTCTCCGTCAAAAACTAGTTTTATTTGAAATGAATTTGTATAATATATCCTGCTTGAAAGTAAACAAGTATTAGCTCTACTTTTTTTTATCATCCTTACAATCCTGTGTTAAATAAAAAAATATATACCCCATAACTAAAACCTGGAGAACTATTAAGTGCTGACTTTATGAAAGGATATTTAGTTAATGGTTAGCTTATATGGCTTAGGACAAACGATTTTACAAGAATAGAGAGTATGGTACTTCAATTTTGAAAGATTTCAAATTGGTTCCGCATAAAAAAGGCTCAGATTTGAAAGCTGACAAAATATAGTCAACGATTTAGTTTTTAATAAAAGTAATGTTTAATATTTACAATATTCTTTAGTGAGTGATACTGTATTTTAAGTTTTTAAGTATAATAGAAAGTTCAAATGAAGGTTTTATATATCTGTGTAACATTAAGAAAAACAAAACCTATGATGAAATTTAACAGCTGTCAATATATCTCTTGGTTTTTCATCCAAGGTTTGTTTTTTTTTTCAATTCAATCCAAGAAAGCATCTCTTTTATATTATGTTAATTTTAAAATGCTTCTCCTTGATCTTTTTTTTCATATAGATCGGCGGACTAGGTAGGGCCACCTAACGGTAAATGAACTTACGTTATTTTCTTATTATTCTTACAGTACTAATGTATAAACATTGGCAATGTAAGAAATATTAATTGCCATATCACCAATGTGTCACAATGTGTAAAATTTTATGTCTGTAGTTCCACTGGCTCACTCACCTTTCAAGCCGGGACGCAACAATACTAAGTATTGTTGCTTTGCGGTAGAATATCTGATGAGGTCGTACTTATCGAAACTGATTTGGGCAAAGCCCTGCAACCAATATCCTATCAATGGGAAATTTTGTGAATGTAAATTGCTATTATACCACTAAATATTATTACCCTATTCGCGAACTAGGTAGGGACTCTATGTAGTCGTGGATTAACGTCGTAAGTCCATATTTTATTAACTCCGCCGTAAGTCAACTTTCGTACTAAGCAGGAGAAGTCAAGTGAAACTTATAACAAGCGACGCGGTTACTGGAGCCTGAAACTTAGTAATGAGATATCCCCTTAGCTAGATTTTCTGTTTGTATAAACACGTTCGGCACCGGTACTTAGATTTATATAGGGTGTTTTTCTATGTGGCATATGAGACGTATGTTTTAATATTTAACAGTTTGCTCATTTAATCGTATGTATTGTAAAATAAATGCTTCTGATTTGACTATATAATTAAAAGAAAATACGGTACAAAATTCAAATACGTGTTTTATGGAATTCGTTTGAAGTTACCCAATAATAACTGACTTCATGCTATGCGAATAAATGAATTAATTCCGAACACAAGTACATACATATCATATATATACATATAAAGATATAAATATGACTTGTTAATTATATCAAATACTTTGAAGTTATATCTGTTCTTTAACAAAACAATCTTTTCTCTGTTTTCATTTATGTATGACTCCTTTCGACGGAAATGAAATTAAAACATTTGTACAACAACAAATACTTTGTTCTATTATATTATATATTTAATTAAATTAGTAGATATATATTTTTTGAATATCATACTTAAATTAAGTTAAATTGTTTCTAATACTTTTTAGAAATATTTTCACATTCAAGAATGTAGAACACTCTGTATAGTCACTAAATTTTTCCCTTAGTAAAGGGGACAAGATGCATTAGCAAGGGCTTAACCCTTATTGTCAAGTTACTCTCAAAACGATCTTAAATTAAAACTAAGGTCGTCATGACGTCATTAAGGAACACATAATTGCAAAATGACATAAGTAACTCCTATATAACAATTAAGAGCTGGTAGCGATGTAAGCTGAGCCGAGATGGCCCAGTGGTTTGAACGCATGCATCTTAACCGATGATTTCGGGTTCAAACCCAGGCAGGCACCACTGAATTTTCATGTGCTTAATTTGTGTTTATAATTCATCTCGTGCTCGACGGTGAAGGAAAACATCGTGAGGAAACCTGCATGTGACTAATTTCTACGAAATTCTGCCACATGTGTATTCCACCAACCCATATTGGAGCAGCGTGGTGGAATATGCTCCAAACCTTCTCCTCAAAGGGAGAGGAGGCCTTTAGCCCAGCAGTGGCAAAATTTACAGGCTGCTAATGCTAAAAAAAAAATGTAATGTAAACAAACATTAAGCACTGAAGGATGGTCGACTTGTTTGTTTAATTATTTTCCACAGACAGACGAACAAATTGACCACTTAACGATAAGAGCTCGTCGATACTAATACAAGTAATGCATCGATTACACCAGTCAAAAACCTTTTTTTTAGAATCGAGAAACCATTGATTTAATTTTTCTCTCATACAATGTGTACTTACACTTTAGGCTACTGATATGACATTATTATGAACCCCTTTGGGCAAAGTAAAACAAACAGTCATGGAACGGAAGCTGTAGCTTGTAGCTAATAGTTTGACTAATTTACGAGAGAGTCAAAAATAATTACGTCACATTTTGTTACTAACTTATGACGAGGTTAGTCGTTGACAAGTCGTCTCGGCTCTCTGACCGGTATATGGAACCTCTGGAATCGCTCATTTTGAGTGTATCGTTGTTATTTTTGTTGATTTAGTAAGAGAGTAAAACGAATACCTTAAACACTTGGTTTAATAAATATTAAGTACAATGACATATTTTTCAATGAATTATTCTTATTCTAAAGCAATAAAAAACGAGTTTTAATGTATATAAATCTGATGATTGTAAACTTTCTACAATTTTATTTCGATTGCCTAAGATATCTTAAAGATAACCCATAGAAACCCAGTTTATATTTTTCTGTGTCATAAAAACATTTAAAATTTAATTTAAAGTATGTTAAACCATTGCTACACCTAAAGATTTGAAAACACCATCGTTATAACAGCAAAAAACAAAACAATTTCTTCTTTTACAAAAACGCAGTTTAATACACTATTATTTTAAGTCTTATAAAAGTTTCTTGTATTCGCAAATTATTTATTAATTAAAATACGGAATAATGTATCACAGAGAGACTAGACTACACGTGCACGCTGAAACAAATTATTATGAATACTTAATTAATGTGCGTTGTGTGAATCATACTGACCACGTTTCCATTAGCGGAAATTCCATAAAAGCATGCATTCCGCACGAACACGAAATAAAATCCAATTATAAGATGATATTAATTATGAGGAATTATCGACTAATAACATTATTTTTATCTTTTAGATATTATTTAATAATTTATTAATAAAACGGAAAATTCTAACCTGTATTATAGACTATTTTTTGTTCCTTATTGGTTTGTTTTTATAATATCTTACTGAGATTTAATTGGCTTTGTAGTCTACATTGGAATAAAATGTTTTAGGTATTTGCGTAGGAATATTATAAACTCAAATATCAAGAACATCTATTTCCACACTACACAAATTTCCAACAAAACAAATAAATGAGTGAAATACATTCTAAATTAATTTTCTAAATTATCTAAGGAATTAATTATTATTGGATAATTTGCCTTCAATAGCTTTTTTTACGTGTAGTTAGTTTTCCTTAACTGTAAATAATACATATATTTTTTTATGTTATCGGTAGGCGGACGACCAAATGGGCCACCTGATGGTAAGTGGTCACCACCGCCCATAGACAATGGCGCTGTAAGAAATATTAACCATTCCTTACATCACCAATGCACCACCAACCTTGGGAACTAAGATGTTATGTCCCTTGTGCCTGTAATTACACTGGCTCACTCGCCCTTCAAACCGGAACACAATAATACTGAGTACTGCTATTTGGCGGTAGAATATCTGATGAGTGGGTGGTACCTACCCAGACGGGCATGCACAAAGCCCTACCACCACCAAATATCCGAAATTGACTTAAGTTTGGTTTTGTTTTTATCTTAATTTTTCAATTTTGTATGTAGCTGTACATTATTGTTACAAATAAATTATTAAAACACGATACAATTTGTAAATCAATCGTGTATGAATTAAGTATGTTTTAATTCATACCAGTGCTTTGGTTAGCAAGACATTTCATAACAAACAGACAAAGTATGTACCTTGTTTAAGCGAAGTTAAACTTGTAAGCTTCAGCCTGAAGCTAAACTGAGATTAATCACTCTTGTATTCATCCTTCGTGTCAAAACAAGACCTCACAGACACCGAGTTGACCTTTAATATTGTAATATTTATATTCAACGGGTGAATTTAAGGTTTTAGATCGTGTTTTTTTTAATAATATAAGCAAATACTCATATGATGTCGTCCTGACCGATTTCAGTCTCGGCCGTAAATCTCAAGGGAGACCAGCTAGCTTATTGTAATTGGGTCACCGGATGGTAAGTACCAGTCGCACTGTCAAAAGTGTCGTGTCCCTTGTGCCTTTAGTTACATTGGCTAACTAGAATACGCAACTCAAAATGCTAAAAATTCCCGTTTAATATGTGATGAGTGTACGGTACCCAGACTGTCGTGTTCAAAGCCCTACCGCTGAGTGAAACCATAGTTCCATATTTGAACATATTGTTTTGCCCAAAGGCTATGACATCTAAGATCTTAACAGCGCAGCGTAATGGAATGGAAAATTTATTTATAACGGCTAATACCCCTGGTTCATGGACTTGGATAGATACAGAGAAAGGGGACGACTAAAGAAATGATGGTTGGACTGTGTGAAAGACGATATATCTAGAAAGAAGAGATGACGTCAGACAGAGAAGTATGGAAGAAGAAGGCAGGCTACACCGACATCACACACATGATCCCTGGTTCATGATTACCACGTATACCACGCAGCATCATTATTTAAATTAAAAATTTAAATGTCATATTTGTACGTGAAGATCCAAACGTATCAATCAGATATTTTAGTAAGAATTCACAGTTATTGTTAACTTGGCCTTTATAAAAAATTTAAAGCTCCGTGTCAAACATTATAAATAATATTACTGACAAAAAAGCGTGGAGTTACTATTTGTTGATTTCTAGGCAGGACATGTATTAATTTAATTGTACTTTATTGACATACTCTGTAGTTAAAATGGTAGGAAATAGTAGATACACTGTTACACTTTCCAAATCACTGGTATCTTTACATTTAATTTCAAAAGTGCTTTTAAGAGCCTACTTGAAGAAAGAATATTTAGATTTTTTATCTTTTATAATATGCGTAGGTATGTCTATTTATTTAACGCCATAAAACATATTTTTCTAGCAATTTGTCTGATCTTCAACGTTTGAAAAAGTGTTTTCCAATAAATCTCATCCCTCAAGCAATATTTGGCAAAACCTTATTTATTTGAAATGACGATATAAATGTTCCAACATCTCTATCGAACTTTGTCATTACTTATAAAATGTTTGTGTCGAAACGATATGATATAAGAGATAAAGATTTATGAATTTAACATGAAATAGACGAAGTATTCTATGGACTGTGCGGATTAGAATCCGTAATACGAGAAATTTTTGACTTGATTTTTTTATAGTAATTTATTATCTCGTCGGTGAAGGAAAACATTGTGAGGAAATGTACGTATGAGAGAATATGTACATGTATATTATAATGAATAAATAAATAAAATAAATAAATATTGGACAACATCACATACATTACTCTGATCCCAATGTAAGTAGCTAAAGCACTTGTGTTATGGAAAATCAAAAGTAACGACGGTACCACAAACATCCGGACCTAAGACATGTTGTCTTAGGTCCGGGTGTCCGGGTAGAAAACTAATTAACTTTTTCTACATCGACTCGGCCGGCAATCGAACCCGGGACCTCGAAGTGGCTTACCCATGAAAACCGATGTACACACTACTCGACCACGGAGGTCGCCAAATGAATAATAGCCATATATATCCTCTGCAGCCTCACAGCATAAGATAATAGTCTTTGTCCAGCAGTGAGAGTCGGACAGCCCGTGACTACAAGAAACAATGATTAAAGCTTTCAGCTAACCTATGTAAGGAAAGATTGTATTGTGCCGTATGTACGCGGTCGGACCATTAGTTACTGTCGACCCTCAGACTTAGATATTGATATTTCTCCTATGATAAATGGTTTTAGAAACTCGTTTCAGCACCGGACACTGTGAATATAGGCCAATATTGACCGTAATGTACACCGCGTTATGTTTAGTTAACGTTCAAAACATTATTTACACATTTCACGTGAATATTTGTAGTAACATTTTGATTTCGTAACGTAATGCATATTTTATTCAACTTATAGTAATTTTAGAATTAATGCGTTATATATATATGTGTGTACTTTCTTAAGATAATAAGTGCCATTATTTGTAATGGTCGTTATGTCAATTTAAAATTGATAATCAAGAATTATATTTATTTTCAATTGTCAAGGAGTTTATACATAAATAATGCCACCAAAAAGGTACCACCCACTCATTAGATTTTCTACCTGGCGGTAGAAAAATACAAGCAACAGTACCACAATATTATTGTGTTCCGGTTTGAAGGGTGAGTGAGCTAGTGTAATTGGTTAATATTTTTTCCAGCGTCTGGGAAATAGGGGCGATGGTGACCACTTAACATCAGGTTGCCCATTTGCTCGTCCGCCAAACTATATTATTAAAAAAATACAAAAAACTTATTTGAATGATTTATATTTTAATAGTAGTATAGAAACATGAAAATCCTTAGGAACTTCTCGATGTATGTAAAGTCGCAGGATAAAGTTAGTAATATAATATTTATTCAACAGTCAAATGGCTTCAGCGAGTCTGAAAGTGTGGACAGGGCTGTGCAAATGTAATCTTTGCCTTGAACATACCTGACCGCATAAGGTGTGTGTGGCAAATTAGTTTTTCTAAAATAAAGTTGAATCGTTTTCAGATCTAAACATAAAGTAAAAAAATATATTAAAACTGGCTTTTATATAACCGATGTACAAAAACAAATAAAATTTAGTATGTTGGATTATTATATTTCAAGTCATTTAAATAAATATAAGATTAAATCCTCACATATATTAAAAAGTGCTTGAATTTTTTTTTACCCTGCACTATTTAAACATACCAGCGCCAAATTGATTAAAGATGAGACAAGTAATAGACATAGGCGAAAATTTCGTTTTCAATAAACGCAATGAATATTTTATTGATATATAATTTTTCCTTGTTGTTCTTTTTTATATATACTAATAATTATAAATGCGAAATTTAACTGAACTTAAGACTGAACCGAATTTGATGAAATTTGTTATGAAACAAGCTTGTACCCCAAGGAAGGACATACGCTACTTTTTTATACCTAACACCTGAAGACCCCTAACAGCGAGCGAATCCGCGGGCGTCAGACTAGTTTAATAAAATAAGGTAAAAGGTAAAAGTTTGCACTTTCATTTTGCATTACTCCGGTTGAATGAATTATGAGTGTGCCCAGAGAATTCTCCCAATAAGTACAAAGTACTTGGATTTCCGGTCGTAAAAGCAGAATATTCCATTAATAAGAATTTTAAAAATAATCTATTTTAGGTGACAACCCTACGTGTCAGGGTAACCATTCGTGCAATGCCAGTTTGCCGGATTTCATATTAAAGTTTGTTCTAGGTTCAAAGGCTAGTTCCATCGCGTTAGTTTTGACTACTTTTTGGAGTGTAAATAATTTGGATAAAGTTTATACTTTGACTTTAGTAATTTGACATAATTAATTCTATTATACAAATTTGCATTATGAGCTAGGTACTAAAAGCTTTGGAGAAAATTATATCATTTAAGGTAATTATTAAGTACCAACCCAGAGGTATATAACTTAACATAAATCTTATTAAAATTTAAATTAAAAAAATAAAATCTAGTTCAGTGTTACCATAAAAAAATTAATATTTATAAGTCACCTGTTTATTTTAATTACGTTTTTTTTTGCTTTCTTTATATGTACATAATATTTTTTCTCACTTTGACTGACTGTTTAAATTTACCCGTTCTCAGCAGGTTTCTTTTACAAAATATTATCTGTGACATCTCGCACGTTATTATCGAAGAAAAATAAATTTGGAATAATTAATTATCCTTCTAAAATTACCCATGAAGTAGTAATATTATATTCGAAATTTATTAAATGTAACTAAAGTAAATATTAAAATTAATAAAATATTCAAATGAGGTTATAACATTATGTATATTATATAATATAAGAAAGCAAGTTGCAATTTCGTTCCCGCCACTGAAAACGTTCACAGAAGCATTCCCATAAAATAATCGAGTAACTATTATCAAAAATTTGAATTTCAACAGGTCTCAGAGGCACGTTCAAGTAATAAAAATATACATATAAAAGTAGGTGCTGTTCTCTGGTCGTTCTCGACTCGCCGACTGTACCGATAATGTTGCATTAAACTTATCTTGTTATGGTTATTGTGAGCTGAAAAATACTTTGTCTTTCGGTATTTTGTTCTGAAAACTTGTTTATATTTATTTACATATAAAATTATTTTATACAAATTAGTGCTTTACTTTTTGTATTGCTTGCACCTCATTTTTTGTACAAAGGTTTTATATATAAAAATTATGTTCCAATAAATATATTGCATACGTAAATCGAAATATAATATCATACTGGAGGTAGATCCGCTCAATATAGTTTTGTAATAGGACGATTCAAAAGTACTTGTAAGACCCTACTTGAATAAAGTATATTTTGATTTTGATGTTTTGATTGACTATACTTTAAAATACTAGTCAATTGCACAGTCCCTTGCTTTTCCGTAAACACATTTTTAACAGAACTAAATTCATCATATTAGTATAATTATTATATAAAATATAAATAATAAAATATTCATCTGAAAAATACTATAATCCATATAGAGAAATTTCCTCCTTTGTCACATGTTGAATTATATGTGTTATTAATGGGAGCTAAAGGCCTTCGTTCAGTAGAAAGGATTTAATTAAACAATACATTTTTTTTTTTTTAATTTTTTCAGTCTGTTTTCGTTACAATATTACAATTGCAAGTTGCTTGGTGGTTTATTATACGACGTTATCGAAGATATTATTTAACTTGGTTTTAAATTGTAAAGGCTAACTATCCAATATAATACTACTTATATAATATCCGATAATCATTCAATTTAATGCAGGAGAAATTATACATATATATGTATATATAGATATATATCGTATATTAATAGACTTGATCACCGTTTCATCGATGAATATAGAAGTTGACACATATATGTAATATGTATGTATTTTTTCACGGAGAATACACATGTACCAAGGCGGGTAACAATTGCCGAGTATCTTTTGTATAACATAAAGGCGCTTAATACATTTTAAATATAAATTATATTTGTAATATTGGCACAAGATCTTAATCAGTTGACCTTTTATTTGTAAATTATTTTATGTAAAACGTTAATCACGAAGGGCTAATTAATTAACGTAATCTTTAACATGGACGTAAACATCGTGAAAAAGTCATGTTCGTTTATTTAAATATGCATATTTAGGGCACAGTTCTTAATTAATCTGACTTAGAGGGATTTATTATTAACATGTGTTTATACAGTCTTTGTTCGTGGTGCTTCGATATTGTAGTTACTTATTTTCCCTTTGAATGTCTTCCATTAAACAGTGGAAACTAATTGTAACTAATTTTCTACCACGGTTACTACGTTACCACCGGTTCGGAATGTAGATTCTACCGAGAAGAACCGGTAAGAAACTCAGTAGCTACTATTTTTGAACATCTAAAAATACAGTCATGTTAGTTAAGTGTATGTGACATATCCTTCCTTGAAGTCAACAAGCATTAACACCACGCTTTTTTTATCATCTACTCCATTTTTTTAATTTATATATTGGGTTGTATGATGTGCTAATGTACCACCTGATGGTAAGTGGTCACCACAACTCATAGACATTGGCACTTTAAAAAATATTAACTATTATTTCCGAAAAATATACATGCGAAGAGCCACGATCGTGTAGATCTTCCGATTCATGCTGAGGACAGAAAACCCTTTCGATGTTTAGTAGACGATAAAGAATTCAAAAATATATTTTTTTTAAATAAATACGGATTATATTTCCTGAAAAGCATATAATTAATTGAGCACATAAATGCGCCAATAACCTATTTGGTTGCGGAAAACCAACAAAAGGTATTCCAACAAGAATTGGCACCAGCAGGTAGCATTAGTTTCGAAAATTTCTTGTTTGTCCATATAATCACTTTGCCGACCCAAAATGATTGGGCAAAGGGAAAGATAAAGTAATTAATAGATGATTACGTTAATACTCACAATAGTTACTAAAATAGATTAAAATAAATAACAATCTTCGAATGCCCCACCGGGCAAAGTCCTTTTCTCCTTTTCAGGGAAAAGTTTAGATCAAACAAAATTAGTGGATTGGACACGTTTTAGATGAGATGATCGCCTCCAGGCATCAAATAACGAAAACAATAATTTTAAAATCTGACATTAAAAAAATCCCCCTGAATTACTAATCCCGCTATCCCGCTTAAACGAGAGATTTTTGGCAATCAATAAATAAGTGTAATGTTTATCTATATTGTATAAAATAAATAGACAATCCTTTGACTTAGACCATATTACACGACACTGATTCACGTATTCTAACGACTGGACGATCTCGGATCCTTACTGAAATAATACTCAATATAAATGATACCATTAGCGTGCCCAAAGAGAATGTCACAAACTTTAGTTCGACGACATTTTTATGCTTTCCCTAGATTTCGTTCTATTCGTAATATAATTCAGTAACTGTTTGTTTCCTGTTGGTTCGCATGCGACACGCCATTTGAATTTAAGCAAAATTCTTAGTAAATTGTAAAATGCGACGTAATAATAATGTCACATTAAATACTTAATTTCACATTTTTGAATCAATAAGAATTTTTTGGTATATTTCCCAAGTTTTCGAAGTATTCGTCAAAAGCAGCAAAGTGTTATCGGACTTTCTTAACTTTTAGTAATATAGTTTATTTATTTGAAATCAATATTTAGCCCATTATTTATATAGATTTAGTATACAAGACTGTAAGATATATTAACCATTCTCACATCGCCAATGTGATAGATATTGACCTTGAGAACCAAAACAATATGTTCCATGTGCCTTTAGTTATACCGGCTCACTTAACTTTCAAACGATACAACAAAAGTACTGTTTAGCGGTAGATTAAGAAATGGTACTCAGACGGGGTTGGACAAATCCCTACTAGTATGTATAAAATATAAACTATACATTAGCATTAGCTTTTTAGCATTAGCAGCCTGGTTTAGCAGCAGGTTTTCTCACGATGTCCACCGCCGAGCACGAGATGAATTATAAACACAAATTAAGCACATGAAAATTCAGTGGTGCCTGCCTGGGTTTGAACCCGAAATCATCGGTTAAGATGCACGCGTTCTAACCACTGGGCCATATAGACTAGACACCAGTTGCAATACACAAACGCGAAGCGTCAGTTCACGTTCAAAAATGCAGAATTTCTTCATATTTTTCACCAACATGAGACGAATAGTAAAAACTTATCCTATATACATTATTGTTTTCAAAGTAATTGAATATAAAGAAACAAAAAGAGATCCAAGTGTGATTCTGTTCGCGAGTATTTTTTTATTCAGCCGTTTCAGATTTTCGATGAATTATTTAAAAATCATGTTAATAACATCAAAAATAAAAATAAAGATCTTTATTTATTTATTTATTTACTTAAATGCTTTATTGACCACCATAAAGTTAATGGGACAAAAGGCGGACTTTCTTTCCAAGCGAAATCATATCGGAAGCATGAAGACGATAATAGTGCGGTTACTTACGATACCACATAAGTAAACATGTTTCATTTCAGTACAAACTTTGAAATACTAAATAGCCGAAATTTCGACCGTACAAATTCAAGCAAAATACAATTGTTCGTACAAATATTTACACAATTTGCTGAAACAACATCGAGCGAAATGTCGACATGAAACAGAGTGAATTCCCTATTCTTGCGAGACGACAATAATTGGAGCATGATGTATAATAACAGGGGCGTATTTCTGCAGACGAAATTAAAGCTAAGACGAGGAAGCCGAGGTACAGCGTGACACACGAAGACAAGCATAACCTTTGCTTGGTTAGTTAAAGTTAGCTACGTCATAAATTATATAATAAACCTTTTTGGTTAATATGCATTTTAAACTTAGATTAAAAAGTAATTTTATATTAGAAAATCGCGTAAGAAAGCTTGTCAAGAACATGAAATAGAGTCGTAATTGTTTCATTAACTTAATGAAATGACAGGCTAAACAAGCTTAGTCGACGTCATTAAAAGGCAATGAATAAGGAAATTGAAAACATTGGGCCGTATTGTACGAAATTTTTTAAATTAGAAGCGCCTTGATTTTTCATTAACATTATTACCTTTTGCAATTTAGATTCATCATGTGACGTATAATAGCACGATGAGAGTCGAAGTAAGGTCATTAAAATAGTATAAAGTAATCAAGAGATACGATATGCTGGTTTCAAATACAGTACGCACAAATATTTTATTTGTATTAAAGTTATATTGTAATAAAATTAACATGTACCATAACTGTATTTTTATAACGGAAGGCAAGCAAGCATACGGACTGAGTACATTATAGTTTCTGTTTATCTTCCCCTATAAATGTTGAAACATAAGTATATCTCTAATAAAAAATACATAAGTAATACTTTTACTAGTTGGTAAGGCTATGCACAAACCCGTATCGGTAGCCGCCACCTTATATTTTACCGCCAAACAACAATACTATAAGTATTTGCCGTTGTAGTCAGTTTAAATAAGGGATATAACATCTTAGTTCCAAAGGTTAGCGGCGCATTGATGATCTAACGGATGGTAAGTATTTCTTACAGTGTAAATATATTTGGGCAGTGGTGACCACTTACCATCAGGTGGCCCATTTGCCATTTTGAATAACTATATGACGTAAAGGAAAAACATCTCGAACTTGTTCGGCGAGTGGATGAATTTCTGTCGCATTTGTAGGATTCAATAGGTTTCTTTATTTTTAATCTTATATTTAATTTACTTATTTTAAAACATAGGTAAAATACAGTACCGACCAATTGCAACAGTATAATTGTATTCCAAAATAATAGTTCTACTTGTTTCGTCAATGTATTCTGTTTGATCACAAATACTTTGGAATGATAGACTTTTTTTTAATTCTGTTTTATCTTCGCACATATAAAATATTAACATACTATTACTGATATAAAAATCCACTGCTAATGTGCTGAAAATGTAAATAAAACACAACACAGCAGCGAAGTTTCTTGAAGCGAAAAATTCCAGCATTTAGTAAACTTACCATTTCTTACTCGTAGAAAAAGTAGAATAGGTTTCATTCTCACCTGAAACGAAACATTTCATGTTACAAAATTGTTTCGAACAATTTAGAATAAACAAGACACGTTTCACTCGTTTTTAAACAAAAACTTTATGAACATTTTAATGCAGAAACTTTTGTTGTAATAAAATCCTTAATTAAACAAAGAATATTCAAAGAAACTTCGAATACAAAACGAGGCACTTTTATAAGAAATACTAAAGAATATTTCAAACATAAAAGTTAACGCTCTAACACATTTTGATGAATATATTCTAAATTATATTAAACTAGCTGTGCCCGCGACTTCGTGCGTGTTCGAATTTAACAAATAAGTTATTGTTGTAGCCTAAGTTACTTCTTATTACGTCAGCTATCTGCCAGTGAAAGTCCCGTCAAAACGGGTCCAGAGATTTGCCGAAACAGACAGACAGACAAACAAAAAATGTTAATTTGGTATATGTACCGTGTGTACATACATATTCATTTAGTAAAAAGCTTCGACATTTTATTATATGTGTACTTCCATGTTAGCACAATATATTATTATACACGTTCGCGTATTTTTTAATTTTAATCAAATTTTCAACATCATTTTTTGTATAGATTTATTAAATTCCAGTAGATTCTTATTTATAAAAGGTAAGCGAACAATAACCGAACTTCGAAGTGACATTATAAACAATATCTATAAGATTGTAATATTTAAAATAATATAGACAATTAATTTATATTATTTCTTTGGTATTTGGTTTTTCCATGTTTTTAACTTTAAAAAGGACTAACTTTTTCAAAAACACTGTAACAGCTGATTTTACTCAAAGACAAAAGTCTTAAAACCGATATCAATATTCATGTGAAATAAGCATCTTCTACTGAAACTTTTATTCCCAATTTCATCTCCTCGGATGATGAAATTCCAAAAACGGCTTTAACATAGGTATTTTACTCATAAACAGATGCATAAAACTGATTCCCATACTTCTAAACTTTTAAATATGATGAATTTCCATACAAGCTTTCAACCTATGTTTCAACCCCTTTAGTGATTAATTTTTAAAAGATATTTAATATCTGTCTTTAACTTATTAACATAAGAATAAATACCTATTTTCATATCATAAATGAGGGATTTCCATTTCCTTTCATCCCCCATTTTAACACCCTTAAGGTACAATTTTGAAGAATTACTTCGCAAAAATTCATTTATGTTTTTCTTAATTTTCAAATTGTATGTATACTTATTCTAAATCAAATAATGCAAAATATATCTCATACAAAATTCAAAACGGAAACATTTCCTCCAGAAGCTTACAAAGAATCATCACTTTGTGTCAACTTTAAAGAAGCCGATGTTGTAAACCAATCCAATCACCCAGTACTTTATTTACAAAGACTTCAAAGATAATTTGTTTCTGGTCCTCCTTCCGAGAACCACAGACGTGTTTTATCTTCCGATCGAGAACAACTCAACAGTATGGACTTTGTAGATAGTCCATTCAATTAGTGTATGTATGAACATTGTTGGAATGTAGATTCCATATGAAGCCAACGCGAACTTTCTGACCGTATACATAAGAATCAAATTCGCTTACAGCTATTTAACAAAGACGGCTAGCACCTTACGCTCGCAAGGAACTTCATATTGAAACAAAGATGCACGCGAATTTAAGTCATAAAATGCATTAGTTTAGCAATCATAATAGCGTGCTGATTGTTATTGAATTTTCGGTAATTATCGGAGCTTGTCATAGGGAGGTTGAACAGGAAGAAATCTTTTATGTTCGACCATATTTCCTCTCGAGTTGCGTTATTAAAGCTTGCCGTTTTATAAATTGCTTCAAGGTGCAACGATTGTGGGTTTAATTAGAAATCGTTAGGGGAGGAGAAATTGAAAGAAATTCAGTACAATGAATCGGTAGCAATTTATGAAAAGAAAGAAAGAAATAACCGTTTCTGAAAGTGCAATGAATCAACAAAATGTTGAGGGTAGGATAAGATATACTACAACGTCCAGATTGTTCAGAGTAACAACCTTGCATCATACTTGAACGATTAAGAAAATGTGTACATAAATGTTAGATTAGGGATTCGTTTGTTTAAATCATGTATTATTTTATAACATTTTAAATAAAGCGTATTAATGAAATATATTTACATAATTGTATTTAATTATACTTTTAACGACATTCAATGAGCTGTAAATTTATCAAGGTCTCGTAATGCAATAGAAACTGATAACAGCCGATAAGTGATTCTTTAATTACTAATCTATACTAATATTATAAACGCGAAATTAACTCTGTCTGTCACGCTTTCAAGACTGAACCACATAGGCACACTTTTTTATAAATAATCTATGAATTTTGTGCACTATGAAAATCTAATAAAATACTTTTAAGGAACGTCATTTATCAAATACATGATGTGAAAATTATTAAAATTTTACCAATAAAACATTCTGCACATATTGGCAATGTTGGTAATATTTTATTTTCTTACGACAAAAAAACATTAATATATTTTAAGAACAATATAAGTTCATATAACAAATAAGTGTACTCTCACTAATACAAGATATTACTCGTATGTTCTTTTCAGACACTTAGCGAAAAATGTTTGCGTGTTCGAAACATATTTTTCAAGATGAATGTGCACGTTTGATGGTACATATTGCGTGCTTCAATCTCGAGAATGCAAACACTTGCAGAGAATTTTAAGTGCTTGTATTATACACGAGGGGAAGAATTGAATCTACGGCTATTATTGCGGAAGAAAATAATCATTTGGAAAAGGAAGACTTATAATACAGTTCTACAAACATCTTAAATGGGATAAAAATAAATAGAATATTAAATTAAAAAAAGCAACAAGCCTATTTTCAAGACATTACTGATAATCATATTTTTCCCTTCCGTTAAGAATGAAGTACAAGGCTCTAGGTTTGGTATTACTGCAATAGTTCAGGATCGAACCTGCAACTTCCCCATCGCCAGTCCAATATTTAGCTATTTAGAACTATATATATGTCACGTGGTTTAATATTATAATCGCATGTACATACCAACCGTTATTGTGGACTACTCGTACTTTAGTATATTATATTTAATTAAAACTATTCTAAGGAAAAAAAATGATAGGTGTCGAGGGATACCCGGTTGAAGCGAAGATGTTTTTGCTATATATTATGTATTATATAACAGACACATTAAAGTAAATTATAAACTTTTGGAAATAATGAAATGACAATTACGAATTTTTTATAAAAATACCGTTTAAATTAAAACAATAAAAAAAAAAGTTTTAATAATTTTATATAAAACCTTATACAATAGAAAAAAATAGAAAAAAAGAAGAGGGGGAAAGGTCGCCTGGAGCATAACACTTTTTCCTCATATGAGATTTCTGCCAGTTAACTCTACTGCAAGTCGCATAAAATAATTTTGTTCCGAAAAACATTTTGAATTAATGAGCTGTGTTTTGAGGTAGAACCATTACGTAGATTTACCGAGAGAAACCGGCAAAAAAACTAATATGTTAATCTTCTACATTAATCATATATAATTAAATTTAAGTTTACTAACATTTTCATAATCATCATTATATCGTAGAAAACAAAGTCGCTTACCGCTGTCTGTCCCTATGTACTTGTATGCTTAGATCTTTAAAATTACACAACGGATGCGGTTTTTAATAGATAGATCGATTTAAGAGCAAGGTTAATATGTATAATTTTAATTTTTTACACTGGTAATTTTTGAAGTTTCTGAAGTGATGTCGTAAATAAACACATTTTTTGCGCTTACATTGTAAACGCTGAGTGAACCAAAATAATGTAATACAGTATTGTACACCTTAATAAAGTCTTCAAAAAATCCGCGATGGTATATGTATATCTCTTAGGGATAACCCACAATAACCATTTTTTATCTCTCTCTTTACTTTATACGAAAAATGTTGGCTTATTTTCGAAGCGATTTTAAGCAATACAGCATTAATCCAATTTCAATTATGTACCTTAAATACATTGTGAATTTAATATAGATCAATATGGCCCTTCACAGCATATAATTTAAATGAATATTTTTGAAGATATTACAGATTTAAAATGCAGAGACAGCAATTTGTATTGTCTAACGATTGAAAATCTGTGCATTTGTAAGACATTCAGCTAGTATTCAGCAGGGTCGCTAGTAAACATTAAATAAATTAATTGCTAAACATAAGTAAAGCCTTTAATACAATTATTTAATTACGATAATATTATGACAGATTACTGACATCACGCTCCCAGATGTGTAAGCTTTAGTTAATATCACTAATTACGTTTCTCCTAATGAACAAATAACTAATAAATTCAATTATACGCCAACATATCTTTTATCTTCGTGCCTTTGATATAAATTCGCCTTGAGTATTCTTAATGACATTCTATTTCATTGCTATATTTACAATAGGAACTTTAAAGGTACAATTTTATAATATATATTTGTTATGAATACATAAAATAATAATTTAAATAGTTTAAATATAAATAGTTCTCTTCGCTTAATAATATTTGGCGTATTGCGCATTTTGCGTAGAAAAATATTTATTTTATTATATAATTTGAAATGTATCATATATCGTCAAATATATTATCGGTCGTCCGACTTTATGCATCCAGCATTATAGCATTATTTTTATACTTCTAAACGAAAAATTAAGAAAAATAACTTTCGGATTTTAATAATAATAAAATAATTATTATTTAAACTTAATCCGAGAACGATATCGTTGTTTAATTATTATCTTACTTTACACAGCAATCAATATTTCTATATATCGTATATATATAATAATAATTTCTACCTATAGTATATAGTCTCAAGGATTAACATCTACATACCAACAACATACAAGTAATAGTATATTGCTAACGGTAATTATATACCTTAAAAAAAGTAGAAGTCGAACTAACGAAATAAAATAAACAAATATAAATAAAAATAACAAAAAAACATTTGCATTACAAAATATGTAAATTGAATTGTAATTAAGTAAATTTTATTAACTTATATAAATACAGGCTCCAGCTGCCAATATGGCGGACGTTTCCGGGACATCATTCGCGCTGTATATTTCCGGTGCGACTGGTCCCTCTCAAACATTAAACTACGCTGATGAAAATTTAACGTTCAGTTAGTTTTATCTAATAATATTTAATATCAATTAATAGTTAATAACTCTGTACGTACAGTAATGCAAACGACTCAGATTTTGCTTATATAGGTATGTATGTTGCTGCTAATCTCATAAACTAATGGACTAACTCAATACCCACTTAAATATTAATAAAAAGTCTTTGCGTCTTTATTGGGCACAAGTTTATTAATTACTTTTCATACTTATCAGATAATTAACTCCCGAATATATCGTACTTCCTGTTTAAGCGGTGAGTGAGTCAGTGTACCAGCACAATACACTCAAGATCTTAGCTCCTTATATTTAATATTTCTTACAGTGCTAATATATATACATATGTGGGATGACAAATGATTATAGGGAATTCGTTTCGAATATATTATTTTATATATTTTAAAGTTATTAACAGTATTAAATCTTAAGTCTTATTTTGTATGAATGTTGCTAGTCTAACATTAATACCGACATAAGTATATATTAAAAAAAAAAAAAAATTGGCTGTAAGCTTTGTTTCATTTGCGACAGTTTCTAAAAACTGTTTAAAAACAAACTTAATTAAAAATATAATATTGAAAATGATTTCAATTAGTCCGAACAATCTTATTATATATTAAGGTACACAACGATCTTTAATCCCACGATTCATTAAACCTTTGCATCATTAAGACGTCAACACATCAGAGACGGCTTTGAGAGAGTCTCCTTTTTCATTATGGAGTGGATGCTCTTGAATATTTATGCGATGTTCCTCATTTCCTCTTTATTCGCCCTCTCACTTTATCATATCATCCTCTCTCTCTAATGTAAGCCTATGAAAGTCAATTTTCATAAAGTCTTTTGTTTTTAAGGTTCAGTAAGTGACTAGGGACGCGCATAATTTTATGCTCTCTACGATCTATACGCCTATTGCCCACTTTTCTCGCGAAAGTTGACTTTTTCGTGATGACAGTTATATGTATTATACTTAGAAGTAGCTTTTTGGGGTACAAAGTAAATTTGTCTCTTCAATTGGACTTGGTGTTGTACAGATATGTATTAACACACAGAAGAGAAAGTAAAGTTGTTAGGATTTAAAAGTAACCTTGATAAATTATATATGTATGTAACTTTGATGCTATGCATATTATTTTAAGCACATTACATAATGTTGGTTTTCCATTTTAAATCCTAATTTTTTTTTTAATTTATATTAGTAATACTTTTAATTTTGTTATAGCGATGTAAAAATATTACATTATGTTAATTTTTTAAGCCTACTTGTATGTTTTAACCAATCCTAATGAATTTGCTAGTATTTTTATTGAATATAGAAGGCCATAGATATTGGTTTTGTAGGAAATGTTAACCATTCCTTACAAAGCCAGACATGGCAACTAACAAAGCATTGTTGTTTGGTAATAACAAACATAAAAAATTCAAAAAAAGAATATCACTACAAAAATATTAGATAAAAAAATAAAATGTAGAATATATAACTAAAAAACGAATTTCCTCTAAATATTCTACAGATAGACAAAGGCCTCTCGCTTAACGAAATGTAGAGCTTAATACAACACACAGCTCCATTGCGGGTTAGTTGATACACATAGGGAAGAACATCATCCGTCCCATTAATGTTACTCACAAATAAATTTCAGTGTAGTTTGTCTAGATTCGAACCGAGGACATTCTACTAAGATCCGTGTTACATTCAGTAAAACATTTCGGCATCTCGGTAAGTTCGGTATCTTTATCTAATGTTCTGTATGTTTTGAGTGGATATCTAATGTTTTTGATTTCGCTGCCATCGGAAAGGAGATGAACTTCTAAAGTAGATACAATTCTTATTTCACCCGGACGATGTCGGGAAGGTCGATTAGTGTTTGTATATGTTTTACATAGCATACATATACAAATAAGCGGACACATGTCGAGGCCTAGACCAGTGTTTGAAATGTAAATGTAGGCACTGAGCGGGAGCGCTGTAATTGAGTGAATACAGCGCTAAAAGCCAATGGCTTTGCTGGAGTACAGTTTCGATAAAAAATTGGTAACACGTGTGATAACATGATGCGTGAACCTGACGCAGTGACCATTGCAATACAATACGGCAAACTATGGTTGAAAGCTTTCAAATAAAATATTCCAATTTCAAATGAATTTAACGTTCTATTTTTGTTCTATTATCAATATTTTTTAAAAACACGATAGCTAATAGAACTGATTACAACTGCACCATTTGGACAATTGTATAGTAATGCTTGTATTGATTCCACCATATCTTGAACTCTTGAATGTATGTAGATACTTCTAGACCTTAAACTGGATAGATATTTATAAATACACTTAAATTTATGCCGAATTCAGAATTATTTAGTGAACTCGTCCTATCTATTAAATATTGTAATGACAAATAAAACAATTTAATTAATGACGATAATAATTTTAAACCGTCAATATTCAACAGTAGTGAGAGAGTCTTAAAAGGTCGGTAAGTGATATGCGATACTCACTATAATAATGATAACATTAAAAGTACATACGTAACAAAATCGCACCGCATCACCTTAAGTCAGTTTTCAAAATCACAAAGATAAAGTAAGTTCTTACAGAACTGCAATACAAGAGCGATCTTCGTCCTGAATGTAATTTTAATCGATTTCTTCGTTCTCATTTTCATTTAAAAAAATATATTCTGTACAGAAATAAGTACTCATTGTTAACAGTATTATATTATCTCACAGTCGTTTGTTCGATTGAATTTAATCACACAACTGTTAATCGTATCGTACTTACGTTGACACCTGTGGAAAGGTTTCTGGCATAGAAATACAATACTTGACTGACCAGTATCACCTGAGTTGTATCCTATATAATCTATATTAATATTATAAATGTGAAAGTAACTCTGTCTGTGTGTCTGTCGCTCTTTCACTGCCAAACCAATGAACCGAATTTGACGAAATTTGGTATGAGGCAAACTTGAATTCCAAGGAAGGACATAGGCTACTTTTTCGCCTAACACATGACAACCAACCTCTAAAACGCGAGCAAAAGCGTGAGCGACAACTAGTAGTTCATAAAAAAGAGACATTACATCGCATGGTAGCTGTGTGAACATAACAGATTGGACGGTGATACTAGATATATTGTAGAGTTCTCTTATAAAACAAGCTAAGGGGTTAATTGCTGAAGGTGAATATTTTTTAATTATAGAATAGGTAGGCATCGCCAATGCGCCATCAGTCATGGGAACTAAGATGTTATGTCCCTTGTGCCCGTGGTTATACTGGCTCATTTATCCTCAAATTGGAATACAGCAACACTAAGTGTTGCTGGGGGTAGAATTTGTTAGAAATAACCGCCCTACCAAATCAACTTATTATTACTATATATCTTCTGAGGAATATAATTCCGAAAAATAACTTTTTCTAATATTGAATAAAAATAAATAAACTGAAATATATTTATGAATAACAATACTATCGTTAATCTCATATTTTAGATACAAAATATTTAATATAAAACATCACTAAAATATAAAGCACCAATTCCAGATGTTGAAGTAGTTTCACGTCGAGTAAAATCGTCGCCGGCTGTAAACCGGTACCTTGTAATTACGTTCTGAAAGACTTGAACTGTTTTCATTTACACTGAATAATGTTTTATGGTAGTTTGCGGTAAATTGCGACTACTCCACACACAGGGTGTGATTTACATGCACTATTTGTACATTTGCATATATTTGGAAACATGAATAAGCAACCATACGAATTCTAAAGGATATGTAGTCGGTGCAAATGTTCGGTAACAGCTGTGACTTCATATAAGTATACGTGGACAATGCCAAGGCTTAATGGCATTCTAATAATTGTTAATTGATTGCGCGTAACCATAAAACGTACTTCGATAAAACGTAACGCGTCAATGTTAATGTATGTGGCTATTCGAAGACGTTGTAAGTGTAAGTTTTTTTTTTTCAATAAATCTGAGAGAAAATACATTTATATGGGTTCTGATTATGACGATGGCGGTAATTCTCTCATAAATATAGCAGTGCATAAGTCCACTATCTGTTACTTTCCTCTTTTAATTTAATAGGAGAGTAATCCGACACGATTAAAGATACATCAGGTCCAGAACCAATGCCTTAAGTTCCTTTCGAAACTTGAGAGTTCACAGCAACTTCCTAACACCGGACGGTTACTGTGAATTTCTGGACAGAAAACGCCAATTTGGTTTGCCCCGCAACCCACAAGTCAGCCTCAATAACAAAGCAGTTTGACCAAATCATAATTTTCAATTGACAAACTTTCTTTACCACAAAGCTTAAAATGAAATTGTATTAATTCATTATTTGAATAACAGAGCGAATTCGTTTGTACAAAAGTCGATATCTAATTATTTTGATTTCGAACTCATTTCGTTGAATAATTGTCTCAGTCTTTCCTATAGTAAAACCGTTTTAAGGGCAAACGTTTTATCGCGAGACATCAAATAATAAGCTGTTAAATACAATGTAATATATCGTACATTAAAAAAGTTAATTTTATCGCTGACAATAAAACCGAAACAAACGAAACGGGAGCTGAAAAAACTAGTTAAAAATATAAATAAAAGAAAAATTCACTGAAGTATTTTAAGTATTCTTTTGTAATATTTCTAAAACATTAAAAGTATACAATGATAAATAAACCGAACAAAGAGAATCCAACTATATTTCAATATTTAAAAAAAAAATGAGCACAAAGAAAGGCTTCAAGGCTAACAATAACAAAAAGTCAACGTACCGCTTTGAATACCGAGGAAAAGTCTCAAAGAGAGAAAAGTTGGCCCACTTATATCCCGCTACTTTGGACGAAGAGATCTTAAAACATCGACTACGTAAAATATAAGATCTTAGTTATATGGGAATTTGGAACAGTTGGCAATCGAAATCTTACTATGGGTTTGGCACCGGAATAGGTTACAGTTGATACGTTACACAATATTATCGGTGATAAGATCAGATGTTGTTTACTGATAAATAAATGATAAATGAGCATTTTCTAAATGAATGTTTCGTAAATTTAATGTTTCGAACCTCAATAAACTGTTGTTATATAACAACGACAATTTTTAATTGTCGTTATACAAATCTGAATTAATTGAATATTTTTACTTATTCGCTATTCGTAAGAGCGATGCTTGAAAATTTATACTTCTGATAAAAGTTTTTTTTAATTTTACAATCTGTAAGCTTTGTCTCTTTATAAACAAATTATATTTTTCACAATTTCCGTTTATTTTTGATTACAGTTTCAACAATGTCGTAATATAATAAATCAGTTATACCTTGTGTTCTGAAATAAAAAATGGAATCGAATTTTTTTAACATTTTAAATCTAGCTTGCTTTGAATTTCTGGGCAACTTACTTTAGAAGCTGCCTCGATTTTAATATAGGTCATATCAAGATAGGAATTTGGAAGTCTTGATATGAAAAGTTTGATATTAATATCGAGATTTTCGAACATGGAGGAATTTTTCAAATTGCTTCACATAATAGTTATTAGAATATAAAGTTGAACACTTTGCTTTACAGATTAAATTATTCAATGCGTAATTTATAGGTAGCTGTTAATATATAAAGAGGTATATTCATATACAAATATATCATACATTACATTAACAGCCTGTAAATTTCCCACTATTGGGCTAAGGCCTCCTCTCCCTTTGAGGAGAAGGTTTTTGGAGCATATTCCACCACGCTGCTCCAATGCGGGTTGGTGGAATACACATGTGGCAGAATTTCGTTGAATTTAGACACATGCAGGTTTCCTCACGATGTTTTCCTTTACCGCCGAGCACGAGATGAATTATAAACACAAATTATGCACATGAAAATTCAGTGGGGCTTGTCTGGAGGTGAACCCGAAATCATCGGGTTAGATGCACTCGTTCTAACAACTGGACCATCTCAGCTCATACATTCCAGAAATTAATAATTTATTTACACGATTTCTTTATTTGTAACTAATAAAGACCATTTTAAGCATCTAAAATTATCGTTTCAACTTTAATTTCCAAGCAAATATAATCGTGATGATATAACTTACTTGCTTAGTGGTAGGTCTTTGTGCAAGCTCGTTTTGGGGAGGTGCTATGGCTGAGTGAGCTAGTGTAAGTACAAGCACGGGACATAACATCTCCATCAAGGGACGATGGAACTACTTAATACGTCTAACACTGCTAATGCCTAAATACTGACAAAAATATATACCTAACGTAATCTAATATACTATCTTTATAAAACGATTGATGAGATGTTAAAGAAACTAGCATAGAACAAAAAACTATGTAGCATATTAACAAGACTACCGAAATGTGTATAGTTGTGAAGTAAGCCAGTCATGCGATATTGGATACAAAACAGCTGTCTGTAACTGCTAAGCTTGTGTTCACCAAACTTGCGCAAACTCTAGTTTGCGTTAGTAAGTAACTCGACGAAAGGTGAACTCATTGATACTTCCAACTTCCACCCTCTTTGATTTTCGGGTTAATCTGGTTATATCCGGTTTTATTTATGAAAATAAAATCATCGTGAGATGACAAAAATATAGATATATTTTTTAAACAATTTTATAATGATTACATGTTTATTTTATAAATAAAAATAAAATTTATTAAAAGGCATTATAATATATAAACTGTATCAAATTAGGAAAGAGACGAAACTCCATCCAAAACAAGTATAAGACATTTGTGGAGTGAAAATTCAATAGTAAATTATTATTGTGTTAACTTGAGTTACATTTTTTTTTTTCGAGTTAATAAAGCGTTTTCATGACCCACAATTTACACTAATTAATCAAAATATTATTCAACTAAAATGTATTTATTCGACTGTTTATTAAAGTATTTTTTTTTTTACTTATTGCAAATGAGTTATTTCCTAATCATTAGTACTGAACTAATTAAAATTATCTTTTGATCAATCATCACTTTAAAATATACGATTTAAATTCAAAACACACATAAATTTCCAAGTCTAAATTATTCTATTTATAAACTTTAAGCCTTATTCGAGTATATACATCGTGTCGCGTAAGTCCGAAACAATAGAACGAATTCAACAGGATTCGTCACTACTAATCGGCTTGCCTTCAGAAACTGTTTAAACTTCCTAACGTATTTATGCCCTATCTAGTCTCCTCGCAGCGAACTGGCTGAATGCAATTTGTTTGCAACTTTAGAATTACGTTAACGTCTTTTCTTATCAAATAGTTCACATTTAGTAGTATTCAGTATTATTCAAAAGTCAAAGTCAAAAATCTTTATTCAATATAGAAGTGTTTACACTTGCTTATTGATTGTCAAAAATCTACCACCGGTTCGGAATTTAGCACCTCGGACCTGAGAAGAACCGGCGAAAGAAACTCAGCGGGATATATATATATTTTTTTATTTTTTTTTACCTTTTTCCATGTACAATTTTAGTTATTTGAAACAGCCTGGAGGCGATCATTTCATTCCCAAGGTGTGCAGTCAACTAAAAAGTTTCAGTTTTTTTATTCATACATTCATTTAGATATTTTTATTCTTAGTTGGGCCGCGTTGTGCGGAAATGTTGCGCATGAGCAAAAATATTTTTTTTACATTTATAAAATCGAAAAACATTTGAAAGTGCCAGTAATTCTGTTATACTAATATTATAAATGCGAAAGTAACTCTGTCTATCAGTCGGTCACGCTTTCATGGCCAAACTAAAACATAATTTTATGGAATTTGGTATAAAACAAGCTTGATCCCCAAGGGACAGACATCGACTTTTATAACTAGCACCTGACATGAGCGAAACTATGGGCGGCAACTAGTATAATAGAATGTTAATCATTTTAAAGACATTTCATTATATTCTGTAACAGGTTTACGGATTCTACAATTTTTTTATCCCTTAAATCATTTGTGTTTATAAAATAGTTGTTCATAATAACTGTCAGTTTAGACAAATATTAAATTTCATTATTACGTTCGTTCTCGTTAAGGGCTAAGCAGTTTTTGTAAATGTTATAGGTTATTTTTTAATGCATTATTTATTTACAATTCGATAAAATTAAACACTATCTTATTAATAAACCTTAGAGGACAGCGCGCGAAAAGCTAACAACACACCGACTTCTCTTTCTGACATTAGTGATTTGACATTCGAAAGACAAAGACAAAGCACACAATACTATACAAAATCTGTTACTTAGGGCGGTATATAGCTATTATAACCATAACATGAGTAGGTGAGTTATAACAATGAAATATCGTAATTCAAAGTAGCTTCGTCAATTTTACAGTTTCACTTGCCTGCAATAAAATAAAAAGATTAATAAACAGTTGACTCCATTGTTCCAAACTCCACAAAACGCGCCATATAATTGCCAGTATGTAAGACAATCCGGTACTAATACGCTCAGCAGTCCAATCTTTTGCTGTGATACCCGTATACGGTTACCTCATGAAAATGTATCAGAAAAATCAAGTGCGGTCCCGCGTTTAGATTTTGGTCCAAGTCAGAAGAAATTTTCCATCATTACATAAATTTCTATAATTAATTATTAAATTCTGTATAAGTTTTATGATAGAAAATTATAATCGTCATACATTTTGTAAAGTTTTATTGTATTAAAATATATATAGCTGGACGTTCGAATTTTAAATATATATATTGAAATTAGACATAAGCTGAAGAGAGATTTTTTTTTTATGATGTCGGTAGACGGACGAATAAATGGGCCACATGATGCTTAGTGGTCACCACCGCCCATAGACAATGGCGTTGTAAGAAATATTAACCATTCCTTACATCACCAATGCGCCACCAACTTCGGGAACCAAGATGTTACGTCCCTTGTCCCTGTAGTTACACTGGCTCACTCACCCTTCAAACCGGAACACAACAATACTGAGTACTGCTGTTTGGCGGTAAAATATATGATAAGTGGGTGGTACCTGCCCAGAGTACCTACCATCAATTATTATTAGATGACTCATAAATTAATTGACGATATAATCTTCATAAAAGTTCTTCAAAAACGGAATAAGAAAATTGGAAACCTTTTACAACATGAACCTCAACGACATAAATATTCAGTGCGGAGCGAAGATCTCTTATTAATGAAAAAGGGTCATGTGGTATTTTAATTCAACTACGTGTTAAGGATTTCAGTGGGGGGCACGTGCTTGAGTTGGGTGAGGATTTCGTTGCGGTCAATTCTTATATACAAAACACATGACCGTATATAAGACTGAAATCTCCACCTTCAAGAGTTTCAATGAAATTGATAAACGAAAATCAAAATATAAAGCCCCGTCTTCATTATTTTGGAGTACATTCGTTCTTAGAGTTTACCCTTGTAAGAATGTAATGGGGTTGGAGAAGAGCTACGCAGACACAATGTTACCCGTGGCAATGGATGCATTTTAGGGAGCAATTTCTTTAAAGAATGGAAGACGGTGAGTAAATGGGAAAATAAAGGTTTAGTGTTTCGTGTAACGAAATGCACGTGTCCACTATTCAACTGATGTGTTTTCTTTGATATATTCTTGATCTAAGGAGGTATAGAATAAATAGTGTTCTTTTTCATTCGTCCATTCCTTGTTTATATAATTCATTCAATTCTATTTCTATGTGTAATCAGTTTGATCTGAAATCCATTACTACAAAATAATGAGGTTTGTACAAAATAATGGGTAAGTAATGAATAGGAGATACCTCCTATCTACATAGATAAGCTTAATGAAAGGAAAATTAAATATAATAATAGGTATATAATAATTTGTAAGAGTCGAGATGGCCCAGTGGTTAGAATGCGTGCATCTTAACCGATGATTTCGGGTTCAAACCCAGGCAGGCACCACTGAAATTTCATGTGCTTAATTTGTGTTTATAATTCATCTCGTGCTCGGCGGTGAAGGAAAACATCGTGAGGAAACCTGCATGTGTCTAATTTCAACGAAATTCAGCCACATGTGTATTCCGCCAACCCGCATTAGAGCAGCGTGGTGGAATATGCTCCAAACCTTCTCCTCAAAGGGAGAGGAGGCCTTTATCCCAGCAGTGGGACATTTACGGGCTGCTTATGTTATGTTTATTATGTAATAATTTGTAGGTATTTGGTTGTTAGTTTATGAGATTTCGTGATTAATCAGTGAGTGGTATTTTTCTTTTATAGTATACATATATAGACTAGCTGTTGTCCGCGGCTTGCTTGCGTGAAAGTGGAATAGATTTATAGATTAAGTTTAAATATTACGTTAATTCAAGACCTCTTTGTATATCACACTGGTGTGTTTTTCCCCCTTCGGGTAGAATATCCAGAAACGCTTAAATACTTAACTTCTTTTTTTTAATCAGTAGCCCAAAAATAAATTTTCTTGCTTCTAACATCCAAAATGACGGGTTGCCAGACTAACCTATATACGAAATGTCAACCCCCATTTCTTCCCTTAAGGGTAGTATATCTAGACACTCTTAAATATTTATCTACTAATTTTTTATCAGCAGCCCAAAAATCAACCACAATAACAGACTTCCTTACAATCTTTCAATCCCTATTTCACCCCGTTAGGGGTACAATTTCTAAAATTCCTTCCTCGGTAGGTGTCTAGTCAATAAAACGATTCTACTCACAAAATTTCATGGTCCTAACTTTAATAGAACACGTTTGGCGGTGATGAATCAGTCAGGATATGTTTTTTTTATAAATATATGTTTTTTTATAGAGATTAACATAAATCTTAAAGGCATATTTTTAAGAGTAAAAAAAAAATTAAGTTACGAGAACAGGATATGTCATTTATAATGCTACAGTCAAACCTACTATCCCTGATCTAGGTAAGAATTGTTATAGTTGTGAATTGTTTCTTTAGGAAGTAGCAGAAACTGAGAGTCAAATGTTAGTTTCTAAAGCGCTCTTAGGTTCAAACAGTACGGTCTTTTAAACCTTCAGGTTATTTCCACTAAACACTATGGAATAGCCTGTAACCGCAGCCAAGAATTACATTGATGCAATAATTTTCACCGTACACGAACACTAAAGCCCGTTTTATTTTGCTAAAGCCAAAGTAGGTATAAACATAACCCCAGTAATTACTAAAGGCTAAGCGTTAAGACCCGAATTCCCTGTTAAACGTCCCAGAGGGATAAGGCTACAAGCGTACATTATCACTCCTCATGTTTGACCTCTTAAAATGCTCACGAATGATTGAGCTTCTATACATCACTTTGACGCAGGAAGGGTCATTCTATGCTGGCACTCTAAACGTAGAACTTCACGAAATCTTGGGACAGCCAAGGTCTTACTCAAATAATGTTTAAAGACGTTAAGATGGCGATGGTGCAAGCTTGCAAAGTAATTTTAACTCTATTTCCCAAACTTAAAATTGATATTAGATTGTTCAAGTTAGCCACGATGTAAATCAATTTGAAACTTGTATCGAGTTTATGCCTGACTCCGAAAGTTTGACCGAAATTGTTTGCATATATTTGGTAATTATTGAAACAGAGGTTATAACGTTTTGAATATTAAGTAAGTGACTTTGAAATTGTTTGAGGAATAGCGGAGATATAAAATCTAGTTAAACATTAATTTGATTGATTATTTTGAAGGTTTTTTTAGATAATTTCGTAAAAGAAGATCATTAAGCTTGTCTTAGTGATTTAATATAATTAACAGGAAAATTCTGAATAAGTATTAGTTTTATTATTATTAAAAACTATTTTAGTAACTTCAATATGTATAAATAAAACCTTTTAAGTGTACAAATATTAAAACGAAAATGAATTTTCTTGAGAAAATTGTAACATAAAGTGTTTTACTTCTGAGACGTCTTATTAAATAGCAATGAATTCTGCTCGATGCTTTTAAAGAAAGAGTGACACGAGTAGCTAATTAATACTAAATGTTGAAAAACGGACTTTCTAGTCAAAGTAAAAAGTAACGCGATGTAAAAGCAAAGTTGTACATTGTAAAGAAGAATTCAAATGCACTTCGGCGACTTGGACTTTTGAAGATGTTAATTTGAAAAAAGAACAGACGAAAAGAACTGTTGATTTTCTTTTAATAGCTAATATTGCAGAGTATAGAGGAAACTCCTTTCAAATATTTGTTGCATAGATAACCTCCTTTATTGGAAACACTTTTACAGAAGAGTGTATAAAGAGTGTTTTTGTTGGAGATGATTTTTAAAAAAGATTTATATTCTATAATTATGTAATGATTGAAAATAATCTGTACTAATATTATAAATGCGAAAGTAACTCTGACAGAATTTGACGAAATTAGAATGAAACAAACTTACTCCAAGTAAGGATATGGGCTCTTTTTTATACTTAACACTTGAAGTCCAACCCCTTAAACGAGAGCGAAGCCGCGGGCGTCAACTAGTATACAATATATAGAACAATATCGTTAACGAATAATATATAACGATGGAGAATCCCTCTCTGGGCATCCATGCTCAGGACGTAAACAACCTGAGCAGGGATGCCCAGGCTGCCCTCCGAATTCTGGGGGGGGGGGCAATTTTGGGCTCGCCACTGTTCGGGGCAAGCGGAGCAGGCCTCATAAGACAACCCCTACCACCCTCACTGTGGACTTCTGCAACATAAGGGGACTCAACTCGAACTTGAACGCCGTTCACTTTCACCTTGAGACGGCGAAGACGGAGGCAGCAGTGAGAAATTTAAAGGCTGTTAATGTTGAATGTATAAAACTAATAGCTCTTGTTGCAATAAAGTTTAATTAGTTTGGTTGACATTTTTTTTATTTGAATTACGATAATCAAAAAGAGTCAAAAACTATCACAGATACACTGAATTCTATAGAATTAATTACGTATATTTAACACGTCTTCCATTGAAAATTTATCTTATATTTGTTTCCAATTGCGAATTCCTAGAAGCAAAGTGCACATTGTTAAAATTGTAAAGTACGATTTTTATGTTTAACTAAAACTAAAACAAACTGATTTACTGCTAGTTTTATGAACACCGACTTTCCACTAAACTGAGATCTATCTTCACGGTTTTCAACGGCTTTCTTTAAAACTTTTCCGAAGATCGTGATAAAATAGGCAGCTTTAGAAATACGTCTCAACTATTAATATAACTTTTATCGCATCTTTTGATAAGTTTCTATGTCTGTAATATTTAGAAATTTATTTATTTTATACTATAAGATCTTGCAAGTGAATTTAATTTAGAATTGAAACAAGACTATAGAAGTATTACAGCTTTGATGGATTAAGTAATTTCGATAACGTCATATTTATAATTAAAACAGATTCAAAATAAATTGAAAATATTATTTAAAAGATGAATTAAATTTAAAACAACCAGTTCGGACAACGAACGAACGTTCAACTTATCCTCAATCTCAATACATGTAGCGATCGTGTACAATTCAATTTATGAACCCAGTATGAAAATCAACAAATACTATCTCCAAGCTATATTCGTTGTATAATTTTGTAAAGAATAATATATATATTTTTTTATTAATAATATTTCAAAATATTGTCAAATAAATCGATACTATCTAAAATGTTGCTAATATTGGGTAAATTAAGACTAGTAACATCAACAATCACAGAAAAACCGCATAGAAAGTATGAAGAAAAAGGGCTATTGAATTAAACGTATAAGAGCATTCCGAATGTGACAAGACCTCCATACATTTGGAAGTGTTGAGGAGCAATAATAATAAAACGCCCTTCGGGACGAGATTTAAGGAGATAGGTTGGAGCGATACGTGTGGAAGTAATCTTAAATTATGTTATTACATGAAGTGGATTCCTTTGTAGAATAAAAAAAATTAAACGTCTTAGCTGCATTGCTAAATGTATTTTCCTTTTAAAACTTGTACATTACATATCACTATAGTGTGAAGACCTTTATAAATGTCCATTCAAGGCTTTCTTATTTGATAATCTTAGATCTTCGTGTCTTGTTTAACGATAAGTTGAGGCAAAGTGAAAAAACATACTTACTAACTAGTATAGAAGACAAGAAGCCCAGTGGCATATAACCTATCATTTGTAATCGAGTATTGCGGGTTCAAGCCCAGGGTACACCAAACTACGGAGTTTCCATGTTTATATTTTACTTAAGCGGTGAAGAAAAACAGCGTAAGAAAACTTATATTAATGGATTAATTTCTACCATATGTGTATTTAGCATAAGAATAGCGTAGGGAAATAGGCTTGAAACCTTCTCCTCTAAAAGAGTGCACGCCATTATTCAGTTGTGTGCCATTCACTGGCAAACATATATCTATTATACAACATTAGTCATATAAATATGTCTTTGTCTTTTCTTCATTATGTTCAAAGCAAATATTAATATCTAAATTAGTCACTGTATCTATATATAAACTATTAAATAAGTACATAATCAAATAAACAAAGTTATCTAAATAAATAATACACAATGGGTTCGTATATAATAAATTTAAAATCAATATGATGTACACATAAAAAATAGAATAGAATATAGAAGTATACTTATACTTTGATTTTGATTTTCATTGAGTTATATGAATTGTCATTATACAAAACTATTTTAAGCGAAGCTACCAACGAGAAGAGCCGGCAAGATATTCAGTAGTTACTCTTTTCTATCAATTAAAATACAAAGTTATGTTAGTTAAATACGATAAAATTTGTACCTATATAATATATCCTGCCGGAAGTCAACAAATATTGGCTCCACGTTTTTTATCTATTCATCTATATAATCATGTATTAAATTATATGCTTTTAATTAATGTATTTTTAACAAATCATTTTAATTTACGAATCGGCAAATTTTTTTTCATAGAAACGGATATCTACCTACTTAACTAATGAAAGAACGAGACGGGTATATACGGTATATTATGATGTCAACTGGATAGAATGTCACAATATTCCGTAATAAATATCAGTCGGGTAACACCACTCCTAAAACCATATAGTAAATAACAACTCGACGACACTAACAATCAGATAAGGGGGCAGCCTTGCACGGGTTCATAGCTTATGGAGACCGTCGCTAAGAAAATCTTTATTAATAGAGGCTGAGTTGCACCAGCCCTGAGTGACAAAGACGGATAGACATTTTGATCCCTTAGATAGATGTAAAGGATTACCAGGGTTGAAGCTGAAACAGGTTTTAAGGTCTTACACTGAAAACGGATTTGTTGTAAGAACAGTAATATAACAGGACTATAACTCTGTTAGAATGAATACTGAAATTTCAATAATGGAACAAAGGAAGTGCATTTGTATCTTTGATACATTAAATTGGCAAAGATACAAGCTGTAATATTCAAGAAGGTGAATTTTAAAATCAAATCCCAGAGAATTTTAGCTTTTATCGATGTATTGTTCTTACATAAAAATAATAGATTTCATTAATTAATTAATGTTCATAGCTTTATTTGGGACTTGGGGGTTGTTCGCCAGGTTTAAGGCATAAAAAAGTAGTATGTCTCGCAGTTCAAGCTAAGTTCATACCAATTTTTATCAAAATTGGATCAGTTTAACCGTGAAAAAGCATCAGACAGACATAGTTACTTGTGCATTTATAATATTAGTATGGATATAAAAACTTGTGCATATTTCAATATTGGGCTAAGGCCTCATAAAAAAAATCACTAGTTTAAAGCAACATTACTCCTAAGTGCTATAGGGTATAAATTATATTTGTGTCATATTATTACATGTATTAATTAACTACACGCGCGAAGCCGGGGCGGGTTACTAGTGAATTATTAATAAATATTAAGCATATGGAATTTGAGTAGCACTAGTAGATTTGAATCTTGAAGTCACGTGTTGTGACAATTAAGTAATTTCGTCTCTTATTTAAAATAAATTTAAATGTTTTCTATAAGCTAAAACCATTAATCAAAAATATTTGGTACACAAATATATACAAATAACATAATATTAAAAACTAAAAGTAAATAAAATCAAAGATTAATTTATTATAATATTTACGGTAGAGCCCTAATATTATATCTTCAAATACCTTCCAAGAACTTGATAAAAGCTTTGAACTCTTTTTATATCAAACTTTTTTATTTTAATTTTCCATCATATCTTTAATCTTATTAACGTTTATAAAATGTGATTATCATTATAACTTGTAGGGGTCACGCAGAACGTTATTGTACGACCGATTTATCATTGAAGTTCATTACAAACTCTTCTGGGAGACTGTGTTCTGATATCTGGCTTATTTCCAGAGGTTACATGAATAATACTCTTAAGGTTGTATTAATATGCTAAATAATATATTTGAAGTTAGCTAGAAGTGACTTAGAAGTTATTACATTATACGAACCTGACAGAGGTTCGTATAATGTAATTTTTACTTTTTTTTTTAAATTTAATTAGTCTATTCTTTTACCATCCTTTTATCTGACAATACACAGCCAAAACTACTGTGTCTAGAAAACTGAAATTTGGAACAAAGGTTTATTTTATAATGAAAGCATCAGTAAGAGAGAAATTTCAACTTTAATAGGGAGAAGGGAGGTGTAAAATTATATGCATTTTACTCGTAATGAGCAGCTAGTAATTTAAATAAAATTAATTATCATCTTTGTTTTTAATTTGAAATTTATTCAACGATGTGTTATAATATTTTCTTGGTGGTAGGGCTTTGTGCAATCCCGTCTGGATAGGTACCACCCACTCATCAGATATTCTATAGCCAAACAGCAGTATTTAGTATTGTTGTGTTCTGGTTAGGAGGGTGTGTGAGCCAGTGTAACTACAGGCACAAGGGACATAACATCTTAGTTCCCAGGGTTGGCGGCGCATTGGTGATGTAAGGAATCGTTAATATTTCTTACAGCGCCATTGTCTGTCTTGTTGGGCGGTAGTGACCTTTTACCATCAGGTGACCTATTTGCTCGTCCACCTACCGATATCATAAATATATATATATATATATTTAAAACACATTACGATATGTTTTTTAAAGAATAGTAGCAATGTCCTATCTTAAGGAATTACTAATATTCCCATTTACAAAATTAAGCTTAAAGGCTTGTGCTAGAGTGGAAACGAGAATACCCCAATGGCTCAGGATCGAACCTGCGATTTTTCACATTGCTAGGCGACTCGTAAACCATTGCAGTTTTAACCGATTGACATTGATTAATAATTGACTAAAGAAAGCTTTTTAGGTTAAACACTATTTATTATTTAATGTTCGGTAATTTTATGAAATAAAATTTATAATTTGTATTGTAACGTCTCCATGACCAAAAAGCTATTCGGCAATTACTTTGTGAGGACATAATTATTAAACAACGTATATTGTTACTGAAAAGTAATTTTAGCGTTTAAATTAAAAATTGTTAGTTTTTATTGACACTACTAATATTTTTTTATATACCTACCACAGTCCTTTATACAATTCATTACACAATACATTATTTTGTACCACTGTATAATATTGATATTATTTTAACTAAAATGTTATATTTCTTGCGCTTGGACTTACACTGGCACTCTACACATTTAACCGAAACACAACAATACTAAGCATTACTCAACACAACATCTATAACACCTCGCCTCCACTGGTCACAAGAAGGCTGGTTCGATTTTAGTCCAGAGGATCGGAATTGCGATTCAACGGGGAAATGCTGCTAGCATTCTTGCCACCATTCCACGTGGTCAAGATTTATACAGTAACTATTTTAAATTCATATTTGTATATATTTAAGCACTTAATGTTATCAATTCTTATTTTAATAAATATACTTGTCATACAAGTGTAAATCATTACTCTATCGCAGTACGATATGTGATGAGTTCGTACCCTTCCACCAAGTATACTAGTAAATCGTTCATTTAATTACAAAAAGCAGACTCTTTCACTTTTTATTATTAGTATAATAATAATTATTATTATTAGTATAGACTAGTAAAATTTAATGATCTATATTAATCATTTCTAGGTCTACTATAGACCCGATCGAAACCTATCCATAATAATAGATCGTTACAAATAATGTTTTTTTTTTAGTCGACGACGTATATCCGCAAAATTCGATACGAAATTTCGATATTAAATCCATGAAATTCAGTGTCATGACAGTTCAACGGGCGGCCATGTTTGACATTTACGGGTGCGTTCTGAAAGCTGTGTAAGGAATGATTATGGCGTCCCCACCTAAATAGAAAATACGGTGTTTGCTTACCACAACGTTTATAAAAAAACATATGAAAACCGTATTTGTTTAGTTATATTTATTTCATCCGAACGAAGCCGGGTATTAATCTAGTTATAAAAAATACCGTTGCCTTATAAATGTTGCCACAAAAATAGCACTAGAACACGTGAAACGTTCGTAAGTCAAAACTTTACCCCAATAAACGTTGAATTGATAAGTATAACATTGCTGTAAGTTAATAAAAAATATATATTAGTAGCAACTAAGATTACAGTATCTTTTATTACCGTTTTTATGGATCTAATGCCGTCTACCACAATAATTGCTCGAATAACCTCGATAACAATGAAAATATTACAGTAAACATACCTTATCAGCGGCTAAACATCGCATACGTGCTGACGTTTATTCTACAAGTACTGGAAAAACGGTAATATTACCAATTTGGGCACGACCGAACCGAATACTTCATCTAAATGTTTAATTAAACCGGAACTTTATTGTACAATTTCGTAATAAATAGTATGTTTTATAAAAACAATGTATTTTCTTTTATTTTTAATTGGGAATACCGCTTTTTTATTGTGGATATAGATGACTATCGCTGGTCGTAAATATTAAAGTAACGGCCTGTTAATGACCCACTACTGGGCTAAGGCCTCCTCTCCCTTAGAGAAGCTAATTCCACAACGCTGCTCCAATGCGTATTGGTGGATACCCATATGGAAAAATTTCATTGAAATTAGGAATAGACAGACCTCGTAATATTTTCCTTCACAGCTGAGCACTGATGAATTATAAACACAAATTAAGTACATGGAAATTCAGCATACTTGCCTGGGCTAGCCATGACGGCGGTGAATATTAGCATAGGAAATATTATTCTAAATCTAATTATTTTTTAAATTGGTGAATTCATCCTGGAATTGAAATTGTATTTCTAGTGCATACTATTATATCGAATCACTTCGGTTTAGCTTCGAATTATAAAAATATTTCGTATTATTATTCACACAATATCTTTATAAATTAAAGCCTATGTGTTTTTCTAATTTATAAACTATATTATTTTAAAGTTTAATTTAAATCGGTTCAGTCGTTTTTGCGTGAAAGTGGACACTTTCGCCCGTATAAAATTTCTTTTTGTAAGTATAACTTAACATTAAGAGTTAAGTGATACTTATCTGAAAATAAACGTGATAACTGAGCTCCAAATCAACAAATCGATAAAAATGACAATTTCATAAGAGGTTTTTGGAGTCTGATTTATTTTTAAAAAATATATTTAATTAATACATATAAGAAGAAACAAAATCAAGATGAGTCAAAAAATAAATTATCATTGATAATAACATTCTGAATCGAATTTAATATCATTAGATATGAAGCAAGCTTGAACCCCTAGGAAGGCCATAGGCTATACCTACCTGACGACCGACCCCTACGTAAAAGCCGCGAGCGACAATTAGTTATTTATATTATTATTATTATTATATGTGTGGCTTTTGTTTAATTAGTAAGGGACTCCAAAATATGACAAACGGTTTACAGTCACACTTGTGCGTGTGAGTGCTCTATAAATTCAATAAAATATATCTACGTAGGGAGTGATGTAATATAGAGCGCGCATTGTTGAGTTAAACTGACTGTGGACGGTTCAATTTTATCGAGTAAGGCTTCTATCGTGCTATAAGACGAGATGAAACATCTCGGGTCCAACAGCGAGTTTATTTGGAATCTTCTTTCGATATATCTCATACGTGTGTCGCGGCTGCTATGATCAACTTTCGGTTGTACTTCCTAATTCTAATATTATAGTACACTACTTATACTGGTGATAGATGTTCTCACCCAAAAATTTAATAATGGATTAAAATCAAAGCAATAAATAAATATTTTATTTAATGACAATGCAATAACCCGCAACAATAACGTACATAAACAGAGTTATCACTTCTAGTACAAGAACAATCGATCTATGTCTCATATCAATTTTGTGCAAAATATGATGAGAACCACAGATAATATAAATAGCCAGTCATTGATAAGAGTGTTTTATATGTTGAAGTTGAAATCGTTCTACGGACTGTTTGTGTTTATACAATAAATCTATAATGTGCGGTTAGGGTGACTTTAATATTATTAATGTTTTAAGGCATTTTTTCATTATCGTCTTTAAATTGAGTTCGCGTGTATTCTTCACATATAAATGAGGATTTTAAAATGTTTGATACCTTAAAAGGTTGAATTTAGATATTAATCTCATGTTTTGAATTATAATTAAAGGTTTTTGGGTTAATTCCACGTAAAAATAGTTAATGTTTTTCATTCTCATTGGGTTAAATATGTTTGTTTTAAAATCACCATAATAATTATTTTAGTTAATAATTAAATTAACATTTATATATCTGAATAACGATAATTCCTAGAAATATTTTTTACACCAATCTAACCTTAGTATGGTGTAAAAAATATTTCTAAGCCAATTCAGAACCAATTCAGATTATACTTACATGAGATGTTTAAGTATATACGATTATTAAATTTAAAAAACATCGTTCAGTGATCATGGTCAATTTTTCACTATAAAAATTAAAAAAGCAACAGCTATAAATGAATGAATTAACTAATTCATTAATTTATAATCGGTATCATTCGAAATGACTTGGATTCTTGATTCTAAAGATATCATACATAAATATAAATAATATATTATATACTAATATTAAATAATATATATATACATACAAATCAGTTTAGGCAAACAGTTATGGTGGAATAAAGAACAATCATGAAAACAAGATACTCCTCTTCAAACAGTCATGTAAAATACCACTTGTTCGTTATACAATAGAGAAACACACAAACACTAAAATTTTCACGGACTCAACAATAACTGTGATATATGGACTTTCGAAATCACGACGCATGAATACATATCGACTCATTACTCCCTGCCAGCCAAGTCTAGACCAAAGTAATCTAAGTCATAAATCTGAAAAAAAAAAGAAACAATTTCAATGGTGTGTACCGACCGCAAATATAATAAACTACACGGCGTCCTTGGACAAAGAAATGGCTTTTAAGCCGGTCGTAAAATGAAGTGTCTTTATACTTTGTATTAGGGGATTTAAGGAAAACTGACGGTGAACACTGCGGAATTGCTTACTCTTTAATGTCCACCTTCTGTCAGTCTTTTAAAATATTTGACAAATATAACCTTATATATTAATAGCGTAAGCCGATTTTTGTCCCAACGATTATGGGACGATAGCTGCACGTAAAAGATCGGTTATGGTCTTATTTTGAAGAGCTCCAGCCGTAGATGTGCAGAAAAATGATTCTTGCTTGTATTTTTTTTTTTTTACGATTTAACAAATAATTAATTTTACAGAGCGAAAAGTAAGTCAAGGGCTCATGAGTTTAATATTCTAAATAATATATTATAATTCGGATAATATGATTATTTATTAATATTTTTAATTTTATTAATTTATTAAATGTTTTAGTTTTATTAAGTTCTGTGATGTACATATGTTTGCTTTTAGAACGTGAACGTCCTTTGACAATGCAATTTATAATTCTATTTCAGATTCAGTTCAGTAGTTCAGAACATAATGCGTCTCCATAGCACCGTCCTGACCCATTTTATATACAGCCTTCACAATCCATTAATGGAACACCTGAACTCCATTAAGATATATTTAAAACTGAATATAACGTAATAAAAGAATTGTTTACGTCAGTAATAGTATTTCACTGTCTAGACTTAAATTTTCTGACTGAGAACTATATTCCTAATTTTGTCCTGAAAATATATAAAATATTTTCCGATCACGATTTTAAATATCAGGATGCCTAAAAATGTAGACTAGTTATCAAACGTCGGAATATTTATTTAAGTTTATCGTTGAACAAAAAATTTATTTTTGTTCGATTGGAGTTCCTTTAGGGGTGTTGTTATATAAAAGTTTGTCAAGATCTGATAATGGGATTCATGAGGAAATCACTCAAACTTTTAAATTTGAAAAAGACCACGTCAACCGATTTCGATGGTAATTTTTGTTGAAAAACAGATCTAAACAAGTCTGTCAAGATTTCATAATGTATTTTTTGATAAAACAACAACATTACGAGGTTATGTACGATAGATTCGAATAATATGTATCCATAAGGATGTATTGAATCGGAACTTGGTAAGGAGTCGGGAACTTAGTTTGATATTCTTATTTTTACTGTTTTTAATGTCTCCAGTCTGTTGATACAATAATTCTGTAAGTATTCCAGATTTATTTCAAAGTATTCAAGATTATAAATATCTTCAACAGTAATTTCTTGCTGAACACGGTTTTTATAACTGTATAATAGAAAATATCCCATTAGATGTACTATGAAAGATAATCAAAATATAATCAGTCTCAAATTATCCTACGATTTCAAAACGATATTAACTACGAGTAGTACAGCTAGGGCGAAATTGAACCCTATTAGCATAATGAAGTCGGACGTAATAAAACTCGATCGTTCAAAAACAGGGACGTATTTTTCTGGATGAGAGGGAAAAGTTAAATTAGCCGATCATATTACTCCATAGTGTAGTTTATACCAAAGGATTGAAAATGAGACACTTGTTTTGCCAAATTAAATGTTTCTTTCAAAATCAAACTAAATTTAATTAAAGTAGACTCTAAAAAGCGTTTCTGGATTATTTTTCGAGATTAAATTAAACGTATCGAACTCTATAGGAAGGTAGATTCTTCCTCAAATAATCGGTAATTAACTATAAAGTTACTAATTGTACTGAAAGTAACAATGTATGTTTTGGTCTGTATAGTATTTAATTCGTCATGTCACAAATTCAGTATCCAAATATTAGTTACTAAGAATGTGTTGTTATTTCTTCTTTTTAATATTACTCCAAAAGTATCAAAAATTTTTTCAGCTAATTGGTAAATATTTGTCCCATAATAAAAGTATCTGATTAATATTTTACGCGAAATTATGGTTATTTCCAGAGAGATTTTCGATCGAAGTCACCAGCACAAGTTTGATTGGTAGATGATGGCGACGCTGACAACTTTTGATGGTTACGGAATGGGATTTTTTAATGGCATCTCGATAACTGCGTCGAGTTTCAGTTTGTTTATTGAGGAAATCGGCCGTTGGGAAGGTTTTTTTGATGTCTTTATAGATTTCATATAAAATTGGAAGTCACGTTCATCGTAATGGACAATGTTTTTTTCTTAAACTTAATAGCATTTGCATTATACTATGTACTAGCAATGAGCTTTTTAAGTATTAGGTGAAATGGAGAAGAAATAAATCGTTTAAGATGTTTCCAACGAAAATTATGAAAAAGTACATTTGTTCCATAAGTCATCAACGACGATCTAAGACCTTATGTCCTTTTTACCATGATTGTAATCGTTATACTTCGATTTATAATATATTTATAACGGGCAATATAGTTTGAAGAATACCCTCTAAGTAAACAGCCATAAAAATCTTCGTTAATCATAGAAGTCGTTGGATGCGATAGCCGCGTTTTCAACACACATTCAGTGAACATTTTGTGTCAGTAACATTGCTCTGTAATTTGTTTTTTTGTACACAGAAAAGTTTTCTTCGGAAAGGTACCCGGTTTCCTTACCGAGTCATTGAAGATTCTTAAATACTAAAACTCATGAGATGGCCGTTTTCACGAGACAACGTTAGACTACGAGATCGTTATTTAACTTACAACCCTGACACTAACTATTGTCATATAAATGAACACCAAATATTACTAAGATGCTATATTTTATCAACCAAGAGTCACTAAGTTCGAGGCTTATAATATTAGGAAATTATAACGAAATTATTTTAGTAATATCTCCATAGGAGGAACTCATATTTCATTTCTAATATATGGTCATAAAACGCAGCAAGCGGTCGTTAAAAGCAGATAGCTTTCAAGGGTCGAACTCGGCCTCAACAAGCACTAATATAGTATAATGCTGTTTTATATTTTTACTGCTAAAAGCAAGTTTTAAAGCGTATATGTTAATTGAGCTGCTTAGTTTTTTAATTAACATTTAATAGTATGTTTTATAGCGTCTTAATTAATAGTAAGTATTTAGTGTTAATTTTATCGTTTATCGTCATAAAATGTATGTTATACTTACTCGTAAGAGATGAAATTTATTCTCTACTTTTATATTGTATTTGCACTGAATCTTTAACACTGCTAAGTACCATATTTCAGGTTGCTGCTGAGAAATTCTGTGATAACGGTAACTCTTAACAAAGAATAGCAAGAGATCTTATAGCGTTCAAATACAAATACAACACCTAACGGCAATTTATCGCGGCACCAACATCTTCAGTTGTTTTCAGGCAACAGTCAACTTGCAAACTTCGAATTGCTATTGAGTAACTACAGGCACTAGGGACATAATATCTTAGTTTCTAAAGTTGGTGGCGCATTGCTGATGTAAGGAGTGGTGTAAATTTATTGCAGGGTCTATGAGAATGTCTATTTCACAAAAATGTATTTCTTGACGGAAAATTCTACAATTTTATATGGATAGCTTTATAAGGAAACCACCAGACCTAGGAAGCAATCGAAGTGTAGTGTAGTGTGTGAATGAACTTCAATATGCTTTGAACGACCCCATTTTGTCTATGATTATCTATCTTTAATTACTTTAATTTATTAATTATTTATTAACTATAAATAGGTACAGATAACTTTTTCGAATTCTCATTGTAATTAAACCTGTATGTTTCGAATGAAGCTCTCACATATATCTCAACCAGCATTAGAGCAGCGTGGAGGATTAATCTTTTAACCTCCTCCTTAAGATGAGACAATTGTTACGAATCGAAAAGCTTAACATGTGAAGAAACACTGTAAGACCACCTCTTACAACTGAAAAATACAAATGGCCGCTATAAAAATCGTTTCCACAATTAAACTCATGCCTGTAAGTTAAGAAAGATGAAATAAACTTAATCTTAAACGGTGATCTAAATTTGCGGTTTCTAGTTTAAGGCCACCAAACAAAATGCATCCGTGTGGCCATACGATCGATGCATAAATAAATCAATTATAATTACAAATTAAATTGTAAAAAATAGTTTTCTTCAAAAAAACCCAAATCTCCAAAATATTTTCTGTGAATAAAAATTTAATGATTCCAATTATCAATGTCATGATGATGACCATAGATCTACACTAAATCCAACGATATATAAACAAAATCGGTACAATGACAAAAAAACTATTAGCGATCTAACATAAATTATATACAGACGATTCAACTTCTTAATTTTTTGAACTCGATTAAAAAATATTCTAGTAAATAAACACTGCCCTAAGACCACAGGTATCAACTCATCAATTGCGATCGTCAGAACGCCGCCTATTATCCACGATTCTTTGTTTAAATATTTAAAGATTTTCGTTTTAAAATATTTAGTTTTCTATAAAAAGCATCCACGACAGGAGTAAGCTCACAACAGTTAACTGTGGGCAAATGTTTAATGCCGTGCAAACATTTCTCCAGTGTGGCCAGCGTAAATAGTTTAAACGAACTATTTATTACGGTAACAATTGCTTGGAATACTTTGTCTGCTGTTAAAATTCACAGGATAAGTATTAAGAGTTGGATGTTAGTAGTAGCAATATTTTTTTTTAAGAATTCTTTTTTAATAATATTTTTAAAAAAATGTTGTTTATAGTAATTTTACATAAGATTTCGTGATTTGTTGATTTTTTAATAAAGTATTGTTACGTAATTTTGTTAACTAAATATACGCAGAAGTACGAAAAGGTAGCTAAAACTATACATAATTTTCCACCGAAATATACATATGTATATGTTTATTTATATTTTATAACAATATAAATGTTACGAGTAAAATGTATGTAAGTATTCTAGGAAAATTATGCAATTAACGAAGTTCAAAAATAGAATTTTACAAAACATAATGTATAATAATCTTTACTTATTAATAAATTATTAGGTTGTATATCACAACGATGAAACATTTCAAATATCGAACAATATTCTGAAGTCGGTTTAAAAGTGATAAATATCTATAAAAGTGGAAAACATTGTACGGAACACACGTAGTGATAAATATAAACAATGGGCCAGTTGCACCAAGAGCTCCCCGGGGCGTCTTTGTTCGTACTATTATTTCAAATTGAAGATGTAGCGTTATTTGTTTCAATCAACTATACTTTTCTTACCTTAAATACTATTTTAAGAAATTGAATCAACTGCAAGACAATGAACAATGTTGTTACGAGCCAAATATACAGCATAAAGTAATTACTTATTTGATAATACCATACATCCAGGTACTAAAATTAAATTAGTGCAATAAATTCAGTGATATTCAATGTAATAGTAAAACACAAAGATATGTATGTCTTTAAAAATAATGTGCGAAGGTTATCTTAAGATTCATTTTACTTTTTGAATGCATTGTTTTTTTTATTTAAAGTAAGTCTACTGCTGAGCTAAGGCCTTTTCATAGGATTTGCCCCACGCTGCTCCAATGCGAGTTGTTCGGCACATATAGTAGAATTTCATTGAAATCAGAAACATGTGAGTTTTCTGACGATGTTCTCCTTCGCCGCTGAGTACGAGATATATAAACAAATATTAAGCACGAGCAAATTCTGTTTAACTTGCTCATATTGACGCCCCAATAATCGATTAAAATGCACGCGTGTCTATATCGCTATCTATGCATAAATTTATACATAAAATATCAGATAGTAAACAAAACTTATTACAAAAAAGAATTTAAACTTTTGTACGGAACTTTACTTGGGCTTTGTCCAAGCCCGTCTGGGTAGGTACCACCCACTCATCAGATATTCTACCGCCAAATAACAGTACTCTGTATTGTTGTGTTCCGGCTAGAAGGGTGAGTGAGCCAGTGTAATCACAGGCACAAGGGACATAACATCTTAGTTCCCGAGGTTGGTGGCGCATAGGTGATGTAAGGAATGGTTAATATTTCTTACAGCGCCTTATCTATGGGCGGTGGTGACCACTTACCATCAGGTGGCCCATATGCTTTTACGTTTAAATAGAGGGGTCAATAGAAATATTTGAAATTCCTTAAAATTATAGCCATTGCTTCTATTCTTTAAAAAAAAAATGAATTAAGCAGAATATTGGGAACTTCAAGATACGCGTCGCATAAAAACAAAGAAAAAACTATCAACCGTAAATACATTTAAATTACATAACTGAATTCCTAAGCAACAGTTACAAAATAAGCTTATATGCTATTATTTAAATTGAAGGCAAACACGTTTCAACCTTGTGTTTCGTAGAAAAATATATATAAAGAAAATCGCCTGAAGGACGATTTAATTTTGTTTGCTTTCAATAAGGGCAGTGTTTGCGCAAACCGTGAGAAGTTGCATCGGGTTTGTTAGCCTTCGTAATGTTAACAAAAATGAATATAACTTACCATGGAAAAATATAATATTTTTTGCTATTCTTTTACCTAATATTTTAATAAAATGTAGCAGTTAACAATATTTGTTGGACATAATTAAAATGTTCTTTGAAATTATTCGCTTTTTTTTTTGCTTCGTTTTATAAAATGTAAATTCAGTTGTGTAGTGTCCGTTTTAACAAAGAGGCTTACTAAAATAGGAAACAAATCCTTCCCTACTTGTCGCCCGCGGCTTTGCTCGCGTTTTAGGGATTATTCGTATAAGGCGTAAAAAAGTAACCAATGGAGTTCAAGATCATACCAAATTTTATCAAATTTGAATCAATGGTTTTGCAGACAAGAGTTACTTTCGCATTTATAATATTAGTATAGATTTAAGTAAGCTTTGTAAGCACTATTGAATCGACGTTGTGCAGTTAAAATTAAAAATATAGTTGCATCGAAAAAAAAAAACTTTTCTTAAACAGATGTACCAACCTTAAAATAAGATTTTTGTTGCTTAAGAAATTTCAAATTATTAGCAATTTACATACAATAGAGATAAAATAAAATTACAGGAACAAATTGATATATGTAGAAAAAAATTTTACCGTAAGACATGATTTCTTCTCAAACTTTTTACCTTACCTTACCTAAACTATCATTAAAACTTGAAAACGGATTACAAGTTTTAAGCGTTTACGAATCGTAAACTCGATCGAGATTTTAGGTATCCTCAAGGGGACTATAGGCCCCTATATTTAACGATACCAAGTGAAACTTGGCCAATAATTTGAGTTCGCAATATGTTGTTGCTTGACGAAATAACCGAGAGGGGAGAAGTTTGTTGATTAATTTGTTTTCATGGCGATTTCGTAACTTGGTTGAGTTATGAATGAAATCGATAATGGATTGAATTTATACATAAAAAATACTATGATTTGATTTCAAAATAAACTTTTACTTTTTTGTGGCTTTTATTTGATTAAATAAAGATATTCCCGAAACAACATCGTACGTCGTTATCGTTCCAACGTTTAGACAGCTGGCATTAATGCCTCATGAGAAATTTTCATCAATAAAAACTTATTTTTGTTCCAAAATATAATTCTACTTCTTATTTTTTATTTTAGCAAATAGATTATGTAACTTGTTCCTGTAGTGTAGTGGCTCACTCAACATTCAAATCGGAACACAATACTAGTATTATTATTTGGCGGTAGATTATGTGAATGCCGAGACGGCCCAGTGGTTAGAACGCGTGCATCTTAACCGATGATTTCGCGTTCAAGCCCACCACGCACCACTGAATTTTCATGTGCTTAATTTGTGTTTATAATTCATCTCGTTCTCAGCGGTGAAGGAAAACATCGTGAGGAAACCTGCATGTGTCTAATATCAACGAAATTCTGACACATGTGAATTCCACCAATTGCATTGGAGCAGCGTAGTGGAATATGCTCCAAAAACTTCTCCTCAAAGGGAGAGGTGGCCTTAGCCCAGCAGTGGGAAATTTAATGGCTGTTAATGTACAATGGTAGATTATGTGACGAGTAAGTGGTACCTACTCAGACGGACTTGCATAGAGCCCCAAGACTAATGAAATTTCCTCTACTTTAATCAACATTTCTCACATGATCTCGAATTGGAGTCAGGTGACCCCGTCAAAGCATACTTCAATTAGGGTTACCTCGATACTCTTTCCATTATATTTATCGTTTTATTTAATAAATAGCAATTTGCGTGAAAATGCGCGCTGACGTGCAAATGCCACCCGAAGAAAACCTATAAATAATCTCGACCCGAAAACAATTAACTCTTCACTTTAACAGCAAAGGAGGTCTTAGCCCAGTAATGGAATATTCACGAGCTGTTACTTTTATTGAAAACCGTAAATTTTAAGGACATTGTCAATGCGATTTTAATTTAATTTTAGTTCAAAGAATACATTCCGACTTTGAGAACAACATCCGTTGATCAACCAGATGATACTCAACTATACTTTAAGAGTAATCTAAAAATTATGTGTTTGATTAAACGAGCAAATTCAATACAAGATCTACAAATCCTCTAAAAATATAAAAAATATGTTTTCCATGTTGCCATCAGCCTACCAACCAACTACGCGCATACATATTACACACACATGCACACAAGTGTGTACACAAACACAGACGCATTTTTTATTCCATCATTGTCGTAATTTTTTTTTTTTTTTTTTTTTTTTTTTTTTTTTATGTCATAAGGTGGCAAACGAGCAGGAGGCTCACCTGATGGAAAGTGACTACCACCGCCCATGGACATCTGCAACACCGGGGGGCTTGCAGGTGCGTTGCCGGCCTTTCAGGAAAGAGTACGCTCTTTTCTTGAAGGTTCCCAAGTCGTATCGGTTCGGAAAAACCGCCGGCGAAAGCTGGTTCCACAGAGTGGTTGTGCGAGGCAGAAAATGTCTTAAAAATCGCGCTGTTGTGGATTTTCGGACATCTAGGTGGTGCGGGTGATATTTGGAATTTTGACGAGATGTCCGAAGGTGAAATTCAGCAGCCGGGATTAATTCGAACAATTCCTCGGAACATTCCCCGTGATAAATTCTGTAGAAGATGCAGAGCGATCCAACATCTCTACGCAAAGCCAAAGGATCAAGCAGATCGGAAAGGGCTTGATCGTCGATAATTCGAGCCGCTCTACGTTGGATACGGTCAAATGGAAGGAGCTGGTACTGGGGAGCACCCGCCCAGAGGTGAGAGCAGTATTCCATGTGAGGCCGAATTTGCGCCTTGTATAGTCTTAGACGATGGGCCGACGTGAAATACTGTCTTGCCTTGCTGAGCACACCAAGCTTTTTTGATGCCAATTTGGCTTTGCCTTCCAATTGACCGCGGAACTGAACGAGACTCGAAACATCAACGCCAAGTATTCCGATACTAGCTGTAGCGGCTAACGGAATGTTCTCGAATCGTGGAGATACGACAAATGGTGTTTTTTTAGCAGTTAACGCGCAAACTTGCGTCTTTTTGGGGTTGAAGTGAACTAGGTTTAGCCGACCCCAGTTCGAGACTTTGTTTAACGAAGACTCGATTTCAGATACAAGTTTGTTCCGGTTTTCTTCGACGTTTTCCCGAGAAATATTAGCACGGCCGGTGTATGAGGTGTCTACGGTGCTGTCGTCTGCATAGCAATGAATGTTACTGATTTGCAACAAGTCATTGATATGCAGAAGAAACAGAGTGGGTGATAGAACGCAGCCTTGTGGAACACCAGCATTGACGAATTTTAAGTCAGAGCATGCACCGTCGACAACGACCTTGATGCTCCGATCTGCCAAAAAACTGGTAATCCAATTGCATAATTTTCCGGGAAGCCCATAGGAAGGAAGCTTCGAAAGAAGCGCTTTGTGCCACACGCGATCGAAGGCCTTCGCTATGTCCAGACTGGCTGCTAATGCCTCCCCTTTGCTCTCAACTGCTTCCGCCCATCTATGAGTAAGGTAAACTAGAAGATCACCGGCTGAGCGACCCCGACGGAAACCGTATTGGCGGTCGCTAATCAGCTGGTACTCCTCTAGGTACCGCAGGAGCTGGCAGTTTATAATGGACTCCATTACCTTGGAGAACAAGGAGGTGATGGCTATAGGCCTATAATTGGACGGGTCTGAGCGGTTGCCCTTTTTAGGGATCGGATGCACCAAAGCAGTCTTCCAGGAGTTCGGGACGACGCCGAATGCATAGGATTGCCGGAAAAGACGCGTTAAGACCGGCGCCAACTCGGGAGCACAAGTCCGTAGCACGATTGGAGGGATGCCATCGGGTCCACTCGACTTATGAATATCCAAGGAAAGAAGTGCTTTACGAACTGCACTTTGCCGGAATTTAACCTCCGGCATCGTGGTATCACACCGCGGGATTGTTGGTGGTGACTTTCCTCGGTCATCCAGAGTCGAGTTCGCTGCGAAGAGAGAGCCTAAAAGATCAGCCTTCTCCTTCGCTGTATGGGCCAATGACTCACCGTCCTTGTGCAGAGATGGTAAGGAAGGCTGACAGAAATTCCCTAAGACAGCCTTGGCGAGAGACCAGAACGCACGTGTTCCTGAAGGGAGGCGCACCAGTCTCTCGCCAATTCTGCCAATGTACTCCGTCTTCGCCTTAGCAATCACGTTTTTGAAGGACCTAGAGGCAGAGTTATATTCCTTTCTGATTGCGCTGGTATTTACATCACGAGACGCTGATGCGTTAGCCCAGTCTTGGTAGCGTTCCCATTTTCTACGTGAAGCCGTTTTGCAGAAACGACCAAACCAGGGCTGGGACTTGCCACCGATGGGGACCGCAGAATACGGAATGAATAGTTCCATACCCTGAAGTACCACATCGGCAACAGAGTCAGCAACAACACTCGGATCATCCGGCGAGAAACAAACCTGCCTCCATGGGTAGGATGCAAAGAAGGACCGCATCCCATCCCAATCTGCTGACCTGTAGTGCCACACTCGGCGGCAGCCCACGAAACGAGGTCGTGAGTAACGCGCAACCGGCACTGTACTTCGGACGAGACAGTGGTCCGACGAGCCCAGAGGGGGTTCGACGATAACCTGGTAGCCATCCGGATGGGAAGTCAGCAGAAGGTCCAACAGGGAAGGTGTATGATCCTCCACGTCTGGTATTCGCGTTGGCGAGGGGACTAGTTGTGTCAAATCATATGCTAAAGCGAAGTCGAGAACAGATCTACCCGCATGATCGGTAGTGCGCGATCCAAGCCATTCGGCATGGTGGGCATTAAAATCGCCAAGAATAACGATCTCTGCGGATGGGATCTGCTGCAGTACGGAATCTGTAGCCATTTGGACGTGCTCAACCAGTCGGTCGGTTTCGGCATTACCGCTATGGGACCTATAAAGGCAAGCGTAGATTCGCGGATGGTCGTCACAATCTACACGCAGCCAGATAATTGATAGGTCCTGTCCTTCAAGGCTGCCGAGGCGTCGAGAGCAGATATCATCTCTGACGTAAACGCACACCCCAGCTCGTGGTACAAAGGAATGTTCCAATTTATACCCGGGGTAGGAAAGAAAAGTCGTATCGGCAGGAGAAGATATCTGAGTCTCGGTAAGAAAGAGCAAGGCCGGCTTCGCCGTCTCAAGGTGAAAGTGGACGGCGTTCAAGTTCGAGTTGAGTCCCCTTATGTTGCAGAAGTCCACAGTGAGGGTGGTAGGGGTTGCCTTATGATGCCTGCTCCGCTTGCCCCGAACAGTGGCGAGCGCAAAATTGCCCCCCCCAGAATTCGGAGGGCAGCCTGGGCATCCCTGCTCAGGTGGTGTATGTCCTGAGCATGGATGCCCAGAGAGGGATTCTCCACCGCAGTCGCTGATGGTACCCTCCTGGGGTAATGTAACCAAATTCTGCACAATCATCATGTTTAAGGGGGGGGGGGGTATCGGGCCTCCGGGACTCTCACATACCAGACGAAACGCGGTAACATAGCTACCACTTCACGCCGATTTTAAGTGAGAGAGTGGTACTTCCCCGGGCGTGCCGGCCCATTCGGCTGCAACCCGAAGGTATGCAGTGTGGCACTACCACTTACAAAATATCCGTAATCCGAGGAAACGACAAATCCAATACGATCGGTAAGAATTCAGGCGCAGAACCAACGGCTTTACGTGATTTTCACGTATGCACGGGACTTCTGACTTCTGACATCCAGACTCCGGGCTGTTATTGAGTATGTTTCTGTTGAAAATCACAATAACTTTTTATCGGTCCGACCTGGGATGAATCCAAGATCTCGGTATATGCGGCCTTAGAGCCACTATACCAACGAGGCAGTTAACTATGTTGATTTTTCTATACTATGAACGCACCAACACAATCGAGGCGGAAAAAACACAGGTCTTCTTACCGATTTTTCTTCTAACAAAAGAAAATAGTGCGAATAAAATCAAATGAAGTGTGTCCTTAATGTAACTAATGTAATGTAACTGTATTTACATCATCTTCAGTTGTGTAAATGATAATGAAACAACCTAATATACAAAATAGGACATATTCTCGTACACTTCAAATCCTGGAAAATTCAACACAGAAAATTTCTAATTTTTTTTATGTAAGTATCTATTATGAATATTATGTTCGCATAAATGCAAAATTAATATTGGTTTTGAGGATTTGCAAACAATTTTGAGATTCTCATACGGCTGAAAAAAGCGTCTCTCCATTATCTGCTTCATAATTTTCGTATTCATAACGTAATATATTTATAAAGAAAAGCCACCTCCTTTTACCGACTCGAGGCATTCACATCGCACAGCACAGCCGGCGTACAAAAAGCTTCCTTTGAAGGGCATGTGATTGGACCTTTATTGCGATTTCAGCACGTACTCCGTACAGAATATGTACTGCGAACTAAACATTCAAACACACCTAGAGGATTATCGACCTTATGCCTAACGCGATAAGGGCCAATGAATACAAAGTGGATTCGCCTATTGTACCTTCACTCACCGCTAAAAGCTGATAGAAAATTGAATTCTTATCCTTAGTAAACCAGCAGCCTTAAATCCGGCAGTTGCTAGGCTTTATTAAATTTCAATCATTTTCCAAGAACAGGTTGATCCCCAAACAAGGCTTCTTGTGTAAAACATAAAATATAAAACATTGGAACAATATATGCAAGTAATATAAAAAGTAAAAAAAAAATAGTATTTACGTTTAGTTTAAATTGAAAGCCAAGATAACGGTTCTTAACACATTTCTATTTTGTTAGCAATTGCATTATTCAAATTAAATTTTATGTGCAAAATACAAATTAGGAAAAGATATATGTAAAATAATAAATTGTTCCAAACCATAAAAGTATGTCCAAAAATTTGAAGGCCCCGTGTATCATATATTTCATAGATCTCTCAGTTGCTAACAAATCTAAATATGATGATTCGTGTTAATAAATCAGAGTAAATCCAACTCTGTCTGCAGTATTAACACAACGCACTTGCTTGCTAAGGCACGCAAGCTGAATCACTACAATGTCGCAGTAAAACATGTGGTCTGTGTGTAAATCCACCAAATATATTGTGTCACACTTTAACCAGTTTGAGGTTGCACTGCAACATGCGTAATGTTTCAGAGACAAGGAACAACAATATAACAGTAAATAAAATAGAAAAACATTATGTCAATTGTATTAATTTCGAGAAATCTGAACTTAATACTATAAGAACTCCTTTAATTTGAACGCTTAGCAATATCGTATTAAGTTCCAATAATTAATTAATCCTTCCTCTCTCCTCCAATCTTTGGAATATATTTAAACTTATAATAATTATAAAACAATAACAGATTGTATTTTGAAAAGCTAAATTATTTTAAATAAATCATCCTTTCATTAATACTTTGTAAGTACATATTATATATACAAATATAACAATAGGAAATATTTTTTTAAATCCAACCAAAACAACCCGTGACTATTTCCGAGAAATAATATAGTGATTTACTTCATGCAATGCTTTTCCAAATCCCTCCCATAGTCCATAAATATATTTATTCTATTACACCGCAAAAAAAGACCCTCAGTAAATTGCCAATGTCTATTTAGATAGAAGGATACATCGACGCATTAGTTTATTAGGTGTGCAAGGGAAGATAGATCCGTCAAAGTCAGTTGCACTGGGGAATGTTACCCCCATTTTACCGCTATTTGCAGTTGTCTCCGGAGGATTCAAGTGAAAAGACAGACACAAATTCACTAAGACAAAGCTTTAAAGGATGTGTCTTGTAACAAACATTATCGACTTTCTTTTGAACTAAATACTTGATTCAAATAATTCCCATTTTTGCAAAATCTTATCGTGCAAGGAACTGATTTTTATCTTTGGTACCAACATTCAAAATAGTTAGTAGTAGAATATCATATTAGTGAGTTGCACCTTTGTTCTTGAAGCTATGTCAAGATTCCATAGAGATAAAATGTGTATCACAACTCTTCAGCCTAGACCATGGACCATACACCAAGTGCATTTTCTAAGGGATAGTAGCATGTCCCCCGGGTATCGTACCGCAACTCGCTGCGGTGTGTCGGTGATTTGTTTTCTTCCCTATCACGATTAAGAAATTGTCCTGTGGTCGATAATCTGACGTAGCAGTGGGGCTCTAATCGGGGTGCAAATGAAATGAATGATTAGACAGCGTTCTTTTAAGTCAGGAAGGGTCAGATTAAGGAAATTGCAATGGAATTTAGTTTTTATACGATGAAGAGTTTTTTTCTGGTTTCATTTCTTTAATTATTATTTATTAACTATATTAATTAACGTATCCGTTACTTTCCGGTATTCAATATGTGGCAGATGCAGCCTTTTGATTCGTTTCAATATTCTCACTATTCGATAATTTATATATGAGTCCAGGTGTTAAGACAATTATTATCACGTTCAGTTTGAATTCAATATGTACAGTGATTTATCTTCAATATTTGTTCATATGCAGATATGCATAATTTAAAAAATGTATCACTATTTCAACCATTTATTTGTCCTACACCACATGTGGAAGAACATATTGTACACATATTTTTCCAGATATTTGTAACATTTTCTCAAATAATGGGACCAGTTAATTTGCCAAATTCCTCCAACAAATTATCTCTTTGAATCGTCGCATAAAAGTTTGTCGACGCGTGAACACTAGACGCGGTTACTTTTACATAATAGTTTTTTTGTATATAGTTTTAAAGAAAATGTTGGAAGCTGCTGAGTTTCGTGCCGGTTCTTCTTGGTAGAACGGCGTTATCGTAATGATATAATTTTAAATTTGTTTTACTAAATTAATTTTTTTACCATATCATTTCTACTAAACTCATGATAATAAACACAATTTCAAAGCAGATTGAAATACCTTTACATACCTTAAAGATAACACAACAAATCTAAGGGTTACGAGACATCTTCCAAGAACAACAAAAAACACTACCTTAATGATATTCTTCTTCATAAGCAATTGAACCGATTAGGAGGTTCCATTATGGAAATGTGCCGCAAATGTTTCTTTATCATAGTCAATAAATCCGAGTCGTTCGCAAATTGCATCTGCCATCAATCTAAACGGTGTTACCATCGTTGCGTAGTTAAGCACCCTACCGCTGTTTGTTTGTTTGTGACGTCACTTATAGCGGAAAAAGTATCTGTAAGTATATCTCAGTTAACAGAAAGAGATATAAAATAAAGTTTTGCATTCATTTTTATCACAGTACTTTATTATTTTCAAAGTGCGTCTGTTTCGTTTCTTTCTTTTGAACTGTCGTAGGTTTTTTATATGTATGGAGACTATTTACTGTAAGTAAATCTATCCAATTCCTTTTGAGGGAAATTGTAAGACCAGGGCTATTACTTTGTGAACTATTGTATTGTACTTTGTAGATGCAATTATTTTCATATTATTTTCAATTATTTATAAACTTGTCTTATCGTAATTTGTATCACAAAAATCGCAGTAAGTAGAACCACACCCGAAATATCACCCCTGCTAAAAACTCGATGTTTACCTAGTTATTCCTCTTCGTTAGGCAACGATTTGTCATGAATACTTTAGTGATATTGTTTTTAGATTGAGTGCAGTCTATAAACGTATAAGGGCGAGGGTTTTTGAAAGCGATAGGAAGAGACTACGTCTTGTTCTTCTACAAATCACAGAGCTCTCCTACAATTAACTGGAATTATTTTTGATTTAATTTTAATTTGATTATTTCAAATTTTTTAATAATTGCTTTTAACGAGCGAATTGACATTTTACCATTGACAGCTTTGTAAATAATATTTTTTACAACCACAAAATCCTTTCACGTCACGTTCTTGACATTCCTCAAAAATAGATTTTGAGGAATGTCAAATTAACTGCTACCTGTACGTATTGCCTTAAATGTTTCACTGCTGGGCAAAAGCCGCCAATCCTTTTTCGAATAATTCATTTTTAGATCTTATTTTACTACGTTGTTCCACTGATAAATTTGTCACAATGGTGAAGTAAAAGTCTTAACCACCGAGTGAGATGAATTGGTATCATTCAAGAACATAAAAACTTTGTGGTACTTATCCAGATCTGAACCATCAATTTTCGGTTCAGATACACTTGTTCCACTCGGTTAGATCATCTCTTCAAATATTATGTACACTTGTCAAATGAGTCATGGCGAAATGCAACCCTTATTAATGTACATAATAGGGTGCTAATGCTACGAACAGACGACAATCTCGCATCCACTTGATTTAATTGCAAAATTATTTCAGACACGTGCTTTCAAGTGTTTAATGTGAGCTTTTGAAAAGACCCCAAAATGATTTGGGGGAATGTTTTGAATCCTGAAAGTGATGAGTAGTTTTAAGTAGGACTTGAGCTGTAACGTCGCCAAAAGATCACTACTTAAAATTTAAAGGATACTTGGTACACGATGACAAAAAAAATGTTACCAAAAAAATCAAATAATACGTTCCAGAATGATGGTTGTATTTGATATGGTTGTGGGTTTGAGATGAATTTATTAATTAAATATTTAAAAATTTAGCCGTTATTTTAAGAATATGTAGATTAATACGAAAACCGCTATCGATACTCTGATCGCTTCCAGCTCGTGATCACAATGACCCCAATGCACCTAAGTGCATACACTAAATAATTCCGGTTACAGGATGGATTGCACTAATAGGGACTATACGTCACTAGGCATCGCGTAAATCGTCTGGAACTTTCGATTGCATTCCAAAATACTAGGAGCGTGATGTATGGTGAGGGGTTCATATATTTTTTTATTTAAATTTATTGTTATGACTCCTGCTTTATTATTCGCAAAATGAAAACAATAAGGCATTGAACACACATGTTATGTAGCAAAAGCTGCGACCGCAATGTGCGTCCAAAAAGGAACCATTGAAAAGAAACTTCTGTCGCTTAGGGCGAAGATAAGGCGGATGATTTACAATGATTTCCAGTTCGAGTTTTTGTTAAAAATTTAAGATAAATACTATTTAATCTATAATAGTAATATATAAAGACGGCAAAACAGATTGGACTTATAATTAATGAAATTATTTTTATTTTTATTTACTTACGAGTTTTTCCTAGTTTTCTGTTACATCCAATTCAATACGATATAAGCATATTCAAAAGTGCTTATTGATTGGAGATTTCTTGAAATAATTTTTATTTACTTGGTGGTAGGGCTTTGTGCAAGCCCGTCTGGGTAGGTACCACCCACTCATCAGATATTCTACCGCCAAATAACAGTAAATTGTATTGTTGTGTTCCGGTTAGTAGGGTGAGTGAGCCAGTGTAATCACAGGCACAAGGGACATAACATCATAGTTCCCATATGCGCATAGGTGATGTAAGGAATGGTTAATATTTCTCACAGCGCCTTTGTCTATGGGCGGTGGTGACCACTTACCATCAGGTGGCCCATATGCTCGTCCGCCAACCAATGCCATAAAAAAAAATGTTTTTTTTTATACTTTGAAATCTAAGAATTGCAAACTGTATTTTACATACATGTTTATTAAATTTATTTCCATTATGATTGTACCTGAATTGCATGCAATATTATCGAAAGTTTCTGAATCATTAACATATGTGTTAAATTTTGTAACGAATCCAGGAAAAGGTCCATTGTACATTGGTATATTGAAGTCATTATAAATTATATAAATTATTAATTTTAAGAGATATCACATGTTTTGTAACTAACAATTGAACCAAGATAGCTCAGTGGTTAGACCAGGTGTATCTTAGCCGGTAACTACGAATTCAGGCACCACTGTTTTCATTTATGTTTATAATTAATCTCGTGCTCGGCGGTGAAGGAAAATATCGGAAGCGAATCTGCACGTGTCTAATTTCAATGAAATTTTACCACATGTGTATCCCCCAACCTGCAATGGAACAGCATGGTGGAATAATCTCCAAGATTTCTCCTCAAAGGGCCTTAACCTTAGGGCCTTCCAGGGTGTGACTTTTACTTTAGTTAGAACAATTTTGTTCATATTAGACATATATGTACATATATTAATAACACAACGTAAGTAACGTTGTATTTGTACGACTTATACCATGTTCAAGTTAGCTTGATCTTATTGACAGACGGGCTAGTAATGAGAAACAGAAAATTTAACAAACATATATAACAGTCGATAGATCGATGGATCGATGGAATGCGAAATTCAGAATTTCTCGATCAGAAAAATTTACATCTGTCAAAAAGATCAAGCTATCTTGTACAGGGTATAATAGGTACTATTAATAAAAAAATACTCATAATGATAGAATTATAGTATATTAAGCAAAACAAATATACAAAACATTCCACCAACGTAATGATATACATTGCAGGAGAAAAAACTGATTTTCGAGGTATTTTCTTGCAGCCCTGAGGCACTTTATTGAATTCCGTACGTCTTACAGGAATGCACATTTTTGTGATACTCAGACTGCCTCTCTTAACATTATTTTTTAATACGCTATCCTCCTGGAACAAATTAAATTAATACCAAAAATGTAATGCTTACATTTTAATTAATTGCAGAAAATGAATAAAATAATATTAAATAAGACTTTAATTAATGATTCGCTTATGATGTTCATAAATTATAATAAACATCGTCAATAAGATATCATTTAATTATTTAGTGATATAATCTAATAATATTTTAATTTTAATTTATTATTATGTTAAATTAAAAAAAAAATCGTCCTAGGCGGTTATTTCAAAAACACTGAAGTGCAGGCGTGTGTCGCACAAGAGCAATCCCATAGACCGACAAAACGCAATCCGAAACGACCGGATTTCACTCGCAAGAAAACTTTCTATTCCTCTCAATGGGAATATTACTTTGACAGCTTTGAGTCTACGAGCTACTACGAGTATTCTTAACAGACAAATCTGTTTCCTTAAACATATTAACGAGATTATTACCAATGACGTAGTCATGAAATACATAGAACATATTTGCATTGAAGCAACGAGGTAGATTAAACTTTGATTTTCTCTTTTATTTCAGAAGACTTCAACAATACGTCACAGACTGACACATCACAAATACACGTGAAAACATAAAGAAGAAAGTAATCTGATTCATAATCGATCCGTGCTGTCTGTTTTTGTCATGTCAATTAGGGAGGAGTCGTAGATAATGCCTTTTTTAATTAAATTATCCATTGATACTTCAAGCGTGGAACTGAGGAATGGCACGAGCTTGGAATATTTCGTTCGTAAACATTTTACTAAGGATTATATATATGTATATATTTATGGGTTAATTTTAAGTAATGCTTACGCATTTAATGTATTTTTAATTTTCTATATTTCGTTCCTAAAAGACATTAATTTTACATTAGGTAAAATTAATGTCTTCTGAAAAAGAAGTTTTATAATTGAATGTCAACCTAAATAAAAGTCAAAACAATATCTTTTGAATACGTACTGCTTGTGTATCCAAATTATTCAATTAATGGTATCTTTACTCATAAACTACATTTATAATTATAACATTCTTCCACTTACATTCCGTTCATGATATGCACCTATTATAATATACCATTTTAAATATTCAAACCTAGCTGTATAACCATTAAATTCAAATTTCCAAGTTAAAACGATAGAAACGAACCAGTCGGCATTACAACGCGTGCCGCAATAAAACTTAAAATGTGGCATGACCATGCATTAATGAGGCAGTAATCTCCTGATATTAAAACATGGAGGGCCCTCATACACTCCCTACGATGAGAGACGGTAGCCCTTAAGAAGTAAACTTGACATGCAAACAAGCTACAGTATTAAAACCCCTTTTTCATTACGCAGTTATAGACACATTCTTCATTTTACTTTTGTAATTTAGAAAGCGAAATGTTAGTATATCAGACAACTATTGTAAAAGTGTAAAAACGTAATTTAATTTTAAATGGTCTACAAATCTTATGTAAGCGGAAGAAGTCCTCAGAAAGTTATGTGAATTTCGAACTTCGAAGAAAAAACTAAACTAGGCAATGAAATGAATGAATTGTATGGAAAATTAAAAAGAAAATTATTTGTAATTACAATAAGGAAACTTTTTAATCACATTTTTTGGACAAAGGTAGCTTGTTAATCTCGGTTTATTATATTGCTGTTAAAGTAATGGACATCATATTTTAAAGCAGACAAAATCGCTGGGCAACTCGAAATTTTTGGTAACATTTCTGATGTCAGTGTAACATTCTGACACCTACTGATGTTGCCATACAAACTTGATATAGGTATATAAGTCTTATTGCTTAATCAGGTAAAAAATACAATATTTCCCCTTCGCTCACGTTTGTCAGAACCTTCTAGAATTTTTGGTGAATTTCCCCATACCGTACGCTTAATCGGCGCTTAGCATACAAAATTGAATTCCGAGCAGCGTGTCTATCGTAAACTATCTCAAAGATGGGGGTTAAATGTCGAAGGTGAGAGAGGTCCTTTTTTTTTAAAATCAGCTCGTATTTAAACAATTTTATGCTTTTAAGGACGCTGCTAAAAGGTATGCCATTTTAAATATTTTATACGGGAATATATTCTAGTTTCGTCACATAAGCTTATACTGAATTTGAAAAGGAAAAGGTCCGTTTTGAATACTTTAATATAGAATCGACTATGAATTTGGGTTACAAACGTATTCTACGTTAGAAAATCTACGCAATTTTATCTTTGCAGTAAAAGATGGAATACGGCACAATGATTGGAACTAACTTATTTATGTCCAATTTTAAACATCGTTTGACCAAACAACATAAAAGCAATTAAAGAAATTGTAAATAAGGTTAACTATACATATAAGTACAAAAAAAAACTTATACTGTTGTATAATAAATTAGCAGTAATAATAAAATAAAAGAAATTAGTTTTATATTAAGTTTGGATAGATATATTTCATTAGTAATTTCATTTGAACTCAGAACTGGATTTGGTGGATCTTCTATTTCACAAATTTATAAAAAACAGAATCATTTTACCCAAAAAAAAAACCAGTAATTCGTTATAATAAAAAACGTATCATATTTCTCGAGTAGAAATAAAAAGCGTCGACAGCAACGCTAGTTTCAACAAAATCGAGTTTTTTATTAAGAAAATATGCTAATACCGAAATAATTGAACTCCCTTTTCCACGTAATAAAGCACGGGTTCATTGTCCCTGGCAGGAATGACGTCATAATAAAGCTTGCTCCTTTGATTCAATATCGTATATTAAGATGTGCATAGATGTTGCTAAAAGGCGAAATGTTAATCGTTCGACTAAAGATGGAGCGATATTATAACATTTCAGTACTTCAAACATCTCTTTATCGTTATGGTTATTTATTTCTTATAATAAAACTTTGATGATTACGTATATAAAATATTAATATCCAATGTGTGTGTGAATCTGTCCCATCACCTTTTCATGTACAAAATTTAAAATTGATATCTTCTTAATACAATCAAATTAAGATGATATCTACTATCGGAATTTTAAATCGTTCTAAAAATAGTCGATCTTCTACGTGTCAATAACGAAATGCTCAATTTCGTTCGTTGCATTGTTGTTACAATATTACTAAACAGTAGATATATTTCAGTCCTCTTACACTAGATCCTTCTTTGATGTCAAATAAATAATACTTCATTTTTTTAATGATATTAGCGAAATAATCTGCACCCACTCGGCTCAAATAAAAGTCATATAATTTTTTTTTTTTTTATAATTAATTAATCAATTAATAAGTAATTCATGTAACAATGCAATGTAATGTAAAAAGGCAAGATTTCTTAGAAACAATAGTTTTTGTCAGTTTTACATACTTATCGATTTAATTTATTTTTAATACATAAACTTAAGAGAATTTCGATTTTTTGCCGTTGTGACATTTGAGACATCAAGTTGTTATAACTTGATGTCTCAAATGTCACAACGGCAGTTGTCGAAGTGACTCTCGACTTTTGCAGTATATTTGTCTGTATCAAGTAAATATATACCAGAATATAGAAGATTACTTTTACTATCAATAAGAATAAGTATTTGTTTTTTTTTCATAACCACACTTTGACAAATGGAAATGATGAACACTATACCGTCGACAGAAGAAATAGCACGCACCCTTACCAGCCGTACGAAGTTTATTATTCGATTATACGTCGGAAAATCTGAAGCAGGTGAAGGCGTAGTTACGAAACGTCAAAGTGTTATTACGTTAAGCCGGGAGTTTCGAGGTATTCCCACTAATTGAAACTCAGGAAATTCATTTTGAATTTTGGCATTTCCTTTAATACGGACCATAGATGTTGAATAGTTCACAAGTCATTTCACCTGCGCTATGCAGATAATTGGGCTCAGAGGATGGGACGCGTAAATGATTAGAATGATCTCTGGTTGGAATTTGAACAATAAATACGGTTGAAAAAGCGTTAGACGATTTAAAAAATATATATCTAATAATAGCATAAATAATCAATTGAAATAACACAATCAGCAGTTAAACTTATCAACTAGTAAGTACTAGTATAGACAGACAATCTTGGATTCCCGAAAATTAGTGAAAGGAAAATATAAGTTATTGGAAAAAATCTCAATAATTTTTACGAAAGAAATTTATGTCATCAATCCGCTTGTGATATCAATAATGATTGAAAGATTTATATAAATACATATACCTATTAATAATTTGTAATTTACTTTTTTAAATGGCGAATTACAATTAACAAAACTTAAGAAGTCCTTTCAAACATCGTAAACATACATATCGACTTTATTTTATTTATACTTAAGGTTGTGTTCAAGTCAGTTCAAGATTCATTAACGCATGTATACACCTCGACTGTGCATGTGTGCGTCTGTGAATGTGTATAAAAATGTTTTAATTTATACAACTTTTTTAAATTGATTTAATACTTGATAAACTACCAAGATTACCTTAAATTACATTAGATATACTTCTATGTCCTGAAGCAACGTTTAATGCTACATATATGATATATAAACTGTAGCAACAAATCCTCTGTTATCAATGTTTTAGTTTTATATTGCTATTCGCAAACTTTGAAACTTTGTTTTATACTCTTCACGGTTGAATGCATAGCTTGAAGTGCGGAGTTAAATGACAAAGTCTGCATCATATTTGGCTTCAACGAGTTAGATAGGAGTTTCGTTATCTGCATTCAGACACAATACGCAGAAGGTAAAGGATATCAGTTCTTCTGTGTGTTATATTATAATTTGTACAATCATCTAGTTTTCCTGTCATGTCTAACTTCATTGCAATGTATATATCGTTAATCATAGTATAAGAATATAAGATATATACACGTAAAACGCATGTATATAAATGAATCTCAATGGAAGACGAAAGAGCAAAATTCATAATGAATATGAATAATAAATACTTAAAATTGTATAACAAACCAAATAATCAATAAGAAAAATTAATGACAAAAATAATGTAAACGATTATAAACGAAATTATAATGTTTCAGTATAAAACATATTCAAATAGGCTGTTATGTTATCTTATTTGTCAACGATAGTCAAACGTATTGGAATTTTACTGAAAGTTATATTCTTAAAAACGAATACATTACCCTCAACTCACACCACAATAAGTTTTACTTCAAAAATCCTCGCATATGAAACTAAACTTCTCAAATTTAAATCTTGTTATAAAATATTTTTTTACAGTTTATGAAATATTAAAATGAAAACTGTATTCAAACGACAATGCAGAACTCCAAGTTTGTTATCTTGGCGCCCGCGGCTTCGTCTGCGGTGTGAATCCTATCGCTGCGAGCAACTGCATTGGTTCTGAAGGCAACGTTACCCTCAGATACCTATTGCCATGTTTAAAATATTCCTTTTACTTTCTGCGAGACGGCTGGCGTTTTAATCATTTTGATTGGACGTATACGTTTTATCTTTTTCAATACTTTTAATATCTGTACGTGTCGTTTCATCCTTTTCTTCGATTGAAGTCTCTTTACATAAAAATGCTGTGATTAAAATATGTATATCCATAATATTGTGTTTAATTTTTTTTATATATAGGAAGGTTACGTAAAATTTGCTACCTGATGGCCGGTGGTCAGCAGCGCCCATAGACATTGGCGCTGTAAGAAATATTGACCACTCCTTACTTCAACAAGGCACAACTAACCTTCGGAGCTAAGATGTTATATTCAATGTGCCTGTAGTTAAACTGGCTTACACAAATGTCAAAGCGGAACACAACAATCCTAAGTATCGTTGTTTGCCGGTAGAATATCTGATAAGTAGCTGGTACCTACCCAGATGGGATTACATAAAGGTCTGTTTCTACCCGAACTCCAAAAGGAACAAATATTGATTAGAATTTCCCGAGAAATTGAAGGATAAGGTACACATTGTGATACAATTACACATAGTTACGCCACAAATGCCGTTTAGAAATAACTGTGCAAAACCATTTGGAACGGACGGTATAGATAAAAAAACTGCTCCGTTTTCAAAATCCATCTTGTACCCATTTATAAGACTTAGATAATATTTCACTTTTCATTTATAAAGTCGAAGGCATTCAAATTACGTGTTAAAAGTTCGATCATTTTGTAGGTAATATGTGGTATACGTGTGTGCGTACCTTTGAAGGTGTCACTGTATCTATCATTAATTTTTTGTCGCTTCGTATCTTGAATACAAATGATTATATTTAAACCGTCCACGTACATTGCGTAAGTGTTTAATATTATTCAGGACTTTAACAAAAATCATTTATAACCAAAACAGTGAAGGTGACATCGAAAATTATAAAAATAAACTGTTATCCTGCGACTCGGGGCACGACTCCCTTCAGAGGGCTCGTGAAGGAATTTTTAATTCAATTATTATAGCGATCTTGTTTAATGGCCGTCCTCTTGTAGGACGTTTTATGTCACCCCTGCTTACGACCGGGAAGCTATGGTGTTCGATACTGAAACGTTTAAACATAAAACTGAAAATCGTTTCTTTTTACATTATTTCACGAAATAAATGGTCCGATGTTTAAATTACTAAATTGACAATCGATAATAAACGTTCGGTTTGGCTGAGTTGAAGCTACTTCACATAGAACGTTAAAAACTAAAGTAAATTTTTGGTCACGATATTGGTACTTTATGAAATATGAACCTTCTCTAACATCGCCTTGGATGATATGGGTCCCTTGTACCACTGGAACAAAATAATGCTTCGTACACATAACTGTTTTACGGTACAATATGCGATATCGACCTACCTACAGATGATCTTGCACAAAGCCCCCCAAGTAAGTCTCTTGGGAATGTAATACATATCATTAGTGTAATAAAGAATTCCACTAACCCGCATTGGTGTAGCGTAGTGCAATATGCTCCAAGAACTTCTCCTCAAAAGGAGAGGAGGCCTTAGCCCAGCAGTGGGAAATTTACAGGCTGTTAATGTAATAAAGAATTAAATTATCGTTCGTAAATAAAATAAATGATGTAACGTAAAAAACATGTTTCTTTCGATATAAATTTGGTTATATGTTAAAATACTATGCATATACGTTTTAAATATAATTAAATATTGTTATTTTGAAAACGAACGAAATATCTCTTCGTTATTTTGTAATAAAATTAGCGAATAACAAGCGTTAAAATTTTATAAAATATGCCTGTAAAAAAGACCCTGAATCTGGATGTGAAGTTTTTTTTTTAATTAAAAATACCTGAATATATTTTAAATGTGAAGGCAGGAAAACGAAATTTTCGTTCAAATTGGTAACGTAAAAACAAAATCCCAATAAATGAAATTAAATTCAGAAGTCAAACTTGCTTTTTACGGTGGATCGCTGGAAAAATTTCATGGCGATAAATTTGTCAGGCGAGGCCAAAAAGTTTCATGTTAATTCAATCAAACGATCGGCCTGGCTTATGTTTGATGAAGGGAAATCTCTACTTCGAATTTTTATTATTAATTTCATAAAATCCACTTCAGAATCAATGATCATATCTGGGTAATATATTTCATAGTACTTAAACAAATTTTAGATCTTCTGCTTTTTAATATTTTTTTCTGTTTAATCTTTGGTAAAATTGCCCTGTGAAATCCGATTGTTTCCATAATTTAAAATTTTAACTAAAATATAATTAAGACTTAAAAGATGAGGAGGTACAACACAATGTACTGACTGGCGCATTGGTGATGTGAGGAAGGATTAATATTTTTAACAGCACCGTTGCCATGGCCAGTGGTGACCACATACCATCAGGTGGATCATTTGCTCATCCACCGACCTATCCCTATTGATGCTTTATTCGTGTTTATAAATTAAATAAAAAAAATGTTCTTAAAGTTGAAGTCTTATACAAGAAGAAATAATTTAATACTTGAAGATGAGTTTCAACATGATGTACTCGCAATGGAAATTTTACACAATTTTTCTCTATCTATTCTAAATACTGATTAAATTATAATCAGCTTCGTCTGGTCTGAACCGAGCCAAGCCACCTAATCATACCATACGTCGGACGCCTTTTTACATCTTAATATCAAATAACTTTTGATTTTAGGGATTCTACTACTAGTCTCAGCTGCCAATTTAAAGCGTTATTTCTTATAATTAGAGACATGTAAATTTTCACGGGTTACGTTCGCGCCATCATCATATTAAATGATGATGGCGCGAACCTATTAATATTACGTTCAATCTCGTGAACTTTCTTAATATAAAATTATAACATTGAACAAATTTTATAATATAAATGTATGTTACGTATTTTTTAAGTTCGAGAATTTCTCAAAAGCAATATTATATCTGTCAAACTATATGAATGTACGAGACCTTCCACTGTATAACGTTTAAGTTCGATTAAAGATCAACGTCCGAAGCAAAACAATCCCGCACGACATAGAGCTATTGACAAGTTTATTTATAGAATAGTGAAATGGAAAGTTTTTTTAATAATAAAAGAAAATTATGGAAGAGGTAAAGAATGGTGTCGTATACAAAAAAATATTTAACTCGAAACCGGGGGACAAAAAGGCATTGTTTGGAGTCTCGCATTTCTGACGGTTAATTTGCACATTAACGGCGAAAAAAAGTTTTGTCCGAATAAATGAGTATCGTGAACAAAGGCTTCCTTTACATTTCAGGAGATGAATGTGCTCCTAGTAATGACATTCTTTTAAAGAGACGTTTATGTCCCATTAACTTTCCCTGTTATCCGTGTTTATATTTCGGGGTATTGACCTTAATGTTTAACAAGATCTTTTATAAAACATCTAAGGTGTATGACTTAAGATCTCTTTACAGCTAACCTCATTGTTTTCAATCAAAACAATACGATTTTATAGGGCGTTGTCTAAAACTAAGCTATTCGCTAAATCAATTTAGCTATATGATTTAACTAGTTGCCTATGGTTATTTGGTTCTAATTTTATTTACTTCGATTTTGTCCTAAATTTAATTGAGGTAACTCTATAATGAGGCATGTTTGTTCTACTTTATAAAATAAATATATATGTGAGTAGTTAAGAGGCTTTATTTAGATGCCTATCGCGCATAAATTAATAGATTTCAATACAGCTTTGAATAGTCACAGAAACCTTAATAATAAAATATTTACCAAAAAACAAATAAGAACATATTTTGTTAAGTCCGTGTTAAAATGGCCGTAGTAGTAGCTGCATATCAAGGAATAATCTTTATAAATTGAAGATATCTATGTATGTTCGTATAGTGAGGGAACGCTAAGATAAGTAGCTAATGCGAGCCATCACTTCCACGCTAGCAGACGGCTCCGTAATGCAGCCGAGATTGCCTGTCTACTATGATATTTTACCAGTGAAATAGAGGAAATTTGGTGTGAAACGCTTATGACGGAAACTTCAATTTTAAACTTCAATGAAAGGTGCATGATGGGGTAAAATGTTGCTGAAATTTACATAAAGGTTATCCAGATATTAGACCAACGCTTTTAATCTCATAAATAATCTAATCATGAATTTTAACGCCCAATGTAGGTGTTAGTTCGAAAGGTTTTTTTTTTATTTTGAATTTATTGATATCATTTTATTTTATATTTAATAGTGCTGTATGAAAAAGTAACTGAAATGAGGAATCCCTGTTTATGATACAAATTTAAAGTCAGTCAGGTCTCTCTGGTAATTTGACCTAGATTCAAACCCGAGTCGTTCTTATAAAAAGTTATAGCAAGCCGAAGTTTTCAAGTTGGCAATGGTTACACTTTCATGCTTCGGAAAACAAGTAAAGCCGTTGATCCTGCACCTGATCTTTCTTTTGGGCCAAATTGTTGTCACTGCGGATTATTAGTGTGAGTAAATAGCGAGTGCAACTATGTTTGCATTCGTGTGGAATAATACAATTGCCTCTCTTGAGAAAAAAAAAATAGCCAAAATCATGCTGATAAACATCGTAAATTAAATCTTAGCAAATAACGTCTTACTCACACACCGCGACTTTAAAATCCATGTTGACTGTACAAAGAGAATATTAAGAACGTTCAATTATTTGTTTATTGAATTAAAACAGCCGAGGAAATAAAACAAAAAACAATACTAAATGCTTTAATTTGGAATTCAAAACAGATGTGTCGTACAATATATACTATGTATTAAATAATAGGCAATGAAATAAATCAGCATCGTTTCAGAATAATTTAAAAAAAAAATCGTTTAAACTTAATACAGACTAAATATTATAATTAAGTATGAGCGGATTTAGATCCAATACATCATACTATCGCTAAGTCAGCAATTACCGGGACACAGGCTTCCACCATGATCTAATTATATCTTGTAAATAATAATAAAGACAATGTCTTCAATCAAATCAATCAATCAAAATATACTTTATTCAAGTAGACCTTTACAAGCACTTTAGGATTTTCATTCAACAAACTATATTAAGGTTCGGAATGCAGATAAAACTGACAAGAAACTCAGTAGTTATTCTTTTTTTTTTAAATACAAAGACATGTTAGTTAAATACAATTACATATGTATATAACACATCCTAACCTGGAAGTCAATAAATGTTAGCTGCACGCTTTTTTATCATTTATATAATCTTGTATTGAATAATATGGCTTATTTACCAATGTAATTTTTAAATAAAATTGCCTTTTTATTTTACAGTACATTAGCAGCCTGTAAATTTCCCACTGCTGGGCTAAGGCCTTCTCTCCCTTTGAGGACAAGGTTTGGAGCATATTCCACCACGCTGCTCCAAGGCGGGTTGGTGGAATACACATGTGGCAGAATTTCATTGAAATTAGACACATGCAGGTTTCCTTACGAGGTTTTCCTTCACCCCCGAGCACGAGATGAATTATAAACACAAATTAAGCACATGAAAATTCAGTGGTGCTTGCCTGGGTTTGAACCCGAAATCATCGGTTAAGATGCACGCGTTCTAACCACTGGGCCATCTCGGCTCGGCTAAAGCTCGGCCTTTCTATTTGCATACTATAAACTATTTAAATTAAACATTAGGAGTGTCCTGAAGTGCATTACGAACCATTTCACATACGTCACGTGATGTAGAACAGCGGAGTGAATAATAAAACTTTCGTTCAACAACAATTAGTGTTCTAGGGTTGATGACATACGGTGAATTTAAAGCGGACCGGGTGTGACAGAATTTTGTGCTACGGGTGTGAGGTACGGCTCTAATGTACTCGTTACGTCAAAATGAGGTGACTGAATTGTTTGTTATTATATTTTACATAGCTTGGCTATACTTTTGGGTTGAATTTGATAATAAAACCCAGCAGAAGTTGTCTTGTCTATATATACCAATAGTCATGACAACTGGTCTAACGGTATAAAATTTACGATGTATCCGATCCGATTTAACATTTAGAATATTTTATTATTTTTCATAAATAATATGTAGGTTAATCTTAAACAGATATATCAATATTCGTTTTAATATATACCATCAGTACATACTCTTATTTTTTAATTTGGTTGGAACTTATTCCTAGTTATTAACACATAGTTAATTGAAAAAAAAAACTTTACTATTGCAGTTAATAATATTTCAGTACAAGTGTCAATGACCTATTATGATCACTTTCTATCAACTAAATTATAGGATTTGCTTTCCAGCTATACGTGTAATAAAAAATGGACATTAAAAAACAAACAGAAAGTCCGGTAACGCAGTATTGAACCAGCGCACTCCAGGATCCGACTAACCAGCGACGTAACGACGAACAATCTCCATTCCATTTGCAGTATCTTTCTATATTGGTAGTGATTTCATAAACTCAACAGCTAGTATTGAAAGCATTCGAGTAACTGCAAGTGCATGAAATAAAACCAAATAATCTGTTGCATTTTACCTATTCGGAATGTTTAAAACGATGACTTTTCAAAGTGTGATTGAAAAAACAAGGCAAGCGCGATCATGACTCGCGCCTGATGGTTCCGTGCGTTTATAATTATATATATAGGATCAGAAGACAGATTATAATTGAACTTCAAATAGTTACTTTAACTCAATAAAATAAAATAATAAGGTACATTATTAATGAATAACAGGGTGTCCAGATATTTGCAGATTTTATTATTGTCCTGGATAAAATAGTACCAAATAGGTTTTTATTTATGATATAGATTAAAATGTATAGCAAAATATGGCGTTATGTTTTCCTTTTCTTTACACGGAATCCTAAAACGATCTCGCTCAACGTCGAACGGCTTAAAATTGAAAATTGAATTTTGTAATCGAAAGCAAATTTAAAAATATAGAACTAAACTAAAATAAATCATTTTTAAAAACAATTAGTTACATACATCATATCGTGCCCATACTGTTAGCTAAAAGGATTTTCTTTAATACACGAAATTGTCTTTGAATCTGAACTAACAGGCAAAATTCCAACGCCGTAGAATAAGAGGAAATGGTTCCAATTATCTAGTTCTAATTGAACTTACAAATTTTAACATAAACAAACTAAAAAAAAATTGCACGTTAAATAAAAGCTTGTAATAAAGGACACAAAATATTTATATCACTTTATACTAGCAAACCAAATATTTAAAATAAATAAAACTGTAGGATTGGAAGCCGAATAAATAATCTGAATCCAAATCAAAATATTCTTCATTCAAGTAAAGTCTTAAAAGCACATTAGAATCGTCAGGTTACATGTTAATTAAAAGTGAACACCACCAGCCACCAGTAGCCACCGGTTTGGAAAGAAGGTTCTACCGAGAAGAACCGGCAAGAAACTCAGTAGCTATTTTTTTTTTCCACGTTGATAATAATATGAGCCGAGATGGCCCAGTGGTTAGAACGCGTGCATATTAACCGGTGATTTCGGGTTCAAACCCAGGCAGGCACCACTGAATTTTCATGTGCTTAATTTGTGTTTATAATTCATCTCGTGCTCGGCGGTGAAGGAAAACATCGTGAGGAAACCTGCATGTGTCAAATTTCAACGAAATTCTGCCACATGTGTATTCCGCCAACCCGCATTGGAGCAACGTGGTGGAATATGCTCCAAACCATCTCCTCAAAGGGAGAGGAGGCCTTTAGCCCAGCAGTGGGAAAATTTACAGGCTGCTAATGCTAATGCTAATGATAATAATAAGAACTGTGTAATCGTCTTAAATGAACTGAAAGTAATCCAAATATTTTTTTAATCCAAGCTCTTTTTCCTTGTTTTATTATTTCTCTCTAATATAGATCAAATAGGATGAAGTAACTTCATCTCACTAGTGTATTCAAATAAAATATCTAACTCCAAGGAGTCTAGTATTCCAAGAAACAATTTCAAGATATCCTTTACTTAAATTGGCTCTTACAAGCACTTTCATATCGTCATTTGATAAATGTATTTTGTCATTTCTATGAAACGCTCCAAAGGTTTCGAAATGTGGATTCTGCAAAAAGAAGCAATTTAGTATTTATGGTTTACTAGAGCGTGGGTGTCTACCTCTCGAGGTAGAGGTGGAGGTAGATAGCCTCTACATTAAGTCACAATATAAGCTATTTTAATTATAAATTTCATTCAATTCCGTGTAGTAATATTCCGTCATTGAGTAACAAACATTAGACATTACCTAGCCTAAGCCTCCTGCTCGTTTGCCACCTATAACATAAAAAAAAAACTTACTTACATTGTACATGTATATGACTCAGATTATATATATATATATATATATTATATAATCTGAATTTTATTATGAAAATTCACACAGCAAGTATTCAATTGAATGCAGAAGAACGGTAATAAAATCGAACTTTGTTAAAAAAATCTTGATCTAATTAAAAAAAAAACACAATCATAAGATGAAATAAAACGATCACCATGTTAGTTATACTGAGACATCTCGGCTTCGGTTTCAACATCAACACACTGATTCTTCGTTTTATTTTCATTATTATACATTTTATAGCAATGACACATTTACAGGATTTAATTACGAAGAATGAAAATTCAGTGTTTTGATTGTTTAAAGAATTTTGCGAAACATTAACGTGCCTCTTTTAAAATAGTAAATTGAACGATCTCAACTTTCAAACCAAATAAAGCAAGAATAAGTATTCAATAAAAGCATGTAATCTTTCGAATTAATTTCATATTTACTTTTTTTTTATTACTTTTCTAATTGTTATTGATAAACAAATATCGGTCAACTAATATAGAACCGTGCGATATTTTATGATATAGCATTATTGCAAAAGATTTTTAAAAGGAGTCAATTATATAACAAATTAAATTATCCAACAATATATGATCCTTCACGCGTGTTTAGATTAAAATATTTGTAACAGTCGGCAACTATTCGGGGGCGATTGATTTATCAGGACTGAGAACGCCTGTATCGTAGTGATGTATGAGTCTTTTGAGACTACCATAGATAAAACGAAAATAGAGAAATTTATCCAAATCTATACTAATATTATAAATGTGACAGAAACTCTGTCTGTCTGTCGCTCTTTCACTGCCAAAACAATGAACCGAATTTGACGAAATTTGGTATGAAGCAAACATGAACTCCAAAGAAGGACAACACTTGACAACCAACCTCTAAAATGCGAGCGAAACCGCGGCCGACAACTAGTTAAATAATATATGTATAAACTACTCTAGTAAAAGATAAATTTGTAAAATGAACTGGAAAGTTTTTGTGATATGGAAGAATTAATTTCAAATCTACGTTCAGGAAACCAAAATTTGTAAAAAGTTTTATTTATATTATATAAAATACTATATTTTTAAACTTATTTGTATTCAAAAATTATTAAAAGTAAATAAATGTTAATTTTATTTACATGTCGTAATAAAAAAAAATATTTAAACGATTTTACAGGCATTTTACTAACATTTGCATTTAGTAGATTATTTATTATAAAACTTATTCCGTTTACAACAGTAACCATATTTATAAATATAAGCTTTTAAGTCTTCTCTATATACATCTACTCTTTACAACACGTGCACAGTTCCAAAGGTGCGATTTGTAAGGCCAAAGCTCTACACAAATTCGATGCACACGGGAACAGAGCAGACATGAATTTTGACTAATATGTATTGCATTTTATTGTACGACTATGAAATAAAATTGCTTTAGCTAGTATATAGGCTCAGTCGATCGTTTTAATGATTTATTACGAGGTGCAGTTCGAATGTTATCGTTCAAATCGATACCTTAAATATGTTTCCTGACGGTAAAAAATATCCATTTAAGTTTTATGATTATTAAAATGCAAAATTTGATCGATAAAGCACATACACGATATAACTGATGATATGCGAGTAAAAGGTGATGTGTTCTGAAAAAAAAAACGAGCAGTGTCGTCATCTAATTGATACGAAGTTGCTTTCGTTAATTATTATGTTTTAAATGATTGATACAATTAAATAATATTTGTATTAAAAATCCTGTGAGACTTAAAGCAATAACAAAAAATTGGTTTTAATACGTACGTCGTACCAGCTTTAAACTAGCCCGTGGTTTAGTTTAGGCTTCGCCGGCTAGCGTGGACAAGGGTGATCTAATCAAATCAAAATATATTTTATTCAAGTAGACTTTTACAAGCACTTTTAAATCGTCATTTAACAATCTATATTAAGTGAAGCTACCACCGGTTCTGAATGTAGATTTAACCGAGACACTCAGTAGTTACTCTTTTTCAACATCTAAAAATACAGTCATGTTAGTTAAATACAATTATATACATATGTTTGTAATATATCCTGCTGAATAATATGCCTTCTTTACCAATGTATTTTTACAAATGATTTGAATTTATGAATTTATGAAAAGTTAAAAATGTCTGCGGATATTTATAATATATGTTCAGCTATGTTAGGTACCCATTATCCATTTCTGTACTCCTGGCAATATATGTGCAGAATGTAATGATGATCTCTCGAGTGGTTATATTTAATTCCATAAATTTCCAAATAACGTAATTCGTTGGAATTCCATTTGAATGTCAATTTTCAAATTTCGAACTGTACTTTGTTGACAGTTGTAACTTGTAAGCTTTACAAAATCGCCCGAACGTAGCTAACAATTTAAATCCGCTTAATTAAAACTTCTCGGCTCTCGTTCCGCGGATCTTTACCGATTTCATTGTCAAGTCGTCAATTATTTCATTCCTAACGATTTCCACTTAGCTCTTGTTAACTAATCGTTAAAAATAAGTATTTATAAGCCATCAGGCGTATCTATACCACTCGTCCGATTAAGTTGAAACTTTGTACATTATTGTTCATACTTGTGTGAAGATCATAGTATCTTTAAGTTGCATAAGATTCTTAAGTCAATTTAAATAAATTATATGCACTCGCAGTGAGTAACGATTCGAGTAACTTCTCGATACAATTCAAATTCCAAGCCGAAGTTAGTAAGCTTTACATTAAGTTAATCTCTAATCCGAGATGGTCCAGTAGAACAAAGACTCAATGGTTAAAAAAATAGAATAGAGATCATCTAATGCTAGACAACGACAAGACAACATCGTGAGGAAAATTGCTCGTCTGATTAAATGAACGACGCAAGTTTATATTTATGAGGATATTTATTAAACGAGGTAGTTTCCATCGTCGCATCTATCCGTCTTAACCCAGGGTTCAGAGGTTGCAAAAAATCTGGTCGCCGCACATTGGGGAGCGCTTCGTCGATCATGGTCAAGTTTTGGAATATCGGTGACGCGTCTCAGAGATCGCTTAAAAATCTTTCCAATGGGAGGGATGATTGCCAGAACACTGCATGTAGCCTGGCGTTTATTGTGCTTAAGACGCAGCTTACTGTAATTTATTAGAGTCAAAATTTTATCATTTTATAAGTTGTCTATCGATACGTAATGTGTATATTCGCTTTTGTTGCTCTACTTTAATGTTCAGTGCACTCCTTTTGTTTTATAATATGAGGCATAAGCAGTATTTTATTTATACGGTACTAGTTATAGCTTGTTATTTGTATGAGTAACGAATCGTTTACGCATCGATGGCGCGAAATGCCATTAGACAAGGCATTTATAAGATTAGACACACGCTTCATGGCTACGCTACCAAATCTCTCTAAAATTTAACGATTTAAAAGTTAACAATATTAATTACGACATAACGATGTTCTTATTTTAAAACGTTGTATTTTAAAAGATAAAATATATTCATAATAAAATTAATCGTTAACGTAAATAATTAATGCTAACTTAAAGTATTTATAAAGCACTCTACCAACTTTATTCGAATAATCTAGAAACATTTGTATATACTATTATTACATATATGGGGAATGCAATTTATACTAAATAAAAAAAAAACGATTATCCTAACCAATTATTAATGCCCATATCATATCTAAAGCTGAAATTTGGAACAAAGGTTTGTATATAACGTCGAAAGGTTTCCGCTAAGAAAGGAACGTTCAGCTTTACCTCCGTTTTTGTTACGTTAAATTGGTACAGCAACTTTGTATGAAAATGTTTGTGTTTTAAAGTTAAAAACATCAACTTATTTTACCCATGCGAAGCCTGTCGGGGTTGTATGTTAATGTGTGTACAAGATGAGAATTAAGAAAAGAAAACTGTTGGTACAGAACTAGTAAGCCAACCTCGACCAACAACCAAGTTACATAGGCCCAAAGGACATAAAATCTCAAATCACGTACTTGACAGTATTGGAGACGCATTTGCAGTATGAATAGTATTATATTATACAGTGCACTCAAAGATACTACTTACCATCTAGTGATTCGTTCTGCCTTACGTAAATAAGTTTACACGACATTTCCATTTCATTTTCATTTTTTTTTCATTTCGTTTTCATTTTTGCTATTCGATCGTGGTTCGAAATACGACCGCATTCAGCAGTCACACGTGCCATAGACAAAAGTGGACGTGGTTCCAGTGGGAATTCTGTCAAGTGTTTATCGAACCTTTGAGGCTTTGAACTACATTAAAGACATAAATTCCATAAAAATAAATGACGATCCTATTGATTTAAGATACTTTATAACTCGTCTGGATTAGTACCCACTCATTAGATGTTCTACCGTCTAACACAATACTTTAGTATTTTGCTCCGGTTTGAAAGATAAGTAAGTCAGTGTAACTACAGTCACATTAATGTAACACCTTCCAACAAGGTTCGTGGCGCATTAGCAATGTAAGAATTGGTTAAAATTTCCTACAGTGACAATGTCTGACCATTTACGATCAGGTGGCCCAATTGCCATCCTCCTGCCTATATAATAAAATTAAAAAATAACCTCGTGCTATTATTTGCATTTCATTTTTTTTCACTAACAACCTTTGCTTGTGATGTAAAATCACGTGGCATACAACCACTACAATCAATTTTTAACAACAGGGCTACAACTAACTTTAGTGAAGACGGAAAAGACTAATCCCAAGTAAACAGGGCTTTCAAAATGAACACAATAGCAAAAAAGTATGTAGGTAGTATAGAACTTATTAATCAAAATCGTGGTCTAAGCTTTTAAATGAATACTAAGTATTGGATGAATTTTTACATACCTACACATTATTAATACAATTATTTAGTTTCGTGACTGGGCGAAGAAACTACTGAAGACACCGAGATTCGGCTTTGTCCAATCCATCCAAAAATTCACGATCATTTTATGTTTTATCAAAAAAAATTGACCACAAGAACTCGTCTGCATACATAGTTAAAGAAAGGCATATGTATATCTAATATTATTGACCGACACTATAGTTATATTTATATAGGTTATATAGTTGAAGATATACGATTATTCTGAACGAAAATATACTTCAGAAAACTGCAGTAACATAACTTATGTCTGTATAATAAAGTCTGTAAAAAAATCTGTGTAAAGGTTACACTTTTTTCTACACAAGATTCTGGTATATCAACCAAACTCATTACAATTTAAAATGATATCAAATATTCTAAGCAAAAATAATAAGTAGAACTTTTCAACATGAATACTTACAGAGACATTAATTATTATCATTCCAAATACGAATCCTCCCCTCTACATCTGAACCCACTCGAGCTCAACTCCGGAATTTCCGCAGGACGTAATGAAAAATGGATCAGACATCTATCATAAACTCTTTTCCGCGATATTTCGGAACGCAAAAACTTACAGCGTACGTGAATAATGTCACGCGAAATTAAATCCCCGAGCTATAAAGAGCAGATGACGGCTTCGTGGCTAACTTCTGGATTTTAACCGTACTTGCGACACTGAATTTAAATCGGCGTTTAAAAGATTTCGAATTTTCAAACCAATTTTTGTTTTCACGCTCCTCTGTAGAGGAAATTTTTCTTGTCGTATATCCGTAATAAACTCACTTCATCTTTTGTTGAGGTTCGTATCAAATATACAAAAATATATATCAATCGTATATTAACAGAACACGATGGTGATATTTCAGAAATTGATAAGCGACTTTAATTAAAATAACTAATACATTGTGATTGATGATTGATTTAAAGGATACGTAGATCAAAAACCGGATTGTGAGTTTATATTCAAAATTTCAAAAGTGAGGTACGCAGTGATTTCTTACAGCATAGCACTACATTTACCGTAATTCGATTCCCAAATTTTATACTTACGTTTGCGTAGTTAGATTTCGTATATAAATAATTCTGCTTAAAAACAATCCGTACACGAAGCTCAAGTTTAAAATGATTATATTTGTTGGTGGTTGATGAGATAACCCATTTCCTTACGCCTAGTAGTTACACTGGTTCACTTACTTACAGTACCTTTAGCGGTAGAATAGGTGACTGGTGTTATTTACCAAGTTTTTTTAAGTAATTGAACTTAAACTATAGGAAGAGGAAGACCTTTTAGAGAAATTAATCTAAGAAGGATCACGAACTTATGTTTGATATGTGCCTCGGAGCCGTAAGTTTTTATCTCAAGACCAATGCCATCAAACTCAAATTGCGTGGAAAATAATTATTTTATCCTCATAGATTTATATCGTAACATGACAAATATATATTTTAGGCGTCGGTACTATTTTTGCTCTGATCGTCAGTTTCATTTGAAAAATATATCAATTTGTTTCAAATAAACAGTTCATATTTATTAATAATATGATTCCTAAAGTTTATGGTAGATATTTTTTCAGGTATGTATATTTCTTCGAAAATATAAACTATAAGACTGTCATTTCAAAGACATGTTACATGATGTGTTTAATATATTATGGAATAACATCAATCAAAGATAAACGCAATCACTATAAACGCTATATATGGTTATGCAATGTTTTGTCTCCTTTTTTTGAATGTGGAATTACTATTGAAAGAAAAAGAGAAAACAGAGAACAACATTGATATGACGTTAATTCACCCAATATACTTTTATTTGTAAAGCCGATAAAGGTTAGTTTAAAAATAAGATACCGTTTACTCAAGTGAGTTAAAAATGTATGATTTAATACTAAAGGAGGATTTATTTTGAAGTCAGATGTAAATGTAATTTATATTAATGAGTTAAAACCCTTACCTTATCTCTCAGCATGTCTCGTACCCTGGTGGCCTGATGTCGACTCCTGTGTAGCTCTAGCTGCAACTCCAAGCACCGCTCCTGCCAGTTAACAGATTCTAGGTCCGCTGCCGCAAGTTCATACTCTAAGGGATCCAGTCGAGAAGAATGGGCAAAGGGCCTGCAAAAAAAAGAAAAGTTTTCATTATATCTGATACCTTTATCTGTTAAAGTATAACAAAATATATTGAAGTAAACTACTAAGTAATACGAGTAAACTGAAAAATCTTTCACGAAGTAACGTTTAAATTAAATTGTGTCTGATTAGTCGCTCCGGTAAAACTATTTTAAAAAATATCGCAAGATTTAAGCCAGACAGCCAAGATTATGCTTAAGTAAAATAGAAGCTTCTAGAAAAACCCTCTCGATATTTAAATTGATTAAATATATTTCAATTCTATTTCTTAGTTAAGATAATTCTCACGACATAAGAAGCTAGGGTACCATAAATAATTTTGCAGTTAATCAATTTACCGCAAAGTTTTTTACTATTTTTGTTTGACGTCGACTGGAGGTTGCAAGGATTTTTTTCTTTTCGTTTATTAAATTTGAAAATTTAATTATGTATAAGTAATATCTTAGTCTCGGAGACTAATATTGTCTATTGTCTGATTTCTTTTAAAATACAATCCTACAGCCGGTCAAAGAACTCTTCTAATAGAGTAATTGAATGAGTGACAGAGACACAAGGTTTTGTTAGAACGGGGCAGATGATGTTGATTGTACATACTAGAAGGATAGTTATTACTTATACTTATAAGATTTATTCAACGTATTTTTATTTCTTATACTTAGACTACGCAAAGTTTAAAGATTTTTTAATCAAAATCCTATATTTTTAGGTAATAACATTCCCTTAGTGTAGGCATGTTAACCATTTTTAAATACTCCCTAATTAAGACCTTTGTGTTACTTTAAGAAAAAAAAATTCTAGCAATCAACATCAATCAACAACATCGCTACGCAGCCCGTAAACCATTGAGGTATTGACGCTTAAACATACTACACTAATGCAATATAATGAATCATCATCACCAGCTCACATTCGTCCACAGCTGGGCATAGGCCTCTCCAAATGCACGCTACTTTATTTTTATGTTGCCGAAGAAAGACCACAGTCTTTCTTCGGCAACATAATAATAAATACATATAATGAATACACTTAATAAATTTACCAAGTTGAAGTTGAAGTTTTGTTAAGTAATGTATGAAGCAAAAAATAACATTACAAGTGACAACGCAAGACTAAATCTAAGCAGTGTTCTTTATTTTCCAATGTACTTAAACTAAATTTCTATATCTAAGGTCGAACATTTCGTGTAAAACATTTTATTTTTAGTGTCAAGTATCAATAGCATCACGAAGTTTAGATATTAGCTGTATCGGAACTCTGAAAGCAAGGAGTCGTAAAGATTGAACTATATTATTGTGAGTGCACTTCTGTTTCATTACACTATACCTAAGCACAACTGTACCATCTGCACATAGATTCATGAAAAATAGTAACTTCGGGGTTTTTTTATGACATTGGTGGCAAATAGGCAGGAGCATCTCCTGATTGAAAGTGTCTCCCACCGCCCATGGACATCTGCAACACCAAGGTTCCCAAGTCGTATCGGTTCGAAAAACCCCTGGCGAAAGCTGGTTCCACAGAGTTCAGCGTGAGAGAGGTTGTGCGAGGCAAAGAATGCTGTAAAAACCGCGCTGTTGTGAATGCCGGTTTTTTTATAAATATTTACATTACGAACCGGTACATTCAATTAATTTATCTATTAAAATGATGCTTCAAATAAATAAAGTACTTTTTGTTTAATATATATCTAATAAGCTAATTTAATACTTTTACATTATACACTTATTGACAAATATTCATTACTATGCTTTTAGCATTCCAGTCAACCAAATAACAAATGTTGCTAGTTTGGTAATGTAACTTTTCAGGGCCACAAAAATCATTTGCAATTCCGATTGAACCAAAATTTGCAATCTGATAACACGCAAATTGGAAACGACTTAATCCTTCAATTTGTGTGCGAGGACGTCATACCAATATCATTTTCTGTTATGTAAAGTTCATTGAACTACAATTATATAAGTACATATATTTATTTAATATTACAAAGAGGAATGTTTTACTTGGGCCTTCTTAAATATTCGAAGAAGATATTAATATAAAGGTAATGTCAATATTACGAATGATTTTGTTTAAATAAAATAAATTATGAAATTCACTGAACGAATGAATATCTTTGAATGTTTTATTCAGTACAAAGTTATACTGTTAAGTTTGAAGATGAAAAGAAAATATATGATTTAAATAAAGTTACGACCATTTCACTTTGAGATGTTTCCGAATTTAAAATTAAAGCAGGACTGCAACTTGATGCCTTCAGATGATACGAATACGCCTTAAAAATAGGTTGGGCTTTGTGCAAGCCCGTTTGTCTGACGTGGCAGATCCGTTCATCATATACGAGTATTGTACCTCCAAACAGCAACACTTGGTAATGTTGTATACTGGTTTGCAGGGTGAGCTACTGTTGTTACACTGTCGTTAGAACTGAACTAATCTGATCGGACTGAACAAAGACGTTGTGATGTATTTATGATAATGTCTTGTGAATTAAGATGTGACTTAACTAGTGCCTGAAAAGCCCCTAGGCACATAACATCTTATTTTACAATGCTGGTGGCGCATTGAATATATGTATGAGAAATGATTAATATTTATTAAAGTTCCAATGTCCGTGGGCAGTGGTTACCATCTGTTGATCTATTTGCTAGTCCGCCATATAAGTAAATGGCGTTAAAAATAACTATTTATTTTTGTTACATTTAGTACAAATTAAAGTTCTAGCTATCGCGCTGATTCATAGCCAATCTATACTCATATTATGAGTTTCTGTCTGTTGTAAAATAATGGTTTGAACTAAGCTTGAATCTCAAGGAAACACATAGACTTTATTCCGTTAGGAATAAAAACACTTGGACTGTGCGATTCAGTCCAATCAAGCCTTGTCAATTATACTCACCGACTATCTTTAGTCTAGCGCTTAGGTCTTTCTAAGCGCTCGACAAATACTTCGGAAAACTATGAGTAAACGTAGTAACGCAGCCAGTAATTTAACTTTATGTCATTATTTCGAACACTACCTTAATTTAGCAGCATGTGTGAGTGCTACAGAATTTTTAAAAATTTTATATTGGTACTATATCGATATGTAAATACATATTGAATATAGAAAAGATTATTTTAAACACTTTAATTAAGTATTTTATGGTCAAATATAAATGCACTGTAATTAAATATTAAATTTAAAAAAGTTACGCTTCTTGGAGTTTGAAACTTCGACCGTAACGCGTTTTTATTCACTAGGCTAAAGCAAATACGCACTGAACCTATGTACAATACCACACACATGCATAAATATTCCACCGCAAACGTATTACTGCTGCATTAATATAGGATAAAGTTCATCAATTTAAATGGACCATATTTTATCCGCACGTAATATTACATATTGTAAATCGCTGTTACACGTAACGATTTTCTGAGATTTTGTTTTTTGGTAAGAAATTCCTGCCCAACCTTCATAGAGTTTAACAACCACTAAGCCAGATAAATATGACAATATTTCTCTTTGTTTAAAGACACTTTTTACAGGGAATAATTTTAATCTTTAATCCCATAATTTATAATAAAGCTAATTGGCTTTACCGTACTTGTTTAAGAGCTTGATTAGGTAGACAGTGATCCGTCCCCGTCTTTCAAATAGCAAATCAAATCAAATCAAAAGACACTTTATTCTAGTAGGCTTTTACAAGCACTTTTGAATCGTCATTTAACAAACTATTTAAAGTAAAGCTAGCATCGGTTAGCAATGTATATTCTACCGAGGAGAACCGGCAAGAAATAATAAGTAATAAATAAATTATAAGAAATGATTGTTTAACTAAACAACGTTTTAAAGTAAAACCACTAATACAAGAAAAGTAAGTTTGATCATAGGTACTCTATATGGTAATCAAAAACATATTTATATATTTTAAATCTCTATAATTCATTTGTTTTTCCGGACAGGCACAAGGGATATAACAACTTAGTTATTTTATGTATTATATGTGCCTATAGCTGTAATTGATGGTATATTGGTGATGTAAGATATTCATAAAGCGGCAATACTTGACAGTGGCGACCATTGTCTTCTGGTGGTGAAATTGTTAGTCTGCCTACCTATTTAATAAAGACAAAGTATACTTTCTACACAATTACATGTAATGTATCGTGTATAAATATATATTTTTTTATTTTGCATAGCGAAATGTGTCTTAGTATATAGTTTTTACTAAAAAATCGTATCGAAATCGCATCGTTAACGGACGATATAAACATCACTCTTAGCTCATTCATCGCTCAACGACATTATCTGCTATTAATCCAGCACAAACACGTCGTATCATTTATTTTCAATAATTTACTCGTTGAAATTACGTTATTACGAAATGAGTTCAAGTAAATATTTGTATCGACGATTTTAATTAAACTGAATGTTTATTTACAAATCATCACTGAACATTTTCCTTGTAATAAAAAAATTAAACACAATTTTCATTTGTATTTGACGATAATGTATTTTAAACTTAGTAGAAGTTTCTTGCCGGTTCTTCTCGGTTAATTCGACATTCCGTACGGTTTGAATAGACTATAATTTAATTTTGTATATGCGTTGCGAATACATGCCTTAATCGTTGTTAAATAAAATAAATTAAATAACCTCGAACTGCGCTAACTTATGTACATACGAGTTCCGTATATAATCGCGATCAAGTCAGTTTTCTATTAGAAATCTTGGCTAAATAATAAAGGATACTTGAATCTGCTGATTCTATAAACACTTAAAGTAAGACTTGATATCGTGACTATAAATAGTATTGTCTTGATCATTTGGACTCCAAGCCTATCTTAGAGTTCGAGTTCACTCATACTCAATCATAGGCTACTGTTTTATATCTAACACCTGACGATAAAAGCCGCGGGCGACAACTAGTTAAAATTTCAATGGATTTTTTTTTAAATATAAAACTAAAACACATTAAAACTAATTAATTAATTCTCTCTCTTCCGATAAGTTGTGTAGTTCCTTAAAAAGTTCCACATACAATTATTTAAACAGCTATTTATTGTAAATGATTTTATCTAAGTATATAATATGTGATTTCTATTTAAATTTTATTTATACGCGCGTTATTTTATATAAAGTCATTTGGTAATTATTACCTTGTTATACCAACAATAAAGCACGTCGACCAGTCCCAATAAACTATTAAACTAACTACACATAGGTATGATATTAACATATTTATTATATGCATTTCTACCCAGTAGTCGCTGCTTTACAATGCAGTGTTTTCTCCGTGGTTTAATAACTCATTTATGGAGTTATTCACTCTTTAAAAATTATATTTTCTGATAAGAAATTGTAATATCATTACGGGGCAAACTGCGATGCAATTAATACACCATGCAGAGCTCAGCTGCAGGTAATAATAGGATAAATTAGTTTATGAGCGACAGTACATAAACTTGCGTTTTAAGTTCGTTAATTGAATTTTAATATTATGCACAGTAAGTAATTATCTTTGATAATTATAACTATATGTTAATGTTATAATTAGTTAATCAAAGTTTTATAATTCTCTTAAACTATATTAAAGATTTATTATT